>NC_092435.1:17883878-18483878 GCF_036169615.1 Heliangelus exortis | reverse complement strand
TTGTCAAGGCACTCTATGTATCTTGAAAAGTCACAACAGTCAGGTGAAGGCCCTGGTGACTGAAAAAAGGAAACACTGCACCCATTTCTATAAAAGGTAGAAAGGAGGACCCTGGGAATTAGCAACCTGTCAGCTGCCCCTTGTACCCAGGAGAGGCCATGGAACAGATTCTCCTGGAAGCAATGCTTCCAGGACAGGGAGGTGATTCAAGACAGCCAGCACAGCTTCACCCAGGCCAAGCTCTACCCCACCAACCCAGTGGCCTTTTGTGACAGAGTGACTACATCAGTGGACAAAGGAAGAGTTACAGATGTCATATATATGGATTTCTTTAAGGTCTTTGACATGGTTCCCCGTAGCATCCTTCTCTCTAAACTGAGGAGAGATGGATTTGATGGACTCTTCGGTGGATGAGGAGTTGATTAGATTACAATACATCCAGGGGGTAGTGTTCAACATCTCAGTGTCCAGATGGAGATTAGTGACAACTGGTGTCCCTCAGGGGTCCATCTTATGAATGACGTAGACAGTGGGATCAAGTGCACCCTTAGCAAGTTTGCAGATGACATCAAGCTGAGCAGTGCAGTTGACATGTCCAAGGGACAAGATGCTACCCAGAGGGACCTGGACAAATTTGATATGAGGCCCATGTGAACTCCATGAGGTTCAACAAGGTCAAGAGCAAGGTCCTGCACCTGGGTCAAGTACGCCCCAGTATCAAGTAACCCTGAGTATCAAGGGGGAGGATGAAGGGATTTGGAGCAGCCCTTTGGAGAAGGACTTGAGGATGCTGGTGGATGAAAAGCCAGTTGTGTGCAAAAGCCCACAAAGCAAACTGTATTCTGGGATGCATGGCCCGAGGGTTAAGGGAAGGGGGTTCTCCCCTCTGCTTTGCTGGTGAGACTGCCCTGGAGCACTGCATCCAGCTCTGAAGTCTTCAGCACAGGAAAGACATGGACCTGTTGGAGTGGATCCAGAGGAAGCCATGAAAATGACCAGAAGGACTGCAACAGACTTTTTGGCAGGGTCTGTTGCAATAGGGCAAGGGTGATGGTTTTAAACTAAAAGAGGGTAGATTCAGTCAGATATAAGGAAGAAATTGTTTACAACGAGGGTGGTGAAAAACTGGCACAGGTTGCCCAGAGAAGCTGTGGATGCCCCATTCCTGGGAACATTCAAAGTCAGGCTGGATGAGGCTCTGAGCAACCAGATCTAATAGAAGATATCCCTACTCATTGCAAGGGGGCTGGACCTTCAAAGATCCCTTCCAATCTCCACTGTTCTATGATTCTATAACCCCCCACCACTTTGTGGTGTGTGTATCTGATCCCCGTCAGTTCAACTGCAGTGTCCTGTGTGGGGTTTCACCTGCAGGACAGAGCAGAGCTGGGACCCATTCTCATCACCGACCTGCTCCTGTGCAAAGCTGTGGGAGCTGTGAAAGAGGCCGGAGTCGAGCACTAGGAGCACATCTATGATGGCACAGCCGAGGCAAGCAGCCAGCTCAGAGCTGCTTCACAGGGCATGTGTGAATTTGGGAACTCACGTCATGAGCAGCATGGCCAGGGACAGAGCAGACAGCTTGGAGGGGCTGCCACTGGCATCCCCCAACCAGCCAGAAGTCCTGTAGTTGGTGGTAACAGGGATCTGTTACAACCTTGGGATGCTCCTAGCTCTCACAGCCTCCCCAGCTCCGTACCCAGAACCCCTGGGGGGGGGAACAGTGAGCTCCCTACTTCCAAGCAGCACAACTGTGGCTGGGTTGGACTGTGATTTTGTGTGTGCTGGGAGAGAGGCTCAGGCAGCATCCCATATTCCTCTAAGAAAGCTTTTCCATCATCAGCAGCAAGAGCTCCAGCGTACATCAATATAACCCTTGAAGATTTTGAATAAAAAGCAGCACATAACAGGTTAAAAACCTCAAATCTGCTGGAGGCAGGAAGATCATGAGCTGGCCAGGGAGTGCTGAGCACACATGCTCAGGGAGGGGGGGTTTGCTCCCCCAAACACAGCCCCTCTGGGGGTGATGGCCCAGGAGGAGCTGTGAAGGCAGACACTTTTAACACAAGCAGACTTCAAAACTCAGGCTCTCCCTGCCAGCCTTAGTTCCACAGGCTGCACACAGGCACAGGTCAGCTTAGTACACGTGTCTCTGGTGGGAGAGCTGCTCACCCACCAAGAGTCCAGGGCTGGGAGGAGAGATGGGCCACGCAGACTGCCTGCACACTAGCCTAATGGCAGCCCTTAAAAGCCATATGAAACACCTCTCCCGTGGCATCTGCAGCCCAGGCAGAGGAGCTGTGAGAGCTACTGCATGGAGCAGCCATCGGTGGGCAGGAAGTCATAGAGGTACATGGCCACAGACCTGGACAGGTAGGTCATGGTGCCAAACCTCCCACTTGGTGCACTGTCGTACAGTAGGTTGCAGATGCCTGTTGCAGGATCCCTCTCCAGCATGTGATCGTCAGCACCCAGGGCTTTCTGGATTTCGGACAGGGAAGGAGAAAGGCAGCATTAGGAATAAGGGCAGCAGCCTGGCCAGCTCCCACCCCAAGCACCCTCTGTTACACTCGCAGGGACACATCAATCGTGAGCAGCGGGATGAGAGCACAACCTTTGCTGTGCCCCGTGAACACAAGGGGGACAAGAGGCAGGACTGTCCAGGTGGGTGAACCAGGGTGTGTAGCTGTGGGGAATGCAGCTAGCAGCCCTGGTGGCAGGCCATGGCCTCCGCATGATGTCTAGCCCCTACCTGCTCCTCATAGAAGAGGTCGTTGGCTGTCTGCAAGATCTTTTCCACAGCTATGATGCTGCCAATGGTGTGCACCTCCATGTCTACCAGCATGGTGAGCACTAAGATAGCCTCTACCAGCAGCTGCCTGTACTCTGGCTGCGGCACACGGTTGAGGACCGACTCCACATGCACAGCAAACTTCATTTCCCCTGGGGTCATCTGTAAGGAGGGAGAAAGAAACACACATAGAGCACTACATTGCCAGGACAAGTCCTGAGCTATGCTAGACACAGGCCCAGGGCAACCCAGCACCCAACACCAATCTGCCTGCCCTGTCTCCCATTCACAAAAACCTCCTACCTCGCTGGTTGTTGAAGAGGGGAGAACAAAGCCCTCCACAGAGAGGCCATGGCACTGCAGAAGAAGAAGAGACCATGGTTATGGTCTTCTGGAGAAGCACTGTGCTATGACATGCAGATTCAGCCCAACAACTATTTGAGCACTGGTGTGTGCTGCTCATGTACCCCAGCTCCACCTCTTTTCACAGCATCAGTTGGGCATCAGCCGTTGCCCTCCTGCACAGGGCTCTACTCCCTGGCTTACTATGCTGAGGACAAGCTGTGCCCAAAGCTGCTTCAGCTGTGGCTCCAGCCCTGCCCTTGTCTGGCTAATATATAAAGCACTCGAACAGACCTAGTCCCCACCTCTGCAAGGGTCAGCACAGTATGAGGTAGGTCCTGTGTACCTACAAGGCAACTGCAGCTCTTACCCAGCTTCCTAGGGCCAGCTGTAGGCCTTCTCCATGAAACACATACCTACACAACATTGGACACCAGTCCCAGGTGCCTAAGTCTCCCTGGCAAGGCTGGCGTCAGGGACCAGAGGTTCACATTCATGGAGAGAAGCCAGATTGATGTCCAGCTCACCTTCTGCAGGACCTTCCAGACCTTCTGGTAAAAGCCCACAGGAACACGGTTAAGGGCTCCATCCAGCCGCCGTCGCCGCTGCCACTGGCCCTGCCGGCTGTCCTTACTGGCCTGGTCTCCCAGCACGCTTGAGAAGGAATCCCTGCCCAGCAGCTCTGAGTGCCCAGTGGACTGGACAGACAAAAATGGATCACAGAGACTGCTGCAATATCCCACAGGAATGCAGCCTGTTGCTGCCCAAGAGTTTGTGCTCACCCTGCCTGGTTCCCATGGCAGAGCTTGCCACCCCCTGCCCCCAGCAAAGCCCACCCTGCAGTATCCCCCAAAGCACAGCTCCTTTCTGCAGTCACAAACAAGCGACACCTCAGGTGTGCAGCCAACAAATGAAGGTTACCAGAGAGGACTTGAGGTTGGCATTCCCAGGCTGCAAACTCGGGGGCTGAAGGAGAAAGGGAGAGACAAAAATCAGACTGTGCTGGAGCAGAGCAGCAGCAGCACAGACCAAGCTCAGGTCACAGGAAAGTTATTCCAGAGGCTGTGGTTAGCTGGAGATTGAAAGGCGGTTTTGAGAGGTGAGCTGCATGAAGCCTCACGTTTGCATAAGAGGGAAAGGACTGCACCAGGGCACAGGGGGCTTGTGCTGTCTGGCACACAGAAGCAGGACTGCTAATGCCCTGTTAGCTGCCAGCATGAAAGAATTTGGCCTCAGGCAGACTGGAGAGCCAGCAGGAAGGCCGCTGCCCATGCATGACCCTCCTCATGTCCCCACAGCATGTTAAGCCATGCCAACTCCATCCCAGGGAGCCAGCCTCTATCCCCTGTCCTGAACAGAGCAACCCTGAGCCTGCAGAGAAGGGTAGGCCAACTGATTGCTACAGCAGGTTTCTTTAGGAAAGCTCAGTAACTCATGCATGTTCAGAAGCTGCTCTGGAGTGTGGTGTGAAGAATAAAAGCTGAGACTGCAGTAGAACCAGGGTGGCTTCACCTTACTCTCATTCAGAGACTGTCTACGTTTATCCAGTTGCTGCAAGAGAAGAAGGAAATGAGTTTTCTGCTGCTGAAAGAGGCCCATCAGAACACCAGCCATGCCTGGGACACTGTGTGGTCCTCCCCACCCTGTGCGGTCCTCCCCACCCTGTGCTTCCTCCCCCTGCACTGCCAGAGCAATCCCCCCCCCCCAGTAACAGATTTACCCCAATTCTGCCCACAGGGCAGGACTGGAACCAAAAGTTGTTCCTGGAAGCAGCTGCAAGCTCCCTGAAGCCCAGAAGTGAGCTTCTGCCTGCTCTCCCATCAATTGTGCCTGTCCTGTGGCTGCTCATCAGCCACAAAACCTGGCAGCCTGTGCTACCTTCCCTCACCTGTTTGATCTCACTTTTCAGCCTGACGATGCCAGCACGCTCAGGCTTGGTGGCCCCAACAGCCTCCACTTCACAGATGGAGACAGCAGTGGTGAGTGATGCCTCGACTGATCGCACTGGAGAAGAGAGGTCTAGAGTGGGCTCAGGGCACAGATATCCCTCATGGCTGCTCAGACACTAATACCTCTGCACACCCTCTCCCTCTATCCCAACCAACACACCACAGAACTGTTTTGATTCAGGCCTGATCTGACCAAGTGACAAACCAAGCAAACCCCAGTAGCCAAAGGACTCTGGCTCAGTCCCTAGAAATTGTCTCAGCACAGCTTTCTTCTGGACCACTGCAGTGCAGAAGCAGGTGTGCTGAACACGCAGGAAGACTGAGATCTCCCACAAGCCAGTACAAGTGGAGCTGGCTACGCTCTGCTCCAGGATCCAGTTTTGCCCTCACCGCTTCTTTCCACCCCAAACTCTTTGCCAGATAGGATATGGTAGAGTAGGCTCTTCATGTCCGATGGGCTGAGATTCATCAGGTTCTCAGTGGCTTCTTCAGCTGCAGAGAACAGAGTTGGGATGTTGTACCCTGCTTCACATGCCCTCCTGGGACATTTCTACCCTGCACCCCATTCTGTTAGCAGGGGAAACACTGGTACAGGATCTCATCCTCCAAGGACATACACTAACCCCAGGTGCTGCCTACAACAAGGGCTCTTTTCAATGCCAACCCAATGCACGCCTGAATAGAGACAGCAGTGAAATCAGGAGTGCTGCTCCAGAACAGTCCAAGCTGCAGATGCCGCCACTTTCAGGCAGGGTCTCATCCTGGTGCTGAGCTACCCGTTTTTAACTGCACTTCTCTTTCCTGGCTGGCAGGGTCCCAAGTGTCCTGTTTTAAGAACAGGACCTATACTTTTAATTATCTTCGAGATAGAAGTTAGCCTCGTTAGGGCCTTGCATTGTTCACACCGTTTTAGTGGAAAATTACATGTCTCAACTGCTTTGTCTAGACCCATATTCACTTCTTTCTCAGTTTAATTCTTTTCCTGAATTTTACTGGTTGGGAATACAAATTCATCAACATACATTACACAAGCATTGCAGCACCCACCCCAGCCTGGGTGCCTCCCTGCTGCACGTACCTGAGCAGCGCAGGGAGAGCGCCAGCTCCGTTGCCATCACCTGGATGATGAGCCCGATGCGGATACGGAACATCTCAACAAAGAGCACAGGCTGGGTGCGCATGTACATGGCCAGGTACACCATGATCTCCTGGAGGAGAAGAGGTAGATCATGCCACTGCTGCCTGCCAGGGAAGACACCTAGATGTAGAGTCCCTAAGCACCCTGGCCTCCCACCTGGGTGAGGATGGACACACTGAGGTTCTTCTCACTGGCTTCATCAATGAGACGAACAAGTTCCTCATAGGGGATTGGGCTGGGAAGAAGCAGCAGAGTGAGCCCTGCATCCCTCCTGCTCTGTACAGCCCAGCAAGGACAGAGACAGACTGGGCAAAGCCACCCAGAGCCACTCCTGCCCTCCAAACCAGTGGGCTCTCATTCAGCCTGAGCCCAGCACAGGTGGGGAAGAAAGGGTGCCACACTCACGCAGAGATGGTCTTCTCTCGTGGCTCTGGAGGCAGCCCCACTGTCAAGTGCTTCTGATGAGACAAGAGATCAGTGCAGGCCTGGAGACAAGGATTCACCCCAGATGTCACAGACAGCTCAGGATTTGGGGCCTCAGCACAAGGCAGAGGGAGACAGAACTGATGCAGCTACTGTTCAGGTGCTTGCTTTGCTGCATCCTCTCTGACAGACCTCAGCCCACCAGAGGCTGGCTGCACTGTGGTTACCTCATCCAGAGCTTCCACCTTCTTCTTGAGGATGCCAGAGATGTAGCGGATCAGAGCCCACTGGCGCGTGTCCCCCACCCGCACGTACAGCTCAGTCAGGAGCTCCTTGACGGTGGGGCCAGGCTCGCTGTCAAGCCCCGTGTGCCACTCGGGTCCCCTGCAGTGAAGGAGATGCTGGGTCACAGCCAGCAGGTCAAAGCCCCCAGGCTTTGCAGGCTGGGACACATGACCAGCTGCACCATCTGTCTCTGCTCAGTGAGCCAGCAAGACTTGGAGCTCATCATACTTGAGGATGTGGAGCATGTAGAGGATGTCTGCTTGCTCCTGCAGCGTGGGGCAGAGGCGCAGCTGGTCCACCAGTGCCTTGCAGTCCACATTGCCAGCCTCATCATGGGGCAAGTTCATCTCTGCATAGAGTGCCTGGCTCTGGGGGAAGGGAGACCCACGCTCCTGGTTAGCACCGTGAGCAGCCCCACCAGAAGCCATCTGTTGACAGAACCAAAGCTCTTAACCCATGGATACCGCCCCTCACCAAACACCAAGCCCACGCAGCCCTGCAAGGATCCTCTGACTCCTGCTGAAAGGATGGGACTGCGTGACGAGGCTAGGGGGGACAGGGCTCACCTTGCTATCCATGTCGTGCTGGGGGGGTGAACTCAGCAGCTTGACGGACTGCTGGGATGCCTGGAAGATCTTGCTGGGCACATACATTCCAACATCTAAAAGAAAGCCAGTGTTGGTGGAGACACTTCTCAACCCCAGCCACCACTGCTGTGCCCCAAACCACATAATCTCTGACAATCTGCTCCCCCCTGAGGAAAAGCTGGCTGTGGGAGAAGCAGCCCCTGCCCACAGAGTTAAAAGGAACGCCACAGGGAGCCACCAGCCCTTATCACTCAGCAGTTACTCACTCTGGACGTGAAGGTCCTTGGCCCTGGCTGCTAGAGACATGAGGTCACGGGTGGTGTGGACAGCAGCTCGGAAGCGGTTCAGGCCTCCTTGCTGGGCGGTGGGAGGGAGATTTGTGTGGGGAACCGTGTGCTGCAGCAGGTGGTCCAAGTACTGAGCAATCTCATCGTAAGTGTCTGGGGAGGGGGGCAGAAGGGGAGGGAGGTTCAGCCACTTTGCACCAAGGGCACCTCCAGACCCTGGAAAAGTCCCCAGCTGTGCCTCAGCAGGGCAAAGCTTTGCTGGCTGCATAAAGCGACATGGGGCTAAGCGCTGGTGCCAGATGGACAGACAGACAGACACAGCCAGTTCCCAGGCTCACAGCACTCCTGCTGCCTGCCTGCCAGTCAGGGCCTAACTGGGACTTCCTCTGGGTCCCATGTGGAAAAAGCAAGCAATAGGGCTGCAGCATGTCTGGTGCCTGCCTGCACAAGGACAATGGTGTCTGCTCAAACTCTGCAGTGAAACCCTTTTTCCTGTCCAAGCAGATACCAAGAAGGAGCACCCCAGCAGCATAGCAAGGGCCTCATCCAAGCATGTCTCCAGCAAGGGGGCAAGGCAAGGTGAATTTTGCAACAGTTAGTTTTAATTAGAAATTATGTAATTACTAATATGGAGCTAGAGAAGGAGTTATGGCTCCTGCCTTGCCCTCTGCCCAGCCCCCAGCAGCCCCCATTGCTCCCAACACCACAATGGGGGCAACAGAGCCACCACTCACCAGCTGCAGCATGGAGGAGGGTGCTCAAAGGCCATGTCTCTGCTCAGCTGGGAGACTGAGCTGGGAGATTGGAGACTGCTGAGCCCTGCTCAGCAGCAAGTGGGATGCCCAGGGGGGAGATGCCCTATGTCAGGGCAACGCAATACAACAACACAGAGCTGCTGGGGCACTTCCAGCCAGTGGGCCAGGGTGAAGCCTGGATGCTTTCCAGCTGACAGACAAGCTCTGTGCTGTATCTGCCCCAGGAGCTGAACTGCAGGCTGCATCTGAGGCTGATAGTATGGCATCCCCTGTCCACACCTGGTGAGGATGCCTTGTGTCAGTGCCTGAAGGCTTGGCTGGAAGAGTTCCCCCAACATCAGGCTTGAGAGCATCATCCTGCCTGGCTGCAGCCCCTGACACAGGAAAAATTTGAGTATCTATCTGCTCTAGAGAGGCCAGGCATGCCCCATCTCCCACTGGGGCTGGGAGTAAGCAGACACCTTGGAGAAGCCTGGATACAGCCTCTAAGGACACTGCAGGAAAAGTGAGAGGAGGGCAAGAGAAGTAAGTATTCAGAGTTAGAGCAGTACAGACATGAGCTATGGGAGCAGCAGAGGCAGAGCAGACTGATTGGAAGGCTGGAAAGATGACTAACACCAGGTCAGCCAGGAAGAGGCAGTAACCAAGGCCTGCTTACAAGGGGAGCAAAACTTGCACCCCACCATGGTCTCAGGACAAGGTGGATCCATTATGCTATGGTGGGACAAGGTCATCTCAGGCATCCTATTCCCCAGCAGCAAAGCCTCAATTAGCCACCCATTGGTGCAGTGCCACACAGGGATGGTCAGAGTCTCCAGAAAAACAACATTGACATTGCTTGGGGACGCAGTGGCTCTTCCCCACCACCTCAGGCACTGTACCACCAGTTTCTGCACCGTCACTTGTGCACCAATTGGAGATCCTCAATCAAAGCTCCTGGTTGGAGGCACATTACTGAAACCTTCGTCTCCTCCTCATGCAACGGCTTAGAAAGGTCAGATTCATTCCTCCATGCTCTCAGCCATGTTCACCAGCCTCAGCCCCATCTGGCTGGGAAACAGCTCCACCAAGAGGGCTATAGCTGGCTACAACAGCTGCATCAATTCAACCAGTCCCACCTCACTGGTGTCACTGTAAGCATCACCCAGACAAGGTTAATTTATGGAGGGTCAGATGAGAACAGACAGATGGTGAAAACCCAAGTGTACAATGAACACAGTAGCAGATGCTGGCAGGGAGGTCGGCAGTTATGGGCAGTCACTACAGCAGCAACTGGCCTGTTCCTCCTTACCCTCCTCTGCTATCTGCAAGCCATGCAGCCATTCCTCAGCATCTAGCTCCTCAAAGCTGTCAATGCTGAGCTTGCAACTCTTGACAAAGACCTTACCCTCTGACCCAGGGTCCATAAAGCTGAGGTGCGTTCGGCACGACGTTGTCAGGAACTCCGACAACTTACCCGTCTGGATCCTGGGCAAGAGGAGGGGAGGTCACACAGAGAGGAAGGGGATGGCAATACCCTTGGCTTTGCCTCCTGGATCCAGGGCAGGCCCTTCAGCAGGGACAGGCACACTCGCCCAGGCACAAACACAGGCCCCAGTGCCTGCTTCAGCTGCCAGCAACTCCTCCGGCCACAAGTGGGCATGGGAGGGCTGCCCAAACACTGCTTCCACTAATTTAATGACATGAAGAGGAGACACGTCCTCTCTTGCATCTCCTCTGTTGGCATCATAGCCCCAGGGTGCACTTACTGCCTAGCACACCCCAATGTATCCTCCGCAACTGGTTTCCCAACAGCTGATGCTCAAGCCCAGCAGGTCCCCTCATAACCAGGCTCTTAGAGGCCACCAGCCCTCTCCCCTCCTGCAACCCAGGAAGCTGTACTCACCTTGCACCACCAAAATACCCATCCTGCAGCTTCCGCAGCATTGCCAGCACTGTAGCATGCACACTGCTGCCAGTTTCATCTGTTGGGGGCAGAAACACAGGCAGTCAGGCTCTCCTGCTCAAACAGGCTCCCAGAAGGTAACCCAGAGCCAGATGGGCATTTAAACACACAAAGCACCATGGCATTGAACAAACCCTTGCTTTGGGGTGCACAGCCAGGCTATGGCACCAAAAGCACCACACAAGATGGGAAATTCAGAACTGCCCAGACTGAATACCAGCTAAGCCAGACCAAGAGGCACCCTGGGCTCATGGAATTTCACCTTGGACTTGAAGCCAACAGTAGCAGACAGCAGCAGGCAAACAGCCCGCTGCTCTGTCCCTGGCTTTCACATTGAGGCAGTGGAGGGCACGCTGCTGTCACGGGCAGAAGACACCATAGAAAAGGCCACGCTCAAGACACTAATAAGATTTCAAGTACGCAAGGAGAGCCAAAAAGGCCTGAAAAGCTGCTCCAGAAAAGACTGTTTTGCTCTGTGCCATTGTGCAGCTCTCTGCTCCTTCTGGTTTGCAGGGAAATCCTTGCTTGTCTAGGAAATCCTTTAGCAGAAGGTTAGTGTAAATGAAGAGACAAGATGCAGGAAGAGCCCCAGGAACACTTTTAAAGGGGGATTATTTTCTTGCTCCCACAAAAGACCTCCCAACAAGCCTCACTGCCTGGGGACTGAATGCCTCCATCCCAGCAGACATCCCTCAGGCTGCAGGCACCACTGCCTGGCAGGCAGTCCCGCTGCCAGGGCAGCTGCCAATTCAGAACAGCTTCTTTGTATGGAAAGCTCTTTACTGGTTGCTCCAGCCCTACTGCATCCCCTTAACCAAGACTGTCCCACACCTGACCACACCCTTCCTGCTGCAGGGGCTGCTTCCCAGGGCTGCTCTAACACCTTGTGAGGCTGGAGGATCCATACCAAGCATGGTGTGGGAAATGAGGAAGGTGATGGTCGGCCGCCCCGTCATCCTCCAGCGGCTGCAGAGGTATGAGAGGTCTGTCCTCAGCATCTCCACAATCATCTTGTTGTCAAGAGCCAGATAGAATTGCTGCTGGTCTATGAACTATAAGGACAGCATGAGATGTGAGTGGCCCTTCCCACAGCCACCAGGTTCCTTTGGTGCTACCCACATCTTCCCACAGGTATTCAGCCAGGCCAGCCACATACTGCACCCAGAGGAGAAGCTGCTTTGCACCAACAGCTCATCCCACCTTAGCTGGTATGTGCCAGTACAGCCTAGAAAGGGATCCTTAACCCCCAGGGCAGCTACTGGCCACCAGCAACTACAAGGAGGTAACACTACTGCTCAGCAGCAGCATTACCCAGGATCCACACAGCTGGGCCATGCTATGCCTGTCCCAAGCAAATATGCACTTCCCACAGTGCCAGGCTTGCAACCCTTGTGTTGTCCTCACACCATGCTGGACAGAGGGATGCCTGTCCCGCCATCAGCGTCCTCCTGGTGTCCTTGCCAGGGTAAGCAAAGAGATTTTCACCCAACACTGATCATAAGACTAACACCATCTCCTCCCAGCACACACACAGCCAGGAACACCAACTCTGCTGCTTCACGACACAGACCTGGGGCTGTTCTGCCCTCGCCTGCAGTTCAGAGCATGTTGGGCCACCCACGAGACCAACTCAAGTGCTCAGCCAGGGGAGAAACCTCCTGCCCAGTTCCAGATGGCATGACAGCTGGGAATGAGCCCATGCAATGCCACCTACCTGAGGGGTAAAGGCGAAGATGGTCTTCCTGATTTTGTAGAGCTTGGAGGTGCCAAGGACACCCATGTGCCGGTAGGGCCGTCCTGTCAGGCACATCTGCTTGTTGCGGCCTAGAGGGGCAGGAGGAGGAGGTTTTAGTGCAAGCCCCCTCACAAAGGTGATGCAGCAGCAAACACAAGACATGCCCACGTGCTACTAGCCAACAGCTAAAGGGTGGTTTATGGTTGGAGTACCCCAGGACCGTGAGTCGAGCTGGCACAGCCCTAAGGGACAGTGATGTTCTGCCCCCCCCTTGTCCGCCAGAGGGCTAGAGACACTCAGGCCGTACCCTGGGACTCCTGCTGAAACAATGACAGGCAGCTCGTCCTCACCTCCACAACCTGTCACACCTCTAGGTCTTTGGGAAGGTAAGAAGCTGGGGGAGGGCTAGCCCCTTAAAGCACACAGCTCTATCACCATTCCTAATGCTACTGGATTACTCCCAGAGCCCAGGATGGTGCAGCAGCAGCATCACCCCTTGGCTGTGCCAGCCCTGGCAGCTGCCAGGCTGCCCCTCTGCCCATGACACACTCAGCCTTTTGGTGGCTTAAATTAGCCAGTACACAGCCTACAGTAGATCAGGTTTCTCCTTTGGCCCAGGCTGGGTCTCCAACTTCTGCACAAGCCCCATACCCAAGTGGGTTCCAGCATCAGGGAATGCATGTGCAGCACCCTGGAGCCCACCCTCCAATGACAGCTGAACTATGGGCTGCTTCAGGGACTGCCAGGGGACCCTTCTCTGGGGCCTGGCTTCCCTCCCCCATTGAGATATGGGTACAGGAACAAGAGCTGTCTCCTGCCCACACCATCCTGTATGGATCAGAGCTCCTGCCTGTCCCTACAGTTATTGTGAAACTGCAACGCCAAACTTTTACCCCTTTCAGAATCACCCCGAACAGCACAGCCTACCACCCGAGTTCCCCTTGGGCAGCAGTAGCTCCATCAGGCCCAGGAATAGATGGCAGAGCCCTCATCAGCCAGGCAGAGAGCAGCAGGGAAGGACATCAGCATCTATGAGCAATAGGGCCAGGGGAGAGGACAGACCCTTCTGCAACCCCTTTGCTGCAGGAGCAGGGAGCCCAGCTCACCCAGCCGGGCGTAGATGTGGCTGAGGATGCGAGCAGGCTGCACTCTGATGGGGTAGACATCTTCCACAGTCTCCACATCGATGTCCTCCTTCCTCAGGACAGCCTTGATCCCCTCTGTCTCTGCCAGGATGCAAACTGCAGAGGGAGGAGGACAGGCTCAGTATGGCAGGGCCCAAAGGTGAGACAGCACTGCCCCTGGCCTTTGGGGACACATACAAGGTGACATATTATGTAGAGGCTGCTATCTGGGGTCACTGTGGGAATCGGTTGCCGCTGCAGAGGTCTACCTTGCTCCCCCTGACCCTCTCTATACCCAAGCCTTCTCTACTGAGCAGCAAGAAGGCAAGAATTTTCAGCCTCTCTGCAGAGGAGGCTGCAGCAGGTGATATCTCAGTGGAGCAACACAGAGTAGAGTGGAAAGACTTGCACCCCACCTTAACATCCACCTTGTCAGGACTGAAAAATGGCTCTACCAGCAGCTACCCAGCAAGCAGAGCCACCCCAGACCCACCCCTGTGAATTCTGCAGGGGGCAGAGTCCCCATGCCTGCCAGGTACAGGACTTTGGGGCTTATCCCTTTCCCTCACCTTGGACCACCACATCAGGCTTGGGGACCGTTGCAAACCGGCGGTTCAGGGGATCTATTTCACCAGGAGCTAGAAAACCCTAAGGAAAAAGCAGTATGAGGAGATGAACATGGGCAGGGTAGAACAGGTGATGCCTATGGACAACCCACCTTTAAGAGGTCCTGGGGGATGGAGGTGACAACTTCCCCATGGTATGTGGCTCAGGGTGGCAGTATTTGCCCTTTCAGAGCTCAGAGCCTGGTCCCACTGCCCTTCCCACCACCAGGAGTGACCGTACCTCAGCCAACAGGCAGCCCAAGATGTAGAGGGACTGGCCCCACATAAGAGGCAGCTTTCCCATGGGTATCCTGTCCACAGTGTGGGGGTTCCTGTACTCATCCTCCACCTGGAAGACAAGCCAGGAGGTCAGGGAGAGATCCACAGACACAAGTTACTGAAAGAAGCATCATCATTTGCCGCAGAGGGTCCATAACGTCCTAGCTACATTCTCCTCCTCTTCTCCTGGTTGCCTCACGAACCCATGTCAGACAACAGATCAGCTGCTCAGACATCTTCATCACTGAACAGAAGATCAGCACAGTCTCCTAAGCCCAGATCCCCATATCCTGAGCACTCAGGAGCTTCTGACTCCAGCAGACTGTAGCCCAGGACTACTCACCTTATCTGGTGGCACGCTGTACAGCTCTGGCATCAGACGCAAACCATTCTCCCCCTTGATGAGAACTCCCTCAAGGGCTTCCCGGTACTCCTGCACCTGAGAAGAGAGGAGAGGAGAGTCCCTGGTCATGACTCCCTGCATCGTTCCCCACGTGCCTCCCTTGCCAAGGACTTCCTTCCTCCATTACCTGCTCCATGTTTCCACTGAAAATCCCATCAATGATCAAGTATGCCCAGAAGAGAGGCCACTCACACTCGATGTTCTCAAACAGCTTCAGCTCTGCAGGTTCATAGTAGAGGCGGTTGGGGTCCTGCAGTGAGGGGTGATAGCAAGGCAGGAGGTGGGTGGCAGGATCTCCTCAAACTGACAGGGCTCCTACTCCCCCCCATAACCCCAGCCTAAAATGCCCTCCCAGTCTTCCTCTGCAGATGATGGTTGAGACTGAGGCAACAAGTATTTTCACCTCCAGGCTGTGTCTTTTCCATCAGACATTCCCTTCCAAGCCCCCTGCCAAAGGGATTTGCCCTTCGTGGGCAAAGGGAGCCTACCCAGTCACCAGGAGAGCACCCCAGAGCCTCACTGATCCTCAGAAATAATCCACGGCTTTGCTCAGGGCTCATGCAGCCCCAGGAGAGCCAGGGAAAGGGCCCACTTCAGCAGTGCAACCCTTCTTCCCCAGACTAAGAGGTACACAACACCACCAGGTCCCAAGATGCAGGCAGAGCCAGCGTCTTTCCATCTGCTATGGGCAAGGGTGGGATTTACCACCTCTGATTGGCTCTAGCACTTTGGGAAGCCTTGCCCAGACCCATGACACTGCCTGGGGTGACTCAGAGCCCTCATCTTTCCAGTGCTACCCACCACAACCTTTGTGCTGCACCCAAGGAAGCTGCAAACACAACTCAGAGCAGCTGCTGATTGGCACTCAAGTTCTGGCAGGGCTGGGGACATTTACCTCTTTGGGTGTCCTGTATCCATCCCGCAGGAAGCGGCAGCAACCATAGCGACCCTGAAAGGGAGGGAAAGAGGTACTGAGCAGGAGGAACAGTGCAAGATACCTTCTACCTTCAGTGCAGAAGCATAGGGGGCCACGTCCAGCTAAACACCCCCCTCACTGATACACCCAGTGGTCAGGCACCAGGACCAGAGCCCAGAGCCACAGCACACAGGACTGCTTCTCTGCACATTCCTGCCACAGGTCACAGAGGCCGGGAGACAACATGCTCCGCAACCCCCTTCCTCAGCATTTTTGGGAAGAAAAGGGCTACAGTAGTTTGAACTGCAGCTATCTCCTGGCAAGGGCAGATCTACTCACCTGCAGCTTTGTGATGACCTCTTGCTTGGTGATTTCCACGAGCTCACTGTCCTCCACAGCAAACGCTGGGTAAGAGATGACAGAAAGCACACTGGCATCCACCTCCTTGGATGTGGAGGCCCTGGGCAGCATCGAGTGGAGGATGGACTGGGAAAAGGGGAGGGAGGGGTGATTAGGTTGCCAGACTGGGTATTGTTCACACCACAACCCAGCAGATGGCAGTTCATCCCGCAACAGTGTGAAGTCCAGGCAGGTCTCACCTGGCAGTGCTGCACCTCATCCGACAGCACCCGTATCACTGACTGTGGGCCTCCCTTTGCTCCAAACAGATCCAGCTCATCCAGCGCTTCCAGGGCAGCCTGGAAGTAGGGTGAAACTCAAAGATGCAAGTTTTGCACTACACTGCTCAACAGCAAGAGCCCTCACCCGCTGCCAGCCCCACTGCGTAACCAACCTATTGCATGAATTTAAACCCTGCTGTGGCTGCAGAGCAACCCTGGTCCGAATGTGACCACATCTCCAAAGCCACAGGTAATCAGACTGGTAACTGGTAACCACACCCTGGACATTTCTGCCACACATCCCAACTTATTTCTCATTCCCTGTTCAGGCAAAAATCAGGCAAGAGCAGGACAGTTTTATCCTAGCACACGAAGAAAAAGGTCTTCCTCCCCAGGAACCCACCACTGCAGAGGGTATTGAAACTCAATAGTACACGCTCAGCTGTCCCCATAGAAAAGCAGCACAGGGGCCTATCCTCCCCAGCAGGTGCCCACCACCTCTCCCCAGCTCACCTTGGCCATGCCAATGGAGCTAGCATTCAGTTCTGTGATCCCCTGGTTCGTCTTGTCCCCACGCTCCCATATCCCGAAGTCCTGTGCAGAGGCATGTTGGAGCAGGCAGCAGGTTCACAGTACAGGCAGAAAGCCTTCAAATCCCAACCATCAGCGGTGGTCCCAGCAGGCACCAGTGACACCCTGTCCGCTGGGACAGGGGGGGACCCACGATAGCTCCCAGACACCAGCCCACCCCCAAGGCACACTCCCTTTCCCCAGCACAGGCTACCCACTGCAGTTTTGTAGGCAGCTTCTATGTAGAACACAAGGTTCTGGATAAAGTTGACTTCATCCAAGTTGTGAATTATGTGGAGACCTAAAGCAAGGGGAAGAATTCACATTAGTTGTCCAAGCCCACAGGCATCCCCCTAGGAGGGGGCTGCAGTAACCAAGGCCAGACCCCTCCTCCTCACTGCACTCCCACCCCACAGGAGCCACATCCTGTCTGGTTCCTGTCCCCACCCCCACTCCTCTGCTGCTCTGGGGCTCAGGCAAATGAGGGCTCTTAGAGAGACAGACACAGAGGGGTCCAAATGCTCCCTGAGTGCTGTGATCAGAAGAAAACAGTGAGGTTGGGGAGGCCATTGCAGAAGCTTGGCACCCAAGAAGCTGCACGCATACTGAAAACGTGGAGAGCCCTGGAGTTCAGCATGCTCAAAGCTGAAACGGCATCCCCCAATAAAATCACCTGAGGCCGTCATCTGGGCCAGCATGAGCAGGTAGAGGGAGGTGGCATCCATCTGCAGGTGACCCCACTCATTGTCCCCAACCACGGTGGCACAGGTGTGGGTGTTGTACTTGGCATGTAGGCAGTCCTTGGTGCTCTGGCTGTACTTGAATGCCTCCACCTTGTCCACCTTGAAAAGAAAAAGAAGATGCAGGAGTTCATCAAACCCTGCCTCCAGAGAAGCCTGGCAGCCCCAGAGCCAAGGGCTGCCTGCCTGTGCCATCAACCCAGCACATGGAGCCACACCTAGAAGGGCAGAAATCCTGTATCTCCCAGGCTGAGCCCCTCCACACACCATCAGTGAGTGCAGGCTCACATGCCACCCTAGCACAGGGTCTCCACAGCATCTGGAGAGGAAAGGGGGACTCCAAATGCCCTCAGGGAGAAGAGCTGTGGAGTCCCAGCACCAGCCAGGACACGAGTCAGGGAGCAGCTGGCAAGGGCTCCACTGGCCACCAGCCCACAGCACTGGGACTTCCATCCCCCCAGGGACAGATGCCAAGTCAGAGCTTATTTCAAGACTTGTGGGAAAGGGGCCTGCTCTCTGCTTGCCAGGGAAGGCTGTGGGGAGCTGGCACAGCTGGGACCACAGTCCTTGTGGCAGAACTGGGCTGTAAGGAGACCACTCAACTGTCAGAGGTGCTCCCCAGTCCTCACCTGTCTCATCATACACTGGAGCAGCCCCCGCATCAGCTTCACGACACTCTGCAGGAACGAGGAGAGCAGCCTTATTAATCCCCGCGCAGCCGGAGGAGCCCTGACTCAGCATCAGCTGGTCGCTGACCTTTGCAGGGAGCCGGCATCTGTAACCGGAGCCCTCGCTCACATTTCCATGGCCCGGTTCTCCAGGCGGGAACAGAGGGAAGGCAACATTTCTTGCCCTGACTGCAAGGCCGGGCTGCTGTGCCGTGCAGGAGGCAGGGGGGTCACGGCTGCAGGGACCCCTGGCAGAGGAGTTGTGTCCCCAGATACCCCTGAGACAGAGGGCAGGGCTCTCCGGCTGGGCTGCCACATGCCCCCTACCGCCCCCTGCGCCTGGGGCAATGCTGTCCCCGTCCCTGTCCCCCCTGCACGGCTTCCCGCGGCTCTTCGGCCCCGAAGCCGCTCCCCGGCGCCGCGGGTCAGGCAGGGACAGCCAGCACGGGCCCTCCCTCCCGCCGGCCCCCTCCTACCTGCTCCAGCTCGTAGGCCTTGGCCTTGTCCTCGTCGCGGTCGGCGTTCTTGCGGTAGGCCAGGCCCAGCCCCCAGACGGCCAAGATGCTGTACACGTTGTCCCGGACCCAAGCATCCCGGTGCTCGGTGCCGGCGGGGAGCAGGCCGGTCACCGCGTCCTGCGGAGAAGGGACACAGCGAGGGCCCGCGGCCCCCTTGCCCGGTCAACCCTGCCTGACCCGGCCTGGGGGGCCAGGCGGCGGCCCTCGGGCCCGGCGGATTCCGCACTCCCCCTCCCCCCGCCGCCCCGGGCAGGCCCCGCACCTGGTGCCGGAGGATGGTCTGCTGCACTAGGCGCCCGTAGCCGTCCAGCCGCACACCCGAGTTGCTCCGGCTACGCATGGCGGCAGCGAGGTGACCTGCCGCCACTAGACCCTTCGCGGACTCCGCTCCACCTCGTCTCGTCCCGCCCCGTCCCAGCGCCCTGCCCACTCGCTGCCCCGCGACCCGACCCGACCCGCCCCGCAGCACTACCCGCTCGCTGCCCCGCCCTGCCAAGCCCCGGCAGCGGCCTCCCCGCCCACACTGGCCCGGGACTCGCAGCCGCCCCGCCCCGGCACGGCCCTGGGGCGCTCGGTACCGAGCGAGCAGGACCCGCAGCCGTGGGGCGGAGCGGTGCTCCCTGGCGGCCGGAGGCTGCGCAGCACTGCCCGCGGACACGGGCAGACACGGGGGACACAGAGCAGGGAGCGCCTGCGGACCGACACGCGGACGCGCGGACACGCGGACACACGGGCCGGTGTGGGATTGTACAGACAGATGCATAAATGCGTATGGCAGTGCGTGCACACAGATGGACAAATGGACGCACGTGCTGGGGTGGGTGCAGAGACAGACACACAGACATAGACGTTCATAGCTGTGGATACACAGATGGAGGCAAGGACACGCACACACCTACCTCCACCAGCACGTGTGCACAGGCAGAGCCACGAGTGCGCACACGCGTCCGTACACACACGTGTGAACACGCCTGTGCACACATCCACGCTCCTGCACTTCCATGTGCATGCAGCACACAGACACGTGGTGCATGCTCGCATGTACCTATGAACATACAGAGACAAGAGCAGATGTACACATGTACATCTGCATATGTACACACACATGCATACTTATGCCTATACATGCACAGACATACATACACACATGTAAGTCCCACTGACCCCAGCATCCCTCTCCCTAAGGATTCACTTGGGGAAAGGAGGAGAGGTGGGTGATGTGATGGACTCAGCACCCATCAGGTGAAGGCCAGAGCTTACAGGGGCCATGTGCCACCACAGGCACATGCAGGTCTGCCATCCCCTTTCACCCTTGTCACCTCCCTTCGGTTGCTGGTGGCTGTCAGCACTCATACTGTGGTGGGGCACAGCAGACTGGAGCGCTGTGCCAGGGACTCACAGCGGGCAGCATCCCCTTCCTGGGAGCATCCAGGGTGGGGACAAAACTGGGTTCTGCTAGGGCTCAGCCACAGGGGTGCCATGGCTGGGAGCACTGGAACTGGGAGCATCAGGACTGGGAGACACTGGGACTGCACAAAACTGGGTACTGGGGTCCACAGAAAGTCCTTGCGCTGAGGGTGGAGAGTAACATAGGAATGGGGGTATCCCAGGGAAGAGAACCAAAGATGAGGAGGCAGAGGGTGTTGGAGTACTTGTGAGGCCCCGGAGCTGAAGTTGTTGAGGTACATGCAGGGGTGTCCCAGGCCAGGAGACACTATGGGGATGGAGACATGTGAGGGGTCCCAGAGAGACAGACTGGTATGAGTGGGGGAGGATGGGGGGGAGAGGTAGGGGTGCCCACTCACCCACAGACCCTGGTGACACACTTGAGGCTGTGCCGGCAGTGGACACCCAGGGGTCTGCTGCCAACCATTGTCCAGAAAGGTGTCATGCAGGGGAGCTGGGGGGCTGCCTGTGCCCCTGACCCTCGGGGCTGCTGCAGTACCCAGAGCAGTGGATGGGGCAGGAATAGGGGTGCCAAGCCTCCTGGTCCCCTATGCCTGCCCCCCATGCCCAAACCCACCTGGAGGGAGCTGGGGAGAAGCAGGAGGGCAGAGAGGAGCAGCACCAGGATGGTGGCAGTACCCTGGGGAGCAGGGGGGACCCCACTGTCCCTGTCACCCTGGCTGATGCCTGGTGTGATGGGGGATGAGGCTGCCATGGTGTTGATGACCTGGCTGTCTGATGTCTATGTTGGGTACTGCTCCTCCCAGGCCATAGCCCTGCACATATCTTTGAGGGGCAGGACAGCCCCTTGTCACCCACCTTCCACCCTGGATAGGGGTTGCTAGAACCTCTGCCTGGACATCACTGTCTGCCTCCAGCTACAGCCTCAGCAGCGTGCCTGAGGGGCAGCTGCACCCCACAGCCGGGTGAGCTCCACAGCCAGTGCCTCTGTGCTATGCCCGGTGTCACCTCAGAGGTCAGAACACCTGCCAGAGTGCTGAGTGGGGACACGTCCCCAGATCTGGGGCTCCTGATGCTGACCTCAGGGCTGGTGCCGGTGGGGTGCCAGATTGTGCCTGAGGGGCTTGCAGGGCTGTGGGACCCGTGGGAAGAGCCCCCCCGATGTGCACCAGGCCCCCACACCCCCCCCATGCTGTGCCCTAGCAGCCTCGGTGCTTACCAGGCACAGTGCCAGGGTCAGCCAGGGACAGCAGCTCTTCCTCTGAACTGCAGCTCCTCTGGCCCCCTGGAAGCGCCTGGGACTGGGACAGACAGGACTGGGACAGCAAACCCCAGTCCCCTCCATCTCCAGGAGCCCAGCAGGCCACAGAGGGCTGAGGTGGGAATGCTGCCCCTGGCATCCAGAGGTGTCCAGGGACAGAAGCGCGTCCAGCTCCCATCCCTTTCGTCATCACTTGGCTGGATGAGTCAACACCACACACTTAATGATTGACAAGGGAAAAATCTTTCCCTCGGGGAAGGTCTGCCAGGTTCTAAAATAGCAGCTGCTTCCCTATGGCACAGCCTCCTGGCTGGAAGTGGCCAGGATGCAGCCAACTCAGGACAAGGGGTGGGAGCGGAGCCTAGGACTCTGAAGATTCTAGGTCTGACAGGATGGGAGGGAAACTTTGGGGCTGGTAGGTTAGGGAGAGATGGGGGCTGGCAGCACCCTGCCCCATGGCAAGCACCCACAGGAAGGGCTGGAACGTCCGCACAGAGCCTGGACCAGCAATAACAGATGGGGTAAGTGGGGTGAGGCAAAAATACAAGAAGTGGAAGCAGTTTCCAGGTGTAAGGTGGCAGTGTCACCAAGCAGCAGGGACAAGTATTACAGCTGACTACCATGCCTTGCTGCTCAAAGTGGAACTTTGCCCCAGCTTTGCAAACACAGAGCATCTTGCCCAGGAACAGGCAAGTTCATCTGCAGACATCTTCCCAAAATAACCCTGTCTGCCAAATGCCAGGACAGACAAAGACAGAGAGATCTCATGGTACCCCAGCAGCTGCCCCTAATAGAAGCATGTGGGGGCACCTCTTGTCCCCAGTCCCACTGAGGTAGTTGCCTACAACCACACCTGGTCCCCTCTGCCCCAGGGGAGGTCTGTGCTCCAGAGGTCCCTCTTCTCCCAGCTCCTGTTGGAATTTACCCCTTACACACAGAAGTGAACAGCACCCATCCCCTCCAGAATAAGAACAATTGGGGCTGCACGGTGTTGCAGTCTATGTCAGCTGTCCCAGGAGATGCTCACTGCATCTCAGGGAAAGAGCAAGAACAGCCAAAATGGTCTTTAGCAAAATCCATCAATTTATTTATTTACACCATCATCAATAAATAGAGGAAAGCCAATGGCAGGGATGCTGGGAGGGGGGCCAACCCCTCCAGGAGCAGGGACAGGCCAGGAGCTCTGCAGAGCCCAAGCCCCATGGGACAGCAAGTGTTCAAGAAAGAAAGAGGATATTCATACGGGGTCTGACCCCTGGGATAGGGCGAGACCCCTGCCCTGCTATAGGGCAAGACACAGAGGTGAAGGACAGGGGTGTCAGAGGAAGCAGCAGGAAGGCAGAGCCCAGTGCAGGCAGTACCGGCCACTGCACGGGGTACTGGGAGCAGAGCTGGCAGCTCAGGTCCCTCCTGTTTTCACACCCCGCCATAGCAGAAGTGCAGGAGAGGAGAGGAGAGGAGAGAAGAGCGGCTTTTCCCACCTCCCTCAGCACAGTTTTCAGCCCCATGAAATGCCAGTGCAGCTGGGACTAGACAGGATGGGGTGCATGTGAGCAGGGAAGGAGCCCCATGGACAGGGTTGCCACTGATACTGACAGCTTGGTGCCAAGTACAAAGACACCTGGACTGCTTGTCCTCCCTGCTCTGGCTCGACCAGGAGACTCCCAGACACCTCCTAAGAGCTTAGTGTTCCAGTGCATGAATGCAGCTCTTCTCTAGAAGCATTGGGCCAAACCCTCCCTGCCCCCCAAAGATCAGGCAGCAGCTGTGGGGCTGCAGGAAGGACAGATGCCATGGGACAACTGTCCCAGCACAGGCTCCTGCCTTTAAAAACCTACAATTTACATAAAAGTGCCATTGTAAAACCTTCCCGTAGAGCAGTGCTGTGCAGGGAGGGGCAACAAAATCACCAAGCCCAGGCAAGACAAGTCCAGACCCAGCAGGGACAGGCAGAGCCAGGGCAGTGGGCATTACCGGCAGGTGCAGGACTCTGCGATCATGTTCTCATACTCCTTGTAGAGGATGCCACCATCACGCTCAATCATGAGGACGCTGATGGGGCTGTAGCGGTAGGGGACACAGGAGGGCCGGGGCACGTTGGCATCCACCAGCTGATGGACAAAGCTCTGCACCACGGCATGGTTGGGCGCGTGGTAGTCATAGCGGAGCAGGCGGGGACAGGCCCCCTTGCAGTAGCGTGGGTTGTAGCGGTGGGGAGCGATGATCCAGTGGTCCCAGCCCAGCTGGGCGAAGCTGACTGGGAAGGGCCGCAGAGAGCAGTCACTCTTCTCCCTTCCCTGCTCCTGCAGGTAGCCACGCAGGTCATGGGCCAGAGTCCCCGTGTCACGCCGATGACGGTAGGACTCTGCTGCTGGAGGTGCCAGTCCAGCTCGGGTGTCATTGAGGTAGAGGAGGAGGAAGGGCTGGCTGGGTGCCAACGGGGCATCGCGGTCCCCCGCCCGGCTGGCGTGCACACAGATATGCCGCAGCGCCAGGCTGCCTACGCTGCCATTCCCCAGCACCACATACGGGGTGACATCTGCTTCGGCCCAGCCAAGGCGGGGGCGGGAGGTAGGGCTGAGCAGTGCCCCACGTGCCTCACTGGTGGCTACCAGCTCCAGGGCACAGAGGAGGTGACCGTGGGCCAGCGGCAGGCTGGGCAGGTAGACCACAGTGGCTCGGAGGAGGTGCTCGGCCTCTGGCTGGCCCTCCAGGTGGTAGGTGAGTGGCTGCAAGTACCAGCGACCTGTGGGGAAGCAGTAGTCAGTGCCCCCCTGTAGGCATAGCAGGCACTGCACCAGCACAGCCCTCTCCCCAGGTGCTGCTGTAGCCCTCAAGGCACAGCATCACTACACTTGAAGCCCAGAACTGCCACATGCACTAGCATGAGGTGGGAGCTTTGGCAAGAAGCAGCCATGTACCATGGCTCAACAGCAGGGGGAAAGGCAAAGAGCAAATGGAACACCCAGCCCAACACCCCTGGCCTGGCACAGCATCAGCCAAAATGGGAAGTGAAGCGTGAATGTGGAGCCAGTGATGCCCTTGACCATATCACCCCTGAGGCAGGGAGAGACTGGGACCCCTGCCCAGGGGGACTCCATGGCCAAGGGCAGCCTGGCAGGATGTCAGCCCTAGCTGGGCTATTGCAAGGAGGGGGAATAAGGTACACAGAGACAGACACACACACACGCAGAGACACCCACACCCTAGCCCCCCTCCAAGGCTCAAGCTCACCCCACCAACTCAACTTAGGCCCTGTACTCCCTCGGTACCTGCCTGCTCCTTACCTGCCCAGGGATGACCCCCGTGGGAGGTGGCCCGGACCAGGCGGACAGTATTGGTGCCCAGGCTGCGGCCGTGGCGGGGCCGCCCCTCCCGGTCGGCCACTCGCCGGTACAGGTTCAGCATGTAGTGCAGGGGCTGTCCGCCCACTGGCCCCGCTCGCCAACCCCGGCTGCCCGGTGCCCGCACTTGCAGGACCTGCAGGAGGGGAAGCGGGGGGGCGGCGGCAGGCAGGGAGCTGGGGGGCAGCGGGGACTGGGTTGCAGCCCACAAAAGGGGCACAGCGAGGAGGAGGAGGAGGCTGGTGAAGGGATGGAGCAAAGCCATGATAGATGCAAGGGGGACGGACGGACGGACGGGTGAGGAGGGCAAGGTGGGGCTGGCCGGCAGAAGGATTAAGAGGAGCCTGCAGCCATACTTCTCCCTAGACAGGCAGAGCTGGTCGAAGGCACCAACAAAAGGAGACCCCAGGGTGCTGCTAGCTGCTATCAAGCCAGGACAACCATGCCAGCTGCTTCAGTTTTGCACAGGAACAGAAAGATGAGGGGCTCCGTACACAGAAAAGGGTGAAAATTCCAGATTAAAACCCAGACCGAGACAAAGCCAGCCAGCCAGAAGCCTGGCTACAGGGACTGTAAAGATGCCGGGGTAGGGGTGAAGTAGTGGAAGGAACCAGCTCGCTCAGCCCACCTGCTCCTGGCCAGCCTCCTCCTGCAGGGTTAGGGGGCCCGCCCCCAGAGCCTATTTTAAAGGCACGGCCTCAATCACGGTTTAAAGGGCCAGGAGCCGCCCAGAGGTGGCACAGACTCTCGGGGTCTGCTTCCAGCCCGACCCTGCGGTACAGCCAAACTCCTCACTGCCTCACTTTACCCGGCTGAGAGATGGGTGTCAATCCCAGGGACCGTGGCACGGAGGCACGTGGGTGGGCAGCAGGGCCCCGGCATGCTGAGTGCACACATGCCACATGCATCACCATGCCCACAGTTTGCCAGGCTTGGTTGTCCCATCACCTGGCCAAGGCCAAGAGATTGTGAGGGTGATGCCCAGCTTCCCACTGGCATGAGCCATTGCCTTTACATGGCGCGTTGCCCCTAGCCCTGGTGCCACTGCATGGCTCTGTGGTGCTTGCTCCAGGCAGTGCCCAGCAGAAGGGAGGAGTGGGGTGGGGGGGGTTGGACGCTCAGGTTAGGAGCCACCAGTGCAGGCAGAGGGACATCGGGGGAGCCTGGGGTGTGTGCTGGTGCCTGCCCTGCCCTGGGTGCTGCCCACCCACCCTTCCCCATGCCAGCCCGCCGCTGCTGTAGGGGCCTGGAGGCGATGTGGAGGGTGCCGGGGGAGGGGGGTACGGTGCTTAATGGGGTATGAGGCCACGTGATGAGCCAGGGCGCAGAACCCTCATGCCTGGCCAGGCAGCCCTGGTTACTGATTCGGGAAAGGGCACAGGGGCAGCCAAGACCTGTGGAGGCTGGGAAAAGTCTGGGCATGTCAGGGGCCGGATACGACTAGGGGGCACAGCAAGGGGGAGGCAAGGCAACAGGGAGAGAAGGAGTCGGGCCAGAGGTGGACATGTCGAGGCTGTGGTGGGGGTAGGATGTGCATGCATCACTGCTGAGTGGATTCCAGAGACACGAACTGCCCGGGGGGGATCGTCCCACCCCCATGCCCTGGAACACCCTCAGCACAAGGACAAGGCTCATGAGCTGGCCATGGTTCAAAGCAGGCGCCGGTGGACAGGGGCTGCCCAGAAAAACTCGAGGGACCCTCCCTACGCTGGGGCTGAGCAGCCTCGCGTGCAGCTCGCCAGCCCGGCACATCAAGCACCCTCCCGTGCCGCAGCCCTGAGCCCGTCCAGCCTTCGGGCAGCTGGGGCTGCCCTCCGGGGCAGCTGTGCTGTCTGGGAAGGAGATGAGTAAGAGCCGGGCCCCCGGCGGGAAGGGGAGGAGCGGTACTACGGGCTCCCCCGGGAACCAGCGCCGATCCACTCCCACCGCACCCAGCTGCTACCCGCCACCTCCTTCCCCTGCCCCACTTTCCCCAAAGGCACACAGCAACCCCTTCGGGACCTGGGGTGGGGAAAAGTGGGCGTGAATCACGGCCATACTGCCACGCACGCCCCGGGGTGCCCGGCAGGACAGGGTGGAGGCTGGAATGGGCAGGACAGGCAGGAGTCGGTAGCACATGCTGGCCCACGGGCAGCGGGACTCAGGGCACCAGCCTGGGGTGGGCTGCCTGAGGAGCCCTCCACCCCAGGGAGCTGCGGGAGTGCTTATCATCTCCATGACACCCGAGCAGGCCCCCTCACACCCGCCTGAGCACTGCCAAACTGAGCTATGCCAAGCTGTGCCAGGCTGAGCTGGCACTACTGGTGCCTATCTCTGGCAGCACCATACTGTACTGGGCCAAACTGGGTTATGCTGTGCTGAAGTGTAACAGGCAAATTTAAGCCAGGCCAGGACATGGTATGCTGAGCCAGGCCACACCAGCTTTTCTTGTCTTGGTCAGCCTTTCACTGAGTGAAACTGGGCCAGGCCCAGTGGAGGCAAAACAAGTCAGGCCCTGGCTGTGCCATGCTGTACTGAGCTGAACCATGCCATCCCTGTGTCATGTCATGGTGAGCTGAGTTGCACTGGACGATGCTCACCACGATGCTAGGCCATTCCATGCTGTGTTGAGCGAAACTATGCCGGGCTGAACTGTGACGTGCTGAACGGATTGTGGCAGCCTTCCATGTCATGCCACAGTGGGCTGAGCCAGACTGAGTTGAACCACTTTGGCTGGGCCATGCCAAGACAAGCCATGCAGCTCAGTGCAGATCATTGGGCCGAGCTGTGCTAACACAAGCTGAGTTGAGTAGCATGGTGCTGTGCTGTCCCACCGTGTAATGAGCCATGCTACGAGCTGAGCCGTGCCGATCTGTGCAGAATTGTGCCATGCCGTGCCTGACTGAGCCAAGCTCTGCCACGGTATGCCGACTTCTGCCAAGCGGTGCCATAGCGAGCTGTAGCAAGCCGAGCCGAGCCGAGCCGTGCCGCTCGCCGCCGTCCCCCCGCACCCCATTGGCGCAGTGAGCAGCCCCGGTGCCGGCCCGGCCCCGCCCTCGGATCCGCGCCGTTTAGCGCGGGCGGGCGGGGGTGTCATTTCCTCCGCGGTGCGGGGCCGGGTCGGGCCGGGCCGGGCCGGGATGGGGCGGTAGTGGCCATGGAGCGGGCCGACGGCCGGCCCTGCGCCCCCCAGTACGTGCATGTGCAGCTGCAGGGGGGCGCACCCTGGGGCTTCACGCTGCGCGGAGGGCTGGAGCACGGCGAGCCCCTCATCGTCTCCAAGGTGGGCGCCGACGGGCGCGGTCCCGCGTGATGCCCCAGCCCGGGGCATCGTCGGAGCGCGGCGGGTGCGGGGGGAGCCCCGGGCGAAGGGTCGCCTGTTCCGGCGCGGGGCGGGGCCGTGGCAGTCACCCACGTCTCGCCGCGACCCGCCACCTCGAGCGGTGGGGGAGAGCGGGGGCCGCGAGGCGGGGGGGATAGCCGGGGCCCGGCGGCAGGAAGAAATTCCTGCGGCACATCCGTTGGGCTGGGGGCGGGGGCGGCCCCCACGCCCCCCCCCGGTCACGTCCCGCGAAGCGCAGCAGGGGTGGGGGGAGCAGTCTCCCTTCGTGTGCCTACCCTGGGTGCCGCGCCCGCGCAATCCCCGACATCGGGCACTGCCGGGACGTTGGGGGCCACGGCGGGAGAACAAGAGCTGAGTCCCGTCCCATCGCCCCCGAATTGCTGGGGCCGTGCCGTGCCTGGGACACGGGATGGTGTCGGGACCGGGCCGCAGGGTCCCTTCTGCAGCTGGGAGCGGGGAGAGCCAGGGTGGGGCCCTTCGACGTCCCGCCGCGCAGGGGGTCACCGATTCCCACTGCGGCATCGCCCTGCTGGGAGACGTGCCGGTAGCCGGGCAGCAGCAGGGGGTGCCCCGGCACCCTGTCCCCCGCGGAGCCGGGCGGTTTGGATGCCCGCCCGCCCGCTGCCACCATCCTGCGGGGGCCAGGGTGCCGGCGGGCCGGGCTGCGCCGAAGCCCCGGGGCTGCCTCCCTGCCCCGAGCCGGGCTGGCTGTCCCCCGGGGCCCTCCACGCCCTGCGCAGGGACGCGGGCAGCGTGGTCTGGCTGGGGGAGCTGGAAAAGTGGCTCCGGTCCCAGCCCTGCGCCCCGGGCTGGCACCGCCGGCGGGCGGGGGGGCCTCCGACTCGCTGCTGGGCTTCGGGGCTCGAGTGCCGGTGGGTCCGCCGACTGCTAGAGGAGGGGGTGAGAGTCAGAGGACGTTCCCCGCCGCTGCTGAGAATGAGCGGGGGGAGGGTCCTTGCGAGCCTGGGGTGCCGTCCCCGGCGCTCCCCCGGCCGGGCCGCCGCCGCCGCGTGTGCTCTGCAGACAAAGGGGGCTTGTTCCAGCGCTCTGTGCATTCAGGGGAGGGTCCCCCGGGGCGCCCTCTCCGCCGCGGCCGGCCCAAGTGTGTGCGTGCTGGCCCGTATGGGGAGGGGGTGGACCCAGTCTGCAGGGCTGGGGGCCCAGGGCCGGAAAGGGAAAGAGGTCCCAGGGCTCGGTGAGATAGTTTGGCCCCTGGCGAGATCCTTTCCTGTGGCAAGAGTCCCACAGTGGGGCTGGCAAGTTCCTTCACTTGGCACAGTCCCCCCCCAGCCCCCCGGGTATGTCAAGGACAAGAAGGGAAGTCTGCTTGGGGTAGGGTGGGCACAGCTCTGGCAAAGCTGTGATTCTTTCTAAGACAAGTGTCTCCTGGTGCAGGCAGATGCTCCTGTGAGCCAGCTGGTGCCCATCATTAGGGCCCAGCGTGAACACCAGGGAAGGTGTCAGGGAAGTGCCCGGGACTGTCCTATCCGGGCCAGGCAACAGGCAGTGAGGTTTGTCTGCCAGCGCTGAGTTCAGTGGTGGTGAAGGCAGAACAAGGGACTGTTTGTGCCAGATTTAGCTCCTGGTGAGCAATGCCAGGGCTTATCCATGTCCACCCCAGCACATGTAGTGGCCCAGACATGGGTGCAACTCTGGCTGTGTACTGCACTTGGTCGGGGGGACACATGCCCATCATCACTGACTCAGCCCTCTTGCCATAGCGGGCAGGATGGGGTGGGCATGTGGGCAGGCAGAGGACAGGGTGAAGGTGCTGCCTGCCCTGCCTGCCTGCTCTGCTGGACCTATAAGGGGATGGGGGATAAACCCAGGTCGTCCAGCAAGGGCATGGTGGAACTGGGAGCCATGGGGCAGTGCCAGGCTGGGCAGGGGGCCTGGCTGCCCCTGCTGACCTCCAAGTGCTGTGTTGTCCAAGGGCAGGGGGATGCCCCCTAAACCCTGACTAGCACCAGGGCTGGAAAGGGGGGCCCAGTGCCACATGCACATGGCCTGCTGGGGAGCTGCGGGTGACCCCCAGCCTGAGGTCCTGGCTGCTGCCCAGGCTGGCTGCTGAGGTGCTGCCGAGGACACTGTGGGCAGAGCTTGTTTCTCTGCTTGTCTGGGAGTGGCAGAGCAAGGTTAGGAGCCCATAGGCAGGGTGGGCAAAGGAGCCCCAGCACAGGGCCAAGCCAGCTTTGCTTGTCACCCTGCAGATTGCTGTGGAGTGCAGCCAGGTCAGGCTCCACATCCATACTGGGCATGGGCATCCCAGGTACTTCCCCATGAGCCTGCATGACCCCTGCCACTGACACCATGCAGCTGGGCTCATGTGGTGTGAGGGGCTGGGCATGGCAATCTCCAGCCATCCAGAGCAGCAGGATGGGTGGAAATGAGTGCCAGCATCAGGTGCTCTGCCTGTCCTGGCTGGGCACTGCCCATTTCAGGGCTGCCTGTGCTACACCTACCTCCTGAGACAGAGGACAAAGGCTGTGGGTCTTCCATACTGTGAGCACCATGGTCTGGTGTCCTCCAAGCTGTGGCAGTACGGGGTACCAGGCTTATTTCAGCTGTGGGTGCCAGAACAGGGTTAGGTGCATGCCTGTGACAGGCACAGCTTGGCCCTTCCCCTGCTGTTGGCTCCCCTGGGCACACACTCTATGAAGGCATCCTTTGGGCACTGAAAAAACCATGGGTGTCCAACCAGAGCTGATGGGCTGGAAGCTGTGGTGGGGGGCTGGCATCTGTGCTGGACAAAGGGCCCTTGTGCTGCCCGCGCCTGCGGGGGAATCTGCTGGGATGGGACATTTTTCTTCTCCCCCTCTCCTCAGTGCCCTTTCCTTGCTCAGAAATTCATGTGACCAGGACAGGGGGGGAGCTCAGTGCCAAAGATCCATCTGGGGTGCCTCGGGTGCAGGCACCCTCTTTCAGAAACCTCTTTCTCCTCTGGTGCCTGGCAGCATTGGCACACCCTCAGGGGTGTTCTGGGGGGCTGTGCCCGCCCTGATGCCCCTGTTTGTCACCCAGGTGGAGGACGGGGGCAAGGCTGCACTGTCTCGCCGGCTGCAGCCGGGTGATGAGCTGGTGAACATCAGCGGGACACCGCTGTATGGGTCCCGCCAGGAGGCCCTTATCCTCATCAAGGGCTCCTACCGCACCCTGAAGATGATCGTCCGCAGGTTGGCAGCTTTGCGGGTGGGGGGGCAAGGGGACAGTGGTGCTTCATCTGCCTGGGGGACTGGCAGGAGCCTGGCTGTGGCCCGTGCTGGGTGGGGGGGGAGAGCCCCAACATGGCTGGCAACACCCAGTGGCGGGTGGGGGTCCCTCTGTAGAGCTGGAGCAGTGTGGCAGGCTCGCCACCCCCTTGCTGGGCGGTATCCTCTAGGTGGCCGCTCCTCTCCCTTCCTGCCTGCCTGCCTGCTGCCTGCCTGGGAAAGGAAACAGAGGCAGGGCCAGGCCCTGCAGTCCCCGTCCCCCCCGACCCACATCCACTCCCTGGCTGCATCCTGACTGGGCTCCAGCTCTGGATAAAACCCAGGGCTGGGGTGGTGCAGGGCTCTGCCCATGGGGCAGGGCTGCCACAGTGCTGTGCCGGGGCTCAACATCATCCATGGTGAGTCTGGGGACTCCTGGGGGGAGGGACCCCTGTAGCTGACCCTGCAGCTCAATCCTTGCCACCCTCTCTGCCCACCTGGTGGATGCTGGGGCAGCACCAGGCACTTGAAGGGTACAGGAGATGGCATCTGTCTGCATGTCTGTGTGGTGTGCTGGGCATCGCTGTCTGTGTGTGCTGGGGGGACTGGAGACCCCCACAGGAGCCTAGGACAGCATGGGATGGGGCATGGCACAGGGCTTCTCCCTGGGGACGTGATGCACCCAGTGCTTGCTGCAGATGCTGAGGGACTGAGGAGCAAAGAGGAAATGTCAGGCTTGCAGTGGGGACACCGATGTATCCGCAGGGTCCTTTGGCATGCTGATGGAACCAGTCCAGTCCTGGGTGGGACCCCTGTCCTCCTGGGACCCTGCCTGAAAGATGTACTGTGGCCGTGTCCTCAGTCGCCTGTAGATGCTGGCAGTGGGGATACTTCAGGGAAGGGAGACCCCGCAGTGGGGGGGAACCTGATGCTGGGTGCTGTCGGGGCTGGACCCTCCATGCCGCTGTCCTTCTTGGGCAGGAGCTGGCCTGAGGGGGACAGGAAGCCCCGTAGGAAGTGACTTCAGTCCCGGTTCCTTGGCCTGGCTTCCTCCCCATTCTTGTCCTCTCCCGCTGTTGCTCTTGGCAGGAGGAGTGTGCCCGTCCTCCGGCCCCATTCCTGGCACGTGGCCAAGCTCACCGAAAACCGGCCTGACGCCCCCTCTATGCACTGCCCCGCCGATGCCTTCAGCCTCTCCTGGCCCTCGGGATGTGATGCCAGGTGAGACCCCCCACGGGGCACCCATGAGACCACACAGTGGGAGGGAGCAGACGGGGCACCCGCTTGGGTCAGGGTGGGAGCAGTGGGGTGTATTCTTGCTTGCCCCATGACACTGCTGGGCATCCCTCTCATCCCGCTGCCCTTTTCCCTGGCTTTCTTCTGCCTGTTTACTTGCGGATCCCGGCAGGAAGGGGCGGTGGCTCTGCCCTAGCCAGCTGGGAGCTGCCAGAGTCCCAGTGCCCCCCTGCCGGAGCAGGCAGGTCCTATATGCCTGGTGCCACACATACCTTGTGTCCCCGTGCCTGCTTCCCCAGGCAGCCTGGGTGCTGCTGCAAGCCCGTGAGTGAGGGGCAGGATGGGGCTGTGCCCCTGGGTCTCAGCAAGTGGTGTGTGTGGTGGGGAGTGTTGGCTCCCCAGGATCTTGTGTCCATTGGAGGGGCTGGTGGGGAGCTGGGTGGGGGGCGGTCAACACCCCTAACAACGGTGTGGGGCCGGGTGGCAGTGAGCTGTCCCTGCAGTGGAACCCGCTGTCCCGGCACTGCAGCACTGACCGGAGCAGCTCCATCGGGAGCATGGAGAGCCTGGACCAGCCTGGCCAGGCCTACTATGAAGGGGACCCCTCACCCATTGACCAGGGCATATATCACAGAAAGCGAGACTCGGCCTACAGCTCCTTCTCCGCCAGCTCCATCGCCTCTGACTGCGCCCTCTCCCTCCGCCCTGAGGAGGCTGCCTCTATTGACCCTGGTCTCCAAGGGCCCAGCAAGCCCCCAGACGGGCGCTACCTGACCACAGGGGCTGAGCCACCCTTCAGCCGGCATCCTGAGGTCTGGAGGGCTTCCATGCCTCCCCAGCCCCCTGTCAGGAGGGACAGCCTGCGGGCAGCTAGGGGAGGGGACAGGCGCCGGGCATTGGTTTCCACGGACATGTTGCATGCCAAGGGCCGGTGGATCTCTGACACCTTCCTCTGCCAGCGAGATGGGGAGGTAGAGGCAGCAGGCAGGAGAACGCCGGCATCATACCCCACCAAGGACTGTCTCTCTGCCGATCAATATTACATGCTGAGCTCCCAACAGGACCGGTGCCCAACCAAGCCACTCCTGGGGGAGAGCTTGAAGCCTGGTGACCGGCTGTACCCAGATGGCAGTGTGCACCGAGTGCCTGATGCTGCGGTGGTGGGTGACAACCCGCTGCTTTCACCCCTCAAGGGCCACACGCTGCATCGGCACAGTGCTCCTGAGCAGCTGCTGGCCTCCCAGCTCCGCTCCCTCCAGGTGGGCACTGACAGTGAGCAAGCCACTCCAGCCCCTGATGGGCCTTGTTGGACCCTTTCCCCTTTGCACCCTGAGGACAGCCGACCAGAGTCTGCAGGGGCCACCCAGGAGGCTCCGCTCTGCCCAGAGCCGTGCCGCCGCCTGCCGCCCTGCCACTGCTGCCCGGAGCCCCAGCTGGCCAGTGGGCAGGACGGGCAGAGTGCCAGCCTGACGCATGGCACAGAGGGGCTAGCAGAGGAGGAGAGCCGGGTGGGGGTCCGGAGAGCTGGGGGTCCTCCTCACCGTTCAGCTCAGATGCGCCGCCGCAGTGACCGCTTTGCCACAAGCCTGCGCAACGAGATCCAGCGGCGCAAGGCTCAGCTGCAGAAGAGCCGGGGGCCGGGTGCCCCGCCGCCGGGTGAGGAGCCGGTGGAGGAGGCAGATGAGCCCCCTGAGGTCAGTGTGCCAGTGGAGGGACCCTGTGCCCCAACTGAGCGCCTCAGCCCTGCGCTGAGTGAGGACAGCAGGAGCCCTGGCCACTTGGGGGACCGGGGCATCCCCACCCCTGACCCGCTGCCTGTCCCCAAAGGGCCCTCATCCCCTGAGAGGGCGGTGCCAACTGGCCGGGGCTGCTGGCGCTGGTCCCCAGAGCACAAGATGCAGCGGCAGTGCTCGCCCAGCCCTGGTGAGCTGCAGGGCTACAGCCAGGGGCCAGCAGCCCCCAGCTCCCCGTCACAGGGCAGCGAGGAGGCCGTCCTCCTGCCCTTCGCTGACCGCCGCCGCTTTTTTGAGGAGAGCAGCCGGCCAGCACCACCCCAGCACAGCAAGCCTCCGGCAGGTGATCCTGGTGCCTTCCAGCCCCCTGGTCCCCAGCGCCGGGATGCCCGCCACCTCTCCGTGGACCAGCCCTATGGCACTCCCTCACCTGGCCGCCCTGGCTCTGCCAGCCCCTACACAGAATGCTGCCGGGAGCAGCCCCCCTGCTACAAGCCACTGGGAAGGCCGGGGGAGATGGAGTACCGGCGGGGCTTCTCCTACCCCTACAGGGGTCCCCTGCACTCTGAATCCTGCCACTACTGTGGAGGGGATGTGTGCCTCCCGCTGCTTCCCCGTGGCCATGCCTGCCATTGCCACCCCCAGCCCTGGGCACGCTGCCCCGACTGCTGCTGCCTGGCCCCCCGCCCTGGCCGGGAGGAGAGCGACGCCTGGGGCCCCCGGAGAGCTTTTGCCCCGGTGAGTGAGCCCCCTGGGACCCTGCCAGACCCCTGGCACCACCCTGCACCCCTGGAGCATGGCCCTGGGCTGGAAGGGGGTTACTTTTCCCAGGAGGGCCCCTACATAGGTCCTGTGTCTGGATGGGGATGGGTCAGGGGGTGCAGGGAAGGGGGATCCTGACACTGTTTTGACACTGCCTCTCCTTCCCCCACCCAGGAATTTCCTCCAGATGAGTGGGAACCTCCAGCAATAACCAGGAAAGCCAGCCAGTCTATCAGGTGAGCTGTGCTGGGTGCCAGGATCTGCGTGCCATTTGTCCAGGACCTTTGCCAGTGAGGCATGGGGACTGGTGTGGCCTTGGCTGGAGATGTACACAGCACTTCCCTTGGTGCCTCAGCCACAGCTGTGATTGTCGCCTTTGTCAGGCAGGGCCCAGGGGTGCGAGGAGATGCTGACCCATCCCCTGGGAGCTGGGGGCATCTCTTGGGGCCTGTCCCCAGTGCTTGGGCATCGGGAGAACCCAGGAGCCCTCTTGCCAGCTGGGGTGGGTATGAGCTGCTGGGGGTGAATGGGATTGATGGGTGCCTCTCTTCTCTTCTCTTCTCTTCCCAGCGAGCTCTCCCACTACCAAATGGGCTTCTCAAGGCTTGGCCCCTTCCGCCCCTGCTTTGAGAGTGCCAAGACAGAGTGGCCTCCCTGCTACCGGGCCACATCCACACATGACCTCTCGTGGGATGGCGACCGCCTGGCCCGCTCTCCAGAGAGTCCCCTGGAACCCCTGCACCGCCCGCTGCGGGGCAGAGCCTTCTCTGAGAGCCACCTGAACCTAGAGCCTGCCAGCCCTCAGGCCCGTGACCAGAAGGACCTTCTCTGTGCCAAGCTAGACCCTCCTGGCATCCCAAAAAAGAAGGGCCCTCCACCCCCCCGCCCACCTCCCCCAAACTGGGAGAAGTACAGGCAGCGCCAGATGTCCCAGCGCCTGTCAGAAGGTCCTGGCCACGGCTCTGCCTTCACTGCCGCACCGGTGCCAAGCCGCAGCATCATTGACGTTGTGCTTGAGCGGTCTCGGAGCCTCACCAGGGAGCAGGGGGGCCGGTCCAGGGGTCATGCCGCTTGGACTCCCACCCTGCCGGATGCCTGGCCCCGACCTGAGCCTCCTGCATCGCTCTGCAGGATGCCTGAGCTCGATGCTGGCAGTGCCGAGATTTCCAGGCAAGTGCTGCTACGTGGGGGGGTTGGAGCAGGGGCTGCAGGCACAGCCTGGGTGGGCATGGGGTGGCTTTTGGGGCCACATGGCCCTTTGGACGCTGCATCAGAGCATCCTAATCCACCCCTTGGGGAGGGCTGTGGGGTTTTCTTGGGGTGGGAGGTGCCCCTGACCTCTTTCCCTAGGGTGGGCACAGCTCTATATGTCCCTGTTCCCCATGGGTGGTCAGTAGAGCTGAGTTCGGTGCCCCCGGGTGGGTGTCAGCAGGGCAGCAGTGGCTGGGGAGGAGCAGCTGAAGGCACAGCACTCCTGGGAGATGGAGGAGCAGTCCCAAAGGCTTGTCCAGAACCAGAAGCGAGGCTGGGCTGGCCTGCGCAGGGTGAGTGAACACTCCCTTCCCCTGTGTGGTGTCCGTGTCCCCAGTCCCACCACCCTGGAGTCACCCAAGCCCAGCTCTGGAGCAGTGGAGGATGCGAGCTGCGCAGCACCCCGGCCCCAGCCTCGCCGTGTGGACTCGGAGGAGCTGCTGTGGGATATGGCAGGCAGGGACCGCTCTCTGGCCACCATCCTGGACCCCTCAGCCCCCCTCAGTACCACTAGTGCAGTGATGGGCGAGCTGCCGGTGGCAGGGGAGAGGCAGGCCTGGCAGGAGCATTTCCAGCACGACTGGCGCCTGGAGGTCCTGGCACAGGACAGGTAGGGCTGGTAAGACAGTGGGCACTGAGCCGAGGACAGTCTGTGCCCTGCCTTCCATGGCACTGAACCCCTGTACCCGCAGGCAGGGCTTTGAGCCCATCTCGCCACCCCCCTCCAGCACTGCCAGCTCCACCTCCTTCCCGGTGTATTGTGGTGCAGCAGGAGGCAAAGCTGAGCTGTTCAGCAAGGTGAAGGAGCTGCCAGAGGTGGTGGAGGGGAGCTCGGAGGATGATGAGGAGGAGATGGACAGTGAGCTGCTGGAAAAGAAGGTAAAGAGGGTACTGGTGGGCACAGTGCCCTTGGGGTTTCCCACTGCTGTCACCAGGTGCTTGTGGGGAGCAGGAGCATTTCCTGGTACTCTCGGGCTGGGGCATTATTGGCTGCTCGCATGGGAACTAGGGACGTGGCCAGATGCTCACAGGGACCAGGGACATTGCTGGGTGCTTTCAGGGACTTGAGGGGACTTCTTCAGATGCTAGTGGGATGTGGGGCCCAGGGCAGCGTGACAAACGTTCACCCATGTGTCAGTCCCCTGGAGTGGCCCGGTTTCCCCTGACACCTCTCTGGCAGCTGCAGCTGATCGAGAGCCTGAGCCGCAAGCTGGCTGTTCTGCGGGAGGCACAGCGGGGGCTGCAGGAGGACATCAATGCCAACGGGGTGCTGGGTGAGGACGTGGCTGCCCGCTTGCAAGCCCTCTGCACACCAGGGGAATTTGACAAATACCGCCTCTTCGTGGGTGACCTGGACAAGGTGGTCAACCTCCTGCTCTCCCTCTCTGGACGCCTGGCCCGGGTGGAGGCTGCCCTGAACAGCCTGGGGCCACACGCCCCTGCCGAGGACAAGGTGGGCCCAGGGTAGGGAAGCACCCATAGGGTGGGGGCGCAGGACCACCCATTAATGCTCCCCATCTATGCCTGCAGGTGGCCCTGCGGGAGAAGCAGCGACTGCTGGTGGCACAGCTGGAGGACGCCAAGGAGCTGAAGGAGCACGTGGGACGGCGCGAAGAGGCGGTGGGTGCCATGGTGGCACGGTACCTACCTGCCGAGCACCTCCAGGACTACCAGCACTTTGTCAAGATGAAATCGGCCCTCATTGCTGAGCAGCGGGAGCTGGAGGAGAAGATCAAACTGGGCCAGGAGCAGCTCCGCTGCTTGCGTGAGAGCCTTGGCCAGGCCCCCAAGGGCTGCTAGCCCCCTGCCCAGCCTCTGGCCGTGGCCCCAGCATGCTGCCAAAGTGGACCCGGCCCCCCAGGGGCTCTGCCCACATCTGTCTGTCTGTCTTGCCCCTGCCTTTTATTTATTTTTCCAGTTTACCAAGCAGGGGAGGGGGTGCCTGTCCTGGTGCTGGCAGAGGAGGTCATGCAACAGAGCTGCCTCAGGCTCTGCAGCCACACAGCACCCTGTGGCCCAGCAAGGACCAGAGCCTGCCACCTCTGCCCCGGGTCTTTCTGTGCCCACAGGGGTCCCTCCACCTGGTCTGGATCGCCAGTGCCTGTCCCACAGCTGGTGCTGCCCATGTGCCTTAAACATCCTCCCAGCTGGCCCGGGACATCCCCACACAGCACCTGGAAGGGTTAAACCATCCTCACTCTCCATCATGTCTGTTTGTCCAGCTCAGTCCATCTGTCCTGTGGGAGCTGGAGGAATTTAGGCCCGGCATCCTCTTCCTCTCCATTGTGTCCAAAACAATGGCCCTGGCCAGCAGATTCTTAACCCATTCCCCACCTCCCCCAGGCATCATGGGGGAACAAGGTTGGTGCTGTGCACCCCTCTCCCAGGGGACACTGTGGTGAGTGTCCCTGGGATGGTGTCTTGCAAGGGAATGGGGTGCTGGGAGCAGTAGACCAGGGTCTGTGGGTAGTACCTGCCACCACTACTATGGATGTGGGGATCCATCGTCCTCTAGCCCTCACTTCCAGCCTCTGCCCTCAGCACTGGGAAGGATTAATAGAGGGAAAAACACACTGAAGAGGAAATGGGGTACCTGTCCCCTTCCTCTCTGCCCCAGCAGTCCCAGGTAGCTCTTAGACCTTACCTTGGGTCACCCTGCAGCCCTGCACTATCCATCTGCCCCCAAGGGACAGGCGGGTGCCTTGATATTGATTTTGCACAGGGGTTTCACGCAACCAGCAGCAGCTTGGGAGGGGGAGGGGGTCAAAGAGTTTTGGGAAGGCAGGATGGGCCCCAGCCCCTTTCGGGGCTGGCCACAGCTGAACAGCACACCCTCAGGCTGCAGGTAGCACCCAAGCCTGCACCACAGCATTCCCCCTGAGTGACTGCTCCCCCTCTGTGCCTGCCCCCCTCCCCCCCCAGACCACTGAACACTAGACCCCACATCTGGGATGCTGCCTGGCAGGAGCAGCGTCCTTTCATTGTCCCTTCATTGTCCCCTATCTCAGCCACCCCCCAGGGACACTATTAGGACCAAAGACTGTACCCTCTGGGGGGCATGGGAGTTGTGATTCTCCCCGGGGGGGTGACAACCACCCGTGCCTTGTGCCGTTCTGCTTCTCTTACACTAAAGGAGCAGAAGCAGCTGCGCAGCTGTCTCCGGGCTGTGTCTTGTGTCATTTGTCCCCGTGTGTGTCCCCAGAGAGTGGGGTCGCTGGGGGGCGCGCGTGAGGCTGGGTGGGCTTTGGAGAAGGGAGGAGGAAAGGGGGAGAGTGTGCACACAGATTTGGGATCATGTCCACCTTTGCAGAGACTGGTTTGGGTGGGAAGGGAGCTTAAAGCCACCCAGTCCCACCCCCTGCCGTGGGCAGGAACACCTCCCACCAGCCCAGGTTGCTCCAAGCCCCATCCAACCTGGTCTGCAACACTGCCTGGGATGGGGCAGCCATAGCTAATCCGGGCAACCTGAGCCAGGATCTCTTGAGCCTCACAGGAAAGAATTTATTCTAAATAGCTAACCTTCTTCCAGCTTAAAATCATCGTCCTTGTCTCCATCTTTTTTTAATATTGAAAGGCCATGCTAAGGTGTTTCCAGAGCCTTCACTTCTCCAGGCTGAACACCGACTCTCAGTCTTTCTTTGAGGAGAGGGGTTCCAGCCCTCAGGGCATCTACGTGGCCTCCTCTGGACCTGCTCCAGCAGCTCTGTGTCCTCCTTGTGCTGAGGAACCCCAAGCTGGATGTGCTGCTCCGGGGAGTCCCACTAGAGTGGAGCAGAGGGGCAAGTCCCTTCCCTCAACCTGCTGGCGAAGCTGCAGGTGGTGCACCCAGGGCATGGTTGGATCCCTGGGCTGCCAGCGCACATGGTGGTCTCATGTGGCTTGTGTGCGCCCTCAAGTGTGCGCAGAGGTGAGCGTGTGTGGATACATCAGTGCGTGTGCTTATACACGGCCCTATGCACATACAGCTGCATGGAGGTGGTGCATCTGCTTGCCCACGCCTGAGCTGAGCGTGGCAATGCACTCATGGGCTTGTGCACACGTATGTGTGGCCAGCCTGCACGCTTGCCCCTGCCATCCACCTGTGCGCCTTTGCTTGTGTGGGTGGTGCACACGTATGTGCATAGGGGAAGCGTGTGTGCTCACCCATGCCCACACATACATCAGTGCATGGATGTGCCACACGTGCTGACCCACGCCTGGGATGCGCGCACTTGTTCATGCGTGCCTGCCTACACACAGATGTGCGTGGCAGCTGTGCATGTGCTTGCCCATGCCTGTTCGCGCGTGGGCGGTAAACACGCGTGGTGCTGCACGGTGCGGTGCTCCCCCTGCCCGCGCCCGTACCCGCGGGGCGGTGCACACACATGGTAGTTCACACGCGTGGCCGTGCGGGTGCCCGGGGGGCGGTGCGGGTGCCCGCCGTGCCCGCCCGCGCGGGGCCGTGCGTGGGCCGCCCGCGCCGCGGTGCGCAGCAGCGGCCGCCGCGCCGGAGCAGGCCGGGGCTTGCGGCACAGGGCAGGGCCGGGGCTGCCTGCAGAGGCACATCCCGGCGGGCCGGGGGGACGGCGGGGGGGGGCCGAAGGAAGAGCGACCTCGCACAGGCGGCGGCGGCGGCGGCTCGGGGTGTGCAAGGTGTGTGCGCGGGGGGGCCGCTCCGCCTCCCCCCTCCGGGCGTGCCGCGGGATGCTCGGCGGGGAGACCCGGCAGCCCCCAGGTGGGAGGCGGGGGGGAGAGGCCCGCAGCGAAGGGGGAGCTGCGCCCGGGAGGGGGGGGGGGTCGGCAACGCTGCGGTGCCCTCGCTTCCCCCCCCTCCACTCGCCCAAACGCTTGTTGCTGCGTGAGGAGACGGCAAAAGGTCGGCCGGCAGCTGGGGGGTGTGTGTCTGTGGGGGGTGTGGGTCAGTGTGTGGCGGAGCCGGCGTGGGACCGGGCACGGCGTCCCGCAGAGCCCACCACCAGCCCGGGCACGGTGCCCAAAAAGCCCCCTGCTGCCCTCGGTTCGGTCATGGCGCCCTGCAGCCGCCCAGGCTCGCTCGCCCAGGTAGGTGCCCCCCCAGCCCGCCCGCAACCCCCGGGGAAGGCAGCGCTGCCATGGGGAGATGGCTTCCCCCGCATTAGGGAAGCCCCGCGTCCCCCCATCTCCCCTCATTCCTCCCCACCTGCAGCCACCTGCTCGGGACTGGAGACCCACCAACGCAGGGTCGGGAGATGCTCAGCCCTTCCCGGCTGCCGGGATGGCGGGAGACAACTGCTGCTTTCCGTGGAGATTCCCCTCTTCCCCTCCATTCCCGGCCACTGAAGGCAGCACAGCGCCCTGGGGATGGGCACGGGGAGGGGGGGGGGGGAGGCAGGCTCTGGCACAGGCTGCGGCAAAGGAGGGGCACCACAGCGCTGGGGCATGGGGTAGCCGCAGCCTCCCACGGCGTACTGAGGGACGGTGCTGGGATGCTAGGCAGGGTGAGGAAGAGTTGGGACACCGAAAAAATGCAAAGAGGGAAAACTTTGCCTGCAAGGAAGACACCCTGAGTGGAGTCTCTGGCCGAGGAAGCACCGTCTGCCCTGATTTCCAGGATTGCACCTCCCAGCTGGCCGAGCCATAGAGAAAGAAGAGCCGTGCACCACCTTTCTAGGCTCTTCCTCCACGCCTGTGCGTCCTTGTCCTTCCAGGGCACTCACAGGAGGCTGTGGAGCCCTGAACCAAGCTGGGTGGGAAGATGGCTGAGAAGCTGGTGCCCGGGGACCTGTTCCTGAGGAAGACCCGGGAATCGGTGTCATCCCTGGACTCGGACAAGCTGGCACCCATCTCGCCCGAGGCGTGTGGTGAGGAGTCGTCGGACAGCGAGGGCGAGCAGGAGGACAGTTCCCACAAGCTCATCAGGAAGGTGTCCACCTCGGGGCAGATGAGGAGCAAGGTCAGGGGCACAGGGGACCAGGGTGAGGGGCTGGCTGGCAGGCGGGGTCCCGGCTGAGAACAGGGACAGGGGCATTGCCTGATCGGGATGGAAATCAGTGCCAGGCACTTGCAGACCCAGTCCAGCCAGTCCCTGGGGCAGTGCCAGGAGGGGTTTGGGCCCCTGTGCCCTACAGAAAGCCACATGGAAAGCGTGCAGACTCCACGGTGGCAGAGTCAGCACTGGTCCTGTGAGGCTGTAGAGCACTGATCTTACCCCACTCTCTGGGGATAGAATCTCTCCCATTCCTGGCTCTGCCATCTCCAACCACCTTCATTCGTTCCATGTTTGTGTCCCTGGAGTTTTACTCCACCTGCCTTTAGGGTAAGGAGGTTCTTTTGGGAAGGGTCTGCCCCACAGCTGCTGAGGGAGTGAGATTTAGGGTGATCGTGGTGCTGTAGGCTCCTGGGATCCTGCTCCCCAATGTGTGTGGGGACTGGTGGGTGGCAAAATGGAGCCGGCATCTTTCCCTGCACCCCAGATTGCTCTGGCTGTGCCACCTCCGCTGCGGGCCCTGCTCCCGCAGTCTTCCCTACATCCAGTCCCCCGGGGTGGCTTGCTGAGAGGATGGGGACACTTTTGATACTGGATGTGACACTCTTGCCTCTTGGCTGTTGGCATGAGGGAAGTTTGTGCATTTGTGTGTGTGCAGCCTGTTCAGAGGAAGCTATTTTGGTAGGACCTGCAAGTACATGAGGTGCTGCACCTTCTGACCAAGTGGGAGCAGGTGGCCATAGATGTCCAGGGAGGGGAAACATGGTGAAATGGCCAGGCAGCTCCTGCCTGAAATGCAAGGAGAAATAATCTGGGCTGCACGGCCAGGTGGGAAGCAGGAAGAGGAGGAGGTATTCTAAGGGACGTTTTGGGAAGGGGGGTCCAGGCACGAGGCATGGAGGATGCTCTGCATGACGTGCTAGTGAGCGGTCCCTGTGCATCCACCTTCAGGCTGTGGGAAGGAGGCGGTGGTGTGAGTCAAGGCGGTGCCTGCAGAGCCGGGGGGCCCGCGGGGGCTGCCATGCAGGGGGGGTCCTTCGCCCTGCTGCCGTGCCAGAACTCCCCCTGTAGCCAGATTGCAGCCCCAGCTGCCCCTCGGTATGGGTTTGGTGGCACCGGGGAAGGTAGGCAGCTGAGAAAACGCCGCAGGGGGGGGATGCATCTGTGGAGCAGGAAGGTGCCCCGGGCTCTGGTGCTGGGTGCTACGGGGGCCAGGCGGTGAGCGGGGTCTGGTGACAGCGCGGGGCAGGGGTGAGCTCCCCTCTCGCTGGCCTGGCTGTTGTGCCAAGCCTGGTGCATTGGGGGACACAAGGGGGTTAAAGGGTGTTTGTCCAGGGATGCGGGAGTCAACCCGGCACCCAGGGGTTTCCCCACTTGGCAGGAGACATTTCCGGGACAAATGGTGCGGGGGACTCTTGACGAGTCCCCCTGGATGCTCAAGGAACATGCCTCAGTTTCCCCTCCTTTGGAGCATGGTGACACCCTCTTTGCGCACCCCGACCTGGCAGATGCCGTGGGCTGTGCCGAGTGCTGAGGGGGGGGGAGGGGGGGGGGTGGGGGACGACACGGTGGGAACCCAGGCAGATGTGCAGGATCCTGGGGATGCTCAGCGCCGTGTTTGAGTCCTCAGCACCCTCCCGGAGGGGCAGCAGTAGCTGCTGGAGTTTGCCACGCAGCGTTTGCCGTGCTGGAAAGGATTGCTGTGCTGTGGAGCACAGGGATTATTGCAGGGAGTAGTCAGTGCCAGGAAAACCGAGAGAAAAGGGCGGGTGGCGGGGCTGTGCCCGTGTCCTGCAGCAGCAGCAGCGCAGGGACACGAGCACGTCCCGAGCCCCCAGTCCTGGTGCTGAAGCTCCTCCGTGGCAGCAGCAGCTCCGGCCTGACGGCTGACAGGCTGCGGCGTGGGGAGAGGCTGAGCTGCCTGTCCCTGCCTGCATCCTGCCCGGCGTCGGCAATTAGCCATGCGGGAGGTGATGCCGCGCAGCGTGCCGGGCAGGCGGGCGGCGTGATGGATGGGGTGGAGGAAAGGACGCGGCTGAGTTAATGGCTCAGGAGCCGGGAGAGGGGAGGAGAGAGGGCAGGGCCGGTGCTGGATGGGGCTTGAGAGCAAGCCATGCGTGCATCCCCCCCCTTAAAAATCTAAGTGTTTCAAGTGTCGGGGTTCAGAGTTTTCCCCGAGGATCCCTTTGCTTTGGTTCGGGCGGGCAGGATCACGTTTATCAGCCTGGCTCCTCGCCAGATGGGCTCCTTTCTTCCCTACAGAGACGAGGATTTGGGGATTCTGCCGCTCAGGTCGGCCTGTCCCTGGCTCGGAGCTGCGGCTTACACGTGCTGCCCGGCCCTCTGCCCGTGGCCACAACTGCAGCCGGAGGGGTGGGCAGTGACAGGCACCTTTCTGAGCTGCTTCCACATCCTTGTGCACCCATGCAGGGCTGGGATGGGGGGAACCATTGCTTGCACCCCAGAGACTGGGGAAAGTATGTAATTAGCACACAGTTAATGAGTGAGGGAGGGTCTAGTGCCAGGACTGCAGCTCCTGAGAGAGAAACTGGTGGGGGGAGGGAGAGGAGTGGTCTGGCCCATTTTGTGGCTGTTGGTGTTGGCTGAGGTGCTGGAGGGGGTCTATAGGAGCCTGCTCTGTTGGGGATCTGGGATGGGCTGGGACCCCCACCCCACTGCTCTCTCACACTGATTGCTGCTCCCTTTTCCTAGCACATCTCCCCCCTCCCTCCCCCCAGTCCCCCCCGTTGCCCGTTCTGCCATCCCCTCCTCAAACCTCCCCATCAATCACGGCTCCCCAGTCCACACCCCACACCCCCAGTTTTGGCTTTCTCCAGGCTGTAATTGCTGGGGCGCCCCGCGGGGCGCTTTGTGCTGCTTCGGTTCGGAGGCGGAGAGGCTATTGTGCTCGGTGACAATGACAGCTGCCAGGCGCAGGTGCCCCTGCCGGGCTGAATGGCCCCAGGATGGATGGGAGCTTGCTGCCGCCCCCTCCTCCTCCTCCTCCTCACCGCGGCTAGCGGCTGCTGGTTGCCTGCAGCAGGTTTCGGGAGTGGAAGGGCAAAGCAGGGTGCCGTGCTGTTCCCGGGCACTGATGCCCGTGGGGCTGGGCACGGAGGGAAGGGATGATGGGGAAGGAGGAGTTGCCAGCTTTGGGGTGCATCAAGACATTTGAGGTGCTGCAAACAGGGTTAGGGGGGCACATCCTGCCTGCGTGGGCCGGGCGCTCAGCTCCCAGTGCTGCTTTGGCACGGGCTCTTCTGGCAGCTGAGCAGAGGCAGACAGCAATCCATCAGCTCTGCTCCCTTCTACTCCGGATGCAAGGAGCTGCAGCAATTGACGGGACCCGGGGTGCTTGCAGCAGAGCCAGGGGGCTGCAGGTGTCGAAGGGGGAGATAGGAGCATTGCCCATGGGGTGGGCATGATGGGCACAGCCACAGTGGGCAGGGCCATGGCTTGTCTGCCATTTAGAAAGGAGAATCTTATTCCCAAATTCCTGTTGCTGGGAGACCCTCCATCATCCTCCCAAGGGGAAATCAGTGGGGTTATTGGTACCCTGAGGTATGAATGCTCCTGGGTCCTTGCTGAAGGAATCCACAGGCTTGGGGTGCCCCAGGGATGGGGCCAGCGGTGCCTGTGGGTGTAGGAGTGTTGGTGCAGCTGTGGGAGGGCTGGTGGGGCTGCAGGAAGGGCTGCCAGTCAAGCGCCAAACCCTGGACAAATGAAAAGAAAAGCAAAGTAGGGTCCCTAGGGCAAGGCCTGAAAACCTCCTTCCAGAAGCAGGAGGGTGGCTCCCGGGCAGTGCTTTGTCCTGGCTTGATGTTACTGAGGGACAGGAGCATCTCTTGTTTGGGGAGTGCTGGGACAGCCTGGAGAGGAAGCTGAGGCTGTCAGGGACAGTCTCTGCTGAGGAGGCAGCAGCAGGACAGGGGAGGAGGCTGGGCTTTCTTTCTTTAAGCAGGGCTCACCGAGCCAGTGCCTGGGGTGTAGATAGCCCCAGCGTCACCAGCCGGATGTTTGTGAGGCTTCTCAGACTTGCTGCCCTCTTCCCGCTCACTTTTTCCATTATGCAAGTGCTTCTCTCGCCTGTCCACCGTGGGGCAGGGTGGGAGAGCTGCGACAGTGGCTGGGCTGGAGGGGCAGGGAGATTGGCATATGGTGCCTGCTGGCGGGATGCTTGGTGACTGATCTGGCTGTAGGTAGGAAAGCATGAGATCATATCTAAAAAACATCTGAAGGCTGTGACTGCTGGAGAATGAGGTGTAGGGGGGGGGGGATCACCCTTCTTCTGGGGGCTCCTTCCCTCATTCCTCTTCTCCCTGTTAATCCTCTGTCACTTTTCAATGGCCTGAGCTGCACCTCATGGCACTGCATACTGACATGTCAGGACTAGTGCTAGAATCTCCTTTCAAGGATCCCCCCAGCACTAGGAAGGGGGATCTGGGGTCCCGCAGTGACAGCAGGATATGTCCTTGGGGACCACAGGTTCTGTTGAGCCTGCGGGTCCATGGCACCCCCAGGCACTGAGCCCCCCATATGCTTGGTCCCAGAAGAGCTCTACCATATAACAGCACCTGATAAGGTTTCCAATGAACTCCAGCCCATGGAGTGCCCAGAAGATGCAGCAGCACTGGCAGCCCTGTGGCTGTGGTCTCTGTAGGGTTGTCAGCTCTCCCCTGCCATCCTGGTGCCCACCAGCTTGGGATGGGATGAGCTCTGACCCAACCAGATCCCAGCATGTGCCTGGTGGGCTGCGGTGTTTGGAGGAGGGTGGCTGCCCAGAATGGTGCTGGTGCAATGCAGGTTGGTGTATTGGTGGGTGTTCAGTCCCTTCTCTTCCTCCCTGAGTGAGGCATCGTGTTGCCAGAGGGCCAAGCAGATCCCATAAGGAAGGGCGTAGGACTGTATATCAAGAGAAGCCAGTGTGGTGCCCACCAGCCACGTATACTGGCATTCCTGAGTAACTCAGCCTTCCTGGTTCTTCTCCAGCAGCTCCTTCACTGTTCAAGCTTACCCCAGCAAGAAAACTCTATTGCCCAAATCATGGTAAAACCTGGATGCACTATGGGCTCCTACTGGGGATGGAAGAGCTGGGAGAACAGGGTGGAGGTTCCAGGCAGCATCCTGGGGCTCTACCTTAGGGCTGAGGGAAGACCTGGCATTTTGGAGTGCACCTTGTCTGGGAAGAAGCCCTGCAGAGAAATTGTTCCGGAGGGAGGCAAGCTCCCCTGGCCCACACTTCAAGACCCTTTGCCAGTGCTGGATGTGGCCAGCCTATGGCACAGTGGCCTCTGGGGGACAAGCTCGGTCCTGGTGGGCACAATTGCTGTTGGTGAGCCATCCTCCTGGGGCTATTTTTAGCTGTGTCCCCTCCGAGGTCCTGGTGCTGCTTGCCCTCTGCCAGCTCTGACTGAGTTGGAGGTGCCAGTTTCTCAGCAGATCTAGGGTGGGTTTGTGTTTGCCTTCACTTTCCTGCCCTGCTTGTCCAGGACTCTAGGTGGGGGTGAACCTCCCAGGTTGGTGGCCAGGCAGGTTGCACATTGCTATGGACATAGGCAGCTGCTGCCCTGTGCTGTGGGTGTGCAGCTCCTTCTCCTGGGAGCTATAGGATACCTCAGAACCACTTACTATAGTAGATTGTGTAGTGGTGGTCCTGCAGCCCTGGTTGGGGCTGCAAGGAAGGCGGCATGGCAGGGTCGATGCCACCTCAGCATGTCCCACCTGGTCACCCCAAGTTTCAGCCTCTGCCCTTCCCACCCCTTTCCTGTCTGAGAAGGGAAATTATGGGCTTCCTCAAGGGTGCCCACAGCAGCACAGCTTCCTACTGTGTGGATGGGTCTGCAGGTGGCCGTGGCCATCAGCTTCCTTCCAAGTACCCTCTCTTCCCAAGTGCCAAAAGCAAGGGTCCAAAACCACTGAGTCACTGGGTTTCTTTGTGACCTTGCAGGCTTATGCCACTCCTGGTACTCTGGCCACCTCATTTGGAGCCATGGGACCTGGGTGCCAACTCTTTTCAGGAGTGAGGACCCCCGGGGCCACCCTTGTCTCATGGTTCCCTCGGTGCTAATTTGTTGGTAAATGTGTTAAATGTGCCTTGTCGTCATGCACTGGGTTCTGACCACTGTTGTGGCTAATTGCAGAGGAGCAGCTGAATGGGGCTGCTGGTGGTGTTTAAAGAAGATACAGTCAAAGGTTAGGCAGTGCCAGAGCATCTCTGCCACCCTGCTCAGCACAGGCTCATGGCCGTGTTGCAAACACTAATTAATTGAGACTTGTAAACATCACTGTGCGGAGGGTAAATATTGGCAGGTGCTGAGGATCTGGGAGGGCAGAGGACACATCCAGGATGCAGGGATGTGCAGGGGGATGCTCTGCCTGCGCGGGTGTCCCTTGGCCCCTGGTTGTCCCCTCATGAGGCCTGTGGGTGTGAGGCAGGGCTGCCATACCCCCAGCCCTTTGGTCCCCAGCCCAGCAAAGAGTCTGAGGCTGAAGTGCCTGGTCAGTGCTACCTCCAAGGTGCAGTCCTGGTGGCTCTGGGCCATCGGTGTCTCCTCCAAGGGAACTCTCCTGGCGCCAGCTCTGCTCTTGGCTCTCAGGAGCTGCAGCAGGTTGCAGCTCTCCTGGGTGCTGCTCCAGGGATGGTGAGAAGGTCACTGGCAGTAGCTGCTGGAGACCTGCAACTTGAGCATCCCCCAATCCCATCAAACACCCACTGCCCAGGGTGTGGTGGGCAGTGGGCATCATTTACCTGAATACATCCAACACAGGGTGAACCCCAGAGTGTCCTGTCCGTTCTCTGGGCATCACTTAGCTCCTGGGGATCCAGGGACCAGCATCACTGGAGAGACGGGGGATGGTTTGGGGGGTCCTAGGGGTTGCTGGAACTTATGGTCCTGTGGTCTCTGCAGAAGAGTGTGAAGGAGGGGCTGTTGCTGAAACAGACGAGCTCATTCCAGAGGTGGAAGAGGAGATACTTCAAGCTGCGGGGCAGGACGCTCTATTATGCCAAGGATGCCAAGGTAGACTGTTGGGGCTTTCAGCATGCTCAGCTGAGAGGTCTTGGGCCTTTAAGCCTGGGGAGGAGCCCAAAATCCTCTCTGGTGGACTGGATCTCTGGTTTCTCTTTCACAGTCCCTGATCTTTGATGAGGTGGACCTGTCTGATGCGAGCGTGGCTGAGACCAGCACCAAGAACATCAACAACAGCTTCACGGTGAGGAACCACAGACTCCCTCCCCACAGAGCTGTGGGGACGTGGCAGCGTGGCCTTGTGCTGCTGAAGGTGGCACTGGTGGCTGTGTGCTAGGGTTTGCTGGGGGCTGCTGGCCACGGGGTGGCCTTGCAAGGGGACATGGGGACAGTGGCTGTTGCAGGTGATCACGCCTTTTCGGAAGCTCATTCTATGTGCAGAGAATCGGAAGGAGATGGAGGACTGGATTGGTGCCCTGAAATCTGTCCAGAAGTGGGAGATCCATGAGGTGATGTGGCGGTGCTGATGAGGGGGTGCCCCTCAGGAGCTGGTGGTGGCTTTGGCTGCCAGAGGGGAGCTGCTGCCTTTTGCACAGCCCCATGGGGAGGTGGAACAGGAGCCAGGAGTGGGGCAAGAGGGAGGGAGGGCCCTGATGGGGCAGGTCTGTGCCTCCAGCAGGCCACACAGTTCAACATGGAGCATTTCTCGGGCATGCACAACTGGTACGCCTGCTCCCACGCCCGCCCCACCTTCTGCAACGTGTGCCGTGAAGCCTTGCCAGGGGTCACCTCCCACGGCCTCTCCTGTGAAGGTCAGTGTCCACGTCCCCCTGCGGGTGGGATGGGGCTGGGAACCTGGCCTGGAGCAGGAGGGCTGCGTGGTGTTGCCCACCGGGAACAGCAATGTCACCAGCCATGGAGGGGTTGAGGACCAGTGCTGTGCCTTCCTTGGGGACTCCTCACCTTCTTCTCCCCCCTGCACAGTGTGCAAATTCAAGGCGCACAAGCGCTGCGCTGTGAGGGCCACCAACAACTGCAAGTGGACCACCCTGGCCTCCATTGGCACTGATATCATCGAGGACGAGGATGGGGTAAGCAGGAAATTCCCCATGGGAACCCTATCAGGACAGAGCAACCACCACTGCTGGCCTTGTGCCCAAATCAGGAACAGGCACCCAGCTGTCCCCTGCACTGTGGCCTCTGGTCTTGTCTCTGTGGGGACATGGCCTGGGGACACCACTCCTGTCACCTGGCATCAGGATCCCTAATTGCTCTCCAAACAGGGCCACCACAATCGTTTTCTGGGGACATCCCTGACCTGCCCTGGGCACTGGTGGCTCCACGGGCCCAGGCAGGCAGGGATGAGAGGGCATGGGAGGGCTCTGGGGTTTGCCCTGCTGTGGGGCATCAACCCCTGCCCACCTCTTCCATGATGCCTGGGGAAGGTGGTGGCCCGTGATGAGCCCTTGTCCACTGCCCCTCCCTGCAGGTGGCCATGCCCCACCAGTGGCTGGAGGGAAACCTGCCCGTCAGTGCGCGCTGTGCTGTCTGTGACCGGACCTGCGGCAGCGTCCGGAGGCTGCAGGACTGGCGGTGTCTCTGGTGCAAGGCCATCGTAAGGATGCATCCATCCCTGTCCCCCTCACCGTGGCACAGACAGTGCTGCCCCTCCTGGGTGCATCACTGGGGAAACTGAGGCTGGGGACCTTGGTGCTGTGTCCTCTAGCTTAGCTTATGCATGTGTCCCCAGGTTCACAGCGCCTGCAAAGAGCTCTTTGGCAAGAGGTGCCCCCTGGGCCAGTACAAAGTGTCCATCATCCCACCAACAGCCTTGAACAGCATTGATTCTGATGGTGACTTGTGGAGGGGACAGGGCTGGGGTGTGGGAGGAGGGGACAGGTTGTGTGGAACAGGGCCCTGAGCTCTGCAAGCTTTGGTTTGTGGCACTGTGCCTGCTTTCCTGTGTGGCATCAGGAACACCACCATCAGTAGGCTCCAGGATCAAGATCCCTGGTGCACCTTTGGTGCTTGTTGCCTTGCACTCTGCCCCTTGGCCGTGGTGGCACCATGCTTTGGGATGGCACTTCTTCCCCATGTGTGGCTTCAGTCACTCCTGCCAGGCTGCCTCTTGTGATGGTCCTGGTCATTGTCCCCCCATGCTGGAGTCAGAAGCACCAGCCCTGAGCCCCACAAGTAGGGTTGTACCCCAATGGTTCAGCACTTTTCAGGGTAGGATGAGGCCCTTGCTTGGGTTACTTCTCAGTGTCTGAACCTCATCTGTTTCTTTGGTAGTGCTGAGTGCCAGCACAGGTGGCTGTGGGGTGCTGGGGAGAGGAGTAATGTGCATCCCAGGGGACATCCCCCCCCTCCCCGCCATCTCCTTCACTCTCTCTGGAGGGGCCCAGCTGGCCTCCACTGAGCAAAATCTGTTCTTCTCCCCCAGATATTTCTCTCCTTGTTCTTTAATGATTTTCTCTGCTCAGCTCAGCTGGTGGCTCATCTGCTTCTCATTACTCATCAGGATGCTGTCAGGGTAACCATCACGCGGCTTCTCCTCCGGCTGCAGCCACTCACGTCTGGGTCCCCAGTCACATCTCTGCCCCGTGCCTCTCACAGTGACCCGGTCAGCCGAGGCGATGGCAACTGTGGCCTCTGCTGAGCCCAAGCAGGCACTGCTGCCATGGGAAGCCTTGGCGAGGCCTTCGCTGCTGGTGCCCTGTCCCCCTGCAGGGCTGGTTGGCAGCGGGCTGCTCGGCACAGCCCACGCTCTGACTCAGCAGCCCCTGTGCTTTGTTTTGCTTTGCTTTGCTGATCGGCTCTGCCTGCCACCTTGGGATGGAGACCCAGCTATGCCTATGCTGGGCATAGCTCCACTGCTCCACGTGTGGTGGGGACACTGGGGCTCCTGGTCACACCCCACGGGGTCTCCGGTGCTGGTGCTTTCCCTGCTGGAGCATTGCTGGCTCTGCCAAGGGAAGGAGCCAGCCCTCACCGGCCCCTGGCCCGGGATGGCCAAGAAGTGCCCAAGATGGGTGTGGGCTTCGGGCCATCTATCGATCCTCCTCTGCCTCGGGCACATTTCATTCCCCATCCCATTTCTCTAAAAGCACAGTGCTGGCTGCCAGGCCTCCCGAGGCCTCTTGAAGCTCCTGCATCATTTGTCCCCGTCTTGCCAGAGCTGGGGGTGACGCTGCACCCCTCTGGGGCTCCTGTTGATCCCTTGTGGTCACACCAGACTGTGCCCTGTTCTCTTGTGGCTTTCCTGGCTAGGTCCCATCTGGGCTGTTGGCACAGTGGGGAGCTGGTCCTACTGTGTGCCTGCTGCTGCTGCCCCTTTTGGAGTGGCAAGACACAAGTCAGCTCTGTGACACACTCTGGGTCTTCAGAGGCAGCGATGGAGCAGGGACCTAACTTGGATGTGCTCTAGCACCAGCCTTGTCCATCCCTATCCTCATCCCTCTCCATTCCCACCCTCACTGCCATCTCTTCCCTTTCCTTCACCCCTCACCATGCCCAGAGCAAGCAGCTCGCTGTCCCTCCTGCTGGTCCCCTGCAACCTGCAGGTCAGGCACAGCACAATCTGGTGTCCACATGGCCTCTGCTCTCCTAAGATGTCTCCACTAGTGTTCCTGAGGGTTGGGAGCAGGGCTGGGGCTCACGCACTTGGGCTTGCTGCAGGTTTCTGGAAGGCCACTTGCCCCTCAACCTGCTCCAGCCCTCTCCTCGCCTTCGTCAACTCCAAGAGTGGGGACAACCAGGGTGTCAAGTTTCTGCGCAAGTTCAAGCAGTTCCTCAACCCAGCCCAAGTCTTCGACCTCATGAATGGGGGCCCACACCTGGGGTAGGTGCCAGACTGGTGGCTCTGGGGTGGCCCCAGGGGGGTCCTGGTGAGCACCTGGCACAGCCCTCACCCCTCTGTCCTGTTCCCACCAGGCTGCGCCTCTTCCAGAAGTTCTCCACCTTCCGGATCCTGGTGTGCGGGGGGGATGGCAGTGTGGGATGGGTGCTCTCCGAGATCGATGCCCTTGGCCTCCACAAGCAGGTGAGTGGGGGTGCCCAATGCCCAGCATGGCCACCCCAGCTGGCAGCCCCCCGGGCATGACTGGATTGGAGTGTTGTGGGTGCCTCGGGAGCTGCTCTGAGCCCCTTGTCCCCCCCCTGCAGTGCCAGCTGGGTGTCCTGCCCCTGGGGACCGGCAATGACCTGGCACGGGTGCTGGGCTGGGGCAGCCTGTGTGACGATGACACACAGCTGCTGCAGATCCTGGAGAAGCTGGAAAGGGCCACCACCAAGATGCTGGACCGGTGAGCACGACCTGGGGCACATGTCTCTCTGTTTTCCCCTGGCCTCAGCACCTCAGGCAGATTGTCCTTGTCCCCTCCCGCATGTCCCTGTGCCAGGAGGTGGTAGGCAGCCATGGTCTCTGCTTGGCAGGTGGAGCGTGCTGACCTATGAGGCCCTCAAACCGTCCCCCCCAGTCCTGAAGGAGGAGGAGAATGGGGACTTCAACATCCAGGTGGGCACTCTTGGGGACAGAGAACATGAGATGGGGAAGGCAGACTGGGGGGGCAGGTCCCCAGTCACCTCATCAGCTGATGTGGGGGAGGATCACACAGAGACAGGTCATACTGCGGGTCCCAGGGGACTAAGGCTATGAGGGGTCTGGCAGCCGCTGTGTGTGGTGAAATGAGTCTGGCAGGTCTCAGCCCAGCACCTGCACTTGGGAGGAGGCATTGGGGTGAGGTGGAGCTGGCTCCAGCTGTCCTCCGTTGATCCCCAGGCCCAGATCTCCCACTACGCTGACTCTGTTGCCTTCCACCTGGCTAAGATCCTGGAGTCAGACAAGCACTCGGTGGTGATCTCCTCTGCAAAGTAAGGAGTGGGCTGTTGATGGGTGTGCTGGAGCCCCTCTGATGGGCTCAGGGCATGCCCCCAGGGGTGCTGGGCCCGCTGTGCCAGGCTGTCCCCTGTATGAACACCAGCAGCTGATGGCAATTCCTCCTGGGGTTCAGGAAGACATTATCCCCGCAGTCCCTGGGCTGGGTCTGTGCCTGAGGGGCTGTGCTGAGCCCCTTCTCAGTCACCTGCTCCTTCCCTTGGAAGGTTCCTCTGTGGCACTGTCAATGACTTTGTGGCTGAAGTTGGCCGTGCTTACAAGAGGGAAACGGAGAACAAGCAGGAGGCTGAGCTCATGGCACGGAAGGTGGGTTGCAGGTAGCTGTAGGGCTGGGGTCCGCTGGGCGTCAGCCCTGGTGGATCATGTCCTTGCTGTATTTGCACTGGGGTGTGCCGAGCTCAGGGTGCCCAGGGAAGCACCCAGAACTGGCACTGGGCAGCTTGTCCCAGGATGCTGAGCCTGGTGGGTGCCCCACAGTGCGCCATGCTGAATGAGAAACTGGACTCGCTGGTGCGGGAGCTGAACGAGGAGGCTCAGGCCATCGTGGTCCCTGAGGGAATGGCACAGTCCACCCCTGCAGACACCAAGGACCAGGAAAAAGGTGACAGCTTCAATCCCAGTCCTGTGCCTCGTATCTTCAAATCAAAGGAGCAGCTCATGCTGCGGGCAAACAGCCTGAAGAAAGCCCTGCGGCAAATCATCGAGCAGGCAGAAAAAGGTGAGGGAGCTGTCAGCTCGGGTGGCACTGCAGCAGCCTGGCATGGGCTGTGAAGCCAACAAAGGTTGGTGCTGGACCTATGTCTTGGTTTGCCCATATAAATCCTTGGGGTGGCAACAGGGCGGTATCAGCCTTGCTCTGAGGAGGATCCCCAGTGCATGACAGGGGTGTCACCCTGGGCTCTGCCTGGGCTGAGACCACAGGGCAGACCTTGGGGGGGGGGGTTAGAGGATGGGGGCCCAAAGCTGTGGGGCTGTGCTCATACCCCTCTTCGCATCCAGCTGTGGATGAACAGAACAAGCAAACTCAAGCCTACCAGGGGACCATGGTCCCCATCAAGAAGGACAGCTCAGAGGAGCTCAGCAAGGAGGAGGAGAGGCTCAGTAAGATGCCAGTGGGGCACAGGGCTTCTTGAGGGATCCTGGGGTGGGCTCAGGGTAAGAGGCAGTTTGGCAGCTGCCTCTGCTTCCTCCTGGCCAGGTTTCCACCGGGAGACGGCGACCTCTGCATCTTCCTCCATCATCCTGGACCGGCCAGACACTTTTGGCAGCTTGCAGTTTCCTGAAGACCCCTGCACCCTGTGAGTCTGGGGTCCTGCCTGCCCCAGGGCCCCTGGCCCACCCTTGCTGAGCTGCCTCCAACTCATCTGCCCTCTCTGCTGCTTTCAGCCACTTCTCAGAGAAATGTGTCATGAATAATTACTTTGGCATTGGCCTGGATGCAAAGATCTCCCTGGAATTCAACAACAAACGGGATGAGCACCCCAAGAAGTGCAGGTTGGATGGACCCCTCCAGATTTCCCTGGGAAATCTGCCTGCAGCAGTCGAGGGGAGGTGGGTGGGTGGGTACAGCCCCTCTCACCTGTCCCACTTTGCCCTGCAGCAGCCGCACCAAGAACATGATGTGGTACGGGGTGCTGGGCACCAAGGAGCTCCTGCAGCGCACCTACAAGAACCTGGAGCAGCGGGTGCAGCTGGAGGTATGGGGCCAGGAGGGACAGGGATGGGGTGGTGGGATGGCAATACCTTCTCTCTTACCTCTCTTGCAGTGTGACGGGGTGCCCATCTCACTGCCCAGCCTGCAGGGCATTGCTGTCCTCAACATCCCCAGCTATGCTGGGGGCATCAACTTCTGGGGAGGCACCAAGGAAGATAATGTGAGTGTCAGTGCTGTGGGGGCACAGCATCCTTCCCCTAATCCCAGGGAACCTGGAAGCCCTCAGTCAGGGGCCGGGGAGTGTCCCTGCCTTGGGCACACAAAGCTGGGTCCCAAAATGACCTTGATTTGGGGAGGGTCTCACTTGTACTGGTCCTCTCCAGAACTTCGGGGCTCCATCCTTTGATGACAAAAAGCTGGAGGTGGTGGCTGTCTTTGGCAGCATCCAGATGGCCGTGTCACGGGTCATCAATCTCCAGCACCATCGCATCGCACAGGTAGGGGCAAGAGACCTGCAGGACCCTGCATGGTGTCACAAAGCTTTTGGGGCAGCTCATCTGGGCTCCTGGCTGGCACCAGCACAAATGTGGTGGTGTAGTGCCAGCATGATGCCAACCCCAGGCTCTCCAACCCACAGTGCCGTGTGGTGAAGATCACCATCCGTGGGGATGAGGGTGTCCCTGTGCAGGTGGATGGAGAAGCCTGGATCCAGCCACCTGGTGTCATCAAGATCCAGCACAAGAACCGAGCCCAGATGCTGACGAGGGACCGGGTGAGCTTGGTGGTGTGGCCTGCATGGTGGGGCCGTGCCAGGGCACAGGGAGGTGTGACAGCCTGAGGGGGGGTATCTCCATCCCCTGCAGGCATTTGAAAGCACCCTCAAGTCCTGGGAGGACAAGCAGAAGGGGGAGAGCTACCGAGCAGCTGTCCGGCCCCGGCTCAGCTCCCAGCAGTCCATGGAGTACCTGACAGAGGAGGAGAGCAGCCTCTTGCAGCAGGCCTCCCGGGCTGCAGAGACCCTCATTGCCAGGTCAGGCCACAGGATGGGGAACGGGGTGGGCACAGGAGGCTGTGCTGTGGCCACGTGGAGCTAAAGGGGCCTTTCAGTCCTGTGCTTCAGTCCAGCCCAGCAGCTCCAGTCTCTCCTGCAGGATCCATGAGACAGCCAAGGCTCACAAAGCTGTGGAGCAGGAGCTGGCACACGCTGTCAACACCAGCTCCGTGGCACTGAGCGAAGCCCTCTCCAACAAACCTACTGGCACCTCAGAGGTGAGATGGGGGTGCAAGGCAACCTTCACCCACCACCCAGGGCTTTGCCACTCAAGAGGGGTCACCCCTCCACCATGCTCCCCAGTTTCTCAGCAGGAATGCAGCTGTTGAGGTGGTGCTGAGCATCAAGGAGCTGTACACAGAGACCAGGACGTTCCTGGAAGGGAAGGTGGTGAGTGAGCAGGGGGCCAGATTGCATGCAGCAGAGGGACCTGTGCCCTCAGCCAGCACCTCTGGGTTTGGCAGCAGGGCTTGGAATGTCCCTGTCCCCCACAGCCAGACTCGCTGCAGGAGGAGGAGGAAACACTGCACGGCCCCCTGAGCCTGCTGGGCCAGGAGCTGCAGAGGCTGCTGGACATCCACTGGCTGGGACCCATTGCCCACCCCACTGAGGAGGTGGGCGCAGAGGGAGCTGGGGGGCATAGCCCACCGGGTGGCCCCCAGGAGGGCTGTAGCACGCTGAACCTGGTTTCTTGCAGGAAAGCACTGGTGGTGCCAACAAGGGCAGCTTCAAGCTTCGCCTCAACATTCCCAAGCCCAGGAAGGACAAGGACAAGATGCAGAAGCAGAAGACCAACAGCACGCTCCCAGGTAATGCCAGGGAGAGACAGGCATGGCCTCCATGGGCAGGGACGACCCTGTGCTAACCCCTTCGACAGGCTTTTATTCTGGGCAGCAGGACAGGGCATGGCCTGGCTGCCAGGGGATGTCACCTTTGTCACCACCCACACCCCCTTAGAGCTTAGTTTTTCTGCTAATGAACACATGGAGCCCCCCAACCACCACCACTACAAGGGGGAGAAAGGGGCTCTGATAAAGCCCTTTGGGTAAGTGCCTACCCCAGGGCTGGGGGCCTGATGGAGGGAGAGAAGCTGAGATGCTCTGTAAGTAAGCTTAGGAAAGGAGGAGCTCTGCCCAGGTGGTCCTGCTGGGGGTGGGAGGGGGGATGGTGTCTGCTGCCTGCCACCACTGCTGCCCTTGGCTGCCTGCTGCCTGTCCTGCTGCACCTGGCTGCCTCCACGGGCCAAGGATACCTCTCTGCTTTTCCTCCCTGCTAGCAGACAAGTGGGGCTCCGAGGAGGTGGCAGCTTGGCTGGAAGCGCTTGGTTTAGGGGAGTACAGAGAATTTTTTGTCCGGCATGACATCCAGGGCTCTGAGTTGATCCTGCTGGAGAGGAGAGACCTGAAGGTACAACCCCTGCCCCTGTGCCCTGTGAGAGAACCCTGGCCCTGGGGAACATGGTGTCCTCCCTCCATCCCTCATGGCAGGGGCAAGGCAGGTGCTGGCCCTACAGCCCCACAGGACTGAGCTTGCACCACTTGCTTAGTTTGCACCCAGAGGGTAGAAGCAGGGGAGGGGGGTGGCCCTGGCCTCCAGCCGAGCTTGCAAGCCTCTGTATGCCTGCCCAAGTCAGGATCAACGACACCCTGCCTTCTCCTGCATGGGGACGTGCTTGCCGGAGGACAGAGGGCTTCTTGCAAGGACCATGCTCTGGCAGGGGAAGCACAGGGAGCTGGGCTCAGCAGCCTTGTCCTGCACCTTATCTGCCAGCCACAGCCCAGGGCTGGCCCCTATGAGCACATCAGCTCCCTTCTCCCCTTCCTGCAGGACCTGGGGATCACCAAAGTGGGCCACATGAAGAGAATCCTCCAGGCCATTAAGGAGCTCAGCAGCCCACCCTAGGCTGGCCAGGGGCAGTAGCCTGGTCCCCGTGCTGGTGCTGCCCCTGTAGACCAGAGGCTGGGCAACGGGATCCAGGTCCCTGCTGTGCTCCCTGTGTGTGAAAGGCCCCTGCTTGCCTTGCTTCTTTGTCCGTTTGTCCTTTGGCATCCCTGGAGCTGCTGCTTCTCCCTAAGCCCATGAGGCTGGAAACACTAAAGTGGAGGTCTGGCCCCATGCAGCATGACCCCCAGTCCAGCCCACAGCAGGGTCACTACAGGAGCTTGGGCTGCCAAATGTGTGCCCATGCTGGGGCCAAAGCAAAGATCCCCCTTCTTCCCCATGTGGGTATATTTAAGCTGTGTAAATATTTGGAGAAAAGATACTCATTGCTGCTCCTTGTGTAGTGTCTATGCTTCAGGGAGGGTGATGGGGACCTGACCTCTTCCAGCACTCACCTCTCAGCTTCCTGCCCTTAAACTCTTCTCACTCCCCATTGTGCAAATCCCCTGTTCTGCCCCAACACAAGGGGAATCACAGCATCCTCTTCACCACCATCCACTACCTGTCCCAGCAGCCACCACCAGCACATAAGAAACACAATATTTTATTAACAACTCTACAGTACTTTTTTTTTTTCCCTTCAGTTGAAATTGCTATTATTTCTGTACATGGTGCTCCTCTGCCGGAGAACACCAAGCTATTTACAGGCTATTTACAGAGACAGGGCTAGCAGCTCTTCAGTATCTCCTCCAGCTTGAGCATGTCCATGGGGGTGACTTTAGCAACCTCAAAGAAGACCCTGGAAGGAATCACATTGTCTTAGAGCTTAGCCACAGCCCTGACCCCACCCCCCAGGCTCACTGCAACATCCAGGGGTACAAACTGGTGGTGCCACCCTACCCAGAGGAGGGGAGCCCCGTGATGCTCACCGGTTTGAGTACTTGGTGCGCACGGCCTTCAGTTTGTCATGGGGCTGGTATGTGAGCAGGAAATTCAGCCTCTTCACCAGGGGATGCAGGTCCTGGGAGCTGTACCCACTGTAGTACTCCAGCGTGGGGGTCTGTACAAGGACAGTGGGGCTGACTCAGATCCTCTGTAATGGCTGTGCCACCAACTTTCCTTCTACAGCCCCCCCAAACCTGAGCACAGCCCAGAGCATCACCCCCACACACCAGTCCATCCACTCCCATGCCCACTGTGTGCTTTGGGGTGCCTCACAGAGGGGAGAGCAGGTTGGGCAGGCACTTACCCAGCCACCAAGGTTCTTCATGATGAGAGCCAGCAGCAGACAGCTGGCAGCCAGCTTAGAGGGGCTCTCCCGGGCATAGTCATACTCCTGCAGGGTCATCTCGCAGAGGAAGCGGGCCAGTGTCAGAGTCTCCATGGTGGCACGGGCACACTGCAGCCAGGCAGGCAGGGAGAGGCTCAGCCTTCCAAGCAATGCTGCTCACTCCCCACACAACCTTTTTTGAGATCTAGTACACTGCCCCTGGGACACAGACCCCACAACCCTTCCTGCCACAGACCAGCATCCTCACCCCTCCACCCTGGTGGGCTCCTGGCTCCCCTCCTTACTGCCAAGGGGAGCCCCAGGGATGCCCACAGCCACCCCAGGGAGCCCACACAGGGGGTGCCTGCAGACACATTGACATCTCCCCCCTAACCCACGGAGCCCACCTTGGCAAAGCGTCGCAGGAACTGGTATGGGATGGGGATGTTGATGTCGAACTTGAGGGTGTTGAGGATGCTGATCTCCATAGCAATGAGCTCTTCCCGCTTGTAGGCATCATCACAGATGTAGAGGAAATCATCCACACAGGGTGGGCAGCGCTCCTGCTGGGGCAGGACTGCTCAGCACCCTCACAGTGCACAGGAAATCCCACCAGTCTGCAGACCCCCTAAGGGCTCTTGCCCTGCCAGACCCCTAAAGGGCTGTCAGCACATTATTGTGTTGTCATGTGTTGTCTACACTGCCCCAGCTCCTGGCTCTAACCCCAAACCTTGCTTGCACGAGGTGAACTTGGGTGTCCTGGTGGTCTCTGCAAAGCAGAGGGGAGCCAGGTCTCCAGTGACACCAGGAGATGGGATCCAGCCCGCCAAGACTGCGCTCACAGCCCTTGGGATAGGAAGGGGTGACATGATGGCAGGCATGCTGCCCCAGCGACTCTAAGAGCAATGGCCTGGCATCACAGGACTCTGGTCCTCTCCAATAACCCATGAGGACCAGAGAGGCTCAGCCCCCTCTGCCCCAGCGCCCCAAGATGGCACATGAGGAGTCACCTCAAATTTGGAGGCGATGAGGATGGCAGTGGAGCCGATGAGCTGCAGCTTGTCTCTCGTGCTCACCACCTCCACCAGGTAGTGGTCCACCAGCTTCACAGCCAGGTACAGCGTCTCATGGTTCAGCTCAAAGTTCTCCTGCAAGGATGTGGGCAGGGAGGGGCATGAGGGGGTGTCAGGCAGAAGCTAGACCCACCTGTGTCCCCCAGGTTCCCTCACAAGTGTCAGAGGCTTCCACAAGCCAGGCTGGGAGGGATGAAGGCTCATTCCCAGCCTGCAGAGTGAGAAGATCAGCTCTGCACCAAGGACACCGAGGTCCCACCCCAAAGGCAGGGTGGGGATTGCTCTGCAGAAAGCTGTGTCCCCCCTCCCTGTGCCCATGTACCTGCACATCCACCATCCAGTCCACCAGGATGGCACGCATGTCCCCACTGATGTCTGTCTGGTTCTCCATGTAGTTGGGGAGGATGAATTTCTCCTGCAAAGGCAGCAGCTGTCAGGGACTCTCCAGACACCACCACCACCCTCAGAGGAGCCCCCTTCCCACCCCAGGCATCACCCACCTCTCTCCCCCTCATGTACTCAAAGATCTCCTTGGCGTACTCTGCATTGGCATAGGGGTCACCCAGCTGTCCCTTGTCGATGTCCTCCACTGCAGGGAGCTAGGGGGACAAAGGAGACAGGGGTGAGGGGAAAGCCCCAAGCTCTGCATGTGCCTATCAGGGCAAGGCTGCTGCACCCTGCATCCCCTTCCCCATCTGCCCCCAACACCTTCCAGCCAGGACCCTGCTCCTTCCCATGGGAGCTCTTCTGAAGAAAGAAGGTGCCAAGGTTTACACCCTTCCCAGCTTCTCATCATACTGGCCCCAGTATCTCTGAGGTCCAAAGCACTGCCTGGTGCCCTGGCATCACCAGCATCCCCAGGAAGAGACTGGGAGCCAGCTGCAGCCCAGGATCCCTGCCCTTCTCTTCGGAGGCTTTGGTACCTGCACAGGCACTGGGTCCTCTGGCACAGGATCCTGCTTGGGCTCTGCAGGAGCCTCTTTCGGAGAAGTTTTCTTCATTGACCTAGGAAGGACAGGAGTGTAAATTACTGCTGGAAGAGGGCCACGTCTCCTGGCTGCTTCAGAAAGGGGCTAAACCACCCTTAAAATATGGGCTGAAAAAAACCTTTAAGATCATAGAGTCTAACTGTAAACTCAGCACTGCCAAATCCACCACTAAACCATGTTCCCAAATGCCACATCTCCATCTCCCTCTAAACAACTTCAGGCACAGACTCCATCATTTCCCTAGGCAGCCTGTTCCAATGTTCGATAACCATTTTGGTGAGGAAATTTTCCTTAATATCCCCATCTAGACCTCCTCTGGCACAACTTAATGCCATTTTATCTCCTGGGTGCTCTCTCCACCTGGCTCCAGATCTTCACTGCCCAGAGGAAGGCTCCAGCACTGCTTGTTTTTCCCCATGGGACAGGTTTTCAGGTGCTGACCTTGTAGAATGCCCCATGCCCCAGTCCTTGTCCCCTTTTTTCCCCAGCTACTCACTTTTTCAGGTTGATCTCATTGTTCTTGGCCACTGCCAGGGCAGCATGGGCCCTCTGTGCCTTGTGTGGTGCCACTTTCACAGCCTCCTTTTTCTGTGCCAACACTTGGTTCTTGTGAGCCTGTTTGGGTGAGCAAGAGGTGTCCAAAGGGAAGCAAGGTGTTTCCCATGGGGAGAACTCTCCTCCCCTTGACAGGACACTGCAGACCCCCATTCTGTGCTGCAGGGGATACCCAGCCCTACCCCCATGGGGGGAGTTCACAGGGAGCTCCAAAGCCCCCAGTCCCCACAGAACCACTCACATTGGTGATGTCCCCAAACGCCGACCTCTTCTTGGGCCCACCTTGGGGTGAGGATGGAGACCTCTTGGCCTGACAGCTCTCCTCCTGCAACAGAGGCTGTTAGGAGATGGGGGGACAGCTGCCTCCCAGGAGGGCCGCACACCCCTTGCCTGGCTCAGGACTCACCTTCTCAGGGCTGGCATTCTCTGCTGAAGGGCCCACCTTGGCTGCTCGGGGCTGCTTGGTGCTCACCATCTTGGAATTGCGTGGCAATGGCATCTTCTCCTTTGGCTCTACCAGCAAGCTGGGAGCAGAGCAAGGCTGGATGTGAGCTGCCCACCCCCAGGAACAGAGCCACTGAACACTTGTCCTTCCTCTGGGGGTAGCACAGGAAGGACAGACCCCAGACTGCTTCCCTGAGGCAGGCCAGGGGAGGTTGCAGGGAAAGACCGGTGGGCTGCCCCCAGGGAAGAAAGGCACATGGCAACCCCCCCCGCCCCCACTACAAGCACCCTGCTGGGAGAGGGGAAGGGCAGCTCCCAGCCTCCCACACACCGGGGAAGGATGCAAGTGCTGCTGCCCCTTCCCCAGCACCGGCAGAGGACCCAGGAGTACCCCCACCCCCCAGGGGAATAGGAGGCCTCGAGTCAGGGACCTGGCCTTCCCCGGGCAGTGGTGAAGAGGCCCATGGGGTAATACAGAGCCTATAGAGGGAGTGATACCGAATTTATGGGGCGGGGGTGAGCGGTCGACACCCTCAGGGGACGAAAGATCCAAGCATTCAAAGCACCCCCCACCCAGCAACCCAGCCCCCCCCCAAGGCGTGAGCCCCCCCTCCCCCGCAGGGCTCGGGGATGTGCGGGTTAGGGTCCCGGTGCCGCTCACCTGCCCCACTGCGCTGCGCTGAGCCCCGGCCCCGGCGCTTTTGAAAGTAGCAGCTCGGCAGCGGCCGGAGAGCACTGGCCGAGCGCTGCCCAATCAGAGAGAGGGGCGGGGACAGAAGGTGACCAATCAGCGGGAGGGCAAGGATGCCGTTGCTAAGGGGCCGGGCGGCAGGATTTAAAATTCATCCTCGGCGGCCAATAGGAAGGCGGCGCTGCGGGGGGGGGGCGGGGCGCTCCGGACGAAGCGGGCGGTGATTGGTGGCACCGAGCCCTTTAACAGCGTGCCGCGGGGGCCGATGGGAAGGTGTCATGGGGGCCGGCGTTGAGGGGCGGTGGGGCTGAGGGGGGTCTCAGAGCCGCCCCCGCGGGCTCGGTAATGGCTGCGGGCAGGGGTTTAACGTGTCCCAGCGCCGTTTAACGGAGCGATGTGTTGCGGATCGCCCCGTTATTTCAGGGCACCGCGGTGGGTGAGGCAGGCGCTAGGCAACGCCGGAGCTAACGGGCGTTGTAACTCACTGCAAGGCTACGGGTGGTGTTGGTCTCTCACCAGAGATCTGATCCTGGGGAAATGTCTCGGCCTGGAGGGAGTCCTGTCCTGGTCTCTGCCCAGGAGACATGGCCCTGCAGCCACGGGAAGGCTCCTTCAGGCTGCCGTGTTCGTGGGATAGCGTGGGTGGCTCACAGCCAAATTACATCAGTTTGGAGAGGTGTGCGTGGGATTCCTTGTGCCCACAGCCACAGTGGAACGGCTTTGGGGCACAGCATGGCCACGGGGTGCTTGCAGGGCTGGTGGGGCTTTAAACCTGGGTCCAGCAGATCTGAAGTACCTTCCGTTCCCCAAACTGGTTGGGGCTGCTCTAGTCCCACGTCCCCTGGTGCTGCCACTGCTGCCCCTGGCTTGGGAGCTCCCCAGGGTTTGCTCACCATCAGTGTGGGATCCTCCTGGGATTCGAGTGTCTGCCTCCCCTTGTGCATGTTGGGGCAGCACACACTGCAGCCAAAAACACGAGTCAGATTCATACCCACCAGGGAGACAGAGCATGGCTGCATCCCACTGTGGATGGAAACAGTGTGTGTCGGCCTGTGGGATAAGATCCCCAGCCAAAACCCCCATCCAAGTCTGCCTGGAGGGTTTTGGGTGAGCTGCCCACTTTTGGGCAGGTCTGTGTCTGCCTGGCCCGCCCAGGCTTGGCAGGGGGGAACCAGCTTTTCTAGTCCCGTGCTGGCACTTGAGAGGCTCTCGGGAAGCCTGGCCCCACTGCAGGGGCTGGGACCACACGTGGTGAAATCCCCCCTGCCTGTCAGGGGGTACAGGAGGAAGGAGCAAGAAGTTTGTGCTGCCGGGTGAGGGCAGCAGTCCTAGCTGGAGGCATGTCTGTGCTCTCAGTGCTGCCATCACGCAAGGATGCTGGGGGCTGGTTTGAGGTGAGAGCCCCCCAGACACTCCTCGGGCTCTGGCATCCCTCAGCAAACCCCCCGGGTCAGGCTGGATGCCGGTCCTGGTGCCCATCACAGCCCCCTCTTGCTTGATTCAGCCCAGGCACTTCATGTGCAGTAGCAGATAGAAAAACAGACCCTGGCATGTGCTCACTCAAGAGTGTCTGTACCTGGAGTGCCCGTGTTGTGAGAGGAGCTGGATCGTGGCTTTCATCCAGCGCTGCAGAGCCCGTGCTGCCTTCGGAAGTGGAGCAGCCCCTGGACCCAGCAGCCCCTCTGCACAGCATCGGGGGATGTTCACCCTGGGGCTCCAGACAGAGCCTGGAGCTCCAGAGAAGGAGCCAGGGCAGGGAAGCTCCTGGGTTCATGGGATCCAAGTAGAGTGCTTTTCCCCCCTTCCCCAGGCTAAACTCTCATCCTTTCCCATGCTAAAACAAGCCCAACTTGTTGCTCTGTGTGGCCCAGCACCAGAACACCGGTGGAAAGTAAAGAAAGAGCTGATCCACATGGGGCAGGCTGAGCTTCACTGCTTCCTTCCCCCCCTTTCTTCCCCTATTAATGGCAGAGGTCAGGGAGGGACATGCTGTCTCTGGGCTGTTGCATTTATTTACTGAGAAAAGCCTCTGTAAGGTAACCCTGGGGCTGTCCTGTCTGCAGGAGAAGCATGAATGAAACCACAGAGCAAAGCAGGGGACAAACACCATCGGGGAGGTGGGATCCAGCATGGCACTGAGCTGCTGGCACCCTGGGTGCAGCTCCCCCAGGACAGCACCTGCAAGATACACAGCAGGGCTCGGGTGTGCTGGGGGAGCAATGCTCACCATACTCTTCCACCCTCACCCCCGGCATCCTCGCCCACCGTGGCCATTTCTGTTGCCAGCACTCTGCCCAAGGGTCTAGGGGGGTGTAGAGCACCAGAGCTGGTTGCCAGCACCCAAGAGCAAACGGGACCAAACAGCCTGGGAGGGCTTAGGGTGGGCTCAGTGTGGCCCAGCAGGGTTAAGTACTAGAGCCAGTGGCGCTGAGCCAGGGGCAGGGAGGTTAGCTTAGGGTTATCAGCATGTTTGTGGCAAAGGAGCCAGTGGACGCCCAGCCATCCCGCAGCTCCTCATCACGTCCAGTGACCACATTTTGCCTCTAGGACTGGGGTTTCCAGGTGGAGCAGTGGGTTGATGGCCACAAAGGTCCTGTCAGGGCCTTGTTGCCACTCGGGATGCCCATGCACACTGAGGAACCCAAACTCTTTTGACTCCCCAGTTTTGGATCACACTTCGTTTCCAACCTTGCTGCTCTCTGGCCCTTTCATTCCAGTTCTTATTTAGTGGCTGATTTAATCTTGTGGATGGCGTATGGGCTCGATTCCTTGGGCATCCAGATCTCCTCCCCACCATGGCCCTGGTGCTCCGCTGCTCCCTCCATGGCTGCTGTCAGCTCAGGGCCAAAGATGCTGTCAGTGGCCCGGTAGGTGCGGGTAAGGCGGCGGAAGGAGGAGTCCGAGGAGCTGTCATCGGGAAGGTCCTCGTCCTGGTCATCCCGCAGCTTGGTCCTGCTCAGCTCCGGGTCTTTGAGAGCCTCCCCCACCTCCTGGAGGAAGGTTGTTTTGGGGCTGATGATGCACAGTAGGAGCATGAGGCCTCCCGAGACCCCACAAAGAAAGTAGAGGCCAACTTTCTCTGGGATACCTGTGGGGCAAAGAGAGCCAGCAGGGTACAATGGCCTCCGCAGCCTGTGGAGTACCAGAGCCTAAAAACCCCTCTGTTGGGCATGGGAGGAAGAGGAGGGGAGCAGACGTGCCCTCAGCACCCAGTCTGCAGGGGCAACACAGACCCTGCCTCAGGAAGTATCACCAGAGCCTCACCAGCACCCACCAGTGTCCCAAAATGCCCCTTGCCCCATGGGAAACATGCAGTGGGAGGCAGGGTAGGCAGCACGGTGGGAGGAATCATCCCACACTAACTTCCCCTGGTAAGGGAGGTGTTTGCCTGCAGAGGTGCTGGCTGTCAGTGCCCCTGCAGACAGGGCAGGAAGGAAGGAGACCCAGTGGGTAACAGAGACTGAAGATCTGTGGGCAGAACTGCAGCAGCACAGGGACCTGGAGGCTTGTTCAACCTCTGATCCCCCCCTCAGACCAGCATGGGTACCAGCTGTCCTCACTTTTGTGCCTGCTGGAGGGGTCTGGCTGCCTCTGAGCCAAACCTTGGGTGAATAGGGGCTATCACAGGACCTGAGCCACCCTCCCAAGTCCATCCCACTCCCCTGGGTGCTGCATGAGAGCTGGTGAGGGCACGTACCCCAGAGGTGGGCAAAAACTTCCAGAGAGCTAGTAAAAATCATCCGGTCTTCCCGGAGCTTGGAGAACCTGGGCCCTTTGTACCAGCCACCTGCAGCAAACAAGGGGACGCAGGCTGAGACAAGAGGTGGTCCCCAGCACCCCACTGGCTGCCTCCTTCCCCACCCTATACTCTGTCCTTCTTGCACAAGTGCTGCTCTTCCCTGTGGGTCCTCCTCTCCACTGCTCCCAGCAGACCACAGACAGGGACACTGACCCTTGGCTTCATCCAGGGGAAGCAATGCTGGATGGAGCTGCAGGGCTCATGCCTGATGGGGGGACCAGGGGCACACACAGGCCAGGGAAGGGGCAGTTCACCTGTTGGGGCATGGACACAGCTCCACACTGCTTTAGTCATAGCCTCCCCCTCCCCATTACCGTGCATGTAGTCCGAGAGCAGGAAGGGGTCTGAGGTGTCAGGGCCCACCTCCTCCAGCAGCTGCTTGGGCACTGCAGGGAGAGCACATGCAGAGCATCACCACCCTGCTCATCCCCAGCAGCCCTCTGATCCTGCTGGCCTGGTACAGGGTGGGCATGGTGCCCCCCATCCTGCAGGGGCTCTCACCACAAGTGTAGGAGACTCGCAGCTGTTTCTTCATGCCGGGGAGGCACGGATCCCCAAAGGTGGCCTGGTCAGCAGCCACGGTGCAGTTCATCTTGCGGTGGCACTTCTTGGAGACCCTCCGCAGGGCGTCCGGAGCCAAGCACTCTGCAGAGACATGGGTCGTGGACCCACGGGCAGACCCTTGTACCAGCCAGCTGGGGCAAGGTACAGCCTGACAGCATCTTTGTGCTGTGTTGTCTGCAGAGTTCCTGGCCCCAGTTCTGGCTTTAACTGTTCCTGCATACCTATATGGGGTGCCCCGGTGTTCAGGGCATCACACTCTGGTTTGCCCCGCAGGAATCGTCCGTAATTTGCAGAATAAATGGCCAGGACAGATTTTGGTCGGCACTGCAGCTTTAGCTTGTTGTTCTCACACACGGTCTTGACCCGATGGTTCCCTGGGGAGTGACATGGCAGAGCACCCCAATGCATCCTGGAATCACCTGCAGTCCCCTCCTCCCTTAGCTCCAGCAAGAGTCTGAGAGCTGCCAAGGGCAGGGCTGGAGGTCTGCGAGACACGGAAACAATTTGGCTGCCCTCTCTGTCCCTTCCCAAGCAGCCGGGGCCAGGGGAAACCCCATGCAGCACTGCCCAGACCCTCCTCCACCTCACCTGGCCGGCATTTGTAGGATGCAATGAGGTACTTGTGCGTCCCAGGGCACGGGTCCAGCCCAAAGACCTGGCTGTGCACTGAGAACTGGCACCATTGCTGGTCCTGGCACTCATCCTGCAGCTTCTGGGGAGCAGAGCAGGACAGACGTGAAGATGGTCGGGGAGTCCTGAGGCACTTGTCCCCTCCTCTCCCTCGGGGCTGTCACCAGGCTCAGGGAAATGTCCTGCTGCCCCCCAGACGTGTCCTGTGGCTGCTCACACGCCCCGCCCGCCGCAGCCACCTTCTTCATGTGTTGCTCCTGAATCAGTTCCTTCCCTGCATCCCTGCAGGGCTGGGTGCCAGCTCTGCCAGCACCACGACACAACACCCGTGCAGCCATGCACACCGACACAGTCCCGTGCACTCACACAGCCCCCGTGTAATGCCCACGCGTGGCCACCAGATGGGGAGGGTTGTTGCCACCAGCGTGGCCGGGAGGGCCCCAGCTCTGTTCTCCAGAGGTGCATCGCCGAGATTTGCAGCAGCAGCAGCAGCGACAGCACAGCATAGCATTAGCATAGCATTAGCATTCGCATTCCCACCCCATCCCTGCGGGCCCGTCCCGCTTCCCAAACCCGGCTGCGCTCCCAGCCCCGGCCTCCGCCAAGCCCGCTGGGCCCTGCGGGATGGCTCCAAAACCTCCTGCCCCACTCTGGCACCCACCGCAGGAGACCTCCCTCCACCCTTAATCTCCCAAAAGCGCTCCTGGAAAAGGACCCCGAGGCCGTGTCCCGGCCCCGATGGCTGCAGCCTCCTCGAAGTGTGGATCCCCGCCCTTACCAGGTGTGCGGTGGTGGAGGAACACTGGGTGCTCTCCTGGGAGGCATTGCCAGGGCTGGGGCAGAGGTTGGGGCTGGGCACACGACGCCCGTAGAAGGCACCGAGGATGCTGATAGTGGTCTTGTGAGGGCAGACGATGAGGAGCTGCTCACCATCACAGGTGTGAGTGGTGTGGTTCCTCAGCACCTTGCGCAGGTACCCTGGGAGGGGACAGAATGGGCAGAGTCAGCTGGAGGAGGCATTGGAACCACAGCATTGGCAGTATTTGGGGTCCCATTAGCAGGTAGCAGTGAGAACACCTGGGGGAGTTGGGGCAGTTATGGAGCAAAGACGACCAGAGCAGGGCCCTTTTCTCACTGAATTCCCAGCACAGGATATTTCTCTTTTAATCCTGCCTGGTTTGTGGCCCAAACCACCAATTTGTGGCTCTCCTAATAAAGGACTGTAAGGTGGGGCTGTCCTGCCCAGCCTTTAAGAAGGTTTAACAGGCAGCTATCAGTTGTGATTGGCACCAGGTATGGTGCGCCAGTGAGGAAGCCGTTTCTGCAAAAGCTCTGCAAGCTTCTAGGGGTGCTCTGAGCAGGCACTAGTTGCTGGAGGGGGTTGAGGAAGAAGGAAAAGCTGAGAAAAAGTGATGTGTAGGACTCATTTCGCATCAGCCGTTTGAATAAAACAAAACCAGAGGGGAAGCACTGGGGACAAGGCACTGGTAGCTGCCAGGCAGGACCCTGGGCTGTGCGGGTGGGTCACAGCCCCCAGTCTCCACTATGGAGAGACTCGCACTCCAGCCCAGTGCTGGGGTCTAGGGCAGGGCATGTGTGGGAATGCTGGCTCCCAGCTGCAAACTGGTGCCAGGCTCAGCTGCACAAAGGGCTCCTTTCACCTTCCCTGCTGCCGCTAACCCTTTTGCACCCATCGTTTGTATTTCAAAACCAAGGCTCAAACAGTGCCACAGGGACAGAGGTTTCTCCATCCCACCATTTTGGAGCAGTGAGCAGTTGCGAAGATGGTGGTGGCTTTTTTTTTTTTTTTTGTGAAACCGCAGCAAGGAGGCTGCAGGCAGACTTTTTTAGCAATTCCGGTTGCCTGCTGGTGCGGCTGACTCAGTCTCTGGTGTTGTGGTTCTGCAGTTAGCTCTGCCCAGATGAAATCACATCCTGCTGCCCTCGGCAGCATCCTGCTGGGCTCTGGTGCCTCCCGGGCCTGGCAGCGCCCAGTGGAAGGTATGCGTGGTGATTTCTAGCAGAGAGGAATGGCAGCCCCCTGAGTGCCCAGCCTGCCAGCACCCATCCTGACTGTCTCAAGCACTGGGGCATGGGGGATCCCAAATTTCTGCCTCTGCTACACCTCATAAGGCTCATAATGGTGCTCTTGGGAGAGGATCTGGCCTTTGCTGTGCCTCATGGCAGTGCACCCAGCAGTTCCACAGCTCATGGGTGGCTTTGTGGACCATAGCCACCAGCTCTGGGCAGGGCTGAAGCCCATCTCTTCCCTCACCTTCTCAGAGCAGCAAGACCTCCCAGGAGAGCCCTGAATGCTCCAGGAGCCTTCAGCTCCACACACCACCCAGGATGTACATGGGCTGTTTTCAGACCCCAGCCCTACTGTGGGGATAAAAAAACCCAGTTTGTTGGGGTTTTTTTTCCATGCTCCTTCTGGCTTGCACTGGCTAGTACCCTTCCTGTCCCCCCACCTCACCAACCCGGCTGTGGCTTTGCCCTCCCCTCACGCTGGTGTGGTCCCCAAAATCCCTCATCAACCCAACTCACCGGAGAGCTCCGGGCTGGCCTCCAGCCCCACAACCAGGCACAGGACGACCAGGGCTGCTGCTGGTCCCACAAGCATGGCCATGGTGCAGCCACTGCTGGCTCTGCTTTGTTGGCTGGTCCGGTTCTCAGAAGCAGCTGGTGCTGGGGCTGGCATCCCGCAAGACAATGGCTCATTCTCTGCCCTGCCAAAGTGCTGGGGCTGGGCGGACGCCTCTGTGCCTGCTCTTTGTCTGCAGGGCAAGGGGCTGCTCTGGACACTCTCAGCACAGGGACACCTCCCCCAGGGAGGGAGGGACATGTTTTCCAAGGCACTCAATGGGGGGTGAGTGGGTGCCATGCCTTGACATCACTGGTGGAGAAACCAGCAGCCCCTTCCCTCCCACCTCCATTCCCCCAGAGCAGAGGGATGGGACTTGGCAAGGTTTCCAGTGTGCCCACCACTTTCTCACAGGTACCATGCAGCAGAATCTGGATACACCATGGATGCTGTAATCTCCGTCTTGACATATGTCCGGCCATTCACCCTTTGAAGAGGAAGGGAAGGGCTGCCTGTGCTACCTCCCGAGCCAGCTGTTCCTGCAGAAAGCACAAATGCCTTCCTTGCATCTAACACTGTGGGCAGGGGCTTCTTTGCTGGTGCCCTTCTGCCCCATAGCCTCCACGTGGCTGCACATCACATCCCCTGACATCATGAGGAGGGCACCATGGTGTCCTTGTGCCTTTCCCCTCCCTCATCAGCATCACTCAGGCGGGGGCAGCAAAGGGTACCGAGGTGGCAGCAGGGACCAGCACACATCACAGGGGTCTGGGTGTGGGGAGTGTGATGGGTGCTCACAGAGCGTGAATTCAACCCTCAGCAGAACATCTGCTGGAGCTTCCTGTCCCATCGGGTGGAGTTTCAAGTTCTCCAAAATCTCTAATGGGGTAAATAGAGAAATGCCTGCCAGTCCCTCCTGTGCAACAGGACCCAGGAGTAACCTCTGCCCTGGGGAGACCCCCACCCCGGGAGCCTGCAAAATCAATGCTCAGCCTAAGTGCCTTGGAGTGGATGCTTTCTTACCAGAGTTTGATTAATTTTTAAGGAAAATCTGAGCTTACCCGAGCTGGGAGGGAGCTGAGCCAAGCAACTGGGATGCCCTTTTTTGTGCTCTGTAACAGCTACAGAGTCCCATGGAGTGAGATGGGACTTATCCAAGAGAGGAATTAAGCTCATGGGTGCTGGGAAGCTGTCTCCCCTGGGATGGCAGCCAGGACCATCCGACTGCAAATGTCTCCCTCCCATCCTGGGGAGGAAAGCAAGCTGGTCATCTTTCCTGTAAAAAAAAAAAACTGGATTCCAGGAACGGGGGGGCAACCCTGGACCCATCCCTTCCCATCACCCTGTCACACACTGCCCCGGCTGGGCTGCTGCCAGTGGTGCTATGGGGTTCCCTGCCGCGCCCCAACATGCTCCAGCCTCCTTGCCTTCCCCCGTGGCTGTTTTGCAATCCTCCACTGCCCTGGCAGCACTCAGCTGGCTGCAGAGAGCTGGTGGCAGGGAGCCAGGCTGTCCCCTCGCCTTCCCAGAACCCTCACTCTGCTCAGACCCTCTCCTTGCTGCAGGGGGTGCTCGAAGGAGCCCACGTGGGGGCCTCTGGGGTAGTGGGCAGGGAGAAGACCCCCAGACCCTTCCTCCCGCGTGTCTCCCACCGGGAATCTTGGTTCACCCCTAAGAGACGCAGAAGTGATGAGCTCTGGGGCACCAGTGTCCAGGAACAAGGGTGGGAGGATGGGGAAGGGCCAAGACCAGGGTGGGAGGACAGGGAATGGGCACGACCAGCATGGAGCAGCATGAAGAGCTCTGGGGAAGACACTTCCCCTGCAAACAACCCCCTCTCCCCCCGCCCTGCTCCCAGCTGGGAGCGCCCGGGTCACCGGGCCATCGCTCCGGAGAAGCGCCTGGGCGGCTGCGATAGACTGGAGGGGACCCACGAACACCTCCAGATAGACCCGTGCTGAGTCACGGCTGGGAGGCCCCACAGTTTCCCCCTCCCCGCCCGCGGGTCCCGGCGCACACCCCATCGCTCCTCCCCGTTTCAAAAAGGAAGGAGAGGGCAAACCCTAGCCCTGCGTGAGGTGCGGGCGCAGCCGAGTTCTTCGAGCCGCCAGCCCTCCGAAAACCTCCCCCGACGGTGCTCTGCATTCGACGGACCAATTCAGCACAGCAGTGAGCAGCCAGCTGTCCCTCCCCAGGCTGCCGGGATGGAGAGTCGGCAGCACAAAGCCGCCAAGGAGCCGGAGATCGAGCTCTTCGTGAAGGTGGGTTCGGGGCGGGCGGTTGCTCGCTGGTGGTTCCCGGCAGGCTCATCCTCACCTGGCTCCAGCTGGGTGCAGACTGAGGAAATTCAGGGGTGTCTTCACGTTTTGGGAGGCTGAAGATGGGTGCCAAGTTTGGGATTGTTCACTGTGAAAGGTGCCCAGAAGAGGGGACCGGGTAGTGGCACGGGAACTGCTCGGTGGGTCACACCCAGCATCCCAGAAGATGCCCTGTTCTTGGGGTGATCGCGTACCCCCGGGGAACAGCGGGGCTGACAGCGGGTGTGACAAATGGGTGGGCACACACAACTCTCTCGAAACCCGGGTAAGAGGAGCCCCAGCCTGGGAACAGCGAGGGAACAGCGAGCAGGAGGGCTGAGAGCTGCCACTTCAGCTTCTCATGCCAGCTGGGGTTGCGAAAGGGAGCAGAGAGAGCCTGGGGAGCACGGGAGTGCCCAAATGTGGGCAGGATGGGGTGGCTTTGCACAGCACCCCGGGGGATTATTCACTGGAAATGTTGTGTTTTTTCCCCCATTAAGCAATTTTCCAAACACTTCCCCTGGAACAGTTTAGCACTCGAGTTTAAAATATCTGCAGTTGACATGCAGGGTGTAGAGAGTGAGGAGCTGGAGCTGGTAACTGCTGTGCCAACAGTGATGCCAGCAGGGCCCGGGACACACTACCAAGTGACAGTGGCCGGGGGAGAATGATGCCTCCCTCCCTGTGCCATCACATTGAGGTGGTGCCCCCACAGCTGCTCAGCTCTGTGACCTTCGCTCCTCTCCTCCTAGAGCAGCTTGGTGACCCAAAGGATGGTGGTGCCTGGCCAGAGGCTTCCCTGAAAATACATGTTGGAAAATTAAGTTAGAAATATGTGTTGGAAAGGATGATCTGGGCTTTGTGGGAGGGGTGTCCCCCATTCTTTTGCCATAGCTGTGGCCATGGTGGTGCTTACCAGGCACTGAGCTTGGCTGAGCCAAATCCAGATAAGCATATTTTCTTGATGAAAGGAAGTTGGGTCTTGGATTCCCTTCTTAGCACCCCTTTTTCCTCAGGCTGTCTGGGGAGAAGAGGTGACTCTGAAGTGCCTGCAATGGCAGCAGCACAGTCAAGGGGGTTTTCAGAGGGAAGGGAAACAGAAAACAAAGCAGCAGTGGCACCAGGACTTCCCCTATGCCTTAATTTAGCACGAAAAAACCCTTCTGTCCCCTCTATTCACAGACAAATTGATGCTGTGTCTCCTCTTGCCACCCAAGACCCAGCCTGACCAAGGTCCCCACTGCAGTGGGCATTGTCCCACGCTACCTGGGCCTGGGACACAGCTGCCACTGTGACCTGCCAAAAGTCAAGGAGGGAGCCAGAGCTCCCTTGGCAAGTGCTGATGTTAACTCAGAGAGGATGAAGAAGGTGCAAAACAGTTCCTGCATTGCCCAAAGGGCTTGCAATGTCTCAACCCGCCGGCATTGTCCCCCTGGCTGGGGGTCTCTCCAGGCTCTGCTCCCTAGCCCCTAGAGGCATTCAGCTGCCCCCCAGATTGCATCCCGACTTTTGGGGTGGCTGTAGGGACTGGGGTCAGGTTCTGCTGGGCACTGAGCTGTGCCCCAAACCTGCAGAGATCCCTCCACCCACCACATTTTTGACTGTTTCACTGAGGGGGAAACCACAGGAACTACTCAGTAACTTTGGGTTTTAATGCCTGCTGCAGCCACAGGAGGCCTCAATTGGGTATAAACCCCTGCCCGTCCCTGGAGGTGCTGTGCCAGAATGCATACCAATACTTTCTAAGTTCCCGTTTCCTTTCTCAGGAGCATCATTTCATGGCAGCTGAGCATAGGAAATACTGGTTAAAAGTAAGTTTTCTTCCTCTGGAAGGGCTGAAAGATGTTGGCATAGTGGAAAAGCAAACCATCACCTCCCTTAGGATGAGTTTGAGGCATTTCTCCTGGAGAAGCTGAGCAGAGAGCCCACAGGTTTCTGAGCACCTGTAGGTGCAGGCTGGTAGCACTTACCAGGCACAGGTCTCAGCATCTGTGAAGGAGCTGGTGTGAGCCATGCTGCTCCTCCCTGCCATGCTGGGGCTCCCACGTGTGCTGTGGACCATGGTTCACGTGCAGCTGAGGAACCAGCTAATTTTCTTAGAGAAGTTGAGTTTCCTGTGAGCCATTTTACCTCTCCTACCATGGCACAACTTCCTTCTCTGCGCAGTGCCTGTGCCAGCTTTCATGCACTGGGGGAACCTGCCCTGTTCTCAAAAGGAGTTTCAGGCCTTTTTGTGAAGGATGTTTTCAGCTACTACAAAGCAAGGAAATGGGCTTCACCCTGCCTGCTGCTGCTTTCCCTTGGGATTGCTGGATGGGCATCATCTGGGTGAGATCCTGATGGAGCTGAGGCAGGTTTTCCAAGCTCTCCCATGTCCCCACTGCTGTTTGATCCCATCCTGGTCACAGAGCAGCCCCCTGAGTGCTGAGACACCATGGCTGTGTCCGTGCAGAGGAGCTGGAAGGGCTGTCTGCACATGGGGGGAGCTTTAGGGGCTGACAGTGGCTCTGTTCCCCACTGATGCTGGGTGGGATGCCAGCATGGGGCTACCTCTGCACAACCCCACCACCCGTGGCCCCTTCTCCATGAGGCCAAGGGCGGCTACTTGGGTGCTTTTCAGCCATCATCAGCCCAGGGAACTCATGTCTGGGTTCATGAAATGCAAACAAACCCAGAGACAGACACTAACAGCACAGGAAAACAAACTGCTTTTTTCCTGGCAAACATGAGCACATTTCCCTTCTCACCGACCTCTCCAGCCAAGTGGACCCTCCCTTCCTCCCCAGCCCTCAGCAGTCACCCTCAGCCTCCTTCCCCTGCGTCCTTCCCCTCTTCCTTCTGGCTTTATCTCACATTTCTGGGAAGGATCTGAGATAGCTCCCTGATGTTTTCCAGGGCAATGGCTGGGGCAGGGATCCTGCACCCGAGCTGGGGTGCTGGGCTAAGAGCCCCATGTGCCTTCCTCCTGAGACCCACTCCATCATCTCCCCATCTCCCCATCTGGGCTGGACCAGCCTGGCCAGTGGATTAAATCCTCGTTTCTCTGTATTCCCGGCAGGCTGGTCTGGATGGAGAAAACATCGGAAACTGCCCCTTCTGCCAGCGCCTCTTCATGGTGCTGTGGCTCAAAGGGGTCAAGTTCAACGTCACCACAGTGGACATGGCCAGGTGAGAGGCACCACAGCCCAGCCCTGTGCCAGCAGCAGGGTGGGACAGGCTGCAGGCTGTGACCACGCTTGTTTTCTGCACTCCAGGAAACCTGAAGAGCTGAAAGACTTAGCACCGGGCACCAACCCGCCCTTCTTGCTGTTCAACAAGGAGCTGAAAACAGACTTCATTAAGATTGAGGAGTTCCTGGAGCAGACCCTGTGTCCACCCATGTAATTTCAAGCTTGTTCCTTCCCCCTTTTGTGGCCATCAGGCAGGCTGCAGTCTTGTGTACTGCTCAGCAGGTTGGGAAACCAAGGCAGGGTGTGAGGAGGTGCCCAAGAGCAGCTCGGGGAGGGGGCTGGCTGCCCAGCCACCCCTCTGGCTGTGCTCTGCAGGGGCAGGGCGTGTGATGCCAGGGGGCTGCATCCCCCCCAGGAGATGGTGGGTGGGGCTGTGAGGGGATGGGGAACAAAGGGAGGAAAAGCAGCAGTCCCTTGGTGTGGGCAGGGCTGGGGGGAGCAGGGACCACCCGGGAGCTTGTGGGTTTGCAGCTGGCTGTGGCAGTTGGTGTCAAGGCAGAAGGGGAATGCGAGATCCCCCCCTTTGTCCCCTCATATCAGTGCTCTCAGCTCAGCTAAAGCCAACGCCTTTGCTCGAATGCAACATTGCAGCTGCCCAAGGGGCTGCCCCCCCGACACAGCCCACGTCTCCCAACCCACCCCACCCCGTGCTCTGCAGCTGTAAGGGTCCCCACTGCCAGCAAAAGTGGAAGCTTCAAAAGCATTCTCCATCTGCTCCTTAAGGTGTTTGCCCTTGCAGCTGCCCTGGGACACATCAGCAAACACAAGCTTGTCCCTGAAGAAGTCACAGGGGCTTCCCCAGACCCCACTGCGGGACAACGTGTGTCCTCCAGCTGGGCTGCAGGCACAGATCTGCTGCCTCCAGCCTCCCCAGACCTTGTAATTTCTGCTTTGTGACTTTCTCCAAGATAACTCAGATCCCGGGGTGGTGGGAGCAGTCACTCAAGTCTCCCACAGCCAGCTGAACATCACCTGCACCCTCCAGCACCAGTCCTAGGCACCATGGCCCAGGAGATAACACAGCTGGGGACCACTGAACCTCTGCCTCCATCCCTGCCCACACTGACATCCCTGCTCTCTAAAGGTACCCACACCTGAGCCCCAAGTACAAGGAGTCCTTTGACGTGGGGAGCGACATCTTTGCCAAGTTCTCAGCGTACATCAAGAACCCACGCAAGGAAGCCAATATCAGTAAGAAGGGTGTGCAGGGGCTGCAGGGCTGTGCCCTGCCACTCTGGGCTGGGGGAGAGATGCTTTTGTCTGTGGGCAAATCCTGGCACCAGGGCTCCTGCTGCCTGCCCCCCTCCCCAAACCTCTCTGGAGGCAGAGCCTGGGTCACTGGGCTGACAGTGTTTTTTTCCCTGCCCATCCAGATCTTGAGAAGGCTTTGCTGAGGGAGTTTCAGCGGCTGGATGTCTATCTGAACACCCCTCTCCCTGAGGAGATCGACCAGGACAGCGTGGAGGACATCACCATCTCCCAGAGGAAATTCCTGGATGGAGACCACCTGACATTGGCTGACTGCAACCTCCTGCCCAAACTGCACATCATCAAGGTAACAGCAGCTTCCCAGCCAGGGTCAGGGCACCCACCCCAAGAGGGAGTGATGGGTGGGGTGATATAGGGATGGGAGCTGGGGGGTTCCTCTGCCAAGCCAGAGACCAGATCTTCTCCATTTCCCAGCCTTGTCCTCCTGCCCTCTCTAGATCGCAGCCAAGAAGTACCGTGACTTCGAGATCCCAGGGGACATGACGGGTGTCTGGCGCTACCTCAACAACGCCTACGCCTGCGATGAGTTCAGCCACACGTGTCCTGCAGATGAGGAGATCGAGCACACCTATGCCAGCGTGGCCAGGAAGATGACCTAGCACCGCTGTGGGACATGCTGGTGGCACGGCCCCAGCCCAGAACCTCCACCTCCACAGCTCTGGCACCCCCAGACCCTGGCAAGGGAGGGACTGGAGGGGGTTTATGGCAGTGCTACCCCCCCGCCTTTCAGAAATCATGCCTTGCTTCACAGCCCCCTGCTCCTCCTCTGCAGGCTGGCAGCAGCCCCCCCCTTGCCGTGGCAGCGCTGATCCCGAGGACTGTCCCTGCGTGGTGTCATCAGTGGCTTCATCCTCACTCCCCAAACACCGATCTCACAGCCTGGGAACATGTGCCATGGGAAAAGCCAAGTGCTCACCTCCTGCAGCAGTGGTGGAACCTGCCCACTCTCCTGGAGCTGCTCCACTGCCAGCCCCCATGCTGAGGAAGGGGCATCCCGGGGAGTCCCAGCACTTCACCAGGGCTGGAGCCTTTTTAATTCACCTGGTCCCCCTTCTGCACAACCTGCCTATGGGTAAATCCCCTCCTCCACCAAGGCATCCAGGTTCTACCTGAAGACCCCAAAAGGCTCCACTCCTAATAGTTATTGCAGTGACAAATTGTTCTCCCTGCTATAGAGCTGTAGCATGGCTAACTCCCCATCAGACATGGGGCCAGGAAGATGATGGGGATGATGCCTGCTGTGAGAGTGCTGGGACCTGCTGTGGGCAGGGAAGGAGGAGTGCAGTGACTTGGGAGGGGCTGAGGACGGGGGAGCTGATGGTCAGGGCATCCCTCCCTCTCTCCCTTGCAGGTGATGCTGCCATGTGCACCATGTCCACCCCATGTCCACCACCCCCTCCCTGGTCCCCACCAGTACTTCAGGTTCCTGACTGGGAGAGGGAGGCATGGGCCAGGGCATCTGTCTGGTTCCCATTCACGGGCCATTTGCAAAGCTCTGTGTCTGCAGGAGATATGTGGGCAGGGTTGCTGCTCCCTGGCTCAGTGTTGAGCCTTCCCATCCAGTGTCACTGATGCAGGAGGAGTCAAAGCCTCCTCTGCACAGCCATGACATCCCATTGTCCCCCATCGAATACCACCAGCCAGTGCACAGGGATTCAGCCAGCCCTCCCCAGCCAGCCCCATGGGCAAAAAATACTGTACAGTGAGCATGGTGAGTTCTGTGGGGAGAGGGGAGCAGCAGACCCCCCCTTCAGCCCTCACTGCCACTTCCCTCTTTGCACTAAAAGATCTGTCCTTGCAAGCCTGCCTCTGAAAGCACCGGGTTTGGGGACTGGTTTTGTTATTAATGGGTTTTGGATTGTGTTTGGTTTTAAACTAAGAGCAGCAATAAACTCTATTTTAATATGCATTGCTTGTGTCCTGTCAGGGCGTGGGCCTGGAGGGTGCTGGAGGGATCTTCCCCAGCATGGAAACCCTCTGGGGATTTAGCACATGATGAGCTCCAGTCCCCAGTCTCTGCCACCCAGCACATCCCCTCCCTGCCACCCACCCCAGCCTTGCACATGCTGAACCAATGAGTTGCCATAAGCCCTGCAGCCCTCCCTGTGCACAAGCTCCAAACACATTACACTGGAGTCTCCAACTTTTGGGGCTTCCAGAGTGTCCACCCACCCGCATCCTGGTGAGCTCCACAGTGACTCCAGCCTCCTCCTGTCCTGCTGGCCCAGCGACAGAGTGGGCAGAGCATGGGTGGGCACAAGGCAGGGCCATGGGGGTGTTGCAGTCCATCTCTGCGTGCCATGGCTGTCTCATAGAGATCTTCCTTGGTTCTGGCAGCCTGCAAAATATTAGAACTTAAGTCCCCCCCTCATTTCAGGAGCCCCTATGTCTCCCCTCATGGTTTTTTGTGCCACGTTTCCCATATGGCAGCTGCAAGAGTCCCATTAGGCCACGCACAGCAGTTTTCCACTTTTTGATACTTTTCGAGGCCAGCAGCTCAGTTCTCCGAGTATTAATAGTAAGAAATACCCTTTTGCATAGCCCTAAACCTGCTATTTCTAACAGAGAGCTGTTTTCATCTGCATTCCTCTCATTGCTTTGATCTGGTAGGGGTAGAAGCTGTGAAGTCCCCCAGCAGCTCGGGGAGCAGCCAGGACTGAGCCACCCATCAGGGTGAGTCAGAGCTGCCGCCAACCCCCGCACCAAACACCTCAGGGCACGGCCCGAGGAGCAGTGGGCAAGCTCCACGCTCCGGGGTGTGATGGGTGGCTGAGGACCCAGCAGAGCATCCTGCTGCAGGGGCTGAGCTGGGGCAGGGTCCTGCCAGCCCTGGCAGGTGCTCTGGAGCTGGGTGCCCCCCGTCCAGGCTCTGCTCTGAGCTGTGCAGGGCACTGGCAGAGCTCCTGGGGCACGCCGGGACCTCACCCCCACAGGGAGCATTGCAGCTCTGAGGTGAAGCAAAAAAAAAAAAAAAAACAAACCACTCTCTCACGTCCACGCCCAAACTTCAGCTGCTCAAATGCCATCTTAAAATGTCAGGAGCCTTTTGCCTTTTTTTTTTTTTTCTGAAACAGAGAAAGACCCTGACAGGGTTAACTCTTGACGGGATTAATTCCTGTAACTTTCCACTGAAGCAGTATGAAGTATTTCCCCGGATCCGAAAATAAATACCTTTGCTGTTTAAAGACTTAAAACTCTGTCTCTAAACAGTTTTGCTGGCCTTTTTGGGCTTCATTTCTCCCCCCGCCTGCCCGAACAGCCCTGTTTCACACAGAACAGGGACATCCCCTGGGCCGGGCTGAGTCCCTGCTGCAGGTGAGGAACTCGCCTGAGGCACTCGGGGGCATCCGGGGCAGAGTTCCCCCTCTCTGCCCTGGCTGAAGCACAGCCTCGGCAACACATCCCAGAGACAACCGCAGGGCAGGGCTCCTCCCGAGGAAATTACCCCAGCGCGGCAGAAGGAATGATAAAAGTACCCAGCGGCTGCTGAAGAGCCCTGACAGCACCACACAAACCAGCTGCGGGTGCAATTTTCTCACAGGGAAACTCCAGGTTTTCCTTAGTGCCCTTCCCAGGTGCTGCTCAGGCAGGAGAGTAACACAGAAAGAACAACCACAGGAACCACTTCTCCATAATAAATTAGTGTTATTTCGAAACCAGCTCCAGTGCACAATCAGTATTTCCAGACAAGTGAAAAAACCCCAAACATAGCCCCTCCACCCCTCCTCGTTCATTAAAGAGATTTACATATGTACATATAAATGTGAGAGCATATACAGAAATTGTCCTTAGAATATATGCTGCACTCACACATATCCCCCTTCTCTGGAAGTGCTCAAGGCCAGGTTGGGTCGGGTCTCGTGGGAGATGGTGTATACGGTCCCTTCCAGCCCAAACCAGTCTGTGATTTTATATACACACATACAGGTGCATAAATAGATACAACTCTGGGGACTTTAGCTTTGGTTCAAGAGCACAAAACCTGCAGAGGGAGGCTCTGAAGATGCTGATCTCAGCCACCTGTGGCAGCCATGCCTGGAGTGTGCTGGTGCTTGCCAGCCCAGGCCCTGCCCCAACCCCATCCCCAGTGAGGCACAGGCAGCTCAGAGCCGCAGCCAGCATGGCCGGGAGCTCCAGGCAGCCCCCCTGGCTCTGCCTGCTGCTGTGATGCCTGCAGCAGCTCCCAGTGTGCCCATGCCTGCTATGGCTCCCTGTCAGCCCATGGACGCAGCTCATAGCCCGAGAAGGCAGCTGCCTGCAGGGTGCTGGGGGGCAGCTGGCAGAGGCTGGGGATGCTCAGTGGTGCTTGCTCCAGGTGGCCCAGCAGCATGGTGCTGTCACCTGGCTGCACGAGGCTGTCACACGGTTGTGGCTCAGTCCCATGGCCGTGCAGGGGCTGGAGGGCATGGACAATCTGCCCTCCATCCTCTTCATTGCTGCCATGCAGCTTCACGGAGCTGAGCGGGACCCAACACCCTGCCAGGCCAAGGGCTTCCTGCGTGTCCTCCTGGATGAAGCTCCTGCCTGGTGCAGGCAGAGGAAGGCAGATGCCTGCTCCCAGGGCTGGGCACTGGCACTTCAAGTAAAGTTGGGGGTGCAGGGAGAGCCCCACCTGGGATGTTCTATAGTCCCTGTCACCTGTGCAGCTGTCTTTGCCTGGTCCCACTGGCTGCTCCAGCACATCATCTCCATCTGCCTCCCCATTCTTCTCCAGCTGCAATGAGAGCTGGGAACCTAAGGCATGGCCCGCCTGGCCATGGGTACAGCATGGGTTACTTCCCTTGTGACAGCCTGGCCCAAACCCATTGGCACAGTAGCCACTTGCATCCTGGTGAAGGCTTCCTCCAAGAAGCAGCTGGACTGTTGGTGCTGGCTCCTCAGCTGCAGGTGGCCTGCAGGATGTGGACACGGATGGCAGGAACAGGGACAGTGAGTCTTCCTGGAGCTCAAGGGTGGGCACCTGCCTGGTGACACTCAGCTCCTGGTTCAGGAGAGCCTGCTGGGAAACAGGCAACCGGCAGTCAGCTCCCACAGCTGGTGGGCTGTGCTGTCATAGATGGACATGCAGTCAAGCAAAAGCCACCACCTAAAACAGGAGGCACCAAGGCTGTGCTTGCAGGCTACACACTGCCCAAGACCCTGTCCTGTGTGATCCACGGCTGGTGGGTGCATCCCACCAGCATCACTCACAAGCGTTTTTGGGAGGTGTGTCTCCGAGGAGCTGGGGAAGACGTGCAGCTGGATGAAGCAGAGCCCAGCCAGGATCAGCAGTGGGAAGATGACACTCAGCAGGACGATGAACCAGGGAAAGCCTGCCAGGAGGTCACAAAAGGCTGAGAGGTGGAAGGACCCCAGCCAACATCGCCCCAGCTTGCCTCCCCAGAGCCCCCACTGCAGGCTGGGATGTTCACAGTAGAAATGTTGGGCAAGCCCAATGTGGATTGTGAGAGCATCTCCCCAAGGAAATTCCCCGCAGGGTGTTAAGGGGAAGTGCCACAAGCAGAAGCCAAGAGTTCTCACCTGTGGGGTCTGGTGGAGTCACCATGCACTGCTCGGCCTCCCGGCTCTGCCTGGCCATGTCCACAGCCACTGTCCGGATGCAGTAGTGGGTGCTGGTCTTCAAGGGCCCCACAGTGCACTGTGCCCCCTCCCCACTCCACTTGCAGGACACCTAGAAGCAAAGGGGTTGTGTGGCCAGAGAGGCTGGAGCTGGGGTTTGTGCACTGCTCCACTCCCCCATGCAGCCTCAGCACCCCACCTGCCCAGGGGTGTGGGGCATAAACACTCCCTCCTGGCCCCTCAGCACCAGGTTCTTCACCCCAAGAAGTGTCAAGGTCCCAGAGCATCTTGTTAAATCATCAAATCTCTTTAAATCAGTAATCTGCTGCATGCTTTCATCTGAATACAAATTGTTACAGGATTTTCTTATTCACACAGGCTAGAAGAGTAAAGAGATCTGCCAGCCCAGCATCAGGAGTGCAAAGCACCTCACACCACCTGGCACTGCTGCTCCAGGAGAGCCTTTGAGAGTCTGGTGAACTCTGAGCCATGCCCAGCCCACCACTTACCTCCTGGACCAGCACCTCCCCTTCGTGCAGGTGCAGCCGGTACCACAGCTTCCGCAGCACTCGGTCAACTCTCCTGTAAGTGCCAGCTCTGCTTCGGTAGGGAGTGAGTGGGGTGATGATATTTACACTGAGGATTTGGCCCTGGAGCAGCCAGGACAATGTGGGAGGGCCCACGACTGCTGTAGAGAGGAGGGAAAAAAAAAAAAAAAAAAACACAGGAAGAAAATGAAGCTCTTCTTCCCCCAGCCCTTCCTTCTCCAGAAGCTTTGCCCCCAGCCCTTGCGTCTATTTGGGGCTCCTAGCACTTTTCTTAAAGTATCTTCATATGATTTCCCACTGTATCCCACCAGACGTCTCCAAGCATGTCTATCCCCATTGCCCCCCAGGAAGAGCAGGAGCCCATCTGAAGAAGCTCCCTGGTCCTTACTGTCTCTGTAGGGCTGCAGCTCGCTGGAACTGGCCCACTCAGACAGCTCGCCTCTGGCCACTGCTCTCACCCTTGCCCAGTAGATATCATAGATGTTGCCAAAATGCAGCTCACAAGCCCAGGAGGAGCTGGTGCTGTTTCCCCAGCAGGCATGTGCTTTGATCCAGTGAGAGGTTCTGCCCCGGGAGAAAACAGAGAAATTTCTTCCTTTTGGCACCTTCCTACATCTACAGCAGCCCAGTGCTGGGGGGACGAGCCCCCTCTGCCCCCTCCTCCTGCCCTGCTCACCTTCTCCTCCACTCCACCTGGTACGTGGCACCACTCGGTGCATCAGGGCCAGGCTCCCACCTCAGGTGGACATGGAAGTTTTGTGCCTCCAGCCTCACATCCCGCGGAGGCAACAGGTTTCCTGGGAAGGGGGGGAAGGAAAGGGGCTCTGCTGGTCACCCCTTGGCCGTGCTGCATGGGTCTCCCTGCTTTGCCGAGACATTGTGGGGCCTCCCCCTCACCGTACCATCCCTAGATTCAGTCCCCGGGAGGCAAACACTGACTCCCTGCCAGGGCTGTGCTCAGCATCCGCATTCTACCAAGCTCTCACGCACCGTGGAGCACCCGGGAACGGCACCGACACCGCCCTTGGGGGCTTCTTTCCCATCTCACCTTGAAGGCCGCTTGGTCTCCTCCTCCCTGCAGACACCTCCTCGGGAGGAGTTACCCCCACGCTTCCCCTCCAGCGCAGCCACCCCCGGACTTACCCCGGAGCAGGGTGCAGCCGGCCAGGGCGAGGAGCAGGCTGAAGGCAGGGCTCATCCCGCCGTGCCCCCGCCATCTGCCCCAGCCCTGCGCTGCCGTCCTGGGACCCGCCTGCCGGACCGGTTCTGCCACCGCAAACACGAACGGCAGCGGGGACCTGGAAGGAGAGGAAGTATTTTTTTTTCCCACAAAGCTGTTGCCAGTGGCAGCCGCTGCAGGCACCCCTGCACAGGGAGGCTGTGTCCAGCCGTGACATTGGGACCCCCTGCTGCCCCCAGGAGTGGGGAGGTGACAGCGGGGCAGGTGCCCTCCGGGATGCGGTGGCCCATGGAGACAGCAGAGAGGTGCCACGTACCGCTGAGACTTTCCTCTGCACCTACCTCCAGCTGGGTCTCCCTGCCCTACAGGCAGCGAGGTGTCACCGTGTCACCAGGACAAGCCTGCACCAACTCAGACCGGCACAGGTCGGGGTACGGCTGCCTCCACACCTGGGGTGTCCTAAGAAGGGACCTGGGGCCGTGTAAGCCGTGGCAAGGCCACAACCCAGCACAGCTCAGAGGGACTCTGAGCCAGTATCACAGTGTCACCTCCACACATCTTCCTTCCTTTCTCCCTCCAAACCCTGGCCAGCAGCTCCTTACCTCAGCCTTGACCCACCGCTTGGCTACCAGGGAACCTTTTCCCTGTTCCTGCTGACTGTGGAGGTAACCTTCTCTCTGGGGAAGAGAGGTGCAAGGGATGTGAGGCCAACACTGACCTCCTGGTCGTGGGATTGCTTCCTGTAGCAAAGAGGGTGACCCAGAGCCACCTCCTGAGGTGGACAGGTGTGACCACATCCCTGTCTGGACTGGGCATCCCTAGGGCTGGTTCAGTCCTACTGTTGCCTCTTGCTCTTCCTGTCTCTGCATTAACATTACTAATGCAGCTGCCTTGGCAGGTCTGTATAACCTGCTTTCCTTAGGTTTTCTGTTCCTTTGCAAGCATTCAGAAGTGGAAACAAGCAGAGACAGGCACCTGCAAACCACGGGCTCCAAGTTCCGAGGTGAAACCTCTGCGATGCCAGAGCCAAGTGCAGGCTGTGGGTTTTAGGGCATCTTCCCGTCCTGACACCAGCACGAGCCCTCCTGGCTCTGCCACCAGCCAGGCAAAGCAGGCAGGAGATTCTCCCTGGAGGGAAAAGGGTCCCCAGGACTCTTTCCAGACTCCTAGAGGTGCAGAGCAGCAAGTTGACTCCCTGGGGTACCCTAGGACCACCTGCCTTGTTCAGAGGGGAAAACCGACAAGCCCTCCTGTTTGTGGTCTCTCAAAAAGCAGTTTAGCAGCCACCCTGGCAGCAATCAAACACCCTTCTCCTCTGCATCCCCTGCGGCCACACCACCCCAGAGCCTCCAGGTCCCCCCTACCTTAGTCCTCGCAGCTGCTCATCCAGCCCCACAGCACCAGGAACTGCCTGGAGCCACCACAGCAGCACTGGCTGAGCTCACCATGCCCCACCAGTCACTACCAGCAGCTAAGCAGCCCCTCAGCCTCACAGAGCCTTCTCTGGAAGCATCGCCGGGGCTGTCCCGCTCCCAGGCTCCCTGCAGCTGGGGAGAGCCCCGTCCTCTGTGCCACCACACTGGGAGCTGACTGGAGATGCTGACGGCACAGCTTAGGTGCGTTTTTTTGAGGCCAGCATTATTTTATCTTCTTCCTCATTTCGGGTGCCTCCAGACACCCTTGTCGGCTCAGCAGTGCCCTCTGTCAGTGAGCAGCGAGATGCCAGCCCCAGCATCACGGATGTTCCCCACCTCACCACCCGTGTATCACCCACAGGATAGTCAGCAGCACAGGGATCAGGCAGGGACCAGGGGAAACACGTGGCAGGACAGGCAGAGGCCAGGACATCCCCCCAGACGCAATTTCCCCCTGGCCAACATTGGCACTACGGCCCTGGCACCCGTTCCCTGCACATCCCATGGCTGAGGGAACATCTCCCTGCAGCCAGAGAGGCATCAGCTGTCAGCAACAGGGACAATCAGCCGGCAGCAAAATGGATGGATTTTAATGCCTCCCTCACCAAGAACACCTCATGCCTGCCCCAGGACAGGCAGCTGCCTACACTTATGGCTGCACCCACTTGGGAGGGGGGTGCAGGGGCTGCTGACCACCAGGTTGGGTGGGTCACCCCTGGTAAAAAGGGGACGACCCAGGCAGGAGATGCTTCAGCAGTCTCAGTACACAGTGGAGGGCCTGAGGAGCTCTCCAAGCTCCTGCTCTCCTGCTGAGCCCAGCACCACCCACCCCAGGGCACCCCAATGGCAGGATGAGCCATGGATGCCACCAACACCCTCTGCCCCTCTCCCTTTTTGGTCAGGAGGTGGGGAGGACCCTGTGCGGTGTCCCCAGGTACCCTTCCCGACTCTTCCCGACCTTCCCCAGCCTCTTCAGAGCAGCAGGTGTGGCAGAGCAGCAGCCATCCCTGTGCCCAGGACAAGATGGGTGTGCTTGCTGTGGGCAGGATGCAGCCTGCAGGGCCACAGGGAAGGCAGGCCTGGCCCCTGGCTGGTGCTGCCAAGGGGAGATGACTCCAGCAGCAACATCCTGGCTTGCCCAGGGGCTGGAGGCACTGCCGCTGGCTGCCAGGCTGGGGGCAGAAGCAGCAGACAGTGCCAGGAGGGCATCGGGCATCAGCACCTGCCACTGCCTCACAGGGCACCACCATCCCTGTCCCGCAGGGCCGGGGGCACAGGCTAAATCTTGCCAGGTAAGACCCATCCTCCAAAGGCCTTTTCCAAGTAGCGGGCCACTGCCAGAGTCAGGTGGTCGTTGTAGGAGGCTGCGATCAGCTGGATGCCCAGGGGCAAACCCTCAGAGCTCAGGCCCAGTGGGCACTGTGTCACCGGCAGCCCCAGCACATTGAAGATGGCTGTAAGAGAGGAGGAGGTGGCATCAGAGCAAGTGCAGCCGTGGGGACACATCCCCACCCAGCTGTCCCACTCCAGAGACATTGCTGGCATCCAGGGGCCCAAGCTGCAGGAAAGCCATGTTGAGAGCCCCAGACTGTACCCCAGAGGATACAGTAGACCTCAAGGGCCTTCCAAACCCCAGGGACAGCTGTAGCTACCCCAGAATGTCCCTCAGGGACAGGGTGACACCACCACCTCCAGGATCAGTCGTGCCCATCAAACCTGCCCTACTGTGGGCAGCAGGTACAAACACGGCCAGTTTTAAAGCAGGACCCTAATCCTCACTCTGTATCCTAGAGTGCTCCATATCATACCCCTCTGTGCTGCAAAGCCCACTGACAAAGCACCCTGGCTCCCAGGGTGAAGGCATCCCTGAGACACTCCCTCACTCCCCTGAGACCCCCACCTGTACCCCAGCAGGAGTCAGAGCTGCTCACCTGTGTAGGCAAAGTTGAAGGGCATGCATATGGGGGAATTGTGCCTGGGGGCTACAGTGGGGTGTGAAGGGTAGAGAAGCACTCCATCTGGCCCCAGCAGTGCCTCCAGCTCCTCCTGCAGGCTCTTCCCCATGCTCACCAGCTTGGCATTCCCACCAGGATTGAGCTTCATCACCTTCTCCGTCAGCCCCAGGGCTGCAGGGAAAGGGCACAGACAGGGACAGAAGATGGGGTGCCAGGTTAAGCATGATTGAAAACACAACCCCCTGCTCATTGTGGTACCCCCAAGTCCTCCTCCCCATCAGCACATCACCCCAGCTTTGACAAGGGAAAGGCTTTTAGCTTGCCTATCCCTTCAAGGAGATCTTCCAGCCAGTGGGATCAAGCAGAGTTTGGGAAGCAGCCTCAGGTGCTCATTAGACAGCAACACTAATTAGGGTTCTCTGGTATCTGCTGCTAGGAAACGAGATCTGTGCAGAGCCCTGGCTGGCTCCTTCTGAGCCCCAGCAGCCCTGGCAGGACTCACACCAGGAGCACACCCTGCCTGCAGCTCCCACGCTCTGCACCTCTCCAATCCATTAACCAGGATCCAGCCAACTCCCCCTTGAACGTTTTCCTTGAAGGCACCGAGTCTCATTACCAACATCACCCTGAAGCTGCTCCATGCAGGCTCCCAAGTCCCTTGATGGGCACTATTTTAATTTAACAACTCACCCCACCGCCACCCCTGCATGCCCCAGTGCTCCCCCCAGCCTTACCAATAGCTGGGAGAGTGTGGGAAGACATCCCCACAAGCCACTTGAGCAGCTCCCAGAGTGGCCACACCGGCTTCCCGTGATCCCCCAGCAGGTCTGTGAACAGCTGTGCCTCCTGCAACAGACACACTCCAAGTAATGTCTTCTCCTGGTGGCATTTAGTGCTGTCATACAGCTCTGTGATTAGGAAAAGGGAGGCAGAGGGGAGAGGGGGGTGTAAAGGCCTCCCTCTACAGGTGGCCTTTATTTTTCACCACTGCCTGTGTGGTGGAATACAGGAGCTGTAACACTCTTTACAATTTATTTTTGCTACCATTCATGCACAGAGCATAGCACAGTGGTGACCACTCAAGGACAAAACAACACAGGCAGGCCTGCTGCTGGGAAGCTGCTAATCCACTGCCCCGGTCCTGGCACCCTCACGGGCACAGATCCCACCCCATGGAGTCAGGAGAGGCAGGATGGAGGATGCTGCCTGCCCAGCTGGTTTAACAACTCAAACAAAAAAAGTCAATGTGCTAAAATGGCCTCTCCCTCCCTAAACTGTGTTGACCCTCTGCTGGGAGCCACATTGTCTTCTCTTGTGAAAACGAGGGAGAAGAGGCTGTGCAGCTTTGGGAGAGATGAATGGGGGACTGTGGGGACAAGCAGAACAGAGGAAGCCCCTGGGCAGGTCTGAGGAGCCCTACAGTTCTCCATGGCTGGCCCCAAACTCACGGCTATGGCAGCTCAGTCTGACACACCTGCCCATCACTGTCCTTGGATGACATCATGGCTGACCAGATCTGGAAAGAATACTTCATCTTGTGGATGGCCACGTGCTGAACCTGGACCCCCAGCTCGCTTTCAAGGTACTCCACCACCTGAGGGGAAGAGCAAGAAAGGTTTTTTTTCTGCAGAGAACGAAGAGCAAGAAAGGGTTTTTTTCTGCAGAGGACAAGAGAGAGCCCAGAAACAGCTTCTCTCTGCTGCCACACAGAGGGTCCCCGAAATGATGCCCTGAGCAGTGGGAGCTCCTTCATCCTTTCCCCAGGTTTAACCTCAGGGCTCACTCCAGTGAGAGCCAGCCTCCCCTTCCTTCCTACCTTCTTTTGGGCCTGCAAGATCTCCTTGTCCACAGGTGACACAAAAATGGACCCGCCATCATGATCCATGCAGTGAAATTTTATTTTCTCCAGTGACACCTTTTCATTCAGTTTCAGCCTGGGAAAGGAACAGTGCTTTGCTCACAACTATGTCCCTGGCTCATTGGCTGCCAGAGCTGCTTGCACACCCTTATGACACTCTGTTCTACCCAGGAGGAGAGTCTCTGAAGACACAAGACAGCTGCTGCCCACAACCCATCCAGCTGCTTGCCTGCTCTGCCAGTCCCAGCTAGCTCTGGGTATTTGCTGCTGTTGGGGAAATTATCTCTCCAGATGCACCTTGTAACTACTGGCACAGGTAATGTCCAAGGTTGGGATTGCACCACAGAGCCATGGAGAAAAAAAAAAAAAAAGCAGAGAGAACAACTGTTTGTGGGTGACAGCAAGAACCCAGCCCTGCCCACTTTGCCCCCTGGGTACAGGCATGTCAATGGCTGGTTGGGAGCAGAGGCCTGGGAAGAGACTGAGTGGGGCCATGGGACAGGATGGAAAAATCATCATCCAGCAACAGGAAAAAGCACAAGTAAAGCTCAGAGGAAAGGAAAACTCCAGGGACAGGCTGTGCTGGAGCAGCTCAGGTCCCCAGCACCATGGGTGGGAAGGACAGAGCTGGCTGTGAGTCCTGCTGGAGGCAGGGTGCAGGAAGAAAACCAGGAACAAGCAACCTGAGTGGAGCAGCCTTGTTGTGTACACCCGATGGGACTGCAGCCGGAAAGGAGCCAAGACCAAGTCAGCAGCTTGAAGGAGTGGAAGGGACTTACTTGTCGACCCCAGGGCCAGCCATGACCCTCAGCACGGGCTCCAGGTCCTCTGCATAGCGGCACATGGGCCCCGTGCACAGGAAGTTGGTCCTCACCCCTCGAGCGTTGGGGAACTGCCCCTCATTGGGCACCACCCCTGCAGGCACAGCGAGAGAGACGGGTGACACCCTGACACCCTGACAGCACCGGGAGACACGGGGGAAGAGCACTGAGGCTGGGACACCAGCTGCCTAGAAACAGCCTGGCAGCAGATCCAGACCTCAGGAAACCAGCCCACGCTGAGGATGCAATCCCGGGCAGGAACCTCCCGCCTCCGCCAGGCTCAGCTGCAGGCTTGTCCCGTGCAAGAAGTTGCCTGTCCCCTCGCAGCCATCCCACCGGAGACAAGCCCAGCAGCATCTCAAACAGGTTCCTCCCACACCCCACGTTCCACCTCCTGGCCCCACGCCTGCCTTACCCGTGGTGGGTTTATGGCCAAAGACGCCGTTGAAGAAGGCCGGCATCCGGATGCTGCCGCCGATGTCGGAGCCCACGCCGATGACGGAGCAGGCAGCAGCCAGGACACTGCCCTCCCCACCTGTGAGGGGGGAAGCACAGCACAGACCCACAAGATTGCAAGTCATCCAGCAAAGCAGGAGCATTTCACAGCAACCACTTCCCCTGGCTCATAGGTGGGGTGCAAGCAGCCCCAGCTTTAGTCACATCTGGGGGACAGCTGGGAAGGGTCAGCCAAAGGGATTGTCCTGCTGAAGTGCCACACCAGCACTGCTGCTTGAACACAGAGTGAGCTTTGGTGATACTGGCTGTAACAGCATCCAGGACCTGCAAAGCACTAGCACCTCCAAAGAGTCCATGGAGCTGCCCCTGTGAGCTCTGCAGTAGCTCAGCAACAACCTGAAGCAGGGCACAGAGGACTTGGGAACGCTCTCCTTGCTGCTCTTTAAACCGCTGCCTGTGCAGAACCACGCTGAGGCTCACCTGAGCTGCCACCCGCAATCCTCTGCAGGTCATAGGGGTTGTTGGTCCGGCCGTAGACCCTGTTGCTGGACTCATACCACATGCACAGCTCGCTGCAGTTGGTCACCCCCAGCGGGATGGCACCAGCCTGCTTCAGCCGGGACACCACTGCCGCATCCGAGGTGGCCACCACGTTGCGGCGGTTCACCAAGCCAGAGGTGTTGGGCATCCCTGGGGCACCGGGGTGGAGAGATGGAGGGAGGTGTCAGGGCCAGCACGGGTGGCGCATGGCGATTCACGGGCTACAAGTCTGAAGAGGAGCAAACCCACCATGCAGGGCGAAGGCCTCCTTGACGGTGATGGGCACCCCCAGCAAGGGGAACTTCTCCTCCAGGTACTCATCGCCGGGGCTCTCTGCGAGCAGCTTATCGACCTGTTGGGCTTCCTGCAGGGCCTCCTCGAACCTGCGCGGTACCGACCGAGACAGCTGTGGGGATTGCCTCCAGCCCGGGGGAGCGGGCAGGGAGCGGGGGTCGGGGGAGCTGCGACCCCTCCCCCCCCTCAGCTCTTTGCTTCTGCCCCCTGCCAAACCGCTGCCCCCCCGGTCAGGACGCAGCCGCGATGCCGCCGTGCGCCCCGCCCGCCGCTCACCTGTCCTTCACCACGGCGTTGATGAGGGGGTTCACCTCCCGGATCCGCTCCACGTACGCCTCCACCACCTCCCTGCACGTCACCTGCAGCGGGGAGGACGCGACCCTCGGTTACCGACCCTGCCGCCCCGCACCCGCTGCCCCCTCTCTCTCTCTCTCTCCCTCCCCTTCCCCCCCCGTGCCCGGTGGTCGCACCTTCCCCGCGCGCAGCCGGGCCGCGAGCCGCCTGGCGGGCAGCAGGAGGAGCGCGCGGCGCGGCGCGGGGACAGCGCGCGGGGCTGCGGGGGTCGCGAGCGCCAGGAGCGCCAGGCAGGCGCGAGACAGCACCCGCAGCACCAGCGCCACGAACCGCTCCGCGCGCGACAGCGCCATGGCCCGCTCTGACCCGCACCGCCCACGGAAGTGACGACAGAGCGCGCGCCTCTCGCGTTGCCGTAGCAACCGCCCCGCCGCCCGCCGCCGTGTGTTGTCGTCCGAGGGGCGGGCGGGGAGGTGCGGGGGTTCCCCCAAACCGGCGCTTTCGGTCGGTGACTACGGGAGATGCAAGAGCACCGGATAATCCCCAACCGCCGAGACAAAAACAGTCACAGCAGTCACTGATAATGCGGAAGAACATCGCGCGTTTTGAGGCCAGTATGTAAGCAACACTCGAGCTGGCCTTCTGCCGCCTCTTCGTAACCACTTACGTGGCAATTAAATTGTCAGCGACAAGCAAGGGAGACGAAGGGATAAATTCCTTGTGAGAATCTTCTATGACTGCGAAGTCGACGAGTCAGCGTTTATAATAACAACCTGCAGTGTACATGCACTGGGACGGTGTTGGGTTGACCTCTGAAAACCTGAGCTGGACATACCAGGATTAAGCCATCTTGATAACAGTTCTTGTTTTAAAAACTCCTACCAGACAGAGCTGTTTCTCTCTGTCTATTGCAGAGGGAGAAGAGAAGGAAAGGAAACTTTCCACCTTGGATTTAGCTTCCTTTGTCCTAGGAAAGCTGCCCTTGTGGCTGACGGTGTTCGAAGCTGCTTTTTCCTTCCCCTGGCATTGCTGGAACAGCCGTGGCCTTATCTGGGATGTAGCCTTTGCCTTTTCCCCCACAATATCTAAGTGTCTCAGTGCGCTCTGATTGCAACAGATACAGGTTGGGAGGGTTTGTGTGCCTGCCCTCACCTTTCCTCACACCTGCACCAGTGCTCAGACACGCTCAACAGAGACCCAAAATCGCCAGCACAGAAAAAAACTGAGTCAGGGCTTGTGAAAACCTGCCTTGTGAAATCTGGCAGTGTTGGGCCAGTTGCATCTTTGGTTTGCTGGGTCTGTAGCTTCAGGTGACAGGGCTCCCTCAGTGCCTTAGTCTTTGTCTTTCAGCTTTTGAGAAAAAAATCCTTGAAATTCTCCCCAGTTCAGCTGCTGTGTGCTTGGTGAGAGCTCCCGCAACCCCGCTCACTGGGCTGGGTACCCCCCCTGCCCCTGGTACCAGCTTGTGCTCTGTCACACTCTGGGAGCTGAGACAAAAGCGCAGCTACTGAAGCCCATGGCAGACCAGTGGAGCTTCATTCTCCCCCCGCCCCCCCAAAAAAAAAACCAACCCAAAAATAGGGAAAAAAAAATAAAAGGGGGCAGGAGGTGCTCTAGAAATAGTGCTGAGATCTGGAAGCCTAAGGTCAAAATGATTGTGGCTGCTTTTCAGTTATCAGAACCAACTGAACAACCACCACCCCACGTGCACACTAACAAGCCTCTTAAGTCCAACCTGATTTAAAAAAAAAAAAAAAAAAAAAAAAAAAAAAAAAAAAAAAAAAAGCAGCCAAGAAGATGGAGGTTGGAAAGAGGGAGAAAAGCTCCCACATCCAAACCTGTCCTCCTGCTTAATCCTGAGGAACACCAGCTGGTGAGAAGGAAACGATGACTCGGGGTCAGGCTCCTGGAAATCTATGCCTTGTTTCATTATTACCAACGGCTAAAAAAAAAAAAAAAAAAAAAGCCATAAAGCCATGGGAGATGAGAAAGGATGTAGGGAAAGCTGGAGTGGTTCTGCTGGCTGTGCCTGGGGATGCTGTAACCACCAACTGGCCAGGGAACCACGAACACACGAACAGCGGGGGCAGAAGAGCTCCAGGGGGCACAGAGGCTGCTGATGATCGGCAGTGCCGTGTCCTGGTCACCCCTCCCCCGGGCTCGGCAGAGCTGTACTGGATCCTGTTGGAAATTAAAAGAAAAAAAAGAGACCGACAGCACGATTCTTTCCTTTGCACAATGAGTAATTTAAATTTTACACTTCAGGCTTCAGGAGAAAGCTGGGAGTTGTGTAGGACCACGCTGGAGTGGGGCGAGAGGGGAGGGAGGGTGAAAGGTTCGGATTTAAAAGCAGCAACTGAGATGCTGATTTCCCAGCTGATTCCAGGGAAAAAAGCACCAAAAGCTTAAAGTTCCCCTGCTCCTGCTCTTAACCAGACCCGCCACTGAGGGATGCTGCGCTCCGCGTTTCCATCCGCTGCCTGCTCGGGAGCCCGCGGGAGCAGGGCCGGTGCTGGGTGCTTTTGGGACAGGATCCTGCCCCGGTTCTGGGTGTCAATCTCTGGTCCCGGCGTTGCAGGAGGAGGCAGCCAGAGGTACCTGGGTTTGCACTCGGGGGCTCCTCGGGTGACACTTGGTGGCTCCTTGGACACGCAGAGGGGGCACAATGTCCGAGGCGAAGCGGCAGAGCCTGACGGGGACTCGTGAGGCATCTACTGCTCGTTTGGAGCATTTATTGCTCATTATTGCATTTGGAGGAGCACCCTCTGCCTCCCAATGACCCTGTATGCCCTTGGGACATGGGGGGAAAGGCACTCCGCTCCTCTTGGGAATCTCCATACTCTGCGGTGCCCCCAGGAGCAGGGAATGGGATTCAGCTCCTCCTCGCCCTCGGGGCTGCCGCAGAAGCGGGGACTGTGCCTGCAGGCTCCCCACAGCCCTGGCCAGGAGCTGGAGCCCCCGGCACCCTCGGGCACGGCAGCACACGCCGGGCTACTTCTCTTGGAAATAAAACCTGGAGCAATCCACAGCTGAGACAAACAAGGCGACATCTGATTTAGTCACTCCATGGTTTGTTTAAGTGCTGCTAACAGCCCTCGGAAAGAGGAATCCTTCCCTCAGCTCCCCAACCCGTGTCTGCTGCTGCAGAGAGCTCTTCCTCCCTGCCAGGCTGTCAGGGCACCCAGCTCCCTGCTCCCGCCGCTCCCACGGACACGCGGGGAATGAGGCTGCTGCAGGAACCTCCCCCTCACGGACCCACCATCCCGAGCAGGAGGGTCCCTGCGTGGCCGGTGCCTTCTCCTCTGCCTTTGGTTGGGTCTCGGGATGGGTGCGGGACTGCAGCCGCGGTGCTGAGCGCCCCGGGGCTGGGGCTGTGCCACGGGAGGTCGCTCCGCCACCGCTCTTTGGCATCCCCAGCCCCTGTCCCGCAGGGCTGCAGCTGTTCCCGCAGCACGGAGCCAGAGAACGCGGTGTTCACCCCAAGTCCTTGAGCACAGGCAGTGTTTACGCCAGCCTGGCCCCTTGGCCCCTGGGCAGGAAGCCTGCGCTGCTGCAGCTCCAGCTGCTGGGAGATTTGAGGAGGGGTCTGTGCAGTGCTAAACTTAGGAGCCTGCTGGCCTTCTCAGGATGGTCCCCAGCCCCAGGAGCCACCACCCTTGGTCCCTGGGCTCCACTAGGAGGGGCTCTGGCTGCTGGGGGGCTGCTGCCCTTCAGCCCCGTGGTGCCGAGGGGAGCTGCTGGGCCCTTTGAGGGGCTGTGGGAACATGCTTTGCTTCTTCACCCCTGGGGCTTGTTTCCCACCCCAAAACCTGCTATTCCTTTCCCACCTGTGCAGGGTTTTTGGGTGCATGTTAAGATTTCAGGAACAAGAAAGAAATTTCCTGGGATGTCTCCATCAGTGCATGTTGTTCCTGATGCTGTCCCTCCTCAACAGCCTTCTGGTGACCACCTGCCTGTCATGACCATCACCACCTGCCTGCTGGGGAGCCACCTCCAGCACCATCCTGGGAAACGGCAGGGCTAACACTGCTTACCAGGGCTGCTCTGCTTGCAGTTCCTGCTGATACTTCCGAACACCTTGGAGAGAGTGGGGAAACTCCCCTCCCTCAGCCATTTTCCCTGTGGGGATGGAGCAGCACGTCATGGAATGAGGCAGACAGTCCCTTGGACAACCCTGCCAGGTGAAACCAAAGCCACGGAGAGGGGCTAGGAGGTTTACAGGGAGCTCTGGATGCAGATGTGACCAGGAATGGACAGTAGAGCTGGGATCTACTTCTTGGAGCCAAGAGTTGAACAGTGCCTTGGAAGATGGTGCTGTACTGTGTGGACACGCTGGGGGAGTCAGATGAAATGGAGCATCCCAGTGTGTGGAGGTTAACAGCCCAATGACACAGCTAAGGATGGGTAGGCAGGGAGGCTGGAAGAAACTGGTGGGACTGGTGCTAAGCTCTGAAGTTTTGGTAGTGGGTGATGGGTACCTAGCAATAGAATCATAGAATTGGCTGGGTTGGAAGGGACCTCAGAGATCATCAAGTCCAACTCCCGCTGTAGTTCCCAGCCCATGGCACCGAGTGCCACATCCAGTCTCTTTTTAAATATCTCCAGGGATGGAGAATCCACTACTTCCCTGGGCAGCCCATTCCAGTGTTTGATCACCCTCTCGGTAAAGAAAGTCTTTCTAATGTCCAACCTAAACCTCCCCTGGCACAACTTGAGACCTCTTGTGCCCTCTTGTCTTGCTGAGAGTTGCCTGGGAAAAGAGACCAACCGCCCCGGCTCCAACCTCCTTTCAGGGAGTTGTAGAGAGTGATGAGGTCTCCCCTGAGCCTCCTCTTCTCCAGGCTGAACAGCTCCAGCTCCCTCAGCCTCTCCTCATAGGATCTGTGCTCGAGTCCCTTCACCAGCCTGGTTGCCCTCCTTTGGACCTGCTCCAGGACCTCGATATCCTTCCTAAACTGAGGGGCCCAGAACTGGACACAGGACTCGAGTGTGGCCTCACCAGAGCTGAGCACAGGGGCAGACCATCCCTGTGCTGCAAGGAGCAGGGGGAAAGGGTCCACAGGACTGACATGGCCAGCAGATGAAGCTCAGAGAAATCTCAGCCTTGAAATCAGGAGGCCAGAAAGGAGGAGAAAATGCTGATGGCCATCAGGTGCTGAAGGCCATTTCCATAGTGACATCCATCACTGGACGCCCAGCTGTGCCCCACTGTCCAGGCCAAGCTGCAGGATGGTTTCCCAAGAGCAGTGGCTGTCAGCAGAGCTGGTTGCCCAAGCAGCTTGGGTGCTCCTGCCAAGCTGTGCCATGGCCCTTGCGAAATGGTGTTGATAAACACTCCGGGGCATGCCAAGTCCTGCTAGATGACAGCCAATGTACCCAGGCTGCAGGGAGTGCCTGCACAGGGAGAGGAATTTTCCACTCCTCTCCAGCAAGCATGTCTGACCCTGCTGGGGGATTGTCCCCAGCAAGGTAAAGATTTCCCTGCTGGTGTCCCAACTGCCCTGTCTGGCCCCCACCATGGGAGGGCACAAGGGAAACCAAGGGGTAGTTTGGTCTCCTGGAGCATGGTGGCACTCTGCAGTGCAGATCTGGGGTGCTACCATCCCCAGGGTGGCCCAGCCACCCCCATCTCACCATGGGAGGATGTTCATGTGTCCTGGTGAGGAACTGCCCATTAGCTTCTCGTTTCCAAGAGCATGGACCAAGCTTGAATGAGCCTTGCTCTGGTCCAGTCCCTGGTCCTAGGGGACTTGCTGTGCAGTGATGCTGGTCCTGTTTGCACATGTCCTGGGGTGCACCAGGTGACCCTTGGCAGGCCTCTGTCTGGCTCAGATCTACCCTGATGTGTCTTCTGGGCATATCAGAAATGTCTCCAAGACCAGCAGGTTTATAGTATGAAGACTGTGCTCCATCACATGCTGTCTGATGTACAGTAATTAGCTTGCTAAAATTCAATTTAATTTGACCAGCTAATGTCCTGGAGATGCAGCTCACTCCATCTGCCCTATGATACCCCTGTGCTTCCAACATATATGTACAAAGTTCTCAATAAATGAAAGCTGAGCTTCCTCCAGGAGCTGCTTGTGTTCCTCCTCCATCAACGGGCAAAGGAAAAAATGCCAGCCAGGAGAGTGAAGACATGGGCGGATCACGGGGTCTACTGCTGTGGTCAGGATGCTGAGGGTGAAGGCTCTGTGACAACTCAGATTTCCCCTTTCCTTTCCTGTTTCCTTTCCATTTTCCTTTCCTTTCCCTTTCCCTTTCCCTTTCCCTTTCCCTTGTCCCGTTTCCGGCCCTGTCTGGCCCGTTCCCTTCCCCTTTCTTTCCCTTCCCCGTTTCCCTTTCCCTTTCCCTTTCCTTTCCCTTTCCCTTTCCCTTTCCCTTTCCCTTTCCTTTCCCTTCCCCTTTCCCTTTCCCTTTCCCTTTCCCTTTCCCTTTCCCTTTCCCTTTCCCTTTCCCTTCCCTTCCCCTTCCCCTTCCCCTTTCCTTCCCTTTCCCTTTCCCTTTCCCTTTCCCTTTCCCTTTCCCTTTCCCTTTCCCTTTCCCTTTGCCTTTCCCTTTCCCTTTCCCTTTCCCTTTCCCTTTCCCTTTCCCTTTCCCTTTCCCTTTCCCTTTCCCTTTCCCTTTCCCTTCCCTTCCCTTCCCTTCCTCCCTTCCCTTCCCTTCCCTTCCCTTCCTTCCCTTCCCTTTCCTTTCTTTCCTTTCCTTTCCTTTCCTTTCCTTTCCTTTCCTTTCCTTTCCTTTCCTTTCCTTTCCTTTCCTTTCCTTTCCTTTCCTTTCCTTTCTTCCTTTCTCCTTTCCTTTCTCCTTTCCTTTCCTTTCCTTTCCTTTCCTTTCCTTTCCTTTCCTTTCCTTTCCTTTCCTTTCCTTTCCTTTCCTTTCCTTTCCTTTCCTTTCCTTTCCTTTCCTTTCCTTTCCTTTCCTTTCCTTTCTCCTTTCCTTTCTCCTTTCCTTTCCTTTCCTTTCCTTTCTTTCCTTTCCTTTCCTTTCCTTTCCTTTCCTTTCCTTTCCTTTCCTTTCCTTTCCTTTCCTTTCTCCTTTCCTTTCTCCTTTCCTTTCTTTCCTTTCCTTTCCTTTCCTTTCCTTTCTTTCTTTCCTTTCCTTTCCTTTCCTTTCCTTTCCTTTCCTTTCCTTTCCTTTCCTTTCCTTTCCTTTCCTTTCCTTCTCCTTCTCCTTCTCTTTTGCTTCTCTTTCTGTTTCCTTTCTGTTTCCTTTCTTTCCTTCCTTTCTTCCTCTCTTTGCTGTCTCCTGTTCCTTTCTTATCCTCCTCCTTTCTTCCTACTCCCTGCTGCCACCCTGGTGTCCCAGTGCCCATCCCTCTGGCATCAAGGCTGGCAGTGGTTGAGCTGGCCACAGGCTGTGGCTGTGCTGACGCAAAGATGGGCTGATGGTGGGGTGAATGTGGGGCAGTTGCTGTTGTTACTCAGCTGCTGTTATGGGGAACACATCACACCACGGGCACACCACCTCCTCTCCCGTGTGGTGCCCACGGGGTGTCCTGTGTAGGGCAGGTGGGACAGCGTGTCAGGTCCCTGCTGGCAAGGGCAAGAACAAAGGCAGGTCTGGCCTCCATCAAAGGTGTCTGGTGGGGCAGGAGGCAGAGGCAAGGGTGAGGAGGGGGGTGCTGCACATGCTCCACTGGGGAGAGCAAGATCTTGGGCAAAAAAGCCTCAGAAATTGCAGCAGGTTCTGCCATGCCCCTGGATCCTTGGGACACGCTGTTCTCTCCTCAGGATGATAAGGACAATCAATAACAAAAACAGGCAGCTGGGCTGCAAGCCCGGCATCAGCCAGCGACCTTCGGGAGATGGGTTAGTGGAGCAGGCACAGTCACCCTGGCAGTGGCGAGAGCTGCTCCACCTCGAGGCTGAGCACTGCCCTGAGCACCCTGGGAGCTGCACACCCCCGTGCACCTCGATGGGGAGACAGGAGGGTGCTGAAGCACCCATGGGGGTGCACATCCCTGGTGTCCCAATCCCAGCGCGGGCGAACCGGCAGCACTGTGTACATGCGCGTGGGGAGGCTCATCCAGCACAGCCTCAGAAGCGGCAAGCTCAGCACTTACATAAGGAATTGCATTTACAAACCACTGCACAAACATGACCCACTTGCCAAGCACACAGCCGACCTCAGCAAGATCCTGATAAAGGAAGAAAAAAAAAAAAAAAAACAAACCAAAACACCCAGCCCATCTTTCTTGGCCCTGGCTGCTTGGGACTGTTTGGCTCTCAAGACGTGGGAAGGATTGCAGTGCCCTCACAAAGAGGTCTGGGGAGGATCCAGCTCAGAGGAATGGCCTGGAAGGTTCGAGCTGGCCAAGGGCCAATGTGGGCGTCTCTCTTGCAACAAGTTCTGGCTCCTTCTGAGCTTCTCAAAACTGCAACAAAGCTCAGGATTTGCAGTTTTCCTGGGGTGGAAGTCACGAGTGAGCTGATGTTATCAAGCGATGGAGGCTGTGCTGTTGGTGAGGGAATGCAAAGAAGAGCTGGAGCTTGGACATGCCCTTATCTCAAGCAGGTTGACAGCAAGCAAGCCTGCCCTAAGACCACATAGAAGTGCAATGAGCCTGGAGCTTTCTTGTCTCCGATCTCTGTGGTTGCCCATGCACCCAGTGTTAAGTGACTGAGGCTGTGCAACTCCCCAGAGCACCCGGTCCAAGGTGGAGGCAAACCCCAGGGCTGCTGCAGAGCCTGCCCTCACCTTTACAGCCCCCCCGGGGATGTGTCCCAACCCACGCCCTCCATGGCCTGAGCAATGCATGGGGCTCCAGTGGAGAGGCTGGTGGAAGCAGGACGTGTGGGGCAGATAACAGGGGACACGCAGCTTCTGGGTGCAGCCCACTGAGAGGCTGCCCACTGCCCTGGTCCCCTCTCTGGCAGCAAGGGAGCACGGGGAGGGGAAGGCAGAGCTGGGCACAGATCTGCTGGAGGGGCTTTGGTGGCACTCTGCGGGACAGGGAGTGGGGACACAGCAGCACATCTGGGCTGTGGTTTCAGCATCTGGCCGCCGGGCCCCGCCAGGCATCGCGGTCTGAAGCAGCAGCGTGAGGAAGTCGGAAAGAACAAACTGTTCAGCCGCCAACCCTTCCAGCTTCTGCTTTCGAAGTTATCTAACAGCCCCAACAAACAGCGCTGGCTCGGCCCCAGCCGGCCCAGCCCGGCAGCGCTGAGCAGGCACAACCCGTTCCTGTCCCCGTCCCCGTCCCTGTCCCCGTCCCTGTCCCTGTCCCCATCCCGCTGTCAGACAAGCCGTGCTGGACCATCCCGTGTGGCCCTCCCCATGGGGTGAGCGAGGGGCTCTGCTTCCCTTTCCCTCCGGGGCTGTGCACCCTGCGAGTGCCACCTGGACAGGACAGAGCCCTAAGCACCCCGCTGGGGTTCCGAGGGGGTTCCCTTTCCCTCTGCTCAGCCCTCCCGTGCCCGTGCTGTGTGTTGGGATGCAGGGGCAGGTGGAAGGGCTGGTACAGGGGGGCTGCAGCCAGCCCGCAGGAAGGAGAGCGGTGACCCTGCACCCCTGGGTGCTTAAGAGCAACCCCTGGCTCTGGGGATGGGCTGGAGCCCTCAGCCTGGGGAGGACCCCAGGGTTCAGCCATGCACGGGGACAGGGACAAGCCTCCGTGTCCCCAGGGAAGCTGTGGGACCAAGAAGCTGCTAGCTTGAGGGATGCAAGAGGTGACCACAAATGGCACAGAAAGGGGGAAGCCGTGCCCGGAGCTGGGCAGCAGCGGAGAGCCCAGAGCAGGGTCCCGCAGGTGGGATCGTGGTAGAAACGGGAAGCTGTGGGCCGTACCCTGCTCTGAATAAACAAGGCGGTGCAGCGTTGCCTTCTCAAGAGTGCCGAACCTGCAGGCAGGGGTGCAAGTGGGAGGGGGAAGTGGGAAAGGGGTGGGGAGCCCGGCTGTGCAGTGAGTCCTCCAGCCTTCCTTCCTGCCGCGGAGGGCTGGGGTATATAAACAGCTGAGCTATAATTATCCGGGCTGGTGAGCAGCAAGCCCCGGGTCCGGGCTGCCTCGGGCACAGCTGTAGGACTCGGGGGCTCAGAGCTCCCCAGGAGGGCTGGGGAATGAGGTATGTGCCTCCCACCTCCTGCTCTGCCATAGGGGTCATGGGGCGGAGGAGACCCTGGAAGAGCTGCCTGGATGGAAGAGTTCCCGTGGAGGGTCCAAGAGGCTGCGAGATGGTTCTTTATGGGGCAGGAGGACCCATCAGTTTGCCCGAGGCTGGTCTGGGACTGGTCCTCACCACTTCGTTTCCCATCTTAAATTGTCACCATTTGTGAAAGGCTGGTGGAGGGAGAAGGCATCTGCCTCTGCAGTCCTTTTTGTCTACATTTTGCCCATTTGGATCTGTCTTTTGAATCCTCCTCCACTTCCCAGGGAAGCCCCTTGCTCCTTGTTCCTCGTGGTCCTGGCAGGTACCTGCTGGAGAAATGGGGACGCACCAAAGGTTACATCCACCCCCCCAGCAAGGAAAGGAATGTTCTGATCTCCAGTGCAATGTCAAGGGGTCCCTCAGGCAGCTCAAGTGAAAGCAGGACACCATGTTTGGTTGTTTAAAAAGAGCCTGATGTTTCCCCTGACCACACCAGCACATGTCCACCAAGGGTGGGAGGAGAGGAGAAGCAGCAGATGAGGGTCAGGGCAAGGCTTGGAACTGTCCCGAGGACTGGGAAAGGTGCAAGGGTGTTTGGGTGGTCCTTGTGCTGGAGAACTGCTAGTATGGTGTTAAGGCAGGTCAGAGAGGAAAGGGCAAGATGGAGTTTGGAGATTGCCCCCTGGGGCAGACAGAGGCAAACGGTGTCCGTGTCCCTCTGGGGACCCACCTCAGCTTTCTCCTCCTGTGTGTGTGTCACATGAGGCCAGGCCAGGCTGAGAATTGACTCAGAGAATTGATCAGGCTGAGGCCAGACTGCTCTGGTTGAGTCTGAGAAACAGTGAGTTGGGAATGAGGAACTGAGAGACACCAGATCGTTGCGAAAGGCCAGGCCAAGGGCTGGCTGGCAGGCGTGGGAAGTGCTCAGGGTTGGTTTGTGCTTCACACTTCCATCTCCTCCAGGGTCCCTGCACTCTGCTGAGCACACTGTTTGCTTTCATTTCCCCGCCTGGTCTCCAAGACAGGCAAACCCTGGGAACTTTCCACGTCCAGAACAACAAAAACAAAAGGCATGCAAGAAGAAACAAAGTTCAGATTTGGAAATAAAGCAGGAATCCATCATTTCCTGCCCAATAACAATCCACACTTGGCGGGGAGCTGGGTAGGGAATGGAAACAGCCACCTGAAAAAGCTGAAATGGTCACGACACAGATCCGGATGGCCCTGCTGGGCAGCCCAGCCTGGGGCAGGTGGTGTCTCTGGTCACCCCATGGAGCCCAAAAGCTGGGCTGCTGGTCCCAGAGAGAGGGTTTGGGGTATTTCAGGGCACTTTGGAATGGGCTGTTAGCTCTTGAGAAGCTCAGAGTTGGTGAGCACAGCGCTGCAGGTGGAGGGGTGAGGATGTGTCAGTGTGTTGCCTGTCACAGGAAGCAACCTGGGTCAGACATGGGCACATCTCCTTGCGTGGGTGCCAGGCTGTGTTTCATGAGTAGACTGGGGTGGTTTGAGCTGGCTCTGGCTACCCCTGAGTCTGATCCTCTGCCCTCTGGTTATGGATTCCTGGTCCCCCGTGCTGGCTCGAGCCATTCACGTCTCACCAGGGTTTTCAGCCTGAGCCTGGTGCTGCTGCATAGGAGCTCCTTGATGTCTTCCTGGAGCTCAGGAGGATCGGCAGGTCCCAGATCCCCTGTCCCCATGCCACTTCCCACCTTGCTGAGCACTGGCTGAGAACATGCTTCAGCCAGGGACAGCAAACCAGGGGCCCTGAGTACTCCATTGGAGGTACCAAATAGCAATGTCAGGGACACACTGGCAGAGACCCCTTCCCATTGCAAGAGAGAAGGGGAAAAACCACCAGTCTCTGCTTTGGATGGCTGTAGGCACAGGCATGGTCCCTCAGGCGATCTGCAACAGGGCTGGACCATGGAGGAACTGCAGCTCCATCTCCCCTGCCCTGCTCCTCCTCCCCTGTGGGGAAGGACGAACCCGGGATTAGCTGTTCCCAGCACATTCCAGGTATTCACCTCATGGGACTCCTGCTCTGAAGACCTTTGCTGTTGAAAGCCGCAGACCTGGAACAGGCATTTGGCTGATGAAAGGCATAGCAGAAGTTGCCAGCAGAGAAAGTTCCCTGTGTCCTTGCATCAGGATCCCAGGTTTGACCAGGGTGAGGGGCATGGCCACCACCCCTGTGCCCTGACAGAGCTCTTGTCTGACCACTGGACCTCCTGTCCCTAGTAGGGATGAGGGTCTGGTCCTGATACTGCAGTCTCATCCTGCTGGGGAGCAGGGCAGGGAGCTGGAGAGTGTGGCTGCCTCTGCATGGGCATCTGAGGAATGGGCTGCTTGCTTTGGTTCTTTTCCTGCACGGCTGCCCTGGGGACAGCCTGAGCAGGGTCAGGATTTGGCCCAGGTCTCATGCAGGACCTGTGGCTGGAGGTTGAGGGGTGAGCAGAGGGGAGGATGCTGAAGGCTGGCCTGGGGGCTGGTGTGACCCCATGGTCTGAGGGGTCTGTGCTGCAGGCAGAGGCTGCACCAGCACCACTCATGTGTCCACAGACACCTACCCACAGGGATGACCAAAGCTGTTCTCACAAGGCCCAAGCAGAGTGTGGAGCCTCCCACCAGTGCTGTAACCCTGCAATCACCCCTGAAGACACTCACCCAGGCTCCACCTCTGTGAGCTGACTCACGGCCTGGGGGATATTGGAACACATCATGCCCACGGGGTGCTTTTCTCCAGCAGCTGTGGTGGTGAGCATTCCCTGTCAACAAGCCCTGCAGTTACAAAACATCCCCGAGGAGCAGCCGAGCTGCGGTGAGGCCGGGAGCTCGCCAGGCGGTTGTGCTGGGCTCGTGGCTGCAGCCACACCGTGCCCTCCCACCAGCCCCATCCCAGCATGACATGCTCTGAACTCAGCCGTACGTAAACCTCCCTGTGGGGCGACAGGGAAAAACGAGAAACAACCAAAAATGTGGACGCTGGACAGGTTTTTTTACGGCACCTCCATCCGGCATGGTGGCTCTGCCAGGAGCCGGGCTGAGCTGCGAGGCTGGCCCAGGACAGGGCCGTATGTGGTCGGGTGTTTGATGCAACCTGGAGCTGCACCAATGACTTTGTCTCCTCCCCTGTCCTTCAGAGAGAACACGGTGCCAGGTTAGAGGTGACACATTTTGTGGGCAGCCCTGGCTCTGGAGCATGGCCCTGGTCTTGGCAGAGGGGTCCCAGCGGGTCATCCTGACACTGCCTTGGCTTTGAAGTAAGGGTGGGTTGTCTTCAACCCGGTGGGAAGAGCTTCCCTGGTGAGACAACATCTCTAGGAGAAGCTCTTGTCTTGGTGAGGCAGGACCTGACTGTTTCACCCGTAAGCAAAGCTGGGTGTGGGGTGAGCTGCCCCCAGACCCCATCTCCTGGAGGCCAGTCTCCACTCGTGCCTTTCCTTCACTCAGGGGTTGTTGTCACCCAGCACAAATACATCTGGGCTGGCTCATGGGCTCTGTTTTCTTCTTTGGGCAGAGAGTTGTGCCAACAAAGCAAAGCTTCTTCCTTATCCCTCCCCTTTCTAATTGTTTCCGTACGGATCTAATTTCACCATGTCCCAGAGCAGGGTTGGGTTCCCTGCTTACATAAAGTTGAAAACAAGGGGTGAGGCCCTGGCTGTTGGCAGGAGAGCTTGTCCACCCTGCTGTGCCCTCCAAGAAGAGATCGGCTTCCAGGCTTGGCTTCTCCAGCTGCCTGAGACCTGTGGTCCTTCCTCAGGGGACAAACAGGGAATGCTCCTGCTGGAAACCTCAGTCCTCTTCCTGCTGTGCAGGGGATGGGGTTGGGAGAGAAGTTGCCCCAGAGCTGGAGCTACCTTCCATAGGGAGCTTCCTGTTCCTGGAAGGGAACAGGACTGGGCAGCAATGTCTGGGGCATCATCTCCATCGGTTTTGTGGAGAGAGGAGGTGGCTGCACAGGCACCTGGCTGCAGCTGTGTCAGATGCCTCTCCATGGGCTGGTGGAAGGTGGTGGCCTCCCTGGTGGGAAATCTCTGATTGAGGTATTAGTAGGTGAAGAAGCTGTGGGAAGAGCTGAGCAGATTGCATGCCACTGATGGTGACTCCAAGGATGAAGGGGGCTGGAAACCTGTGACCTCTGGCAGCTCCTGCACAGTGAATGTGGTATCAGACCCAAAACAGAGGCTCAGTGCCCTGGGGCACAGGTGGCCTCCCACCAGGATGGGTGTGAGAGCCCAGAGGGGCTGTCACTGTGGGTCCCACCGCCAGTAGACCCAGACCCACTGGGCATCCCAGTGCTTCCCAGGCACTGGGCCGTCCATGGAGACCTTGTCCAGGTGGCTCTGGGGTGACTTGGCTCTGGGAAGCCAGCCCCATGTCCCAGGCTATGCTTGGGGAGCAGTGGTGCCTCACAAAGACCTTTCTGTCTGGAGGGCTCTTACTGCTATTGTCTCCGTCCTACTTTCAGCGCCGGCTGCACACACTGCTCATCTTTCCAGGCCATTGAAGAGGGTCTTTGTGTGCCCACAAAAGTGGTTCTCTCCCCACGCAGGGTCTTTCCCTCACTCCTCAAATCACACTGCTTGCTTTGAGCTGATTTGACTGGAGGGTGAAGTATCTTCTCACGTGCACCAGTGCCAGCAGACCTGGCAGTGCCAGGCGGGGAGAGATGCTCGGGATGCTCCCACCAGTGGGACTTTCCCATGGAGTCCAGACAGCAGCAGCCCTGCCTGTCTTTGAGGCCAGACCTTGGCTTTGCCAAGGGAGGATTTGTCCTCATCCAGAAGATGCAGAATTACCCACCACACCAGCAGCATCCCAGGGGCTGGGATCATCCCTGGTGGCTCAGTGGGATGTGTGTAAAAGCAAGGAAGCAGGACCAGCCACGGGGATGATGGCAATGGAGGGCAGGGGCAGCAGGCACAGACAGAAGGGCAGGATTGGGAGGAAGCCAAGAGGCATGGTTTTGCTAGCAGCAGACTGTGAGCAAGGAAATCACTTTCTTATCACCTGGGTTGTTCTTGCAGGTTTCAGGGACACAGATCCCAGCACTCCACTGGAGCATAATGCCCTGATCCTTCCTGGGATCAAGCCCAGCACGTCTGGGGGCAGAGCAGAACCCCTGGTGGGCCTGGGGACCCTGCTGCCCACCTGGCTCTGCTCACACACACGTGCTGGGTCCTGGGGATCCCAGCACCACGGGCAACCACACCTGTGTGCACATGCCCTGAGTAGGCAGCTGCTTCCCACAGGACCTGAACACAGTGTGAGCATGGTGTGGGTGTCTGTGCAGGCACACTCCCTGTGCACATCTCGGCCCCAGTGTGGCCACCAGCAACTGCTGCAAGACTGTTCTCATATTATTCCTTGCTTTGTTTGTGGGGTTTTTTGTTTGTTTGTTTGTTTGTTTTTCCTCAAAACCCAGCATTTAATCATTTCACACCTCAGGAGTATCACTGCATTCTCTCAACAGCTCAGCAGATGCCTTGTGTGGGGTGGGGGGATGTGAGGAGCTGTGGGCAGGGGGTCCCTGTGTGGTTTCCCCACGCTGCTGTTGCTGTGGAGATGGCACAAAATGCATGTGGAGATGCCCATCTGATGGGGAGCTGGAAGCACAGCCTGGCATCACCCATCGTTGGCCCTTGTACTTCTTTCAGCAAGCAAAAGCAACCACCTTTCTTGCACCTCACCTCCCTCTTCAGTTCCCAGCTGTTCTTCCCCTTGTTTTCAGGCAGCTACTATCCTGGAGCTAAAAATAACAAGGAATTTACAGCCCTCGACCTTGAACTCGGCCAAGTGCAGTGCTCCTGGGTTGTGCTGTGTCAGCAAAGTACTCCACAGCTCCTCCTGGGTTTTCCTCCTGGGTTTTCCTGGCATCTCTACAAGTCCTGTCCCCTGGGGGCACAGCATCAGGATGCTGGGATGGCATCAGCTGCCAGAGATGCTGGGAGATGGTGAGACCTGCCACGTGGGCATGGGGGAATTGGGCAGTGTGTGATCCCAGGAGCTTAAGTCCCCATCACGTCACAGGATTTGGGGTTTTTGTCCTTTCAAGTCACGTATTTTCACTGTCTCTCTAGCAACATTTCCTTTGCAGACGTTTTTAGAGTATGTTTAGAAAAGCTTCCAAGTTTTCCCCACCGTAATTGGGAATTTAGGAAACTCGTTGTTTCTGTGTCATTGTCTTTAAAAGGAAAACTGAGAGGTTCACGTATGTCACCATGGGACTCCTGCAGATAGAGCCTTCCAGAAGGACACCCCACCCACCCAGCCCCATCAGGTTTGCAGTGCTCATTGCTGTGTCGGTGTCTCCACCTCCATCTGCTATTGAAAAGGATTTTGGAGCCTGCTTTGCCTTGCAGTGAGGAGGATCAGAACTTCATGGATCACTTGGGGTCTTCCCTGGCTCTGTACTGAGCAAGGGCCATGTCCAACCCCACCAGAGCTGTGCAAATTGCTGTTGCCTCTACCCTGTCCTGGCTGTTGCAGGGCTCTGGGACAACTGTGGTCACCAAACCCTTCCTTTCCTCTGTTTCCCCATCTTTCCAACCATCAGCAAATTAGAGTCAGCAGAAATCAAGTAGTTAAGGGGGAATTTAAAGAAAAGCACAGCAGTGCTTGAGCTAAACTTTTCAGAAGTCACTTGAGTGCATGGGAGCCTCTTCTTCCCTGGCAGCAGGGGTGACCATGTAGGGAACCCACAGCCCTTCAGGCTCCAGGGGGCACAGGATTGTCCCCTGCACCTGTGTGCCCAGCAACAGCACTGCCTGTGGCTTGCCCATCCTCTCTGTGGCCTAAATTAGCACACAGCTCACTTGATTGCTTCCTTTGGGATAAGTTTGGAGACTGTCCATAATCTGGAGAGGGAACATGCTGACATTGCTGTGGGTCAACGGCACAAGCCTTGCTGCAGAACAAAATCCAGGACCCCCTGTGGCAGCTTGGTGGCAGGCTGGGCTAGCAGCATCCTGCCCAATCTTACATCCCCCCTTCCCGATGGCAGCAGCAGACCCAAGGGCATCCAGCTCCTGCTGACAGGTGACATTCCCACTAGGTAGGGACAAAGCAGTGTGGCTGACCCCCTGTTCCCTCTTTGTCACTGACATCCCCACTGCTGATGCTGGTACCACCCATCAGAAGAGTGCAGGAAGGGTGCTGGCATGCTGCTGCTTGAGGGATGCTGCTTGAGTATTTTTTTGTGTTTTCTTTCCCAGAGCAGGGGCAGCAAGGCTCATCTGGAGCTCACAGAGAGCATGAATGATTCATCAGCTGCATTAAGCAGATTTATGGGGTTATTTCTTAAATGAAAACTGAGTGTGTGTCATGCATCTTGGCTTGGGCTGCACCATGGCACTGCAGCCAGCAGAGAGCCTGCCAAACCTCAGACCATCCACAAAAACAACTCCAGTGGGCAATAAAATTGGGATAAACACAGCAGCACTGGCCTCAGAGCAGGCCTGTGCACAAGGACATGTGTGCCCATCCCAGGACAGGCTGCCCCATTTTTTTCTGTGCCCTGGATAGAGGGAGAGGCAGCAGGGACTTGCCCAGGGTTTGGGGAGCTGTGGTTGGGGATTTTGAGCTGGGGAACAATATGCTGGGGAAAGGTGTGATTTCTGCTCTCTCCCTTGTCTTGCAACACCCCGTGGAGAGCTGCAGTATTTCTGCATTTCATTTCCCTACCAACACCTCCTCTTAGCCATGGGAGTTCAACTCTGGTGTCCATCTACCCCCTCCTCAGAGGTGCCAAGACCTTCCTGCCATCCAGAAAACATCACCGATCCACTTGGATGAAGCATCAGCATCCTCCCAGCTGCTCCCTGTGGTTCCACCCTACCCCTGGGCCCATCCAGGGCAGCCTGGTGGCACTGCCTGGCCAAGAACAAGCACATGAGCTGTTTTACTAAACAAGCAGAAAGTGGGTCCTGGGGTTCATTTTAAAGCTACTCAAGAGGTTACAGCCTTCCAAGAAATGTACCCCTGGGAAGCTGCCCAGTGGGAAAGAGGACAGACCCAGAACATGACAGCAGTGAGGCAAGATTGAAAACAAGCTAGGAATAAAAAAATGACTATATATATAAACATGCTGGGCAGAAAAGCCAGTTCTGCAGGCTGTGTTCTTCATTTGTTGCTGTTGGTTTTAATCTTTGATTTGGAAACTTGCTGCTATTTATAGCCCTCCCCTTTCCCTGCATAGCTGATCCCTTCCAGATGCTGGCTCCTCGCAAGCCTCCAGCCTGTGCTGGTGGGGCCAGGGGGCTGGGGGGCTGCAGTGGGGAGAGGCTGGGACTCAGGGAGCAGCTCCAACAACTCTGGCCCCCACCAGCCCTCTCAAGGAATGGATCCCCCTGTGATCCCTCTGGGGATAATTTTGCATCATTGCAAAACTGGGGGATTTTGCAGCACTAGGGGGAGGAGGGGGTGTTGCAAAACACCAGTGATGTGTCTGCATGGGGGTCTGGGGGCTGCCAGCTCCCCAAGGAGCCCAGGCTTGGATTAGCAAGCAACCATGGTTCTTATTATGATGTTTTTTCAGTGCTTGCCCAACTCCAAGTTGATGGAGGCTGAAGAGCCCCCTCCAGAGCCCCCAGACCATCTTGGGCAGCCCCAGCTCCTGACTGATCCCTGCTGCCCCATAGCTACTGGCCCAATGCTTTGGCTTTTAAACTCTAAGGCAGGAAGGGGCTGCATTCACCTGTGCACCTGAGCAGCCCAAAAGGGACCCAAGTGTCCCTGCAGGGCTCAGATATGTCCTCTGCTGTTCCCTGGGCAGACAGTGGTGGTTCCTGGGACGTCCCTTCTCTGTATCACACCATGTTGACATCTCTCCCCACACTGAAAGATGGGGTGAGGTGTGGGGTTCCTGTGGAAAATATGAGTCCAGGGATCCCTGCCCGTGCCAGAGGTCAGGTGGTGACTCAGGGGTTGGTGGCCAGGGCAGCAGCACACGAACAGATCTGGGCATAGTGGGTGAGGGGATCCCCCTGGAGACAGAGGATCCCCTTGGAGCAGGGATAGGCTGGGAGGGTCCCTGGGGCCCCACAGGAGCTGCTATTGGCTCCCGGCCCCTTTGCTGGGGATAAGGAGAAGCTTGGGATGTCTGAGCATCCCAGAAAAGCTGGAGGTGACGAGGGACATCACATCCTTGTCCTGGCCAGGGCCAGGAGGGGCTGGGGGAGTCTGGTGGCCACCACTGAATCATGGTGAGCAGAGGCTGGGGCTGCTCTTGCCAGCGGGTGTGGGCTGATGGCATCACTCACCCCATTTTGGGTAATGAAGCTGAAAGCTGAGCACACAGCAGCAGCGGTTTTCCTGCACGGCTCCGGGGAAATCATGCTCCCACGGGATGATCTTTTTGGGCTGGTCCCTCCTCTTGCCCACTCCTACATTCACACACATTCCCACGTCTTCCTCAGGGAACTGAGTGGGCATCAGGGGCTTATTTTAAGGTTTTTGGAGCTATTCTGGGCAGTGGCTGTAAGACACTTTCCTGTGGGCAGGCAGGAAGGGCCAGGCTTTGGTTTCTGCTCTCAGACCAATGCTGGGACTGGAGACAGGGCGGGGCTGTGCCAGCGTGAGCTGGGCATGGCCAAGATATGCTCAGGGTGAGCCCAAGGAATGAAAAACAAAGGTGGAAGATGAATTTTTCTCTTTCCTTCTAGTATTTTCTTTGTCAAGCCAGATGTTTTCATGGCTGAGAACCAAGTAATCTAAAAAAAACCTTGCTTTTTCAGCACAAAATCAACACTTAATGGCAAACAAGGCTGCTGTGATGAAAGCTGTGGAAGAAGAAATGTCCCCCAGGCTCTGCAAGCGCCAACTGCAGTGCCCAGGCTGTGAACATGTCCCTAGGGTCCTGACCAAGCATCTCAGAGATGAGGGCTGGGGAAACCCAGTGCCTGTGCCCAGCAGCCTTCCCCTTCATGTGTTCTGCATCTCTGCCTGCCCTGCTTCAGGCTCTTTGGTGGCATCTGGATGAGAGCAGACACCTGGAGAAGCCCGGAGACATCCATCTCCCCTCCCTTGTGGAGAGAACGGTTGCAGGGGCTCTGTGGGCATCATCAGATGCCGGGGAGAAAGAGACTCAGTGCTCAGCCCTGGGGGTTTTTTGTTCTGTGTTTGCTGAGCTGCTGTTCCAGGCAGGCCAAGACGTGGCTTGGCTTCTAGGACCCCAATGTCACGAGCTCCCTTGGCCAGGCATGGGAGGAGACGTGTGCCAGCTGAGGGAGCTGGGATGGGGCACAGCCATGCCACGGGCACGGCTGGCAAAGCATGAGGGGCTAAGTAAGGAACTCAGGACTGAGTAAACCTCAGCATCATGTAAGGAACAAAGAAGCTGCTGGGCTGATCCTGTGAGGAGGGGGTGAGGCAACCTGGAACGACCAGCTTGGAGCTGCACGCTGGAGTCTGCCTGTGCTTGGCGGGGATCCAGCCAGCTCTCACTGTCCCTTGCTGTCCCTGGCACAATCCTGGGAGCAGGTGTCCATCCCAGTGGCACGCCGGAGGCATGCCAGGCACTGCATGGCCACCGCGCTGCCAGCCACGCCGGCACATGCTCCTCCGCTCCCGCCCGCCTGCGTAAACAATCCCAGGAACTAAGATCTGAGTCATCTGCCAGCTCAAAAACAACCAAACATGGTAATGGTCCAACCAGCAGCTCCCTCAGCGTGGCCAGGACAGACATCATCAGGGCCCAGGCATGGAGGGGGCTGTGGGTCAGTGCTGTGCGTATCCAGGCTCTGTCGGGACCCTGCACCAAGGGATCCGCAGACGTTCCCGGGACACATCTCCGCAGAGTCATCCTGTGTGAGTAACTCAGGGCTTTCCTGCATCACAGGGTGTCATGTACCCTGCTGGGCACAGGCTGGGATGGTCTGGTCCTGCCAGCACTGCTGCACACACACAGCCCTGGGCACGCCTCTTGCATCAGCCCCTGCAACACGAGCGGCACCTTCCAAGCACCTTCCCCCTCCAGGGAGGGTACATCAAGCGTGATGAACATCATCTACATGGTAAACACCTCAAAGTAGACCAGCTGGAAACAAAAAACAAGGCCACTTCTGCATAACGTTTTTTCAGCAGCAGCACAGCACTGCTGGGGGCAGAAGCTCCTTGAGTGCTTCCAGGCAGCTTGGTCTGGAGATCTGGAGTTCAAAGGGTCAAAGCAAGGCAGGTAAGGGAAGGTCCAGGGAAAGATCCAGCTTCTAAAAATACAGGGCTCAGCACATCTCATCTTTCATTCCAGAGGTCCTCCCCAGCAGGCTTCCTTCACACTAGTCAAGCATTGTCTGTGGAGTCTTTTAGACCTGAAAATTGGGGGATTCTCAAAAGAAACAAAGTTAACAGGAGAACAGTGCCTGTTTCCAGGTTTGTGGCTTCAGTTAAAAATAACCTGCCCTGATGCAAAAATCAAGCTTGAAACAGGAAGAAAATGTTCTGGTTTTGATGTGTCTGGGAGCTGATCCCTCTTGGCAGTGGTTTGGACTGGAAAGTACCTTGAGTTCCTTCCTCATCCCACCCGGGCATGAGTGCCTGGGTTGGGACATGTGGGTACATGTGCTCCCCACTCCAAACAATCTCTAACCAAGACACCTGGAATGGGATGAGTAGAGGTTGCCTGGATGCTTTCGAAGGCATTCCATTTCCTACCCCAGTATTGTGGATCCACCTCTGGAAGCTGCCCTGGAGGAGACCACCCTGTGCTGCCAGCCCTTGGGCTGACAAGAAGGGCAGAAGGTGTGGGAGCTGGTGGGCACAGTGAGGCTGCTCTGAGGCAGTTTGCAGGCTTGTGGGAGAAGGAGGCTGAAGGTGAGAGCTGGCTGAGCCACAGTGGACAACCCATCAGTGATGGGACTCATCCTGGTGATGGGGTACAGCAGGAGAGGCTGCAAGCAGAAGGACCAGGACAGGCTCAGGGTTTGGTTTTCCTCCTCAGCCTTCCCCATGAGCTTTCCAGCTCCATCAGTCCTGCTGCTCAGGGAAGGAGGGCAGGGAATGGCTTAGCATTTTTGGCTTAGCAATGGGTATAGCAGGCAGAGTACAGATGTGCTGGATTGCTGGTTGTCCAAGGACTGACTGGCACACTGGGGCTGCTTAGGCACCCATGTGCTGCAAGGACATTTTCTTCTTGCCTGACCCCAGCCCTGGAAAATCTATCCCGTCCCCAAGCCTGTGCCTGAATTAATTATTCTCACAGCTTTCCCATGGTGCAGTCATGCTGTTCTCAGCTCCCTGGTGGCACCCAGACAGTGCACAGCCTGACCCAGCCTGGCTCTGCCAGCCGTGCCCACGGCTCACCAGGAGGCAAATATTTTGTGTTGGGCAGGTGGAGGGGAAGGGCCTGACAGGGGGAGTTGGGGGACTGGGAGTTGCTGGGATTCGGGGTCAGAATGCAGCTGGATAGAAACACTGGATAGCAAGCATACTTTATGCAGGGCTGAGGTGTCCCTGTGGGGGCATTGGCACTGCTGGCATCTCTGTACTGGGAAACAGCAGCCATATGTCCTTTCAATATCCCTGATAGGGCTTTTCAGAGAGATCACAGCCTCAGGGACTTGGGCACAGGTGGGACACTCAACCCAAGATCCCCTGAAGGGTCTCTGTGTGTGCTTCCACATCCCAGCACTTGTGCTCCTTCCCCCTGGGCATGAGGTTGCAGCCCCAGGGTGGTGGGGAGAATTCCCAGGCAGCCCTGCAATCCCCTCAGAGCAATCCTGGCACTGCTCAGAGGAGGGATTTGCTCTCTGGATGAGAAGAACCTTCCTCCCCTGGGTGCAGCGACACAGTGGCATTCAGCAGATGTGTGAGCACTGTCACAGGCACGCTGCAGGCAGCAGAGCAGAGCAGGGGCTGGCCAGGAATGCCCCAGGGTGGTCCTGGTGTTCACCCCTGCCAGGTTGCCCGTCCCCAAGTACTGGCTGCTGTGCTGCACCATGGCATCCCGAAGGAAGCAGGCAGCCAAGGGCAAAGGCAGGGGTGGAGGGATGGGTGACCTGTGCTGAGTGTGGGCTGCCTGTGCTGGGTGCCCATGTGCTTCTCATAAATGAGACACTGGGGAAGACCAAGCAGTTACAGGAAGCTGGGGATTGTTTCCCCGTGCCCAGGGCAGCTGGTAAGCTTTTGGGCAATTTGCTTCCCAGGCTCTGCTGGACCACATGAGGAGGTTTGGTTCCACTGTCTAGCCTCTAGTAAAGGTGAGAGCCCCAGCCATCCAGCAGGACCCCTTGGGACCTCAGGCAGGTGACACGGAGGGAGCAGAGCCCAGGCACTAACAGGTTTTTGGGCCTCAGTTCTCCTGGGGCTCAGCTCCCTGACGTGCTGGCACTAAGCCACTGTCTCAGGGTAATCCCTGTCCCTCATCTGCCCACAGACCAGACCTTACCGCACAAACCCCTAATTCCCTGATAATCTGTCCATTAAGGGAAATGTTTGCTGGGGCAGGAGGAGAGCTGGAAAGCCAAGTGGTTCCTTCCCACGAAGGGCAGAGGCAGAGCGCCGGCCAGTGACACCAGCTGTGGCTATCCTCCAGGTGACACCCTGCCAGGTCCTGGGGACAGGGTGAGCTGCTGGCAGGGAAGAGACACATCCCCTGGATCAACAGGGTGCTTTGGAGCTGTCAGTCCTGGTCCAGCCCCATCTGTCTGTCAGGGTCCAGCCCGGACACCAAGGCACCCGCAAGCATTAAAGTGGAGTCCGGGCTGTCCGTCCTCCCAGAGAGAGGGGACAGAGGGCAGGACAAGGGACTGGGGTTCCCCCAACAAAGGAGCTTCCTGCCCTTGGGGTAGCAGTTTGTGAGTGAAACGATAATGGCGATGATGACATCAGTGATGTAATTGTAGCAAGTAGTAGCTGTTATGATCACAATAACAATTATGCTGACTGCCAGGGCCCGCAGGCAGACAGCCTCTTGGTCTTCGGCCACCCGGGATCGCTACAATCCTGGGTCCAGCTGCCCTCCGGGTCTGGCTCTGGGGGAGTTCAGGCTCTGGGCGGTACCAGAGATTTCCAGAGATTTCTACCGTGTTTCCCCCTGGGATCTGAATTCCCAAACTGCTGCCAGCAGCTGGCCAGCCCCAGCCCATGTCCCTAGCACGGACCCACAGGGACCCAGGGACGTGTCCCTTCCCTGTCCCACCCGTTTTGGAGGCCCTGGGGTCTGTCTCCCTGGGATTACGGCTCTGGGACCTCGGGGCAGCCTGCCGTCTCACTGGGCAGGTCCCTGTCACTGTGCTGTCCGTCCGTCCGTCCATCTGTCCTGCGCCGTGGGCTGAACCGCTCAGCTCTCACGACTATTGTCCCCTCTGTCCCCAGCCACCAGCGGCGGCTGTGCCGTCAAGCTGGGCTCCACCGCATTCCAACCGGGTGCTCCCGTGTCTGCTCCATCACAGCCGCTCAGTGCCAGGGCTGAGGTTGCGATGAGAGGCAGGGGGTGCAGGGAGAAGAGAGAGGGTGCAGCGAGGAGGGAGACACCCCTGTCCCCGGCAGCCCCCATCCCCGTGGGGCCCTGGCCTTGCCTCCCCGCCTTCCCTGCCACTTCCCAGCCAAATCCTCTTTTTGCGCTTGGCCGGGGTCTGTGGGGAGCTGGGGCAGTGAGGACTTTGATGTGCCACTTTGCTCGGCGCCACGGCTCCTGGGCACAGCGGGCTGGCACCGGCCAGCCCGGCCCGGGCGGCAGCTTCAGAGGCGGCTGCGGATCACATCCCAGCACGGCGCTGCCTTGTTTTCGCCTGGCCAGGCCGGGACAGTCCCCGGGGTTCGGCTCCCGCTGGGATATGTTCCCAATGAGGCTCATGGCGAGCCGCGGAGCCGGCGGCACTGCCCCGGTACCGGGGCCACGTGTGGTACCAGGGAGCAGGTGCTGCCCCGAGGACGGGGAGGGCACCGAAGGACAGGGAGACCCCGGGGGTGGCCCGAGGGGCTGCACAACTACAAAGCCGCTGACTCCTGCATGGCTGGAGCCGTCCAAGAAATCGGTTTAATTGGGAGCCTCCACGGGAGGAAGCCGGCCCTGGTTGGCAGCCGCGTTGGCCGGTGGTCCCAGCCTGCTGCCAAGACTGTCTGAGCACAGCCTGGGATGGAGACAGCCCGAAGAGACCCCGCAGCTCTCCTGCAGCTGTCCCCAGGCCTCCAGTCATCCTCAGGGAGCCCCTTCATGCTCTGACATGGTGGCACCACAGCTTGGACCTTCCCAAACCAGAGCCAGGGCTCTGCATGCCCCATCCTCGCAGCCCCCCAGTCCGCACTGGGGCTGCTGGGGTCTGACCCCCCTGACACCAAACTGAGGGGGATGTGGGTGAGCTACAAAGGGTCTTCTGGTGCATGGGCTTTGCTGCTGGAAGAGCTTCACCAGCCCCCGTGTAACGCATCAGCACCGGCCCCAACAGGCATCCCCAGCCCTGCAGCCACCCCAGACGATGGACAGACAGACCCGACTCTGGACTCTACCTTCACCCTCCCTGAGCCTTGAACTTTCCACAGTCCAAAGGTCTCCCTCCTGGAGAATGAATAACAGGGCTCTGGCAAGGCAGCAGCCACTGACCCAGTGCCTGTCAGCCCCCACCAACACCTCCCCTCCCATCTGTGGGACCATCTACCCTTGACCCCATACCACCATGCAGCTCGTATCACCCATCTTTGACCTTCCCAGTTTGTCTCCTGCTGAAGGCATGGAAGAATTGCCAAATGATTGGGGGGAGAGTAGAGACAGATTCGGGAGGAAGTTCCTTTGTGGGCAGAGGGGCAAGACTGGAAATGCCATGCTGCTTTGCACCGGTGCAAGTACAGACAGAGCCCACACATCCTCCAGGAAGGTGACAGCTTCTCACAGACCATCTCTGCCACCTCCTCCAAGCCCTGAGTACCCCTGAGATGGCTTCAGCCATCAGGGATGATAGGTAGTTTTTGCATGGGGACCTGGGGAGGTTCCACAGCAAACAACAAGGACCAAAAGCTATGGTGGAGACTCCAGCCTGTGATCCTACAGCCCAGGATATCTGCTTGGGAGTCAATCCCTAACCCCATCGGGTTCATTAGGCAGAGCCCGGGCAGAAGCTGGTGGGATTGGAGGAGGGCTCAGACAAAACAGACACCATTGCCTGCCAACACCAGGGCCTCTGGTCTCTGTGACCCCACTGGCTGCAGGGGAGGCTCTGCAGCCCCAGCATTGTCCCTTTGCAGGGTCTCCTCTGCCCCAGGGGGCCCTGCCTGGGCACTGCCTGCACAGGGCAGCTGAGCTGTGGTGGGGTGGGTGTCAGGACACAGAATCCCATGCCTGGCAAGCAGGTCCAGTCCCTTCCTGAGGGACACGGGGTACAGGGCATCCTGGCATTATCAATGCCTTTGCCGCTGCCTCTGGGTCCCCAAACAGGATAGGGGCCACGGAGCAGCCCTGAGACAAGGGCTCTGGGGAAGGGGCTGCACCATTGGGGTGTGTCTGCACCCACATTCCTCTGCTGGTACAGTGCTGGGTGCCCTCCTCCCTGGCACGTCTGCCTCAGCAAATGTGTGGCACGCAGGAGCGAAGGGGTGAGCATCCTCTGCAGAATCATCTCCCACTGTGGCAATGGGATACTGGCTTTGCAGGGGCAGCAGGAGGGTCAAGGTCCTCTGGGGTGTCTCGGCTGTCCCACTAATGGCCCTTGGGTGACAAGGCAGGGGGCTGGCCTGGCTGTGTCAGCAAAGGGCTGCTGCAGGAGCTGGCACCCTGCCCTGGCCAGGGCTGTTTGTGTTTGCTCGGGGGTGTCGTGCCTGATCTGTTCCTGTCCTGGTGGCTCTTGGGCAACCTCCCTTCTGGGTAACCATTGACAGGGTTGGGAAGGCTGGCAGGACGGACCTTAAACATCTCACACAGAAACCTGAGTGCTGAGCTCAGGGGAAATATTCATGGCATTGTTTGGGGACAGTGTTAACCTGGCACAGAGCTGCCTCAGTATCTCCTGTACTCTGGTCACCAGCCTGCCCCATCCCCAGGCATAGCCTATAGTCCTGGATTTGGGGTGGCACTGGGATGTTGAGGGGTGAGATGGAGGGGTGAGCCTTCTCCAGGATGCAAAACAGCCCACACCCCTCCATCCTGCCCCCAGGCTCCTTCCTGAGTGCTGCCCTGGGCTGGGCAGTACAGGCAGGTTGTCTGTGCCTACTGCTGGGTGGGGGTCCCAGCCAGGCAGGGGCCAGCCTCGGGGGGTGTTGGTGAGGTAAGCTGAGCCTCTTCTGTTCCACATCCCCCCTCTGAGATGGGGACAAGCCCTCCATGACTTGTGCCCTCTTGTAAACCTCAGCAAACTCCTCTTGGAGCCTGGATGCCAGGATTTCCCAGACTGATTTTTCCCAGGGATTATGCTGTTTCTAATGATCAATTAAAGCAAATCGGCCAGGTCCCCCAGGCCCCTAAATCCTGGCTAATCCCTGGCACCTTCTTTAGCTCCCATTGCTCATTCATTATGTGGCAGTCCCCGGGGCAGGAGTGTTTGCTCCGAGCGTGGCTCTTCCTACAGGAAATACTTCTTGGTCCCTGGGGAGTTCATTCGAGAACTTGCTGTTTCTAATTCATTTATTTATTCTGTTGCTGTTTACTCTGAATGAATCTCCCTTTCTTGCCAGGAATGAGGAAGTTCAGTTTCTTGGGAACATGTTACTGCTTAGCAGCCTCCTTATCGCCTGCAATAGATCCCATTAACCTCATGGAGCAGTCACGCTCAGTCCTCCAGCTCTGGCATGGACAGGCTGGAGGAATCTCAGGTTGCTTGTCTGTCTTGTGCACTCCTTTCACGCTCCAGCAAGACCCAGCCGGTTTCTACCTTCCTCAGCTCCAATTGTAATCGATGCCTTTGTTCGACATCATTTCCCACTTATCTTTACTGCAGTCCTCAGACACCATCACTTTCACTCCCCTCTTGCTCAGATCCTCAGGGCTATTTCTGCCTTGGAAGCTGAAATCCTTTTCCAACTTACAACAGCAGCTCCCACCATGTCCCTGCCTGGGTAGCAGCTGTCCAGAAGATCACCCTGGGACACAAAGTCACCTGACCGTGGGGACACAGCTATGGCTCTCCTTTGCTGACCTGTAGCAGTCTGCAGGCAGAGGACTCCTCTCTGGGCTCCCCCTTCTCCAGTTGGCTAGGGGGAAAGGGGCAGACAGGGCTGCTCCCCAAATCATAACACTCCTGTGACACACGCAGGGACAGTTAGACCCTGTGTCTCACCTCTGACCAAAGCTGAGGAGACGTTGCAGCCCACAGCCCATGTAGGTGTTTGAGGCCTTTCAATTCTTTTTTCCCAATGGAAAAACTCACCCTGTGGTCCGTGAGGATGTGTGAAGGACACCTGAGGGTGGAGAGCAGGAGCTGGCTGGGCAGGAACATCTGCCTGCTCCCTTCAGGTGTCCCCAGGCAGAAGTGCCACGGTGCTGGGGGTGTCTCGGGCTGCCTGTGGTCCCGCTGCCTGGTGACTGCCTGATGTTTATTTCTATTTCCTGGCACCAGCAAGTGACTGTAGCGGGTGCCAGGGCAGGGTGCCAGGGACCACAAACCGCTGGGGAACACAGTGTACCCCCAGAACACTGCCCATGGCCCCCACCCTGACACTGAGCACCCTCCCCACAGGCGGTCCCCGTGGGGGGTGGCAGGGAAGCATCCCCACCACCTGCCAGCAGGATCAAACCCCAGTGGGGCTGGAGGCTGGGCCCGTGGCAGCCCTGTGCAGGCGGCACAGGTTGGGGCTGGTTCTGGTGTTGTATAACGGTGCTGGGGAACACACTGGGACACCGACAGCCTCTGGTCCAGGACAGCTTGTGCTGTTCCAGGAGGTGTTGCCTGCATCCCACAGGTGCCAGGCAGAGCTGGAGAAGGGCATGGCTGTGGCATGCCATGGTGGGCGGGCATGCCAACAGCTCTGCAGGAGCCTGGACACAGCTCCTGGCCTGTCCGCCTGTCCTGAGCCTGGGACCTGATCCTGGCTGCAGCCTCCTCCCCAGCACCAGGGTCCCAGCCTGGCCCTGCCGTGGACCTTCTCCAATGCCCAGGAGAAATCCCTTTCCCAGGGGACATGAAATGCTGCAGAGCAGAAACAGAGGCACAGCACAAGGGAGAGGAGACAAACTGGACTAGGACCCAGCTCTGAGCATATTCTCAACCCTCTGGCACCACCCCAGGTCCAGGTGCAGCCCCACACTGGGGGGGTAGTCCCTCTGCTCATCCCCATCTACCCTGCTGAAGGGGTCCCTGGGTGATGATTCTTGTATACCCCAGTCTTGTCACTGGCTCATCCTCTGCCCACATCTACCCTCTCTTCTGGCTTCTCCTACAGGGCAGTGCCCAGCTGGGGAGGGTGTGCAGGTGTCCTGGGGGGCTGCTGATGGCAGAGCCCATGCAGCCCTTACTCATGTGCAGGCTCTGGCCAGTTCTCAGCCCTGCAATGCTCAGATCTCCACCACACCAAGCACTGACTCACAGCTTGCTCAGGCAGCCACGACTCACGCTGCTCTGCTGTGGGACCCTCCATTTCATAGCACAGTTTTCCCTTCCCAAAGGGTGTCTGGGTCTGAGAGTGGTCCCAGGCAGCCCAAGGTGGGCTAACCCCAGCCCAGCAAGCTGATCTGGATCCACGGGGTGAAATGGGCTGTGAGGACTGCGTGGAAAATCCCAGCCACGAGTTTATCTGTGAAGTTCCCGCGGGGCTGGGCCGGGCTGGGACATGGCGTTCAAGGAGCAGGGAGGGACGCTTGCATAAGGCCGACGGCTTTGGCTGCAGCAGAGTCCTCCCAGATGGGCTCCCAGCACACAGAGCCCAGCAGGGAGCATTGCAGGACGTGTGGAGTTGGGGGGTATCTCCCCAGGTACCCCTGGCCCATGGGTGGGCCTCCAAACCTTTTTGCTCTCCCCATGCTGCTCCAAACGGCCTCCCAGGCAGCTGCTTCCCCACACGCGCTGCACTGAGCATCAGCTCTCTGTGCACTCCCTGCTCTGCAATGGAAAGTCCTCAACCTCCTTTCTCCATCATTCCCCTAATCTGAGCAGGGCTCCTGGCCTGTTCCTCCTGTTCCAGCAGGGAAGGAGAAGGACATATCCTCATCCCATCTACCTTTCTCTTCCTCTCTCCCTTGCATCCCCATCTCATCTCCATCCCAATCCTCATTCTCATCCCACCTCAGCTCCACTTCCATCCTCATCCTACCAGCATCCCCACTCCACTCCATCTCCATCCCCACCATATCCCATCTCCATCACACCCCATCCTCACCCTCAGCTCTACCCCCAACACCATTCCCATCTCCATTTTCCATCCTTCCCCACCCCAGACACAGGGACAAGGAGTCGTGTGTGTGTGTGTGTATTCCCTCCTCTCAATGCCACATTTGCACACTCAGGGCAGGTCAGGGGAGCCAGGCAGGGACCAGGGCTGGGCAGCATCCTTCCTCCTCTCCCTCCCTTCCAGCTCAGGGCAGCAGCAGCTTCTCGTTTTTTCTCAAATCAGACATTTCTTAGAAATTTCCTGCCCAGTGCTTTAACCCTTGGGGTGCCATGAATCAGCTGGGAAGCGGGGCAGCACAAGGAGGTCCCCCAGTGCCCCATTAACCCTCATCCCCTCCCCACCATAGGGACTTGACTGGCCCCAGGGCAGGGGGGTGGCTGAACCGATCCTATTTCGGGAGCTGCTTTGTTCAGAGCCTGTGCCTCTGCAAAAGAGGTCTTTGGGTGCTGGAGAGCCACCCAGATGGAGCAGGAGGTGCAGAGCAGGCCCTGTGCACCCTTGGCCCCTGCACCCACAGGCTCGCTGAGTGCTCGGTTCCTGCCCCGCTGGTCCCAGGGGACCCCGGGGACACGGCGGGGCCGGGCTCACCCATGCACAGCTCTGCGGTGGCATCTGCCAGCTGCAGGGAGGGGCTTCTGGTGGGGCTGCCCAGTGCCATTGGCTGGCACCGTGTCACGCCATGCTGTAGGAGCAGAAGAGGTTCTGCCCGCCCGTGGGGGGAAGGCTGATCTGCAGTGGGTGATTTGGGCGGGTGGGTTTTGTGGAGTGGTTGCGATTAGCAGGGTCTGCCTGGCTGCTATTGCATGTCCCACCCTCCCCATACAGAGGCATTTGAAGGCTGTGGGGGATCCCAGGGCCATAGGGAAGGGACAGAGTAGGGGGCTGCGGGAGGTGGCAAACAGGGCTCCGGTCTGCAAACACCATCACTGCATCCCCCAAGTGCAGCTGGGGGTGGGGTGCAGCCAGGCCAAATCAGATGTTCACCACCAGAGCCCCAGGCAGAGAGGTGTGGAAGGAGAGGCACACAACTTCCCAGCAGCACCCCAACACCCACTGCAGTGAAATTGGCAGCACAAACACAATTGCAGTTGGGTCCCTGTCAGGACTGTCAGGACAGGAGGGGACAGGCACCCCGTAACAGTTTCAAGCCCCCATGGCCTGTGTTTTGCTGTTTACCCAGCGTTTCCAGGGAGCCAACCGCCTTCAGCTCTGTGCCATGACTCACTCTGAGCTGGGGCAGAGTCACCCTCGCCGCAGCAGATCCCCAGCACAGTGTTGTTGGCAACAGGGGTACAGACACCCAACAGCCACTCGGGCCCTTCACTGGCTTGGGGCATCTCCAGCCAGCTCAGGACTGGGGAGTGAAACCCCAGGGATGGGCTCTGCTTCTCACTTCAGATCCTGAGACTCTGCTCACACACCTCCTGGCAGTGCTCTACCCACCAGCTTTACCCCTCACACAAATGTCATGGTTTAGCAACTTCAGATAGCAACAAAACAAAACCGCCAGAGAAAGAACAGAGCTGAGGGTGCACGCAACCTGGGAGGAGCCTCCTCCCTGCTAATCTCCCCCAGCCTGCTCTGGGCACAGTCCTGGTCACAAGCAGGACACAGAGGACAAAGACTTGCAAGCTGAGGGTCCCTGGGACCCATTTTGCCTCAAGTAGAGCTGTTCAGGGGAACTTACCTACCCTCGAAGATGGGAGGTGCTAGGTTCTCCCAGCTGGGGAGCAGCTGGGGAGCAGCAGTGTCCCCTCCTGTCCCCTCCCAGCAAACCCAAGCCTCTTCCCCATGTTGCTCACCTAATTCCCTCCCCTCTCCAAAAACATCCCTCTTCCCAGCCACAGACACACAGCTTGGGCCGCATGTTTATATAAAAAGTAAAGTTTATTGCAATTTCTATCTAGATTTACACAACTGCATCACCGCTTCTGACGTCAAAAGGGACGTCCTGTCACTTCCCAGAGAGTTGGCCAGGGAAGAAGGGAGCCCAGAGGCCCTGGCTGGCTCCCTCCACCCTGGCAGGCTGGAGCTCAGCCCGTCGCAGTCCCCATCCTCGCAGCGCTGTCACAGTGGATGCCAGAGGGGTGACTCCATCCCCTCTTTCGGGCAGTGCTGGACACCCAGTTCCAGCTGCTGGCCCCTCCAGTCTTGCTTCGAATCCCTCAGAGTGTGTACAGAGATGGACACAGCTGACCCCATGGGCACCGCACCTGCGGGTCTTTATGTATTGGTATGGCTACAGAAGATGCCCAAACTAACAAAACAAGCTTTTTTTTTTCCATTGTAATCCCCACACTGATGTGTGTACAGCCATGCACTATGCTGCAACTGCCACCACCATGGCTGCTCAGTCAGGTTTGGGCTCCATTACGCTCCTGGGTGGCAAGCGGGACAAAATCTTCATTGCTCACAAAACAACGGTCTTCCTCCAGGTTCAGGCAGTGCCAGATGAACCCCCCCTCCCCAGCACACTGCAGCAAGTGCACAGGGCTCGGCGTGTGCTCCTTCCAACCCTGGATTCCCGTCAGTGTGCCAAGGCTGCCCAGCACTGCCAGGGTGGGTGCTGATGCCCAGGCTTCAGTACAGCCTGGGATGGGCAGGCTGACAATTTACTCCTGGCAGAGGGCAGGTTGGGTGGGGAGGGGTCAGCTGCCTGCGTCTCCCTCGCAGAAGAGCATCCTCGTGCAGGTGACAGCCACTGGCTCTGCTGGCTGGCCGGGGATGCCCAGGGGTCCACGGCTCAGTGCCGCGGTCTGGCAGTCCTTCGTGTGAGATGAAGGTGGAAACAATTTTGCAGGAGATTAAGTAGAAAGAGTTCTGTGGCTCTGCCCACCCCGAGGACAGAGCCACCTTACACCGCAGAGGCCCCGGAGTGCTGGGCAGGGGCAGCTGCCCCGGGGCTCTGTTCCTCGGGGCACAGGACCTCCGTGGGGAGTCGGGACTGGAATTTCTCCAGCTGCTCAGGGCTGGCCAGCGTCTTCAGAAGGCTGTTCTCACGCTCCAGCTGGGAGTTTTTCTCCAATAGTTCTTTTATTTGCTCTTTCAGGACCTCCACTTCCTCCCGCACAGCATACATCAGGTGATTTTTTACAAGATCCTGCAAAAAGATGATCAAAGAGATTGATCACTTGACAGGTAATATCCCAGAGGTTACTCCCACCCCCCAGCAACTCGACAAATGCCACAAAGGCTTTTCCCAAAGGCTGTTCTCCCACCCTTAGCACACGGTGCTTACCCAGTGTACCCCCCTCGCCAGCACCCACAGCACCCCTCAGGTCCCACATCACTCAGGTCTCACTGCCTTAGGAGCCACCCACCAGCTCCCCCACCACCCCTTGGGGAGTCTGGCAGTTCCATATCACCCATGGGACCTGTCTTGGTCACCCCTACATCTTCGGAGGGTCCTTCCCACGTTCCCCCCCCCCCAGTCTCGGCTCCCTGCGCACTGCGGCGCTGCCGGCGCCAATGAGCTCAGCCAGCAGCAGGCAGACAAAGAAGCTGCTCAGCCCAGCAACAGGCTAGGGAGCAGAGACCCCCCTCTCCGGGCAGACCAGCCACCCGGGGACTGGGGACATTCTCCCACGCAAGAGCACCTGGGGACATTCCCCAAGGCAGGAGCAGCCCGGGGTGGGGGGAGGTGCACGGGGGAAGGCGGGCGGGGAACGGCGGTGCGGCTCACCATTGCCTGCTCGATCTTGTTGTCGATGGCCACCACGCTGGCTCCGGAGGCACTGGAAGAGAACACAGAGGCACAGCGTTACCAGCGAGCTCCCGAGGAACCCCTTTTTTTCCCGGGGGATCCATGCACCAGGACATTGCAACACGCTTTCTTCACTGGGGATTAACGCAGCGGAACCCCCCGGAGCAACAATGCCCCCGGGGCCCCTCCAGCGGGCTCTCCCGGGACAACAAGATCCCCCTTCCCCCGGGGCAATGCGGGGGTGTGTGTGTGTGTGAGGGGGGCGCGGTCGGTCGCGGGGTTATCCCTACCTGTTATCGAGCTTCACGGAGACTACGTCGCCCCCGAGCAGGGAGGAGAAAAAGGAGATGGAGAAGTTGTGGAGCTGGTAGACAGCCACCTCCATGGGAGATTGGTACATGCCGGTGCTCATGGCTGAGGGTAGCTACGCGACCACACGAGAACGTCCAGAACACTCTCCGGTTCCTCCCCTCGCCGCCCGCCTTTATATCAGCCGCGTCCGCCCCGTCGGGCGGTGCCAGCGGGACCGGGACAGCCCCCTGCCCCACAGCGCCGCGCGCCGGACTGGCCCGGTACGACAAGGCCTCCCCCAGCTCCCGGTACTGCTCCCGGTGCTGCATCCCGACCCCCGGTACGGCACCACTGTACCCCACTTGCGAAACTCAGCGCCTCCCAGTTGCACCCCATCCCAACGTGTCCCCCGCCCACTGCAGGGCGCCTGCCCCCCCAGTACTGCGTCCTTGTTACTCTGCACCCCCCCAATCCACACACCCACTGCTTCCTGCACCCCTCATGTGCTGCAGCCGCAGTCCTGGCACCCAGCGTTCCACCCAGACGCCTCTGCACCTCTGTCCTGTGCCCCCTACACATCAGGAGAATGGAGGCTCAGCTGCGGGCAGGCGGAGAGGGGGGGCAGGGGGCGAAACCCGCTTGAGGGGACTGGGAAAACGGGGAAGCAGACTTTGCATTTGGGCTGTGCGCCCCGCAGAGCAGGACCCTCCGGGGTGCCAGGGGAAGGAAAGGGGGTGCGAAGGGAAAAGGGTAGCCATGGGCGTGCAGAGCAAAACCTGGCATGCAAAACAGAAACGGGACTGAAAAACAAGACGGGCGCGCAAAACAAGGGCCGGAGTGCAAACCAAAACCGGACTGCAAAACAAAAACGAGAGTGAAAAACAAAACCAGTGTGAAAAACAAACCTCAGGGTACAAAACAAGCCCGGGTGCAGCCACCGCCCCGCCCCGCCCTTGCATAAGCCGGCACCGAGCGACTCCGGGACCGGCTCCGAGCGGGGGGCCGCCCCGCGGACACGGCCGGGAGTGCAGCGGGACCGCGGGTCCAGCCCGGTGCTGCCCCCCAAGCTGCGCCCGGAGGTAGATTGGGGTTTCTCACAGTGATGGAGAGGGCACTTTAGGCCTTGCGCATCTTCGCGTGGGCACACGCGTGTGCAATGACACCGGGTCCGCTACCGTAGCCGCAGAGCGACATGCGCATAAGGCGAGGTGCAGGGAACGACGCCCAAAAACGCCCCTACCAACGCGGGGGTGGGGGGAGGAGGTCTTGGGGGGGGGGATTGCATTGCCCACCGCAAGCGATGGCGGTCGGCTTGCACCCCCCTGGGCTGCCCTATCAGCTTCGGGACTTCTCTCTGCCCTGTGGACCTGCACCCAGTGGGACTTTGTTCAGCACCCGTGGCCACCGACCCTGCTGGCTCATCCTGCACAAACTGGGGCGGGTCTGGTCACTGATGCTGAGCAAGACCCTGCAGCACAGCCCGTGACATGGCGTCCGAGGAGGCATCAGTGCTGGCAGGGGCACGTGAACCCCAGGGATGAGGCAGAAGACCCCAAATCCCCTGACGTGGAGGGTGCTGAAGGTGCCTGGCACCTGGCTGGTGGGTGCCAGCACAGGGTGTGACCTGATGGTAGCTGTGCTGCTGTGCCCAGTCCTCAGGGAAGGGGTATTTCCCCGTCAGGGAAGCTGAGGCACAGTGCACTGCTTAGAGCAAGGTCTTCCCAGCTTGCCCTTCAGATAATTACACCCCCCCTTCCCAGGGCAGGAGGAGGACCGGGATGTCCCAAGCAGTGAAGGACATGGGCACCCTGTGTGTTGCCCCAAGAAAGCATCTCCTCCCCAGGGGTGAGACTGTGCATGGGAGAGGCTCTTCTCCCCAGGGGTACACGTGTAGAACCCCTTCGTCCCTCCCTCTGCAGGGGGCATTGATGCATGCGCCAGCCTGGCCCATGCAGGGCTGCTGGGCTGGGCTGTGCAGGGGGGCTGGCGCCTGTCACCCCCACCCTGCCCGTGCCTGGCCCTACTCACCAGTCCCTCCTCCTGAAGAGGCTCGGGGAGTATGGCGGCTGGAAGGCCATGCTGGTGCCTGGGACCCCTCTCCAGCTCCTCTGCCCCAGCAGTGATGCTGGATGTGCCTGGGGAGCAGGGACAGCCCTGGTGGCAGAGACAGCCCGGGTGCCAGCCACATCCCCGGGCCACAGGCATGGGGTAAACACGCGGGGCAGATGACCTCAGCCCTGCTCAATCGTCCCTTTCAGGGGCTGTTAGGGCCAGTGTGCCACCCCGAGCCACGAGGGGGGAGAGGGCAGCTGCCCCCCTCCCTGGGCAGATGAAAGGAGCTCTGTGTGCTCTTGTCCCCGCAGTGGCTGGTGGTAGGCAGGGTGACATCCCCCGGGACACAGCTCTGTCCCCTCAGCCAGGACAAGCCCAGGCCACCCACACCAGGGGTCCCATGAATCAGTTTCCCATTGCAGCCTCTGTCTTCTGCAGAGTGGTAGGCAGCAGCAGGGAGATAGGGTGGGCAGGCCCCAGACTGCCCCTAGCCCTGGCAGATGTGCCTCAGCTTCCCCACCACCTCATCTCCAGTGCTGCAGCACCCACAGACCTGGCCCAGCCCAGGGAAACACAGGGAATTTTCCCAGCAGGGAAATGCTTTGGGGGGAATTGCTCCAGCTTTGCCATCACTGATATTTTTCCCATGGAGCTGAGACCATTGCAAAAATAAACCAAACTAAGCTCCTGACTTCCCCACCATCCCTCCTGGGGTCTTTCCCAGCCCTGCACAGTCTATGGCCATCACTGCTGAGGGTGTGGGCTCCCCAGCTGGAAGGCTGGGAAGGGTGCTGCCCTGAGCCCCCGCAGAGGTGAGGGATGGAGGTGCAGAAGGTTCTGCTTTCCCTTTCCATCCCAGTGCTCAATGAGTGAGGAGCCCTGAGGCAGCCAGCTCTGCCGGGAAAGTTCACACCAGGCACAGGGGCTGCCAGCCCCCCTGGCACCACACCACGCCCTGCAGCCCCTTGCCCACACACTCACTCAGGAGGAGGTGGCTTCTGCTCACACCTAGAAACTTACATGTGTGTGCACACGTGCCAGTCCTGCACGCACACACACATGTGCACACCCTGCACACGCAGGGACACACCCACACTCCTTCCCTGCACACGTGTATCTTCCAGCCCACACGGGCACGCACGCTGCACACATGTGCACGCCCTGTGAGCACACATGTGCTCGTGCATCCTGCACGCATATCCTGCAGGCACAGCCCCCCTGCATGCACACTGGTGCATCCTGTGTGTGCGCTGCAGGGGTGTGTGTGCACTGCAGACACCCCCTGCACACACACGCCTGTCCCTGACTCACACTGCTGCAGACATGTGCACTGTGCCGGCAGAGTGGGGTGAAGACAGATGGCTTTGCAGGGGGGGAGCACCCCCAGCCCATGGAAAGCCCCCCTGCAGCCCCGTTGGCATTGCAGAGGTGGGAGCCACAGCTCACAGCACCCTGCTGGACCCCCAGGTTTTACTCAGCTCTCTCTGGGGCCTGCACAGGAGACCCTGCAGCCTGCCCAAACCACTACCCAAGCAACAGGGAGCCCGTTCCCAGCTGCCGGTGGCCCTGCAGAGAGCCCTGGGGGCTGCTGGCCCCCTTCCAGCAGTGCTGCTGGGATCCGCTTCCCCTCCCACCACCCCATTTCATCTTCCCGGGGGCCTGGCAGCAGCAGAACAGGGTGGGAAGTATCCCTCCTTGCTCCTCCAAATGAGCAGGGGGCCATGGACTTGCTGGTATTGTCTGGCACCAGAAGCCATGGTGATGGGCACCTTGGAGCAGGCTGGAGGAGAAGGTATGGGGATGGGAGATGCATCTGCCTTCTGTGTGCAGACAGGGCCGGTTCATAAGGCAGGGCCCAGCTTGTGCCTGTGGTTATTTTGGGAACAATAACAGAAGCTGCCATACAGTGTAATTGTGACACTAATTGTGGTGCTCTCTGGGGGAAAAAAAACTGAGAGGCTGTGACACCAGCCATTCACGGTGTCACCCCCAGTGATGGCCCTGCAGGGTTTGTGCCCAGCCCACAAGGTGACAGCTCTGGTCACCAGGGCAACATTTAGTGAACACTCCCTCCTCTGCAACAGGACAAGGGCTGCAGCCCCCACAGGCCCAGGCCTGGCTGGCACACAGGACAGCAAGAAATACGGGGATGGGGTCAGCTCTTCCTTCCTGGCACCCCACACTCCTGCCGGGGTCCCCATCCCCAGAGACCCAGGGATAAGCTGTGCCGTGGCACAGAGCCTTGTGCACCCAGCCCGTGCCAGGCCCTGCAGTGCCACAGGCTGCAGGATGCCCTTGTCCTGCCTGGGGGGAGGCAGGAGCAGCCCTGGCTCCTCAGCCCCTGCTTTTCCGCAGCTCCAACCTGCTCTGGCTGCTCCGTGGCAGCATTCTGGGTTTGCCCTCTCCCAAGGACCCTGTTCAATGGGAGGAAGGCCCTGCAGAGGGTCCGAGGCGTGGGAAATGTTTATTGCCTGGCCTCAGAGAGCAACACGGGAAAGGCGCAGAGCCAAAGCTGCCCAAGCTCCTCAGCAGAGCCAGATCTATGGCTCTGGGGGTCACAACAGAGGGGGAGAGGCAAAGCCACTGCTTGCAAACACACAGCTAAGAAAACTTTGCCTTTCACAGCCTGAAATCCTGCATCTGTGGCCAAGGGGACTGGGGACACCAGGACCAGCTGGGTGATGGCGGGGGCTTGTGGGAGTGATGGGGAGAGCTGGGTGGGGGACAGGTCTAGTGGAGCCCCCAGCCTTGCCCAGCAGCCCTATCCTGGTGCTGGGAAGGGAGAGGTAATGCCAGGGGCTGCCCATGGGCAAGCAGGCAACTGTGTACTCTGCTGTACCCCCGGGGGCTGCAGGGACCTGCGGGATGTTGGGAGATGCAGGTAGGGACACAGCTGAGCCCCCAGGCACAGGGCATGGGCAAGGATTGCAGCGAGAGCTCCTCCAACCCGTTGGGCTGAAGGCAGCGTGGGGCAGGCGGGGAGAGCACTGGCAGGCTCCCATGTCCAGCTGTTGGGCTGCCTGCTTCCTCCGATAAAGGTACTTGGCTGTACTCCCAGTTCTGTGTTTTCTGGCGTGCGAGCGCACACCCCGGAGCCGGCCTGCTGAGAGCTGCAATTTTTCTTTTCTCTAACTTTGTCACCAGTCCCCCTTCTTCCTCCCATGCCCCCCACCCCTCACCCCCCCTGCAGCCGTGCGAGGAGGGGAGGTGAGGGCTGACCCGGCTCCGGCACAGCCCTCCCTGCACATGGGAAGCCCCCGGAGTCACGGCTTCCCCAGGCACGATGGGGTAGGAGGGGAGGAGGAAAAAAGGGCTGATCCGCTTGTTATCAGCCCCGGACCGCGTAGCCCAGCCTCCCGCCTCGCCTGCATCTGCTGACACCGTCTCCACGCTGCTACCAGGGGCTGGGCAGCAAACCTCGGCACTCCGGCTCCCCCCACAGTGCAGCACGCTGGGGGGAAGGTGTCAGGTACGGCAGAGCCCATCAAAAAAGCCCCCGGGGAGCTCCCGCGAGCATCGAGGCGATCGGCGGGGGGGAGCACAGGCAGCCTCGGCCACGCTCCCGGCACCCGCGGATGGGGGATGCCTAGCCCCAGGGAGGGAGGATGGGTGGAACGAACCCTCCGCAGAGATTTCACCCACAAATCTGTCCACAGAGCAAGTGTTTCACACCCACGGGCCCTGCGGGGTGGAGTCCCGTAACTAAACTCCGTGTTATCACCTCCCTGGGTTAGCCCTGCCCGGCCCCGCAGCTCTCCAGCCCAGTCTCTGAACTGTCCCCGTTCCGCAGCCCACCGTAACAGCTCGGGTAGATCTATTTGGATCATCCCCAGGGCCCGGCTGCCCTTCTCCGGTCCGGTTCCAGGGAACTGGGCACAGAGCAGAGGTGGCCGTGATGCTGAAGGGACACCCGCAGCCACCTTGACGCGCAGTGCCCTGGAGCCTCAGAGCGCAGGGTGGGCAGGGGGCCGCCGGCCGAACCCTGAGCCCCTGGCTGGCACAGGCCCGGCTTGTTCCAGAGATCCCCGGCCCCAGAGAGGGACCCCAGGGTAGGGCCTCCAGCATCTGCAGGCAGAAATCGTTCTGCCTCGACAGAGGCGCTCGACAGCCAGGCCGGGCGCTGGCAGCAGCTGTCTGGATCGCTAATTGCAGGCAGCTCGTTATACAATGAGCGGGCAGAGGGTGCTTGAGGCTGCGAGAGGGCAGCGCCTCGGTACCTCGTGCAGCCAGCGGCTGCTCCTCCCGTCCGGAATAACCTAAGTCCAAGGACACCCTGGAATCCTTCACTTTCCCCTTCCAAATGTGCCTGAGCTTTGTGCTCTCCTGCTCGGCCCAATGGCGATATGTTCGGGGGGTTCCCTCAACTCCCCTTTCCCGGGGGAGGGCGGAACTGGACCCCGCAGAGGAGCGCAGCCGGTGGGTGGGGGTGATGATGAGGAAGGAGCCCAGCTCGGAGCCAGCCACTCGGGAGAGGTCAGGCAAGGACGCGCTGGGGTTGCGCAGCTTCGGCAGAGCCAGTTGGTTATTAATACCCCTCCTGGCCTTTGCGAAGAATCCTGGGCATTTCAGACTGGGGACGCTTCATTGAAACCCCTCCCTCGCTGACATTTTGGAACAATAACAACAGGAATGACAATAAGCTGCTGGCGGGACGTGTACCTGCGGCGCTGCCCTGGCTGTCAGCTGTTGACTGCCTTGTGCCAGCCTTTGGGGACAACCTGACAGTCCCCTGCTCCAAACTGCCCGAAGCAGTCCTGCTCCTTGCCAGGAGAGGATCACCAGGATAGTTTCACGTGAAGCCGTGGGGATGTCTTGCCCTGGCCCCTGGCATTGGCCACCCCACTGCCCAAGCAGGGCAGAATTGCTGCCCCCAGGGGAGTCACAGGCAGGGGGTGCTGAGGACAGGATCACATCCTAACCCTAGGCATGGAGGGGCCCAGGGCTTCTGCTCTGCCATGAGAGTCATTCCGCAGCAAAAGCCCCTCAAATATACATACATACATACACATATATATATATATATCTCTAAGCACTCAGACAGATGATGACGAACTCCTGTCCCAAGGCCAGCAATGTGTGGCACCTGGATAAATATAGCTCAGAGCTCATCAGCAAAGCATGGTTTTGGGACAGGTTGCAGCCTTTAGTGCCTCTCCAGCCCTCACATCCCCAGGATACCCTATGCAAATGGGGTCTCAGTCACTCCATGATGCTGGCATGAGTGGGGGTAATGGTGCTGGGACCAGGGCAAGACCCCTCTAGCCTGCTCCAGCCTCTTCCACACCTCAGGTTCAAAGCTTGAAATAAATCCTGGCCAGCATTTACCCTGTGGGGTGGCACTGCCCTTACCTGCCTGCCCTTGGGACACAGACACCCTGCCTGCCCAGAGCTCGGCATGTGCCCTGGAAGAGAGGCAGCATCTGAGCAGCCACAGGGGGCTGAGGTGACAGGTTTCTGTGCAGCTGGTGTTGGCATCATTGGGCTTCATCTCAGCTGTGCCAAGACCCCTTGGCCATTGCCATGTGGCCAGGGGCAAATGGCTCCACCACAAGGAACTGGAGATGCTGAGCAGGACTCTCCTGGGGAGTCTCCTTGCTTGGGGTGAACTGGGTCTCACAGAAGCAGGCAGGGACAGGCACTGTACACAGTGTGACACATACTGCTAACAGCCCTGCCAAGCACGGTGTGCCATGGCCAAGCCTGGTGCTGCTGGGCTTCCCAGGCCAATAGCCCCTGCCAGCCTGGTTGTGGGAACATTGCCCTGAAGCCTGCTGGGCCATGGGATGGGATCCCGGGATGGCAGATGCCTGCAGTGGACACCAGGGTGGGCAGAGCAAGCTGGCTGCCAGGCATCTTTGGGGTGGTGGGAGGATTAGGGCACTCCAAGGTCAGCTGCTCCCCGCATCCAGGACTCCTGCTGCCAAAGCGAGCGCTCCCCAGCACCCTGCTGCTCCACGAGGCTGGACACACCACGCTGCAGGACACGGGTCAGACCATGTGCAGCTGTCCCACCACAGCAAAACAAAAAACTAGCCAGTGCATCAGTCCCGAGGGAGGAGGGTGGCTCCTGCAGCCCCCTCCCTGGGCAGCACTGCCCTGGGGCTGGGAGGGCTCCCCGGTCCCACGCCCACCCCACTCCCACGATCACTCGTGCTCCCCGCAGGCCCTCTCTCTGTCAATGCCTCCTTGTTGCCCCCGCCCACTCTACAGCAGGAATGTGTGCCCAGCCCCGCCACACTAGGGTGCCCTTTGGGCCCAGGCTCCGTCCCCTCCTCCTGCATCGCTGCTGCAAAGTGACACCCGACGGATGGGAACAAATGGTGACATGCCACAAATGCCACCCTGCCACCCTGGCCTGGGCAGCTCCTGCTCTGATGGCTTCTCCTGCTCTGATCCATCCTCCCGCCCCCCAGGGCAGCACAGCACTCCCCTGCCTCCCCTGGCTTGCCCAGGACCAAGGGGAAGGTAGCCCCCTGCCCCTTTACATGTCTCAGACCAAGGGGTGGGTCATTGCCAACCCTGTTGGGTGGAGCAGCAGGTCCCACAGCACCTGGAGAAGGGCTGGCCTGGCAGAAATGTCCCCTGACTGCCCAGGGCAGGAAGGGGTAATGGGGTGGTTGGGCTGCAAGATCTTATCCAGAAGAGGCTGGGCCAGGAGAGCTAGCATGGGCTGGTCGGTGTGGGTGAGCAGGTTGGCACATATCTCTGCTCCCCACCCCAGAGCCAGGCAGGGCCCTGCCTGAATCACACACCAGCAGGCACCCCGGGGGTGCTGCTCTCCCCTCAAACCCCAAAGCCCTGGGGAAGGGGCCATGCCCTCACAGGGAATGCTCTCCCCAGCCCATGCATGGTGGGGCTGATGCCTGGGTCTTGGGTGGCATTGTGGAGGGACAGCAGAGACTTTTCCGCCCACAGTGATGACAGCTGCAGGGAGGAGCTGTGTCACCCAGCCAGCACGGCGGTAGCTGTCACCCTACACCTGGTGCTTCTGCGCCAGTTTGGACCCCTGATGCTGCCCAGGAGAGCAGGTCACGATACCCTGTGTGAGGGCATGGAGTGGAGACAACCTTTTGAACAGGACTCCACACAGAACCCAAGCCAGAGGGTTTCCTGCAGGACATCAGCCCTGTAGGCATTTGGTCCAGAACATCCTAACTTCGTGCATCCCTCATGGCATCTCTGCAGCAAGGACAAAGCATGGAGGGCCTGGCAGGGACCACCCAGCCAGGAGCAAGCCCCCAGAGACAGGCTGGAAATGCTGAACATAAGTTGTCCAAGGCTCCCAGCATTGATCTGACCTTGACTTGCAAGCCCAGGGACTGATCCATCATGGGCTGAAACTGTCTCCAACAGCTCCAGAGCCAGACCTGACTCCAGATGCAGCTGCTTGGTCCTCCCATACCAGGCTGGACTTGGGCCACACACAAGCATCTTCATCTACATGACCTCCCTTTCCTCCCGTGCCAGTCTAGGAACACATCATCTAAAACAAGGGGCACAAACCTGCTTGGGTTCCCCGGTGCCAGCAGGAAGGGTGCCCTTATCAGGCCTGTTATCGGGGTGTTTCTCTGACACCCACAATCCCTTGCTCTGTATGCTATCACCTCTTGGGTATCTTGGCTCATTCCCCAGGAGGAGAAAGTTCAGGCTGGAGCAAAACAACAGCAAACACAGGTGTGGGCACACCTGCCTGCAGCACCCGGGGCTGTGCCCCCCAGCTCTCCCACGCCATGCCACCCAGACCTAGAGGGGGATCACCCAAACTGTCTCCAGGCTGGCAACTGGGTACCTGGAAGCAGGGGGTGATGCCACAAACTGGAACGATTGGAGCCTCTGGGGACACAGCACACACCAGGGCACGGAGGATAGGCTTGGGTACCACAGCGAGGGGCACTGAGGGGCACAGATGGGAGAGGCCCCCCTCCCCTGATTCCTCCTCTTGCTCCTGGCCTCAGCAGAGCACCTTGATGCTTGCCAGGAGCATGATGGGCCCTGCCCCAGCAGGGTCTGGTTGGAAGGCAGCAGGCAGTGCCCACATCTCCCACCTCACCCACAGGTCCCTGGCACAGCAGGGACACCCAGCCCATGCTGGGGACAGTGTCTCTCCCCTCCCCACCCATGGTGCCCACTGGCTGCAGCCTCCCCGATCCCGGGGAAACCTCTGGCTCCTGACTTCCTCCCGGCTCAGTGGGTTCCCCCCGGCCATGCAGCCTGGAGCGTGACTGGGTGCCGGGTGTCTTGGCGGGTGTCCCAGCTCCTCCTTTCCCACCTGAGCGGCAGCTCAGAGTTATGTAAGTGCAGGAGGAGCGTCTGGGACCAGGATGGCTCCGGAGGAGCTGCTGCTCACACTGAGACACTGGATGGGGCCAGCGGGCATGTGTGCTCTGCACGCGTGGGGCAGCCACGTGTGAGCCCACCCAACCTCTGAGGGGAGCGAGAGGCACCTTGCATGCTCGTGTGCAGCCCTGGTGCACGCCTGCAGGTGCATGTGCAGGCGGGGAGGTCACAGCGAGGTGTCTGCAAAGGCGTGGGTGATGCTGTGCACCCCACCAGCTCGACACCCCACCCACGAAGGAGGAACCGCTCAGGCACACAGATGCCTGCCACATCTGCACCCAAGGGCCACACGTCCTCTCAGCCCCAGGAGAGGGGATGCATCCTGCCTGCTGAAGCCACACACAGATCCTCCTCTGCAAGGCCCCCAGGTTCAGCCCAGCTTTCCAAGGATGAGCTAGGGAGCAGCAGGCCTGGCAGCCCCCAGCACAGGCTGCACCCTGTTGTTCCCACAGCCCCAGTGCAGAGCCAGAGGTGTCAGTGCAGGCCCTGAGACAGCTCTGTTCCCTCTCCATCCCAGGGTCTCCATGGGCCAGGGACCCTATGGGGCAGCAGCCTCAGGGAGCACTGTTCAGCCTCCTCTGCCCATAACGCTGGAGCAGGGGCACAGGGACACTGCACTCCTGCCTGCCCCAGACCTGGGCAAGGTCGAGCCCAGACCTCGAGGACATAGATGAGACCACCCCCAAGATGGAACAGCTTGGCTAGGGCCAAAGTCACTTTCCAGGGATGGGAAATACCACCCAGGTCAAACCTCTCTCCACTCAATTTACTGCAGGGAAACTGCTGAAAGAGCAGGACCCAGTAGCAGGACTGTCAGGCTCCCTACCCAGTTTCTTGCTACCTCTGAGGGTGGCTTTTGAGGCAGCATGGCTGTTTCCCAAGTGACAAGCTGACCCTCCGCATGCAGGACAGAGGACGATTCCTGTTTGAGGCTGGACACTGTCCATGCCCCTGCAGGCAATGTCCATGTGGATAAGAGGTAGCCAGGGAGATGAACAGATAGTCCAGGGGCCAAGACACACAGCTGGAGGCTGTTGTCACTGCCCAGATAGACACAAGGCACCAGCAGAGGGGCACGGCTGGGCACCACGGGCAGAGCCATCCGGACCCACATGCAGGGACTGGGCTGGCACCACCCACGGCAGGCGGGCTGGGCTCCCTGCCACACGCAGCCACTCGTGCTTCTCCCCACCTAGAGACTCCCAGCGCTGCCACCCGACTCGCCTCCCGTGTCCCGTGGGTCCCCAGCCCCAGGGTGTCACGTGTTCCCCTGCCAGCCTGGGGGATCTGCAGGTCCCACGTCTCGCCCCTGTGCTGCCAGCCCCCGAGGACGTGTCTCCGGGAGCACCTCGCACCCGGGCAGCCCCTCGGCGAGACTCACCTGTGGAAGAGCAGGAGGATGGAGAGCAGGGTCTGGTCGATGTTCCTGTTGCAGATGCCCTGGTTGAAGAGGTAGCAGGGGTCCCGCACGACGGGCTCCAGCGAGTCCTGGCGCATGATGGAACTGAGCTTGTCGGTGTTGAGGTTCTTGCGAACCAGCTGCTCCTGCAGCTGCCGGAAGCTGCTCACGGTGGGGCTACCCAGGTTGTTGTTCTCGGCGCCGGCCCCCTCCTCCAGCCCGCTCCGGTTGGCCAAGTCCAGGCAGCAGCTGCAGCAGTCCAGCCCCACGGGCGACCGGCACTCCTCGGTGGGCGACGAGGACATCCCGGGACACCCCCGCTCCTTGCCACCGCGGCGCAACCGGGACAGCTCCCGGGGCCGCTCCCGGGGCCGCGGAGGGCGAGCGGCGGCAGGACGCGCCCGGCTCCGAGCGCCGAGCACGGCCCCGATCCCGCCGCCCGCCCGGCACGGCCCGGCTCCGCCCGCCCTGGCCCGGCCCCGCCCCGGCTCCGCCCGCCCCCCGGTCCTCCCCCCCGGTCCTCCCCCCCGATCTTGCTTTGCACCCCCATGCGTGGGTCCCGGCGGTGCTCCGCCCCTCCCCCCCCCCAGCAGCGGGGTCCCGGGGGTCCGCAGACCCCAGACCGGGCGGCTGAGGGTGGCAAGGGGTGGCCAGGGGACATGCGCTGTCCCCCATGGCGCTGCGGGCCTGCTGGTAAGGGGGCAGGAGGGCTCAGGGAGGCATCAGTCCCGGAGGCTTCAGCTCGGGCACGGAAACGTCCGTGTGACTCCAGGGAAGAGTCAAAAAGAAGGGAAAAGCGAAGGAAAAGGCAGAAAGGTTGGAGTGATCCGGCACCCCCGCTGCAGCTAGGACGTGTTTAACCCTGAGCCAGAAAAAAAGGCGCGGGTGGAACCTGTGCACATCGGGCCAGGTTGGGGAGAAGTTCTGGTGTGCCTGAGGGGTGCTGGGGGCTCCGGGGGTACACAAGGGGAAAGGAAATTACTGCACAGGGGGGGAAAGGGACTTCCCTGGCACACCTGCATCCCGACAGGAACATCTCCCCCACCAGCAAGTGATGCCTGTGAGTGACTGGGCACACGGAGCTGCCCTGATGGTGCTGGGGTACAGGACGAAACCTCCTGAGCTGTGAGGACAGCTGGGCTGTGACGCCCGGGACAAGGAACAGAGGGCACCAAGGTCCCAGATAAGCAGAGACACAGAGACAGGGTGCGAGAGGGCTGACCGTGGAAGCTGGGCTGGGCTGTTACCATTGGTCAATGGACCCTTCGAGCCAGCTGGGAGATCTATCACCCCTTTGGAGAGGAAAACATCTGGATAAAACGACTGGGAGCTGCTGAAGAAGGGTTGGCCAAGGATCTGAGAGGCAGCAGAGCTGTCCAAGGGAAGGAGCAGGCAGGCTTTGAAAAGCCCACCACAGGCAGGAGGGGAAGTGGAGGCAGTGGGAGGAAGTCTGTACAGAGGAATTGCAAATGGGACTGGTGTCAGGAGCTGCAGAAAGCAGCAATTGCAGGACAGCAGCAAGTCTGAAGTGCACGGATTTGATAAGAGATAAACCAGGTCAAAATCCAGCAGGGCAAAAACACCAAAAGCCCCAGGACAGCAGGAAACTTGGCAGCAGAGCAGCACTGGCATGAGATGTTAATAGGGCAGCTAATGGCACTGAAGAAAAGGCAGAAGTGTTCAATAAACATTTCTGTTCCTATTTGGCAAGAAGGAGGAAGATGCATTCACATCACATGAGGATGAAGTACTTTCCAGTCCATTAGTTACCAAGGAAGGCACAAGACAATGTCTGCCACTGATAAAACAGCTTCAAATTGGCCAAGGAGGCCTCTGCGCCATGCTTCCATTTTGTGTCAATCCAGCAGTCCCAGGAATGGGACAGGATTTGGCCCTGCCAGAGGAGGTGGCACTAGCAGGGGATCCAGGCATGGGGCAGAGGTGACTGACAGCCCTGGGATGATGCTGGAACCACGTGAATTCCCGATGGAGGGGCAGCTCACAAGGCTGTCACGGGGGTGTCACCTCTCTCTGTGGCACTGATAGATGTTGAGGACTGTTTTCGAGGTCCTTCCTCACCCCTTCCAGCGGTCGCCGAAAGGCTCAGCACCCTGAGAGCAAAGGGAAGCCAAGCCTTGCCAATCCGGGTGTGCCAGCAGCATCAGCACAGCCTGGCAGTGGGCCTGGCGAGGGGATCTCTGGGCCACCCTACTGCTGCCAGGGCCCAAAGGAGCAGGAGGGAGCTGAGGTTTCTCCTCTTCCATCCCTCCGGTTGGAAAACTGGGGATGGGGTCCTGCCTCGCCGGCAGAGCTGTGCCCCACAGCGGGCTCGGTGGGGCAGAGGCGTGGTGGGGGCGCAGAGGGAGCCGCGGGAGGCTGCTGCCATCCCGTGGGCACAGGGGGTAGGACACGTCCCCCCCCTCGCTCCCAGGAATGGCATCCCCGCTCCATCCCCGGGGCCTCTGCCCCTCCGACCCCTCCGTGTAGCCCCCCGGAGCCGGTCCCGGAGCTCTGTGTGCTGTGCTCAGCAGGTCCATCACCCGCTCCCGCGGGAAGGAGCCTGGGGTGCGGGTCCCCGGCTCCTGTGGACTTCTGACCCTTAGCTGCGGCTCCTGGCCCGCAGCCATCCCGGGGGCTGCCGCTGGGGACTGGGGGCACGCTGGCCACTGCCCAGGCATCATTTCCTCGCTCCTCATTCCCAGCAGCACGTGTCAGGGACCGCAACGTTCTTGCTTCTGAGCCTCGAAAGCCACTTCAGGTTTCCTAAAGCCCCAGATCCCGGAGCCACGTGATGGGACGAGGCCATCAGCCGGGAGCAGGCTTCCAGCCTCGCTGTCGGCAGCGACAGCTGAAAAGTAGGTTTCCTATGTTTAGCTCTGGCCTTTTTGGGTCCTGCTGTTCCCAGGACTGGGACAGGGCTGGTTTCTGCCTGCAGCTCCGCACAGCCGCTCTGCTCAAGGGCACCCGGCGGCTCCGTGCCCCAGCCCAGCCACCTGCACCGGGTGGGCAGGTCCGGCAGCCCACTTTCTCGGGGAGGAGCGGGGGGAGGGGGGGTATCTGGGGGAGGAGATTGCACCCTTCCTGATCTCGGGGTGCCTCCAGAGCCACCCTCTCCTTGCATACGCAGTTGGGTCAGCACCAGGCAGGACTCCAGGCCGCGCCGCTGCGCCTCTTTCCCCATCCCTCCCCCGCTGGTGCAGTGGAGGGTGGGGTTATGCAGCGGAGCCATCTGCTCCGGGGAGCCCGCCGGCTCGGCCGTGATGCCAGCCAGACCCCCCCACTCCTCCGCAGGGTGCTAAGAATAACCAGCGCCGTCAGCAGCCGTGATATTTGCCGTCGCCCGCCGTGCCACCCCCTCTCCAGGATGCTGGGCACAGGACGCATCTGCTGCCTGACGTCAGCCCCACGGGGGGGACGGGGTGGGCAGCCGGGGGGCACACGTGTGGCTGGGGAGAGGGAGGTCCGTCCCTCCTTCGTGAGCAGGAGCAGGGACCCTATGGGGGGAAGTGAGGGTATTGCTGCCAGCATCCTCGCACCCAGGGAAGGGACCCGGTGAGCTGCTGTCCAGTCTTGTCCTGCTTTTCCCAGTGTCACACGGACAGGTGCCTCATCCTTAGCTCCACAGGACCTCCAGGAGATGGGGAAGCCTCCAAAGGCTGGGTGGGCACAGCTCTGCCTTCTCGCCTGGGCCCCCTCCGCAGCTGCCGACAGAGCTAGAGCCACTTGCAGGGGGATGGAGATCTGGTTAACCACATTTGGGTGCCCATGGCAGGACTGTGGCACAGCCCTGTGGTCCTAGACTGGGCCAGCAGAGATGCTGCTCCTCCTCTGAGGACCTGCAGGCTGTGTTCACCCCAGCCCCCCCAAATAGGTGGGCTTTGAGGGGCTACCAAGGGCCACACATCCCCAGCTGCTGCTGGCATGGCACCACAGCCCTTCCTCCCTGGGTGATGGTGAGTCAGGTGGCCCAAAACCAGTCTTGAATGTTTTCCCCTTTGTGTAACATGCCAGAAAATCATCTAAAATCCGGCCGAGGAGGTTCTTGGCAGGTGGGTTTCCTGGGCTCAGGGACTCACAGAGCCTCAGGAGTGACCCCTGGGCTGGACTCTTGCCTTGTTCCCGTGTACCTGGGAGGGTTATTCCCTCCCTCTCACCTGCTGGCATTACCAGGCTTTAGGAATGTCACCCCGCTCCCACAAACCCAACACAGGATCCAGGTGGCAGGTGGAGCAGAGGACATGGGGCATCCCTGGAGTTTGAGGAGATGGTGGCCATGGCAGGACAGGAGAGACAGGTGATGCTATACCATGCTGGGATTGTCCTGGGTGAGGAGGGAACAGGAGCATCTGAGATGTGGGGGATGCTGGGGATGGTGGAGCTGTCCTGTCCTGTCTCCCCACGCCCCATGTTAGCAGCTCCAGGCACGTGGCTGCCCTCACACATGAACGTGCTCGTATGCACTTCCCCTCCTCATCCTCTTCTCTCTGTGGGGCTTCTCTATTCTCCAGTCACTTTTGGCAGTCACTCCAAGTACCAGGAATGTCTTATTTTTGGTGGCATTTGAAAGAATGTACAAATATCCAGCAAGACACTTATGTCTTTCCCTTGGGACTTGCTAGCTGTTTCCCCATGGCAATAAACTCCCATTCAGAGCATTTTGGATTATGAGCAATGCTTTTGGCTGTGAATCCATCTTTCCAGCACTTTCAGAGGGAAAACCCTTATGTAGCTAGAAAGGCCCAAGATGAGAGAGTTTTGTACACGCTGAGGCAGCTTCATAATAACCCGTGGCACAGCCAGTCAATGCTGTTGTTTCTCCTTGTATCTGCTGGTGCAGGATGAGCCAGGCCCACAGGGCCCGTCCTGGCTTCATAGTTCAACAAAACGCATTGATGCAAGGCAGGGGGTGGCCAAAGACTCTGTATTACACACCTGTCACCTGAAAGCACCCTCTGGCAGCAAGTCCCAGCACCTGGATGTGGATTGTGCAGACCCTGTGTGGATAATGCAGGCATGGAGTATGTCTGGACATCCCCTTTGGTCTCTGTGGCTGATGTGAGCTTGTCATTTGGAGATCCATCCCTTGGGAACACCAAGAGAGCAAAGGGTTTGCAGGACACCTCTGATGGAAGCAGACAAAGTGCTGTGACTGTGGCTCCTAAGGACATACCATGTCATGGCTTCTCTTCACAGGGAAATCATCTCAGAAAAGCCTTTGGGGCTGGAGGAAAGCCACCACACCTGATGCTTCTTGGGAAGGGGGAGTAGGGCATGTGCAGCCCCAGGGGATGCCAGCATGCCCACCCTGCCAGCTTCTTCCCCAGCTTGGAGCAGCAGCAGTGGAGTTATCCTGGCATGCCATTGCCTAGCAACTGCTGGTGGAGCAGATACATCCCCTCCCTGGTACACCACAGGAAGGACTGGTGTCCCAGTCCTCTGTCAGGGCCTTCTGGGGTGCTGCTGGAGATACTGACCTACCCCCCGCCCTGACTCATCTCTGGGGGCTGAATGGTCATGTGGGGCAAGCATGGGGGGCTGTGGATGTGTTATGTCTGGAGTAGCCCAAGAGCACCCTGGGGTCTCCTGCCTCACCCCGAGCAGGTACTAAGCAGGTCTTTACCTCTGAGCTTTGTCTGGAGAGGTTTCTTTGGGGGTACCACCTCACTCAGGCACCTTCCCCAGCAGATTTCCTCTGTCTTTGGATGCCTGCTATGAGATGTGGCAGGCAGGCACCCTTGAGGACCTGTTTTCCCCTGGGTGGATAGCAGTTTGGCCATCACCCCTTGGCGTGGGCAGCTGGTGGGGGGTGAGGGACCCCTGAGAAAGCCCACCTGACCCTTCCCAGGGGAGCTGCACACTGGCCCGGGGTTCAGCACATCCAGGAGGGGCATAGAGGAGCAGCTTTGGGAGCCTTGGACACCCTGCCCCCAGTGTGTCCTCTCCAGAGTGCCCAATGAGGATTCTTCCCACCCTGGGGTTCAAACTGCAGAAGTAAAAGGTGATCCAGCTTCCCAGGTGCTTTCATCCTTGTTTTCCATCCTTTCCATCCTTCCCCAAGCCCAGCTCAGAGCTCAGCTGTTCAGCATGGGCCCAGGGGCAGGAATGTTCCCAGCACAACAGCCTCGATGCCTTGGGGGGTCTGAGGAGTGGGGGCAAGGGGCAGGAGGCAACAGTCTCTGTTTCCAAAGCTCAGTGAGTTTTTGAAGGGTGAACTGCAGGCAACTGCACCCAGTGCCAACCCGAGCAGGCCCTGACTCCTGCAGCACAGCTAATCCTCCCCAGGGAGGCACTTGTTTGCTCAGCTGTGAAACAGTGGGAGCCGCTCGACCTTGCTGGGGTTGCACATTGGCCAAGGGCTCTGCGTGCTGGGGCAGGCAGGAGGCAGCCCTGCACAGGGACCTGCCCGGGGCAGCTGGGCAGCAGCTGCAGAGCAATGGCAGCATCCCCTGGGGCTGGGGGAGAGGGTGACCATGGCTTGGGGCCACCACCTCTGCAGGGACAGCTGAAAGAGCCATGGCCACCACGCTGAGCCCAGGAACCTGCTGGGGTGCCCTGGACTCACCCCTCCTCACAAAACCATTCCATTGCTCCTAGAGTGCTGGCACCAGCCCGCAGCTGGTGTTTGCTCCAGAGGGGGTCCCGCCATGGAATCCTTCCCCTCCCTTGTCCTGGGGCTCTTGAGTGTCCCCATCCCTTGCTATTCTCTCCCAGGAAAGTGGAAGAGCTGCTGTTGTTTACAGTCACGGGTGGAGGTGGGGTGACACAGCAGCCAGGCCTCCAAAACCAGGTAATTGGGGACATTAAAAAAAACTCGAACATCATTCCCCTGCAGTTATGGGATTGCTTCTTGCCTACCCTTACTAGTTTATGGGAGATATCATAACTTATCAAACAGACAAAAGCAGCACCTCCACAGTTATAATTGGTAATTCCACCTTTAATTAACACCGGGGAGGGGGTTGCCCACCTGCAGCTCTGCCAGGAGCTGCCACACAGTAACCCCCCCGCAGGGAGACTCATTTGAGTGACCTCGGAGATCAGGGCTTTATTAACACGAATGGAGCTGCATTGCTTTCAGCTGCGTGTGGAAGAGGAGTTAATCATGCTCAGTGCTTGCCCAATCAGTGCTGAAACTGGGGACAAAGCCTCCCCAGGGTCAGGGGATGAAGGGGGGGAGGCAGCAGCCATGCTGGGTGGCAAGCAGCCGAATCGCAAAAGTTTGGGTGAAACACGGCTCAGCTCTGGCATCGATTGCACGAAGCCTTGAGAGGGAGCAAAGCAGAGGTAAGGAGTGGGGGGGTGGGGCGGGGCAGGGAGCAGGCGCACATCTGGGCAGCAGCTGGAGCGGGGCTGGCAGCTGCCTCTGCAGCCACTGGATGGCAGCAAGTCCCCAGCGCTGAGCCAGCGGGACGGGGCCGACAGCTGCCAGCAGAGGGGCGGGGGGCTGGGAGGCTTGTGGGGAGCAGCCAGGGGGATGTGGGGAGCAGAGAAGGGCGATGCACCAGCAGGGCCCGGGAGGCTGCTCGGGGTGGGGGAGAAGGGCTTTTCCTGTGGCACATGGAGCCTGTGACACCACGACTGACTTCTTAGGGAGCAAATAAAAGGGCAGAGGGGGAGGCAGGTGAGCGGGGATGGGGCTGACCCTGCCGCAAACAGCCCCGCAGTGCTGGCAGCTCCCCCCGGAGCGGTGGGCACTGTGCCAGCCTGCACAAGTGCAAGTGGTGAAGATGCTGTCGAGGAAAAGATGTTCCTGTTGAGCACCCTCTTGAGCCTTTGGTGCTGACTGTTGTCGACTTAATGAAAGCAACACTGTCTGCAGTCCCTGCGGCAGCCACTTCTATAAACATAGTAGGGAAAACAGTCCTTAGAGCTCAAATTATGTAGGAGATTCTGTAGCAAATGGCTTCTGATCTTAAAGATCCATCTTGCACTGCAGAAATAAGCCAGGTAGCAACAGGCTGTGGTGTGAATGAGCCAGTGTTCAGCCAGCTTGTCAGAGAGCTGGGCCAGAGCCAAAAAAAACCCCAACAGCATAAATAGTTTGAGAATGAGATAAAATAAAAGTTTGTCATGAGTTTAACATAATTAAGGTAAATTAGCCATTACACAATGGTGAGACACTAACAGTTAACACCCCTTGGGCCTGTCTTATGTGTGTGGCCTTTGTGAGTCAGAGCTGCTGGGACCTCATCTGCTGAGCAGGGGGTGCAGAGAGGTGGGAGCATGGGGGGAGCACCTGCACATGACCCATAGGACTTGTGTCCTCTCCATCACCTCCCCCAGCTGGGGCTGCCTGCACAGCCTTCAGCACCAAAGAAGGAAGCAAGGCAGGATCCTTTCCTGTCAAAGCCTGATTATTCAAACCCAGGCTCCTCTTCACTCTCCAGAAAGCAGAGTGTCAAAAAACAGCAAGGCTCCAGAATCGGCACTCTCCTGGGAGAAATGTTAAAAGCAGTATCTTCAGCATAAAGCTTATGTAGTACAGGAAAGCCTTGCAGCCAGTTGTGCCTTGACTGGAGTCCCCAGGCAGACTTCAAAGGGCCCTCTCCCCTCACTCCACAGCGCAAATCTCTTCACCCATCGTGGGGTTTAATCTAAGGAACACAATCCCCAAGTGGCAGAGAGATCCCCTTGGGAGTGGGGGAGCAAGGAGGCCTTGAGGGGCTGTTTTGGGGTTAGCTGAGTCTGGGGATCAACCCTTTCCCTTTGGGATTTGGTGCAACAAGCTCCCTGGCTTCTGTGCTGCTGGGTGCCAGGCTGGTCAGGGCAGTGCAGGGGTGCTTGGCCAAGACCATGGAGCCTCAGGGAGCTGCCAGCCCCTGGGCAGCCTGGGGGGCTGGGGAAGCCCCTCTCTTACCCCTTGGGCACTGCTCAGGGAGGCAGCGAGCCAGTGGTGCTCAGCACTGAGAGGGAACGGGAGTCTGCCCACTCCCTGCTTGCTCCTGAGGTCAAAAATAGCCCTGGCTGGAGCCTGAGTTTCAGCTGGCAACTTGCAGGGCTTCAATTTAAACAATGAAGGACCTCAAATGAGAACGTGACACCAAAGCAAAGGGAAAACAGCAACTGAGCTGGGCTGTGCAGCCTCCCTGCCAGGGCTGCCCTTGGGAGGACACCATGGAACAGGGATGGATCATAGTGGTTCCATTGGGTAGTGGAGAGTCCCAGGCTGATACCAGGGCTGTGGTTCTCCTGGGGTCTGGTCTGGGATGAACTCTGCTATGGCTACCAGGAGTGAGCTGAACCCGCACAACTGTGAGAGTTTGAGGGTATTTAGGGACAAATGTGCCAGGCTGGGAAATGAAGGTGGTGTGGATTTTTTGTGGTTTTCTGTTTTTTGTTTTGGGTTGTTTTTTTTTTTTTTCCTGCTGCGTGCTCCCAGTATCCTGTCTTGACTTCACAGAGAATCTGGAGGCAGGAGTGATGAAGGGCAGAAGTCAATTCTCTAATCAGAAAGGGGTGTTGCTTGGATACACTGCTAAGCAACCTCAGGGCTCCTCAGGGATGGAAATAACCTTCTTTTCCTTCTCCATTTCTTCCTCTTCATTAGCATCAAGCTTGAGCAGTGTGCTGGGACCATGAACACCATCTTGCCACAATCTGGGACCTTACTGCAGCCACATGGAGTCCTGACAGGGCTAAGCTGGAGGGGACCTGCTGGCAGGGGGGGACATGGTGTGACAGCAGATCTCTTCCTTCTTGTGAGTGCTGCCCTTGGCCAATGTTTGTTGAAGGACCAGCTTCAGAAGGCAGGGGACAGTGACAGAAGGAAGGAGACAGCAGCAGCTCCTCACTGCCTGTGGCCCCTTGGCACAGCCAGGGATGTGGTGCCCACCTCCAGCCCCATGCCTACAGCCCATCCAGCTGCTGCTTACTGGTGTAACTTCCAGGACTTTCATTACATCTCCATGAAAGACCCATTGGAGATGCTTAATTTAAAGTGAGAGCTAGTTAAAGTTATGGTCCTTTGCCACATTTGTTTTATTTCTGAATCGATGCCTGGGATGGGGCTGTAGGGATCACAGGGAGCAGGGCAGGCTCTGGCTCTAGGAGCTGCCCAGACAGTCAGGGCTGGCTGTGTGTGGGTGGCAGTCCTTGTTACTGTCACCCCTTCCTGCACAGCAGTGTGCTGATGGTGCCACCACCAAGATGGGATTGTTTTGAAGGACCTGGCAGACCTGCAGTCTCCTGCTTTGCTGCTGACTGTAAAGGGCCTGGTATTAAAGTGTGATTGAAAACATGAATCATCTCTCTAATTAAACAGCATTGCTCTGTGCCAGGAAATACGTCTTTTTTGTCAGAATCTTTGTTTTTAAAGGGGAATAAATCTCAGGCAAGGATAAAGATTGTCTCCTGAACCCTTTATCACAGAGTGACAGTGATTTATCACTGGTGCACCCTGGCACCAGAGAAGGAATAACATTAATAAATATTTATTTATAAGCCACAGCAAGCCTGAAGGTGCCGAAACACCCACCAGAGCATCAGTATCATCCTGCAGCCTGGGATTGCTTTGGCTCTGATGGGATCTCCCCAGGGCCAGCCAGAGGCAGGGGCTGGAGGCTTTGTGGTTCTTTTGGTGGGCTCACTCCTTGGTGAAATCAGGGGGGCCTGGGGCTGTCCTCATCGTGGTTTGAGGTGGAAATGCAGTTTGCAAAGGGCCTGGAAGCTTGTGTGTCATTCTGAATCCATGGAAATGCTGGATGCAAATCTCTTTCCTGAGTTTTGGGAGCGATGGAAGGCCAGGTTGGGTTGTCAGTGTCACCACAGCTGTGGCACTGCTGCTCTTCCTCGTCACCCCAGCAACCAGACTGTGGGTAACACTGCGAATGGAGTCCTCCTGGTCCTGTCCCCCAGCCCCGGGGCTTGGCCTCCCTCTGCCCAGCTCCTGGCACCAACCTCCTCCCTAACACTGGTGATTACTTGTGACACCTCGCTGGCCTTGACAGAGGGTTCCTGAATTTCTGTGGCCATGTTTATGTGCTTCTGACAAGCACCACAGCCTCCCTGGGACTAGGAAGGGTAGCCAGGTTTCTTGTCATACTCCTTTCTGCAAAACAGCCTGGATGTGGGCTAAGTGGGTCAGTGAGAGGTTAGGGATGTGCAGCAGCCTCTCTCTCCAGCCCAGCATCCTCTGTCAGCCAGAGCCTGCTCGTGACTCCTCTCGGGCTGGGGGGATATGAGAAGTACAGCAAGTTTCATATTAATTGTAAGTTCAATGACTGTGTACATGAATATTTAATTAGCTATACATTCCATGAATATGCATGACATGCAAATGCAGGAGGGAGCAGGCAGTGAGACAGGCGTAGGAGCAAGGCAGAGAGCAGGCAGAGCTGGAGCCAGTATCCCCTGCTCCTTGGGGACACCCTGCCCCTGGCTCTGGCAAACAGGGACCAGGAACAACAGGAGCTGTGGGACTGCAGGAGACGACCTGGAGCAGGCAACACCTGCACCTGGGGTTGTTTGTCCTGTGCTGGTGGGACCTTCAGGCACACACCTCTGCTGTGTGCTTGTGAGCTGCAGAACGGGCTGGCACATCCAGCACTTTCCTCTTGTCCTAGAGTATATTTCTCAGCACCCCCTGTAGGACACAAACTCCCAAGTATCTCCAGAGATGCCCCAGGTCACTGCAGCCAGTCCTAAGATTCCGGCCCCCCAGCACCTTCCAGCTCAAGGCCATGCTGTGAGATGCACTCTCAGATGCAGCAGCATCCCCCACCTGCAATGAAAACTGGGTGAAATGGAGCAAAAAGCCCCAAGGCAACACACCAGATCAAAAAAACTCACCCCAACAAAGGGGTCATCACCTTCTTTGGCCAACCCAGGCTCTGCCAGCACCAGCAGGGACAGGTGTGGAGCTGGGGCTGGCAGGGAGACTTTTATCTCTAATTATTGCTGGGATGGTTATCGTGATTAGAGTCAGTGGGGCCTGGCTGCCAGAGCCACTTACTGGGGTGTTACATATCTGTCAGCACAGCTCTTTTTATGGCTTGCAATTACTGCATGAAATAGCTTTTTTATTATTATTATTTTGGCATTAGAAAAGCTATTAAGTTGTGGGGGATAAGAGTGCTGCTCTATTTAATTTTCTCATAAAGAACACTGTCTGTGGCAACAGGTGGCTCCTGAGGCACAAGGGACATGGGGGGGGCCACACCCCACCCTGAGACCTTCCCAGGGCCCACAAGGGGCTTTGGGGTCTGTGCAGCAGGAGGTGAGGTGTCCCAGGTCTCCATCTCAGTACCACAGGTGTGATGGTGCTGCTGCTTTTCCCCTCCCTTTCGTGGGAACAGCTCAAGATGAACAGAATCTCCTGCCTCTGCTTCTTCCATTTTTTGACAACCTGTCTCATTTTCACGTAGTTTCCCTACTAACACTGAGTACATCTGCACTGTACTCTCCCCCTGTAGCATTAAACCTGATTGCACCATGGTCCCTGTCCCGTAGTGGGTCACCCACCAGCACAGCTTGAACCAGCTCCAGTGTGTGCAGCACTCCACACCAAGTCAAGAACAGCATCTTTTTTTTTTTTTTTTTTGGGGGGGGGGGGGGTAGGAATTTTTATTCAGGGATCATGATTTGTGTCCAGGTGTCTCAGCGTCTGTTTGCACCTGACAAGGCAGGAGGCAGCTTCCTGCTGTCAGTTTCCACTTGAACTCTGCAGTTCCTCTGATCTGGGTTAACTTTTCCACACCAGCCCTGTCATTATTAAGTCTGGGATTTTTCCCCCGGGCAGCCTGATTTGCATTGCCTGTTTCATGTGCCTCTGTGTCTCCCTCCAGGCACCCCAGGGGTACACGGGGCTCCTGCTGCATCCACCCTTAAACCAGACTGGTCTGGATGAAGTGTCCTGTTTGCTGCCTTCCCATATCCTCTGGTTTAACCCCCCTCCACAGGACCTCTCTGGTGCCAGCTGAGTTCTACCTGTCCCTGCTACCAGAAGACTCCTTGGAATCTAAGTTACTAAATCCCTTCTAAGGCTTCTCTCAGGCATGGGCTGTATTTTAGGGAATGTCACCAGCTTTGCCACCTGCTTCTCATTCTTGGAGAACCCCTGTGACTCCCCAAGCTCTGCAGCTCTTCCCTAAGGCATAAGAGGAAAGGCAGAGGAGAACAGCCATCCCTGGGGACCCAGCCTGAATTGTTCCTTGCCTTCCCTGACACAGCGTCCCAGAGTCAGGTGCAAGGGGAAGCCAAAAGTGTAATTTTATGATCTTTCACCCAGGAACAGCTCCGAGATCCACATCCTGCACCTTCTTCTGATCTGCAGGCAGGTCAGCATCCCTGCCACTGCAGCATCCCTTCCATGGATGCAGTGGGTGGAGAGTTTAGGGAACTGAGTTGAGATGTCAGCCTCTGGGGTGGGTGTTTTACCTCTGGAAATGCCAGACATGGGCCATTCCAGAAAGCAAATTCACAGTTTCTTTATGCCACCCTCTCAGCTGTTCCAGTAGCTGGAGTCACTGGTGCAGGTGTGAGATGTTCTGATGAGGTTCTGGAGCTGGGCTGGGCTCCAGCCACCCTTCCCTGGCAATCCTGGACACATCAGACTGGAGCTGCTGCCAGAGAGCCATGATCAAAAATGCAAACTCTGGAGTGAAGTGGGGCAGAAAGGGAGAGCTGGCTCGATGCAATTACTGCTGACAGCTCCTCCAAGTGAGAGCCTGAGAGAGTTGACAAAGACTTTGAAGTCCTGGACGATTTGTGATGGAAAAATCCCAGGCTCTGAAGCTTCCAGGTATATTTAGCTTTAGGTATTATAGTGATGGGCTTATGGGCTCAGAAACTTACATCCCCTCCGACCAGCCAGTCCAAAGGTCTCCCTTCTCAAAAGGGGAGGGAGAGTTACCCCTCATTAATCTGTCCACATGCAGCCAAATGAGATCCAGGGGTCCTGGTTCCCCTGGCAGGGGTTGAGGCAGAGAGCTGCTCACTGGTTCCTTCCCAAGAGCAGTGCAGAGAAATGGCATTTAATAACCAGTGAGGAATGAAGCCCCTCGGGGGGAACACTCCCATCATGAGTTACAAGCAGCTGATTCAGGATGGTTAAAGCCCAGATTTTCCTCCCACTGATGATCGCTGGGCAAGGTGAACTCTGAGGACAGTTCTGTGAAACTTCTGATTTAAAGGGGCTCACACAAATGCCTCCCTCCCTTGGGCACTGGCGAGACCAAGCCCAGGCAGTGGGTGCAGCATGGGGCTCCCCTGTCCCACAGAGTCGAGTTATTCTCCCCAGTCCTTGCCCATGCAAAAGGGTCCTACCTCACAGCCCCAGCCGCATGTGCCCAGGGCTGCAGGACCCCCAGCAGCTCCATGGGGAGGGCACTGCCCTGTCTCCATCTGTTATTTGCTCTCTGCAGAGCTCAGTCACAGGAAAATCACCGAGAGCTGTAAGATTAACCTCACTGCTGTATGTTTTGAAGCTGGAAGTGGGCAGCCCACTGTGCCTGGAGAAATGAGCAACCTCCTGCAGCAGGCGATAGCATTGACTGCCACCTAATCCCTCCTTGGCTGGGGATTTGTCATCTGCAGGCACTGAGCAGGGCTCTGCCCAGTGATGGAGCCCTCAGGAAGAGCTCTCAGGAGCACACGGGGATCTGTGGGCACCCCCTGCCTGCCGACCCTGCCTGGGCTCACCAGGCATTGCTGTCATCCCTGGAGGAACTGCACCTCTGATATCCCACAGCAGGCTGCCTTCAGCATCCCCATCAACACACGCTGCCAGGGCACCTCCTCAAAGCAACGGGACAGGGCTTGGCGAAGCAAAAATCCCTCACAGACCAGCCCCTTCCTAAACACTGCCACAAGCCACGTGGCTGTGGGTGACACGCAGCACCTGTGACATGGACGTGATCAAAGCCTGTGGCTTGAGCATGCAGGGGCACCTGCACATCTGGTACTGCAACAGAGAACATATCTGGCACCACAGCCCCCAACAGGAACAGTCACAGATGAAGATGTCATCTGAGCTTTTGGTCAGAGGTTCCTCCTCTGTTCACACACCAAGGCCTGCCCACCACCCTGAGACCACCTGCCCAGCAATCTGTGGATCCAGCAAACACCCACCCCGGGCAGGCACAGCCTCTCCAGGGGCTGCAAGGGTGAAGCCAAATTCACTCTGTGCCAGGGAGGCTGCAGCAGAGGCTGAGGGAGCATCCTGGGGGGCAGAAGAGCAAGCCCCTTGCTCATCATTAGCTGGTTGCATGGGAACCACATCACGGCTGGAGTTTATAAATTTGCAAAGCACCAATTATACACTATAGCTGAGCTCTGAAGAGTGACCTTGTCAATACACAGTCAAGCTGGAGGAAAACTATTGGCAAGATCTGAGCAGCATCAGCACGGACAGGCCTTTTTAGAAGGACCAGAGGGTGTGAATTATTAATTTTAAGTCTGTCCTACTTTCTTTGCATGAGATGAGGAGTTCTACCCAGCAAGTAGGAGAATTCTTTGCCTTTGAGTATCACTGTTCTTATGGTCCAGAGAGGTACATGCGCTGCTCTAGCTGCCCTGGGGGGGAACAGGGCAGGATGTCCTCAGCACAGAGAAGAAGGAGGGGGCTTCTCTGCAGGCTCTCTGATGGCTGTGTTGCTCTCCCCTCTCCAGTCTTTATTTGAAAGGGACTAGTTTAAAACATCAAAAGCACTTGCGCTAAATTAGAGTTTGGTGTTCCCTTGGGCTGGTTTTATTTGAGCTAAAAAAGGAGGAACCACACCCAGCATTAGCCTACACATCTTGCCCCCCTCAGATCCACCTCTGGGGTGCTCTGGCCCAGCGTGGATGGGGTGCCAGGGTTTTAAATACTGATAGGAACAAATCAGGGTTACGGGAGGGTCGAGGGCTGGAGGTGAGGTGGGATTGCTGGGGTGGTTTCAGGCTCTGCTCCCCAGCTCCAGAGGCCGGAGAGCTAGAAGAGGATTAGAAACTGATGGCAGGGAGGGTTGTGTCTTGTCAGAAGGACTCACTGCAGCCTGCAAAAGCCCAGAAACACGAGGCAAGATTAATGTGACAGGGCACGGCTGCACTGAGGGCTGCGTCATCGCTCCCACTTTGCTTCCATCCGTGTTTTTGTCACTGCTTTTCCCCTTGTTCAACTCCCTCATTACCTTCCCTCATGGAAACACCCTGGGCAGAGGCCCTGAGGGGGTCACCTCAGCACCTTCAGCCCAAGGACCCGCTGGAAAGTGGGAGCTGCAGTGGGCAGAGCTGCTCCCTGCCCTGAGGACTCGAGCCCCGGGGGAAGGACCAAGCAGCCCACACACACACAGCCTCTGAGCTGGGAGAAAGGTCCTGCCAGGTCTGTGCAGTGTCCAACACATGAAAAGAGCATCTCCAGCCCCCAGCCCTGACACATCCTCCCACAAAGGTATTGGAGACCTTTTCTTTAGAGAGGCAGAGCCAGGCAGCTCGTGTCCTCTATGAGGGTGGCAAGACTGGGGACCCAGGGACCTCCTTTCTCTCCTGGGAAGCTGTGTGATTCCTGGCACGTTTCCAGTGGTTTGGGGTTTTTTTAAGAGAATTTGAGGAGGGGTGGGAGGGCTGAGGTGTGAAAAACGGGTCTGCCTTGCAAAACGGAAGAGTTGTTACCAGAATGTTGATTTAAAAGGAGTCAACAGAAACCTAACTATAACCGAGGCACTAGAATGAAACCCAGTATTTATTTATTTATTTATGTATTTATTTTTATTTATTTTAACCCCGAGGACCGACACTGTGTTGCAAAGCCCGTGGGAAACAAGGAGCTTGCTCTGCCCTGCCTGAATGGAGGGGAAGCAGTGCCAGGAGAACAGCAACAGCAGCCAGGAGAAAGTTCAGATTTCAGCCTCTCTGCCCACCCCCTGACACCAAGTGTTCTGCTGGACCAGAGGCATGCAAAGAGATTTAACTGTGGGCCTTCCCAGCCAGCTCCCTGAGCCCTGTCTTGGCATCCCAGGGCTTCTACAGCTCTGTCTCCATTGCTGGGCATGCAGGGGGGAGGGCACGGGGCTGGCAGTGGGACACAGACACTTTGTACCTGGTGGCTGCTCCTCATCTCACCCTCTTGGCGTGTCAGGCACCAGTTTGCAGGGAAACAAAGGCAACAAGGGTGAGCAGCACAGGAGCAAAGACACGATCCCTGATTTTTGGCTTTGATGTGTGTTGGTTTCCAAAGAGTCTGGAAAGAGCCTGTCCTGGGGGCTGCAGAAGCTGCGGGCCAGGGAAAATGCAGTCCAGGGCGTTAGACCTCCTCCCGTTCAAGAGGGTCTGCTTCCAACAAAGCAGAAGCTATTTTTGCTCTCAGAAGCTGATGAAAGGCTGTGCTGAGGGAGCCACCATTCCCTCACGTGCCATCTGGAGTGTGTGACACTTGCAGATCAGAGCTTTCCCCTTCCCTTTCCCTTCCACCCAGGGTGCTGCAGTCCTGCAGCTTTCCCGGCGGCCAGAGGCAGCCTGGGAGGTTCCTCCTGCCTCCTGCTCCTGCCTGGGAATCAGCTCTGCACAGCTCCCACCCAGTGCCCTTCCCTGCTCAGACAGAATCTCCTCCTCCTCTGGGTCCCAGGAGCTTGGAGCTGCTGATGTCCTGCCCAGCCTGAGCCCCCCAGCCAGCACCCTGATGTCCTTGTCCTTGACTGTCCCAGCTCATTCCCTGGGCAGTGCCAGACCAGATACCACGTGGATTAAACCTGCAACTTTTCCTGTCTACAGAACCAGCTTCTCTGTGATGGCATTGGCCTCTCCTGTGGAAGGAGGAAGCTTTTCAGACCCAGGAGCTCAGGCTCAAGCCTTCTGCTGCTCCTCTCCAGTCAACTCCTGGGGGGATAGAATCCCAGATCTAACCAGGGGTGTGGTGTGGTTTTGTTGCCTTCATCCTTGCTTTTTCCCAAGCATTTGGAGCCCTGCTAAGAAGCTTTGCCATGTTCACTCCCCAGACCCACATGCCATGAGCAGAGACCCCATCACTCTCCTCAGTTTCCCCGTGGGTTGAGAGCAGAAATGAAACCAGAGAGGAGTGGGAGGACCCCGGAGCTGTCCCGTGGCGTGTTCACTGTGCAGAGATGTGCTGGGAGCTGGTGCCAGGCTCCCCGGGTGCCTCCAGCAGAGACAAATCCTCCCCACAGAGCAGTGGGAGATGTTCCTCCTTCTCCTACACCCCTCCTGAGCAGCTCTGCTGGGTCCTGCTCTGGTTCCAGAACAGCACCAGGTTTAGCTGTGCCAAGGGGAGCTCCCCTGGGGCTCGTGTGGCTGAGGTCTTTCAGCTCTGGTTGGCATTACCTCCTCTTTCCTCCTCCTTACAAGAATTCCTCTGTTTTCTCCCCTACTCCAGGGCTGTCCCCCACCTTTCCATGCTCTCACAAAGGCTTCCAAGGGTTTGGCCCATTTGCAACCCACTCATGAGGACTTCTCTCGCAGTGCAATTAAAAACTCAGTATTTTTCCTATCAGCAGAGGCAAGGGCTGGCCTGAGTGTCCACTGAAGCCAGAAGCAGCTCAAAGCCTTCCCCATGGCTCCAAGAAAAAAGGGGGGGAGGGCATGGGGAAATCCACCCCTCCTCTCCTTACACCACTGCCTGAGGCAGCCCCCTGCCCATCCTGCTCTGCTGGGGGAGTGGCAGGTTCAGATCTCCCAGCCACGCTTCTTACAATCCCCCTCCCTGGATTTATAAACCCAGCAATGGGCATGGATTCATGTATTGCACCAATTTAAAATCCACTTAATTTTTTTTTTTTAGGTTGTACAGAAAAAAAAAACCAACAGCAACAGAGTCAGGAAGGTATTTAATTATACCTCATGATTGCAAATTTTATATCCCCAAATTGTACTGTACTGTATTTAATTCAATTAAACATTGTAAAACTCCCGTTATCCCCCTCAGATGTTAATAAATCCAAGAACTTACAACTCACTTTATTTGTGGCTCTTGCAACACCAAGCTGCTGTTATTTATACATTTCTGGCTGTTTCTAAACATAACAGATTTTTATTACTTTCTGGCCCTATGCCCAGAATGGGCAAAGTTTGGGGAATAAAAATTTTAAAAATGGGAACTTCTCTTCCTGTTTTCCTCTCCCCTGCTCCTTTCAGTGTGACTACAGAAGCTGTGAAAAAATAAAAAATAAAATTAAAAAAACCCACAAAAAAAAGCAGGGTGCTAATTGCTGAAGTGGGAAGTGGCCATAATAAATTTCATCAGAGGCTGCTGTGGAGTGTTGGAGCTCTGAGCTGTTGGGGCTGTGGGGTGGGACCAGCTGGGTGATGCTGAAAGGGACTGGTGTGATGGAGCTACACCAGAACCACCAGGCTGAGGGACAGGGGGCAGGGGAGATTTTTACTGCTGGTGGTGGGTGGAGGCTGGGCAAATTATAAACTCATTTTAAGCTTTATTAAACTCAGTGCTTTGCCCAACTTTTCCCAAGAGGGGAGCTCTGGGGTGAAGTGGGCTTTAAGACAAAGCATCCCTGCCAGCAGCTGGGCTCAGGGTGGGGTCACCCTGAAGAGGTGCAGTGCTGAGGCTCCATCATCTGGCAGAAGGTACAAGCTGGAGGCCTTTTCCTTCTCCAGCTCCTCAACCCTGATGGAAGAGAGCTGGGAAGCAGCTGGTTATCCACGGGCCATTTAGCAGCCAGCCTCCAGGAGGCTCAGCTACCACTGGAGCCCGTGTTGGAGGTGTCACTGCCTCCAGCACGTGTCACAGGGATGTGGGGATGCCCCCAAACAGCTGCTGCCTGGAAATGACTCTTCTGGTTATCGGCTCCACGGTGCAGAGCCACCAGCATCACCCCCAGGCCCCTCCATCACGTGTCCCTGCTGCAGGTCCCCTCTGGCTGAAGAAGAAGGTGCTTCACAGCTCTGCTCCCAGACCTGGGCAGAAGGTGTCAGGGAAATGCCTGGCTCTACAATATGTTTCTCTGCAAATACTCTTGGACAAACATGAGAGCAGGTCCAACAGTGGAGAAGGTTTGGAGCCTGGGTGGAAGGTGCCAGGGGGTCTGGCAGAGGCTCAAAGACCCTTTCCAGGGGTTGGGTTCCCTTCTGGTGTAGCCTCGGGGGTCCAAGAATCCCTCCGAACCCCAATCCCACAGATGTGCTGGGGGTGAGGGCTTCTGAGTCTTGCTGGGGAGCCCCGTCAGGGGGCAGCTACTGGGATGTGGTGCCCATGAAGGTTTTTGGTTGTGGTTCATCTTGGCTGCTTTCTGGGCATTAACACATGTGTCTGCACTGCAGAGCAGCTCCTGTAATTAACAAGAGGGGAATTTTCTCTGCTAGTTAAATCCCAGCTGTGATCAGCAGCTCCATGGGGTGTTAATGGTACCTTGCTCATCCCGTGGAGAAGTGGCAGCTCTGCCAGGCAGGGATGGTGTCCCCAACGACCCCCCAAGATCCCCCCAGCCAGCCCCTTGCTTTCCTCTCTCCTTCCCTCAACCCCGCTGCTTTGTCTCCCTCCTCTTCTGGGGTAATTGGGTGCTGCTGGACTATTTCACCTCCAGGTTCTCCAAGTCCAAGGGGCAGAGTCTCTGCTCACAGAGGCAGACAGGACAGAGGTTCCTTGCAAACCACTTTGGTGTCCCCATGGATTTTTGCTCCACTGTAACACTTACACGACTCCCCCCTCCTCCAGACCTTGTCCCCTCTGTCCCCATACAGCTCCGGGGACACCCCTCAGGGCTGGAAATCCTTGAGGATATGGGGACTGCAGGAGATGCCCTCTGTGGGCAGGATGTGGGGCAGAGGGGGATTTGCTGTAGGTGTCTGGGACTGCAGACAGCCTCAAGGCATTGGTCAGGCACCCTGATGCTCTGTGCAGTGAACGTGAGTAAGGTCCCCACGGTGCTTGTCCCCTGGGTTAGGGCAGCAGGATAGCAGCAAGGCTGCCAGACAAACAGACATGACCCAGACCTACTGACATGTTGGCTGAAGCAGGATTGCAAAGTTTAACAAACAAGATTGCCAAAGCTCCTTCTGTGTTCACACTGTCTGGAGATGTTGGCTCAGTGGACAGATCCCACAGTTATTTTCTCTTTTTTTTTTTTTTTCCCAGAGCTGGGATGAGATCCCAGATGACCTCAGGGTGATCCCTGGAGTGACTCAGGGCAGGCTTGGCCCAGGCCAGGTGCTCCTGCACAGTTAAGCTGTTGTTTTCACAGGACACAGTCCCTGAGGTCTGGTTTGGTTTCTTGCTATTACTGATTACACATAATTATTACAGATGCTTTTTTTGGTGATATTTGACTCCAAACTGGTTCATCTTTAGGATGAAAAATGTCAAGCTCGTAGTTCATAGTGCAGAACAGAGCTGCTGGGAGACTTTGGGGCCAGAGGGAGATGATGGGAATGTTAGAGAATTATTTTGTACAAGTTGTGTTGTGGTTTGTTGGGTTTTTTTCATGGCTCCCCTGAGGCTTTTCAACTTATAAATCTGTGTGGCAGCTGAATTGACCAGCTCTGTCATGTCAATAACCCGTGTCCAACAGCATCCCAGAGAACTCGTTGACATTGGAGAACACAACAGCTCATCCCAGTCCCACCACTGCTTGGCATCCAGTTTTACGGATGTCTTCTAATAAAAACTGACTCTGATGGGAGTAGCAGGGACTCTTGAATAGTGGAAAGAAGGCTCATCATAAGTGCAAGCTGAAGATCCAGGACAGAAACAGCAGCATTGGCTGTACACTGAAATACTTGGGCAGAGCTCAGCAAGGAGCATTGGTCAAATTAAGCAGAGGTCAGCAAGTAGGAACCAAGAGCTGGAGCCAGGACATGGGCAGCCACAACTGGTAGAGGCTCAGGCTGAGAGAAGTAAACAACAGCCCATGGACGTGATGGTCACCACACAGCAGGGTGCAGCTGTAGGAAAGCAGAAGCTGTTCTTCCCTTACCTGCCAGAGCCCTGTCTGCATTTCTCCAAACCAGTTTTGATTCTGGTTCAATAAGAGGATTAGAGCTACGCAGGCTTGTCTGGGGCAGTGATTCATTTGGTGAATTCAGGCAGCAATTACATTTGCAGATTGTCAGCAGAGAGGCTTTGATTTGGAGAAATGTCTTCATTATTCTCAATTATTCAGAGGACATCTTGCTACACCAACACTTGTGCAGTTTTCACGCCATTTGCTGTGGCCATGGCCCTCGTGTCAAGTGCATCATGGGGTCTTTGGGCCAGCCCCCGGGAGGGCCTCTGCACAAAACTTCATCAGTAGCAGCAGGAGGCAAACAGACAGGATTCCATCCTGGCTGCAGAGCTTCCCTACGAGGTTTTCTCACACGAGGAAGGTGTGACCAAGCAGGCCATGTGTGTGTGTGACAAACTGAGGAGCTGAGCGCCTGCAATCGCCCCAATGACAACCTGCAATGGCTTCCTGAAGTGGGAAAACCTGCTTTTACAAATGTTCTCACACCTCGGGAAGGAGATTTGCTAGCAAGCTGGGAAAAGGGTCTAGGCCTACCTGGGAGAATTTTTTCCCCCCAGCTCCACTGATCAGTCCAATAAAAGCTGCTGGCTACAGACCTAGCATGTGTGGACGAAGGGTTCTTTGAGGAAACAGAAGAAAATGTGCAACATGATCATGGCTGTTCCCAAGCCAAATGTCAGCACCATGGCTTTGAATCACAGCTGCCAGATGGACCTGGGGCAGCAACTGGAGGCTGCACCATGGCACCCACGTCCCTCCCAGGCATCCACCCCAACAGCATGCGAGGTCTCGATGTCATTTGTACTTTGCAGCAATCTGACCAAGAAATACCCTGCAGCCCAGGGTTATTCACTGTGCTGGGGAGGATGGCTCACAAACACTAACTGTAATGTGTCCAGGCCATCTGCTCAAGCCCACCCTGCCTGCCCCACACGTCTTTCCTGGTGGTCAACACCCTCTTTTGAAGAACAGTGATTACTTAGAGTTTTTGACAGAGACACAAGAGCATTTGGAAATACATTTCAGTGAAGGTAAACCCAACATTTTCTTCTAATTTCTCTGAGCAAAATGAAAGCCAGCTCTCCCCTCTATTTTTAGCTTCCCCACAACAAGCTGCAGGAGAGAGGAGCAGCATGTTGATGAGGAAGGTTATGGCACCCCAGACCTTTCTGGGCTGCTGCAAACAAGCTCTACTTAGAGGGGTTTGCCCACAGCCATGCTAGGCTGTCCCACCTCTACCTAAGGAAAGTGCAATGCCCCAGACCAGCATCAGCAAAATGTCAGTCTCCTCCTTGCTGCCGAGGTTGGGAATGAACTGTGTTAAGTCCTGGACAACCCCTGTCCCACTGTGCTGGGGGGATCAGGGATGCATTTGTTCTCCCTCACTTTGGTGCCTTTAACTTTGGTTTGAGCTTTGGTGAGCTGCCTGAAATTCGCACTGTGAGGCCCCTGTTTGTGAAGGAAAAGATCCACAGAGAGTTCTGGCCCGAGGAAACATCCTGCAAGGAAGATGACCAAACTTGGATCATGGCTAGATGGCAGGGAAGGGAAGCACTTCACGGTCCCTGAAATATGCTACAAAAGAAGGAATAAGCTTGACCTAGATACATGATAACATGGTCCCTGGCAAAGTGCTGCAGCAAGAAGGAGAATTTCACATTCATTAAAAACCCAGCTCACTTGCTGCCCACAGATACAAACAGCCAGGAATTAGACACACACAGGGATGAGATGGCTGTGGCAAGGGCTGAATTCTGATGCTGCGGTGCCACGGGTGGGTGCTGGGTCCATGGGGCAGCCCCCAGGAATGCTCCCTGCCCCAGCTGCCCCATGCCATGCAGACCTGCCTTCTCCCAGCATCCAGAGTCTTCCCTTGGTGCTGGCAGGTCCATTGCTGGCTCTCCAAAAGCTGGAAGCATAGCCCTCAGGAATCCCTTTTGCCCCCAGCAAGCACCAGGTGGAGCTGTGTCACAACGCGTTTTGGGGTGAGAAGGGGAGTGCTAAATCCTGCTGCCGGCCAGGGACAAGGGTGACACGGGGACCCTCATAGGGCAGTTACCTGGTCTCGCTGGCTGGGCTTGCCCTGCTTGCTGGGATGGTTCCACTTGGCACCTTCCTCCACAGTCAGTGGCCCACTGGTCTCTGCAGAGTGGGTCACAACGTGCGGGAGGTGCCGGTGGCTACTCCTTGCCCAGGGCTACCAGCCCTCCAGGCACACCGTCCCGGCAGGGTGTGCGGCTGCGCTCGCCGCTCTGAGGCCCGTCTGGGGTTTTCCCTCCAGTGCGTCAGCAGCCTGAGCTGAAACAAGTCTGCTCAGGTGGTTTCTTCCTGCCCCGGAGCAGATAACGCGGACCAAGGAGCAGGGAGGGTTCTGATCCACGCCACGTGCAGAACATGCCAGGACGGGAGTGAGCAACCTCCCCATCACTGCCTGCCCAGGTGGAACTCGGCCTGAGCCGCTGCGATTTTATCTGTCAGACAAAAATCTGCTTTGAGCTGCTTAAAACTTTCCACCATTTTTTCTCCCCCCAAAATGAGTGGAAATGACAAATTCCTTGCAAATTTCTACGAGATCTTAGCTGTGACACAACAGCCCCAGGTAAGGGGGTGCAGATGGGGATAGCCATACCCTCATTAATGAAATATTTTGAGGGGAAAAAATTGTCCCCACTAGAAATGTTCTGGGACCCAGAGGTTTAAAAAAGAAGTAAACAGGGCTGGGTTAAATGGTCGTGAGGTGCCACAGGAGCTGACGTGAGCCGTAGAGGAGAATTATGTCCAGCTGTGAACAAGAGGCTGGAGAATTGCTGCCTCCCACTTTCACCCCCACGGATGAGGAGTTTTACAAGGTCGGTAAACATCATTCTGCATCCCTTCATAGCCAGGGAACCGTGTTCTGCCCCGCAGCTTGCAAACTTCACAGTGGAAACTAAAATATCCTGCCTTTGAAGTGCTGCTCCGAAGTTGATCTCAAGCCACCAATACAAGAGACCCCAGAGCCAGCAGTGTCCTGAGAGCGTTGGCCCGAGCAAATAGGAGCACCAGTGATGTTTTTCTCACAGCCTGTGGTTCTCTGGGGAGACTGAGCAAAACGACCCCATAGCCAGGGGGTCCGGCACAGGGGCAGAGCCGTGGGTTCCGCTGGGAAAGCTTGGGCACTCTGCCTTCCGAACCCGGTGAAGCTGAGGTGGCTTTGAGGGCTGTTTGCTCTCTGTGCGTCTCAGGGATTTAGCCAGGTTTTATTCCCAGTACCGGGTTTTTGGATTTTGTTTTTTTGTTTGTTCTTTTTTTTTTTCCTCCCTTTCTTTCTTTTCCTCAAACCACAGAATGAGAAGCGCTGTTCTAATGCAGCTGATTGCTCAGGATTAGTGCTGGGGACACGACGTGGATTGTGCGCCAGAGGTGCAGACAAAAACCTCCTCAAATTAACTTTTCAGACTGAAAATCCTACGGTTTTCTGAGGCAGAATGGTAGCGCCAATTTCTTTAAGGACGGGTTACCCGGTTCGGAGGGCATGGGTTCCCCCGAGGCCAAGGTACAAAGGATTTCTGAGGGTGTTTGACTCTGGGCATTCATGTCTAATGAATTCACCCGCCATGCACAGCCCCAGAACGCTAACTTTCCCCGATCCGAATCTATTTTTTTTTTTTCTCCTTCTCTGCAATGATTCTTCCCCTAATTAGGAAACCATAAATACAATTCTAAAAAAAAAAAATTGGGTTAGGCTCCATGTGTAATGCAGGGAGGAATTTGTACAGACAGATAAGCTTTAAAGCCACGGAGCGGGAAGGGGATCTTTGCAGGAATTTCAGCCCAGGAAGGTTTCAGTTCTTTCGGAAAGAGAGAAAAGCAGAAGTAGAATAAACGACACGTGTCTTTTAAAGCCGCTAATGGAAGATTCCCCGAGGCGACCAATCAAGCTGGCAAGCCTCCTTTTTTGATTCCTTGACAGGTTCCTATCTTCCACGGAGGTGTCAGCCCAGACTTCTCTGTGGAGCCGAGGACGCCGGGACGCGGCCAGGACCCCACGGAGACCCAGCCCAGCCCAGGCCCCCAGACCACGCTCACCTCCCACCCTCTCCTATCCTCAGCTGCTGGCTCAGACGGGTAAACGTTTTCTCTTTTAAATGGTGTTAACTCTGACTTACATAACTGCCTGTGGTTAGAGCCGGATCCAGCTAGAGGGATTGGGCTGTTCTGGTGCTCCATGTGAAGCAGCCAGCACAGGCCAAAGGCAGCGGTGGCTTCAGCAGGGGATTATGAAGCTGGTGGGGTCTTTGCCCTCCAGGCATGCACCGGTTGGAGCCAAAGCCTTAGCTGGGGTCTTTGCCTCCCACTGGTGTTTCAGGCACAGCCAGCGTGAGGCATGCACAGTGAGCGTCCCTCCAGTGGACTTATTTTACGTCCCATGGAGGACTAAGTCAGCCTGAAGAAGTGTTTTGAACAAAAGGCAACTAAAAAACCTTTCTGCAAAACTTGCAGAAAATCAGTCTGGAGCCTTTTGAACCTTGGGACACTGGCACGGGGACAGAGCCCACAGCCTCGTGTTGTGTCCCTGAGCCCCAGCACACAGCTCCCTGACGAAAGGCTGTGCTCGGGACCAAGTTCATCAGCACTCCTGGGCCAGGTGCTTAACAGCCTGCGTGGTCGCGTTGCCCTCTAGTGTCTGGTGCTGCGAGGCAGGGAGCTTTGCTTTGCTTTGCTTTGCTTCGGTCCCAGAGCTCTGCTCCGGGAGGGTTTGTGTGAACACGAGAAGTCAGGAGTGGCTGCTCAGCAGCTGGAGAAGATGTATCTGTGCTTGAGGGTGGGTGTTGTCACCTGCAACCTGCTGAGATGTGTCTAAAGCCAGAAATCTGGATGAAAAAGCTGACAGGAAAATGCCCCAGCTGTGTGAAACATGTCCAGAAGCCATGTCCACATTTCCCCCTCCAAGGCAGCTTCCACTTGGAAATGGGGATGCTCAGTAAGAAATGGAAACAATAATAATAATAATAATAATAATAATAATAATAATAATAATAATAATAATGATAATAATAATAACGGCTGGTTGAAGTTTCTGTGCCACACTGGCTGGGAGCTGCCCCATGGTTCCAGCTATCCCCAGGGAGAGGAGTTCCCTGCCAGCCCTCCCATGCACTGGGGACATGGGTGCTGTGGGGAAGGGTCCAGCAGGCACTGGACTGCTGGAGCCTCTCAGCTGGGGGCTGCCCGGGGGGAGCTGGGCCAGCCCAGCCACAGGAGATGCCTGCACCCTGCCAGGAGCCCGAGGGCTGCATGGAACTGGCATGGAAAGAACAGATGATTAATAATGACTGGGGCTCATATTTCACCCTAGAGGAGCCCAAAGCCTCTGATGGGTGGGGTATTCAGGCTTTGCTCTCTTTTAAGTTGGCAATAAAACTCCCACAGACGGTACTGGGCCAGCCCTGGGCCAGCCCTGGGCCAGCTATGCTGCTCTGGAGGCTCCTCTCCTACCCAGGGAGATGCACGGAGGTTTTGTGTCTGCTGGGATGCAGGAGGACCAGGCTAGGGAGCCACTATCCTTGTGTCCCTGCAGAAGAGAACTGGGACAAGTGTCTCCCAGGGTGGCTCAGGCACTGTGGGGGAAGGATACCACCTCCCTACCTTTTTCTGGGCACAGGTAATGACAATGAGCTCTTAGCATCAGTTCTTCTTCACTATGTTTTTGGAGAGGACCCAGCAAAGTAGACACCCTAACCCCAGGCAGTGTTGGTGTGTTGATGATGCATGGATATGGTGTGATTGAAGAGTAAGGGAAGGCAACATTCCTGGTTATCCAAGAGGCAGAGGAGCTGCTGTCAGAGCTTTCATCCAGGAGCTGTAGGAAGTGGTCTTCTCTTCTGGTCTCCATTTTCAAGTGGCTAAACTGATTACTCGGAGCTATTGGGCTCAGGGGTTCCTGTTGCCCACAGATTTTCTTGCAGCATCACTCCCAGTTCCTGCCCACTCTGGGTCTCCCCAAGGGATTTTGTATCTGCCCTCCAGGATTTTGAGGTGCTCAGGATTTTGGCCAGGTTTTACCAGCTAAAGACAAGTCATCCAAACAGCAGTACAGCTCCTGGCCGGGCACCTGCACAAGGCAGAGGAAACTGTGACATCCCAGAGCAGCTGATGTGGTCATTCCTGGTGCCTCCTGGGAAAGCAGCTGTGAAGCATCCTCTGCCCAGGGGGGAGGAGGAGGGTGATACTGTGGAAAGCAGAGTGAGGAGCCCTGAGGGAGACACAGGCATAGAGGTCAACTCCTACATTGGGACATGTTGTTTGCTTTTGATTCCCCTGTGCCATTCACAGAAGTTAATGTGCCCTTCAGGAGGCAAAGCAGGGCCAGGGTTGCAGCTGCTCGGGGGCTCTCTGAACCCCACGTCTTCCACCCACACAGTCAGAGAAAGGTGTTGAGAGGGGAGGTGATGCACAGGGCTCACTGCAGCGGGACCTGTCCATGCTGGAAGTGCCTGGGATGGCTGTGGCCAGCCACGAGGATGGTTTCCAGGGAGTGAAACTCCATGTGGGCTGCAGGATGAGGCCAGTTTCTGGGTCTGGGAGGTGCTGGAGCTCAGCCTAGCACACCCCACATGGAGCCAGGCTATCCACCCCCCATCTGCTCCTCCCATTTCTCCTTGGTCCCCCTCAAACAACCTGTGGTCTGGGACCCATGGGATGTCCAACTACCACTGCGGGTGCAGAAAAAAAACATAAGCATGAGCTTCAAATCCAGCCCAGAGTCCCCTTTGGTGCCACAGACACAGGTGTGAGGAAGTCCATCTCCTGCTGTGGTGCTGGGCAAGGGCAGGCAGCAAAGCCCAGCTAAGCATGGCCAGAGCTGTGGAGATGGACCCCAGGGAGCCATCAGCTTCCTCCCTGGCAGGCAGAGCAGATGGCACTGCCCACCCCCACCGTGGGGAGGGGTCCCACATGGCTCTAACATGCAATGTCCTGCCTGGGCTCCCTGCCACCAACAGTGCCATCAGCAAAGGGAGGACATGGAGTGGCTGTACTGGTTTAATTGCTGTGTGTGACCTACAGAAGTCTTCCACTGAGTGCTTCCACACTGCTGGATCTGGACACTAAAAGGCAAAATGCTGTTGACAACACAGCAGAGTTTAAGGATGTGTTACAGGCTTTCCCGGGAAAACACACTTGAAAATCCTTATTGGGAGCCTTGTACTCATCTGACCTACTCAACACCATATGATCCAGGCAGCAAATTGTCTGGATACCAAATAATTATAGCCTAGTGCTAATAAACGAGCAACAAACTCATAATTATCTGCAGAAGTTATTTGATGAATGATTTTAAAAAAAAAAAACAAAACACCATGAATCTTGCTAAATTTGGAAAGACTCAAAAGCTGTCCATAGCCAGGGGGATGAGTCAGTGGGAAAGAAGAGCCCCATCCTTTTCATCACCACATGACAGCAGAGTGGAGTTACTGCTGACTTCCAGGCTGGGGATTATTTTTCACACCCCATTTGTCCTCCAGAAAGTTTCGGTTCCTGCAGAGCAGCACCAACCACTGCATCCCCGTGCAAAGGCTGCAGCAGCTCTGGGATGCCCAAAGGAGACTTTGCTTTCCCATACCTTGCACACGTGGCTGGGGATGAAAGCTGAGGCTGAAGCACAAGCGCTCCTTAGCTTCAGCAGCTTCCATCTAGGTGGCACTCCCTGCTCCTGCCTCCTGCCCGTGCTCCTGCTCTGCTCACCCTCAGGACCTCTCTGGATTGTGCTGCCACTCCCATCAGGACCCTGGAGCATGTGGCAATGCTCTGCAGAGCTCCCCTGCCTGCTGCACCCACCCAGCAGCACCCTGAGGACCCAGGCAGGTCCCAACCTCCCACATCCTGCAAAACACCCTGGGAAGGTGCTGGGCTCCACCTCTGCTAGGACCACTGAGAACAGCTCCCTTCTGACAGCGGGATCCTGCCTGGGGAAGCAGCCTCCTGAGCTGTCAGCTCTTCCTCCTGGGTTGGTGGAAATATTTTTCCAATTTGGCACTGGCTGGAGACAGAGATCCTCTGATAGCTGCACATGGGTTCAGTCTCACAGGAGCCTCTCAGAAAAACAAGGAGATAAACCACCTCAACAGCAACACTTCACAGCTCTTAGAGGAGAAGTTTTTGCCTTTTATCTCGATCCAAGTTTAAAATATTTTTGTTTTGCCATGTCAGCTGGGTGGACTATCAACCCTTACCAGAGGGCAGCCAGGTGACCTGGGTGCTCCACCACACACCAGCTCTGCTCTGGGTCCCCTTCAGCTGGGAAAGGAGAGTGAGCTGGCTGGCTTTCAAATCTCTGATGATGGAGATTCCACCACATCCCTCAGTAAATTGTTTGAATAGCTAATCACCCTCATAATGAGCAGTGTGCGCTGTGTTTCTCATCTGAATTTCTGGGTGAAACTTCCAGCTCTGGTCTCCTGTTAGACCTGTATTAGATGAAAGAATCTCTACCCACCCCATGCCAGCTCCCCACACAGGTTTTCTTGGGCTGGGCTGAAGTCACCCAGAACCTCAGCTTCACTGAGCAACTGAGGTGTTGGAGTCTCATGGATGCTTTAAGCCTCTCTTACAGTTCCAGCTCTTGTCTGGGTGGCTCCTTTCCCTTCCCAGTTTTCCTTCAGAGGCCAGGCAGCAGCCGCCAGCTCCACCGCCAGAACCAGCACCAGAGCCTCCCAGTTCTGGTCCCCATGCCCAGGGTGGCTGCAGCCTTTTCATCCTGGCATCACACAGGACCCAGGTCCAGCACCTCAGTGTAAGTCTCTGCTGTGGAACCAACGTGTCCTCTGAGGTTCCCGTGAGCGTGTGCACCAGAGCCTGTTCCTAACATGGCTGTGAAAGGAGAGTTCTTACGGCACATGGTCCAGAGGGGGATGTGCACTGCCCTGTAGTGTCCTAACAACCCAGAGGGACTTCAGCAGCCTTGGCACTCTCCTGGGAATGTTCCTGACCAGGTTTGAGGTGGTGCTTGAAAAGAAAGGTGGATAGAATCTATTTATGAGCGTGGTGGTTGTCGTGGTGGTTGTCATTAGTTATTTCACTTTATCAGCTTACTCATGATTTATCATCTGATGGACCTTGAAATGTGACCCCTGTAGAATATCCTGGCAGAGCCTTGTGCCCATCATCTGAAAAGTCCCTGGTGTCACAAGATGATACCAGGAGAAGCAGCCAGCAGTGAGTAGTGAGTTTCCCAGCCCCAGGATAGCTCTCTGGTGTTGGTGCTTGCTGCTACATCCACTGCAGGAGAGCGACTGGACAGACAATGTGTGTGTGAAGCAGAGCTCCAGAGCCCTCCTCCTCCTCCAGACTTTACTTTCCCATTAAACTGAGCATTATTTTAGAGCCTGTAGCTGCTCCCTTCTGATCAGAACAGTGGTTAGGGTGGAGGGGCTGGTGGTGCTCCCCATTGGACCTGCTGGGCACAGTGTGGTCCAGTCCTGTCCTAGAACTGTGAGGAGGTCCCACAGCCCACTGGAGAGAGGGGCAGGAGGAGAATGGAGCTTGGGAAGGCATCACTCACACCTTGGATGGGGACCTGGGGCTGGCACCCTGTTGGGAGGTGGCAGCCATAGTCACGGGGAGGGTCTCCTCCTTCCAGGCTCTGTGAGCTCCCAAGGGGATCACACAGAGAAAAGTCACAGAGCACAGGGGAAGAGTTCATCTGGGTGGCTGCACTGCTCCAATGCCACCAAATCATTCTGGCCCTGCAGGAGCCTGTGGACTGGTCCAGCCCCGTTTAGTGAAACTGCATAGATTAACTCTCATTAAAGCGTTCCCTCTGGAGCAACAACTGCTTCTCGTGCTTCACTTCTCCTTCCCCTCTTCCCAGCCCCATTATCCTCCCTGTTACAGTTCTGTGCAGAGTCCCCCCACAGCCATCGGGGCTGTCACCTCCCCATGCTCCCACCCACTGCTGGGTGCACAGGATCCCAGCCACATCCATCATTTTCCTGTCACCTCATCCTGCAGGCTCCACTATTGTGCTTCTGTTTCTTTCAGCATCACTGCCTCTCCCATTTGCCTCTTGCTGAATAGCAGTGTATCACATTATTTTTGAGATGAGCTTTTCTTGCTCTGATTTGCATTTTATTTTCTGCCCTACACCTGCCCAAATCTCCCCCAACTGGCTCACAGTGGTGGATCACAGCCCCAGTTTTGCTCTCCCTGGGCTCTGTAAAAGCTGTTGTCCTGCCGCCCAGCTGGAAAAGGACCCAACCTCCCATCCCGAGTCTGCGTTTCTCCAGGTTTCAGCCACATGAGACATGCAGGGTGCCTTTTCCTAAAGCTGGCTGCCCCAGAGGGGGCTCCTGCCCACAGCACCAACCCACTCCCCATTTAACATCCAAGCTTGGCAGCCACAGGCTCTGTTCATCCATGCCTGCTGCTGGGCAGAGGCTCTGCTACTTCCAACCTCTTGAGAAGAAACCCTGGGAAGTCAGCCCACAGCAACTCCTGGCAAGGACTGCTGAGTCCCTGATGCCTTGTGCAACAGCCTCTGATTTCACATCCTAATTTGGTAAATGACCTCAATGTGCCTTTTGCTCCCTCCTCTACCTCATACAAAGACAGGGATGTTGGGGAACATGGATGGCTTTCTGCTGGTGGGCAGCAGGCTCAGGACAGCCCCATGTGCACTGCACACAGACACAAACAGGGATTTCACCCTGCCCTGGCCAACCCCAGCCCTACTCCCCCATTCCTTTTTTGCTCCTTGCCCAAAGGTGTTGCTTTGAACTCCAAGAGAAGATCTTCTGTCATTTGTTTCTCCTTAAATTCCCTTGGGATTTGCATTAGTTTCCCCTGTCCAACTCCCAACTGATGAGGTGTGAACAAGGAGGAGAAATCATTTGCTGGGGGCTCCTCCAGGAGGATTTAAACTGCTATTAGAGATGGGGTGGGAGAATATAAAAGCTGGGAGAGGAGCTCTTTGCTTTTTAGAAGTTGGGGGGGAGGGGTGGGGATTTTCAAGGTCCTTGGGTCGCAGAAAATGGATGTCAAAGAGATTTTGAGTGCTCTGTAATGAATCTGTTGCATTTTCTGGTGGTAAGTCTGTACTAGGTCTTGCTAAACGTGTGGTTTTTTTAATTCGTAAGTCAGCCTAATGGTAAAAGCATTAGCACTGGGTTGTGTGTTACCTGTTGGTGTGTGAGCCTAAAAGAAAGGGAGAAGTGGAAGTTAATTTTGGAGGGCTGCTCCAAGTGTGTGATTAGTGAAGAGGGAAGTGTGGGAACATCCTGCCAGGTCAGGAAGGTTTGTGATGCTGGAGTGGGGAGAAGCTTTTGTTTGAGCTGCTTAAGCTGCTGGGATCCTGTTTTCCTGTTGCAAGGCACCAAGGGTACCCTGGAGCACCTGGAAGCAGCACCATGTGGTGCAGGCTGTAGGCTGGGAGTGCAGGTGCAGTGTCACCTTGGTTCCCTGTGGTGCCTGTGCTGGGGGTGGTGTGTCTGGGAGGGATTTGTCCAGTGCAGCTTTGGAGGTGTCAGAGGGAGAAACTGCAGTAAAAGCTGCTCCCGGGGCAGCCTCGGTGCCCTGGGGGACAATTCCCTGTGAAGCAGCCCCAACAGGCCCAAACTGAGCTCCTGGCGAAGTGTTTCAGCAGTGCTGACCTCCTCCTCCTCCCAGCCCTCCACCAAGGGCAGAGCCATGTTCTGCATTGTACAGTAACCCTCAAACTTGGCCCTTCTTTTATTTCCTGATGAACTGTTGGGCTTGGGAATCACTCCAGAGCTTCCTTGGGTGGAAGGCTGGATGGGTTGGGTCTGGTACAGGTTCAGCCCATGCTACCTGTAGGGTGGGTCAGCAGGTTTAAAGCTGGTGCAAGAGCTCTGGCTGCACATGAGGAGGTGGACTGAGGACTGGTGTGGAGGGAGACAGAGTTAATAAGTTAAAGCAGCTGGGATTTGGGTGGCTTGAGCCCAGTTCCAGCAGGCTGGAGAGCCTCACTCAGGGCTGTCAGGAGTTCCATCTGCTTGCAGAGGGGCTCGTGGCCTGTGAAATGCTCACCTCCTGTTGTGGTTATTACTAACCCTCCACTGCTTTTAGATGGCAGATGCTCTAGGATGCTGATGGGGTGACTGCACAGCTTCTGTCCCCAGCCAGCAGTCCTCACAGCTGGGCTGTAGGACAGTGAGAGGTCTGCACTCACCCCAGCTCCCTCCTACACCTTCCTCCTTGGTGCCAGTGTTCTACTGGGGCTTGTTTCACCACTGCCTCTAAAAGCATATTCTCAGGGCTGCAAGGATCATCTTGTACATACCGGGGAGGGAAACTTTCCACTTTATAAGAATTCCCCTCATGCATATGTATGGCAAGGTACTCTTTAACTACAAGATTGTCAGCAGCTTTTTTTTTTCTCTGGGACCTGTTACTCTCGGCCAGGGTTTTCATGCAACAGTTTTGCTTGCTCTCCAATGCAAGGCTCTAGCCAGGCTTTTCTCCAGCTCTGGTGAAACGCTGTGCTGAATGCAAAATTAAGGGTGTCTTCATGTGTGCTTCCCCTGGAGCTTATAACTTATCCATGTGCTATGCAAGCGTAACAGATGTTTTTCTAAGGTATCTGAAAGCTGGGACACATGTCCTGAAGATACTTGGGACATGCATGGACAGTGAGGCCCCTCTGTGTGCCTGGCCTGAGCTACTTGGGGTCTTTTTTCCAATCCTGAAGTGGAACTTGGAGAATGAACAGAACCGGAGTGGCCACTTCTAAAGAGGAGCTCTGCAGTGTTGGCAGAGGAAAAAACCCAGCTCTCCAGGGCGCTCAACTTTCCCTACCCTGCTGCATTGCTTTCCTCTCCCTGCAGCCACCGGGCATATTTCCATTTCACCAAAAAGCAGAGGAGGTCCCTGCAGGGAGCAGCCCCCTCCAGTAACACCTCCCACCCCTCCCTGGCAGCATCCATGGCAAGGAGGGATGAGGGAGCCTGTGGAATCAGGGAAGTGTCACGAGAGGTGGCTGGGCAGAGATGGCCCTTTCATCTGCTAAACTTCATAGCTTGAAGGGCTCCTGTGTGGTGCACTGTGTTGGGGTTTTTTGTTTTGTTTTGGTTTTTTCTGTTTTTTTGTTTGGTTGGTTGGTTGGCTGGTTGTTTTTTGATTGTTTGTTTGTTTGTTTGTTTGTTTGTTTCTGAAGGGGGAAAATCGAATTATCAGGTGAAGCCACCCCTGTGGCAGCCAGCACATTGTTCACCCTGTGGAGCCGAGGCTCAGCCAGCCCTGAATGCTGCTGGGGGGGCTGCTGCCCTCTCTTTGCTCATCCCCAGCAGATTGGGAGTTGTTGGGTCTGAGGGTCAGGCTGGGAGCTCCTGGGCTCCAGAAGGGAAAATAGCGGAGGCTGCTGCTGCTTGCTCTGTGCTCCACCTGCCCTGCAAAGCTCCTGTAGTGGGAGGTCTGCAAAGCTGAACCTTTGGAGTGAGCTGAGCAGCAGCTTCATCCCAGAGACACTGGGGGGGGAAGCAGCACTTGTACAGCAGGACTCTGGGTTAATGAAGGGTTGATGGAACAAGAAATGTGAACCAGTGAACTTGTGCTTGATTTTGGTGGAGGGTCCCAGCTGCTGGTGTGACCCAGCAGGGGTGTGCAGGAGCCTTTCCATGTGTTTTTAAAATCCAGCTGCAGGCTTTTCCTCGGGGATGTGTGGCTTCAGGTCCCTCTGTGAGCATGGGAAGGGCAGTGTTTGGGTTCAGTGCCCTGACCCTGTCAGGGCAGGGGAGACCCAGCTGGGCCATGTTGTGTAATGCACTTGTCCAACCCAGTCTGGGACTGGGGGAGGTTCCAGGACACATCCCCTGCCCATCCAGGCCATCCCCTGCCCAGGAGCTTCAAAACAAGAAGCAGCTCTTGCAGCTGGTGTTGTGGGGAGTTTCCTGATTACTTCCACTTTCAACTCTTGCCTACCCTATGCTCCCAAGTAATGCGTGTCCTATTTCAGGCCCTCGTCCCACCCCACTGCTGCTCCCCACAAGCAAAACTGGAGACTGCTCATGCTCTCTTCCTGTGGGAAAGTTCTGGGCTCTGCCCTGCCTCACCTTCCTCCTGGAGGCCTCCTCTTCCTCAGGAGGAGAGCAGGAAGAGCTCTCCCTTGAGAGGGTTCCTCACTGGCAAGAACTGGTTTTGCTAATGCTTGAGTTTGCCTTGAGCAAAGCTGCTTTACCTGCAGCTAACTGGGATGGCTGAGCTCTGGTGGAAGGGGAATGCAAGCAGGCAGATGAAGTATGGAGATGTTGAGAAGACGGCTGGAAACCTGGCGAGACAGCCCTTGCTGATAACACCCTGGATCCTCACCCAGGTGAGAATTTCCCTTCCAGGGGTCTTGGGGAGGCAGAAGGGTGGGATTGCTCACAAACAAGTGCAAAATCCTGCCCTTTAACCCTTCTTGAAGAGCTGGGCTGGACCGATGGAGCCTCAAGAACTGATCTGCGTGCAGAGAAGAGGTGCATCAGGCACTTGAACGGTTTTCCCCTCTTTGGAAATAATCCCTCAGCCCCTGTGGGGGTGGCTCAGCCCAGCTGCTGGTGCTTCTGCAGGAGGATGTGGAGCAATGACTCGTGAGATAGAGGTGTTGGGCAAGGAGATGATAAGCCAGAAGAGCCTGTTTTGGGGCAGGGGAGGCCTCTGGTTTATTCATCATGGGAGAGAGAGATGGAGTTCGGATCAGGCTCTGAAATTCCAGGCCTCAACATGAGGTGGTGCAAAGCATCCACTTCCCATCCACCATAGGTAGCTGCTGCTCCCTGTGCAGCAGCAAGGAGGAAGAACTGAATGCCTTTGGGGAAGAAATGGAGATAAAGGAGGTGCTAATGAAAGCTAGAGGAATGAAGTCATCAAAATATAAAAAGAAAACGAGAAGAGATTCTTTTCAGGGAATTAATCCATCCCTGCTCCCTGCAGCTGCCTGTCTGCTTTTCTGAAGAAGCAGGAAGAGGCATTCAGAAGTTAAAAGGATTTCTTTCTTCCTTATGCTTACCACTGTAAGAACAAATTTTCGAGGGGAAATCCTGCTGCATAACCTTGTGTTATTTATTCAACAGGCATCCCAGGCACGCGGCACAACCCGAGCATCTTCATTCCCCATCTGAGAAATGCGGATGCTAACACATACCAGCCTTGGGCAGGAGAATCGCCCTTCCCCGAGTCCCAGCAACACGCTCACTGCCACATGTTACAAAAATCAAGGCAGTCTACTCAAAACACACAGGTCCTCCTGGCAGGGCTCTGAGGGCAGAGGGAGATGATCTCCCCACCCCTCCTCGCTGTGACTCACTCTGGAGTGGTGAGCACATTAGCATAAGGAGCTCTACCCTCCTGCTGCCCTGCTTGCTCAATTAAAGTGCCATTTGAACCTGATCCCTTCTGTGTTTTGAACACATGCACAGACACACCACTGCTGCAATTGTAAATATTTGCCCAAGGTCACCTCTGACACCTCCAGCTTCTAATGCAGAAGCCCAGCTAATCTCGGGGCTCATCTGGCTAGGCGTGGGGCTGCTGTCTGCTGGTGATCTCTTAGGAAAACCATGAGGAAGACTGAAAGAAGAATATACTTTGTTACTGAGCTGGGGTTTGGTGTCTGCCAGCTTGCTCGAGCTCTGTTCTGCAGATGGAGCCACATCTATGCGCAGCTATCACTGCTCCCTGGCTTCTGAGCTTGAGCCCTGGCTGGTTCCTGGGGGCGGAGGAGGGCTCTGCAGCAGTTGTGCCTGCTGCCTGGGCTTTATTTCTCCCCAGTGTGCTGTGGGAGGAAGCCCGAGAGCCTGAATTCAAGCAGGGGTGTGAGCCGAGCTGCCAGCCTCCAGCGCCAGACCTTGTGGCTGTCCAGAGCCCTGTGCAGCCCGGCTCCCACCCAGTGGTGCTCTGCTGTCATCTCCAGCCATGTGCTAGTTGTTAGTGGCCTCGTTTCTCTTGCAGCCTGATGTGGCCTGTCTCAGGGCTGCACATCTGTGCTGTCACCCTCCCTGCTTCACCCCAGACACCAGCTCAGGATGTGCTGAGCAGCCTGGTTGTACCCCGAGTACCTGCTGCAGCCTGCTAGCAGCCCTGAGTCGGCTCTCTTCAGTCGTGCTGCACAGATGTAAATGACAAGGGCCAGTCCCAGGATGGCTGGGAATGAACCGACTTGGCCGCAGCCATGCAGGCTGTACTTTCATGGCCAGAAAAGCAGAGGTAGGATTTAAAGTGGAATAAGTGGTGCATATTAACTACCCCACTGTCAGATCCTCCTAGGAAACGGGATTTGTAGTTCCTCCATGTGGTGAGCTGGATAAGGACAAGGCCATCCGTGGCTGCGGTGCCGACCTCCGCTGCTCAGTGGAGTACAGATGTCTTGTTCTGCTGGAAAGTCACAGCGTGACAGCTACCATGTGCTCAGCGTCTGGCTGTAAAAATACAGCACGTTTCTCTCTCTGTGTGTGTGTGTGTGTGTGTGTGTGTATGCAGCAATGATGGTATCACAGCGTGCTAAGGGCAGAAAACAAACTGGCTGCAGGTCCTGGCACACCACAAGCCTCCTCCAGCATCTTCCAGGATTTCTCCCTGCCCCACCTTAAGGAGCACCAAGAAGCCTGGATATATTTTTCCTCATGTTTATTTCAAATAGGCAGCTCATTTAAGACTCTGGGCAGTCTTCAAATATAAATAACCTGTACAGCACGTATCCATGTTACCCAGGAATAAATTACACTTCAGGTTTCCCCCTCCCTTGCTTTGCTTTGATGTTACTGCCGTGGATACCCACGCAAATATACGTATTTATGTGCAGCTTGTGCCTGACAACATCACCTCCCTCCGCAGGACACCCGGACACCCCTCCGCTTCACTGAGATAGGAAGCAAAAAAAATCCCTCATCCAAGCTGTTTTTCAGTCGTAGCAGCCAGTGGAAAAACAAACGCAGAGAGGCTGCCTGCCAGCGAGCCAGGGCTGGACGGGAACGCCAGGACAGATGCTGTCCCGCAGGACATACGGACAGATGTTGTTCTCCAGGACAGCGGGACAGATGTTGTCATGCAGGACACACGGACACGCCAGGTGGATGCCGGGGACCCCCCCCGGGTGGGTGCTGGGGTCCGGCGGGGGGCGGGGGGGGACCCTGCGGCCTCACCTGCGGCGGGAGGGGCGGGTGCGGGGGGCGGGAGCACGCACCGGCACCGCCCCCCCCGGCCCCCGCCCGCCGCCGCCGCCGCCGTCTCCCCCGCGCCTCCAAGATGCCCGGGCAGCGGCGGGGTGGCTGCCGCAGCCCGCTGGTAGGTACCGGCCCCGGTGGAGGGGGAGGGCTCGGGGGAGGGGGGTCCGGAGCGCGGGGCTCCTCGGGGGCTGCCCTCGGGGTTTGTAGCAAGTGGCGGGGAAGGGGGGGTCCTGCCCTTCCCGCCGCCCCCGCTCAGCGCTCCCGGCTGCCGAGCGCGTTTGCGAACGGGCCCCGGCCCTTTCATCCCTGCCCGCGGGGGGCTCCCCGCGTCTCTCCCGGCCCTTGCTGCCTGCCGGGAACCGCCGCTTCCCGACCCGGCGGGAGAGGGGCCAGTTTGCTCCCCCCTCCCCGGGCTCAGTCCAGCTCTCCTGCTTCTGGTTAATGCCCTCCCCTAACCCCCCCATTTTCTCTGTCGCGTCCTTCCTGCCCCCATCCCGGCGGCTGCACGGTTCCTGTTCGCCGGGCTGGGTCCGGGCTCCCGTGGCTGCCGGTGCGGGGCCGCTGCCTTCTCCCCGGGCCCGCTTCCCTTCCCGGCTCGGCTTTGGTCTGGGTAAAGTTTAGTTAAATGGAAGTTAACTGTAACGGGTTCTCCCGAGGCTGGCGTCTCCAGGAATCACGCAGGATTCCTGCGGGGATGTGCCTGTGTCTGTTAATGCAAACATCTCTGTGGCACCGGGAGCCTGGGCAGGATTTTTTTGGGGGTGTATGGCTCTGGTATTTTGTTGCCTATGTTCATAGAGATATTATGGCAAGTCTTGAAGCCGAGCAGTGTTTTGCTCATGCTGAGAATCTGTTGAGCTGTTAGAAAATGTGCCGGAGTGACATGCAAGAGCTGAATTTCCTCGTCCTCGCGCTTTATTTATGTGTCTTGCCTCCAAAAACAGATCAACCGCATATTTTGCTGCTCTCATGTGCATAGCTAGAGATGGCTGCAGCTTCGCTTGGGCGGCCAAGGGCCGCTCTGCTGAGTGGGCTGTGGAGTTTCTGGGGAGGGCAAATGGCTCTTGTTGCTCCATAATTTCCTCAAGTCTTGACACGCAGGGGCGTTAATGGCTCCGGCTCTGCCTGCCCTGCCTGGCTTTGGCCCAGGCCTCCTCACGCTCTCGAGCGAGCCCTGAAACCTCGACTGAGCCTTTGTTGTTGTAAGGCTGCTTCAAGGAGCCCGGCTCTTCTGGGGGAGCAGCCACAGCCAGCCTGAAGCTGCCCACCAGTGCCTGCCCATTGTGCCAGGGCATCACTGCATCCCGGCTGGGGTGGGCTTTGCTGCCAGGAGACCTCCAGGAAGCATCTCCAGCCCACCACCCTGCATGCAGGGGGTCAAGTGGGGGCTCGAGCTGTTCCTTGACCTTTATAATGAGATTGGTAGTGCTCATCCTTCTACATCTCCCCTGCCCTGGTGAGGAGGGGTGTGTAGCAGCCCCCAGTTTGTGCTGGAGGGGCTGTGGTGGAGCTGTCTGCAGGCGTTGGGCAGAGCCCTCTGGTTTCTGCAGGTGCTGTGGGCTCTGTGCTGGGGCTGTCGCTGCTGTTTTGCCTGCCAGCAGCACAGTCGAAACTCCCTGCTGGGTCTCTTGCCCCTAACAAAGGGGTAATAAAACGAGCCATGAAACACAGGAGGAGAGGAGGCTGGCTGTGGTGGTCTCCCTGCCGCAGGCAGCAGCGTTGGGATGCTCTCACACCCAAGGGGCTAATCCTTGAGGATGGTCCTGGGAAAAGACAGCAAGTGGGACAGAGATATGAGGGGGAGGAATGAACACCAGCAACAGGAGCAGTTGCATGGGTTCAGACAGGTGGTATTATTGCTCCAGAGCCCTGGGTGTGCCGGCTGCTTCCCCAGCAATCAGAGACAGGTCTGTGCCCTGCGGAGCCTTTTGCGGCATCAGGTGAAAGTAGTGCCTGTGTACAGCCTGGTCCTGAGAGCTGCACTGCCTGTTTTGTAAACGTTGCTTTTAAAAGAGAAGTGGAGCTGCAGTGGGTGATGAGTTCCCTCCCTGGAGAGCGTGCTCGCAGGCGGGCTGCGCCCCGGTGGCCTGGTTGGCACAGGCACAGCCATGGGAAGGGATGTGCTCACAGTTTGTGTGTTGTTACAAATACATACGTGTTTGTGAGCAGCGTGGGATCACCCCTGAGACCACGTGAGACTGATAAATGACTTGGTTTTAAAATCAGGGTTGTCTTGTCTCTTGATCATCCTCTCTAGGGGATGGGGATGTTTCTGAACCTGCGCTTGGGTTTTCATCCTGAGCCCCTGGACTGTGGCTCCGAGCAGGTTTCTGTGTCATCAGGGCTTGGGGTCACATCTTGGAGGCTGTTGCTGGAGGGATGGTGGCTGTCAGCTGTCCTACCAGAGACAGTGGAACCACAACTTTTTCTGCAGGCTGCACAGTCAGTTCCTTAGAAGAAGCTAACAAGCAGCACGATTGTTTTATACTTCTGGAGGGGGTTACTGCTTCTGATAACAAAGCCGCCTCCTCTCGCTTGAAATATTTGTTGGGCTGGTGCTCCCCACTTTGGGGTGAGCTAGCAGAGTGTTTCAGGAGGGACAGATGACCTTGTGGAGGTGTGGGGTCAGGGTCTGGTCTCCTTGCCATGGCCTGTGCTGCTGCTTTTGCTTGCTTTTAATGTTCTTCCCCTGGAAAATGAGTGCTGCAGCTTAATGAGTGCCTCGCTTTACTATCATCTTGCAAATGAGCAACTCCATCAGCCTCGCCGATTAACAAGAGGAGGTAGTGGGGAAGCTGATGATTGCCCTCCCTCAGCTGCCTCTTCCAGTGCCATCGTGGAGCCTGGGCTGCTGAAAATGCCAGGGCAGGGAGGTCATGGGTGGGAGAATGGAGCATCTGTGTGCAGCTGAAAGCTGCTGCCTTGTGCCCTGACAGGGGGGCTGCCTTGGGTCGGGCTGCCCACGCAGCACTGGGAGCCTCTCTCCCCACAGACCCTGACCCCCACTGTGTCCCCTCTTTTTGCCCAGGACCTGCTGGGTGTGGAGACGGGGATGGTGCTGAGCCCCAGCCTTGCCTTGTCCTTGGGGCTGGCTCAGGGGTCTGGCATCTGCCCTGCCCCCCGTCCCTGGTCCCATCCCCAGCAGGCTGGGGAGCAGAGCCGGCAGCAGAATAGCTCCTTTTGTGCCTCTGGACACGGCGGCCTTTCTCAGGAAATAGCTTATTGTGTTTGCTGGCAGGGCTAGGCTCCAGCACAGCCTCTGCTCGCTGCCTCTGCTCTGTCCTTGCCCGCAGCACCCGGGCCCTGGGTCCAAGTGGGTCCTGTGCCCCGGAGCCAGTGGCCAGGACAGGGACATCCTAGTCCCACTTGGGGCTCCTGACTGGCTGCTGGGGGAGGAAATCAGCATCCCCCACCCTGGCAATGCCTGCCAGCTCAGCAGGGAGCAGTGCAGGGTGCCGCCCCTCGGGGCCACCCCCCCTGCTGGGGACAGGGCTTGGTGACAAAAGCTTGGTGACAAAAAGATGCCCCTTATCCACTGGGCTGAAGCTCTGCCCTGCGCATCCTGGGGTGCTGCACCCCTGTGCTGGGTTGGGGTGCACCCAGAGTTGGCACAGGGTTTGGTGTCGGGGTCAGGCATTCCTTCCTGGGATCTGGGAGCTGTTTTTGTCCTCTCCCCATGCCCTCTCACAGCTCGTGGTGCTGTCCCGCTGTCGTGCAGCTCGCTTGTCCCCACGTCACTGGCTGGGCTTGGCTTCCTCCCCGAGCAAACAGGGCTGACGTGCCTCCGGGCGCCGGAAGGGCAGGGGACATCATCCTTCTGCCGCCCTTTCTCCTACTCCTCTCATGGCACTGGGGTCCTCCTTGCAGCCAGGCTCAAGATGTTGTCCTTATAATGCCCCCCTCAGCCCTGGCAATGTCCCCCTCTCCCTCCCCTCATGGTGTTCATAGGAAACGTGGGCTGCCCCAGTGTCCCCCTGTGTCACACCAGTGACCACCATGAGGGCCCAGAGCCAGGGAGGGGACACAGCACAGTGGCAGATGCCACCAATTCCCCTGTCACCCAAGTGCAGGAGAAAAGCCTGGTATACTGGAGGCTGCTCCCTCCCCTGGGATGGTCTGGGCATGGTTTGGACTGTGCTGAACCAGAGGAGTGGAAACAACGTGTGGGACTTGGAGGGTGTTTCCTGATGAAAATCGTGTTTATTATTTAAATCTGTGCTGGCTGGGATGTGTCCAAGCAGAGGAGTGTGCTCGGTCGCCTGCTGCAAGCAACCTGGCATGATCCGCGGGGGCCTGCGCTTCCCTGGCTGGGTGTTGGCAGCTGGTTTGGTTTCCTTTTGGGCATTTCCCGTGGGATTTCTGCACTGGGGAAGGAAGAGGGCGCAGATAGGATCTGGTTTGGAGGCAATCCTCAGCCAGAGCACCCTGTGGGGGAGCAGGGATGCTTACTCTCACCTCTGCGGATTAAAAAGGATGCTGGATTTTTTTGCTCTCAAAATTTAAGAGTAGAAAGACTATATAGAACAGGGATTTGCTGTGCAGGTTTCTCCTTTTTTTTGGTCATTTTTGTGTTCATTGTTTTGTTGCTAGTTTTTTAGAGCTGTTGCACAGTTGGATGCTGCGAGCTCTTGGGTCTCAAAACTGTGCATTTTGTATCTCTGGACTGTATTGTGTTTGTATTGTCTGGACTCTACTTGAGAAGGAAAAGGAAAACACAGTAGCTTGTGAAAAGCCAACACGAGAATATGAGGAAGCATGCAATGTCAGTGAGAAACTGAGGGCAAATTCAAGCGATGCTTTTTGCAGACTGTGGAAGAAAACACTTAGCAGGTCTGTGTGCCAGCTCTGCACGTGAGCAGCTGGGTGGACGTCAGGAGTCCTGAGGCTTTGCCTGCTTTCCGTGACGTGGCTGAGGACCCTGAAATAAAAGGGACTCTGTGCCTCTGCAGAATATTATTACTGTTGTTTATAACTGGAATTCATGCCGAAGAGGGAAATGAATTGCTTGGTCTGTTTGTTTACTCCTCACTTTTCAGACACAAGAGCTAGACCACAGTGGGGTAATGGACTAGAAATTAAATTTCATTTTAATACACAAACCCAATTTTGAGTTGGCTGACCGAAGGGGAAAAAAAATAACCTTGGACAGCAGGCAGAGATCTTCCTGAAGCAGGATTCAAGCAGAATAAATGCGAGCTGGCTGAAGATGTGCATGGGAGAGAAGAGCCTCGTACCCGCACAGCCCTCTGAAACGCAGCCGTGCAGCATCCTTCAGCAGCAAGTCAGAGATGAGGTGGAATAAATTAGCTTCTGCTTTTTCAAAGAGGCACGAAGCAAGTTAAATGTGTTTCATGGACAATCATCAGAAGAAACCCTCTAAATCTGGCTGTGTAACTGGGCTGATTAAAATGAGGCAGGGAAAGGCCATCTGATGATGCTCAAGTACCCAGGCAGGGGGTGGGCTGAGGCAGGCGCTTGCTCAGCAGCTTCTCTTCATCGGTGGCCATAAGCAGATGCTTTGGGAGGGAGGGAAGGAAGGGGGCAAGCAAGGGTGGCAGGGGTTTTCCCTCCCCATGCAGGGGAGGTGGAGAGGTGCAGGAACTTCAGTCCCCTCCTGTAAATGTAAAACCCCCAGAGCCAGACCTGCTGTCTGTGCAAGGAAGCAGATGTGGATCCAGGCTTCAGAAATCCTGCATAGAGGGATTTATTCTGGTCATTCCTGCCCTTGAGATGGTAGCCATTGGGTGATTGCTGCCTTGCCACTGTAGCTTCAGGTGCAGTGTCTGCACCTCTTGCTTTTTGCATTCAGGAAGAATTTTCTTGTATCTCATGAAAGAGAACACGTCTTGTACAGTGAGATTGGTCAAACGCTGGCATACACTGCCCAGAGAGTCTGTGGAGTCCCTATCCATGGAGATATTCCAAACCCAATAGGTTGTGAGCCTGGGCAGACTGCCAGAAGAGAGAAAGCTCTTCCAGGCAGTTACAGGTGAGCTGAGCAAGGAAAGCATCCTCCATTAAGGAATAATTTCAATCCTTTAGCCCATAAAGACAGCAGTGGTACTGGAGGAGTTGTTCTGCATGGTTAGTCTGACTCTGCTGCCTGCTCAGCTCCCCCAGAACAGCTGGGGAATTCAGATGAGAAGCAAGACATGGATTTTCATTGCATGATGAATTGCTGTAAAAAAGTGTGGTGGTGCTGCTCCAGAAATGGGCTCTGGGTTCCAAAAGCGTCTGGTCAGTGGGAAAAGTGCCAAGGCAAACCTGAACTGGTTCCTTCTGTCTGCTTTGGTTGGTGGGATCCACCAGGTGCAGAGAAACACCCAGAAACTCTGAATGGCTGCAGAGATGTTGGCTCAGGCCACATAAAGGCATTTTGTTTATGTTAAGGCATCCGATCTGTTCTTAAAGCTGGCTCTGGGGAGCACTGGGGTTCCTCTGGCAGCACGTCCAGGAGCAGTCTGCACGTCAGCATCCTCCTGAACCCTGTCTGTGAACACAGTGGCCTCGGTGGGCAGTGCTCATGGTGCCCACAGCTCCTCTGCTGGACTCAGCTCTGGCACGATCTTCTCCTTGCTGCAAGCACTTCCCCCACTACCGGGCAGTTTGTACTGGGGCTGGAGCAGAGTGCAAGGCTCTGAAACTCTGCTCGTGAGATCCTGAACTTCAGCAGTGCTGAAGAAGGAGCCAAACCCAATTGCATTTGTTTAGCAAATTTGCCCTTATTTCTGCTGGCTTGCGCTTTGCATCATGGTTTATTTGCAGCATGCTGGGACCTGGCCTCAGCTCTCCCTGCCGATGCCTCTGTCTGCCTGCGTTGCTTTTTTCCCTCCCAGAAATGCAGAATTGTGCTCTGATTTCTTTTTGGGTTTTTTTTGGGTTTTTTTTTTTTTTGGCTTGGAGGTTTTCCCTGGCTGGTTATGGCTCCATCTCTTGCTCCCCAGTTCAGGAAGTACTTGTGTGCCTGCAGGAAGGAGGAACGGGCTGGGCTTTGTCTTGCAGGAGGTGGGTAGGTGCTGAGCTGCACAACTTGGGGCCTTTTCTATGAAGAGCAATCCTGGCTATAATCATCCCCTTGCTTGGTGTGTTCCTTCTCCTCCATGGCTGGTGGGTGGAAGGATGTCCTCTGGGACTTCTGCTGGCCCCACAGCCAAGTCTGCTGTTGCTTTCCTGGCCCCCCTGTTTCCACGTGACAGGTTTTCATTTTACTGGTGTGAAATATTCCAACCTTTTTTCATCCTTTTAATCTGAAATATTTTAGCAGCACTTCATCTCACCAATAACCATCAAGCAGCTCTGCTGCCCTGCTTGTCAGAGATGATGGGGGCTGGTCTGCAGGGGCCATTAGTGGCAGGGAGATGTGTGTCACCCATCGAGATGTTACAGGGCTGGTGTGTCCTCACATTGCAGGGTGACAATGTCCTTTGCCACCCCGGGGCTGCTGCAGCTGGTATCGCTGAGTGGGGAGGACGTGGGGCAAGGAGAAAAGAGCTCAGGCTGCTTCCTGCTGCCTAAAAAAGCTGCTCAATGCTCCAGTCCTTGGCTGAGAAAGATCGGGGGCATGCTGGGCTGAGTTGATCTAGATTTTTTTATTATTATTATTATTATTATTTTTAAACCCTGCCAATTATTATTATTATTTTAACTCCTGCCAATACTTTGTTAATCCTCTGGCCATGGGTGCGATCCCTGTGTGACCTGCAGGGTGCTGCTCTCCCCTCAGCATCCGCGGGGTTTGGGTGCATTTGTTATTCCTTGCCAGCCATGAGCTTTCTGTCCCTCTGCGGAGAAGCAGCCGGCTTCCCGCAGGGAATCTCGGCAGTCGGATGCTCTCGGAGGCATCTCTGCTTATAAAACCCCGTCTCCAGCGAACCTTTTGCAGAGCCTGTGATTATCGCAAATGCAAAATGCGGAGCATTTTCTTTCAGCTCATGAGGCAAACACTTGAGTGTTGTACAGTAGGTGAGGTCTGTGCTGTGCCTCTTGTGCTAAGAGCCATCTCCTGCCTCCCGCTGGCAGCCCGCTGGCAGGCAGGGAGCAGGAACTGCAGGAGGAAAGTACTTTTGTAGGTGCCTGCTTCAGCTCATGGATTGCATCTAAGGAGCAATGAGAGAGCTGGAGGGAGATGTGGAGTGGGGATGGAGCAGGGTGGCAGAGCCGTGATGGAGGCTCATCTTGGTGCAGGCTGTGGGATGGGGTGGGTGGTGTCCTGCAGTGGTGCAGCCTGGCTGTGTCCTGCTGATGCCTCCGGTTTGGGTCAGAAATCTGTAGGTTGAGCAGCGGGTGCTCAGGGCAGGGGGTGGCTGCTGGACTCCCCAGTTGGTGGGCCAAAGGCTCCCATCGTGGCAGTGAAGTGGTGGAAATACAATTACAAAATAATCTTAGGTGGAATACAGCCGAGGGAAAACTCAGCCAGTTGGATGAGTGCCTTTTTGTTTCCCCCCCCCTAAGATGAAGAGTAAAATTGCAGAAGTGATTGAAGGCTGCAGATGCCTCTCCAAAAGGATGCTAATGGTTGTGAGTCACCTAGGAAAGCAGAAGCATTTCATCTTAAGAGGCTTCAAATGACCTGTTTAATGTTCCCAAAACATCCAGGGAGCCCTGATGTCCCTCTGTCATTCTGCAGAGCTTGGAGGGGGACTGGGAGATCTGGCTCATGTACAGAGCAAGGAACAGAGTAGGAAAATTGTTCAGAAAATGGCCATGATTGGAAAGCAAGCCTTGGTTTGTCACTGTTTGAAGTGAAGAGGTGGCAACTGTCACAACAGAGGATCCCTGACCCCCTCTGGCTGCTGGTGGAGACAGGAGTGGGATCTGGAGCTGGGCTGCACCCTCGGAGCTGGAGCCTGCAGCGACATGAAGAAAGCTTGGGTGCTCTCCCCAGAGCTGTGCCCGGCCCGGCCCAGCATCACTGGCTGTGCCTGGCTGGAAGCGAAGCGGTGATTCCCTGGGTTGATCCCTCTGCTCTGGTGTCATGTTCCTCACCCTTTCAGATGGTTTGTGTCATTTAGCCGAATCCGCGGGCCAAGTTACACCAGTCTGGACGCCTGTTCCTGAACTGTGTGTGTGTGTGTGAAAGTACAAAATATCTGCTACCTGCATTGTTCTGCATTGGGGACTAATGCTAATTATTCCCTCATTGTCTTCAGTTCCTGCAGGAAGCCTTGTTTATCTTACCCGCTGCACCAGGAATGCAACCTCAAGGAGCCTGTGCAGATATATTTAAACTTGCACAGAGCAGCACAATAGCCTTTGAATTTCCCGACTCCTGGTCCTTTCGGAGTCCTGCTGTTCCGGCACGGCCCCGTTTCAGTTTCCTCCCTGCCCGGTGCTGCTCCTCAGTGTGGGTCGGGAGCAGGGCAGGGTGATGCCGGTGGCATCCCAGGGCTCTGGGGTACATTACCGGCTTCTCTGCCCGCAGCAGGTCTGGGGGGAGCTGGATGTCTCTGCAGCATCCATCTGGGGATGGATAAAAGCCGTGCCTCCCTCTTGAGCCCGAGAGAGTTGTTGCAGAGCCCCAGCTGCCTGCGCTGCTGCCTGGCAGCCCTGCCCTCCCCTCGTCCTTGCGGGGCCGGCGGCCTCTGGCTGCTGCTGGGGCCGGAGCTGCATTGCAGGCGGCGGTGAGGACGCGGGGAAGGAGGCAGAGCTGCGGGGTGCGCTGGGGAACGGGTTGGATCAAAAAGCTGCCGCCAAGTGTGGTCTGGCAGGGGCCAGCCGGGAGCAGGTCTTTTTTTTTTTTTCGGGAGCTGCTGGTGCTGCGGAGAGTGCTGTTGTGTCGCCTGCCTTACGGGGACATCAGGGTGGCTGGGGAGCGGATCACTGCGGGAGAGGTGTAGGATGGATGCAGAGAGGTGGCGAGAGCTGGGGCAGAGGAGGGAAGGAGGATTTGGTGGGAGGGAGGAGGGGGTGGCAGCCAGTGCCACCGGGTGCTGGACGTGCCAGTTGGGTGGCATCCAAGGTCCCCAGCTGCTTTTCTCGGTGCCCGGGCTGGAAGTAGTCCACTCAGAGCTGTGCTGGTCCTGAGAAGGTGGCATTGCTCCCATCATCGCTGCAGCCCTGCCCGTGTCCCAGGCTTCAGCACTGGGGCTGGAGCTGGAGCGCTCTGACTAGGGGCTGAGTCTGCGTATTGGTCCCTGAGGCTTGTGCAGAACTTATGTACTTGGTAATAATCCCGTTTTTAGGCTGGGAGGGGGAAAGCCAAGCACACTAGCTGTGCAAACGGCAATGCTGAGGTGCTGCAGGGGCACCCACCAGCAGCCAGGGCAGGGAGAGGTCACTGGAGCTCTGCCTCATCCTCGCAGCCTGATGGTAGAAGTTCAGGACAAAGAAGATGTTGTGATGAAGTGAAACCGTTTCATCCCATCAGTCGAGACAATGTAGGCAGCGATGAAGATGAAATTCCCCTGGGGAGTAAGGTACTGTGCGAAAGGAGGAATTAAAGAGCAACAAATCACCAGTGCCCAGTGGGCTCCAGCCAGCGCTTCTGAAGGAATTTAACAATGAAGCAGCTGAACTGCCAGCGAAAAGTAATCTCTCATTAAAGGCAACTGCTGCATGGAGTGCAGCCTCTTCTGCTCTGTCCTTAATTTAAAGAGGTACAAGAGGAACTGTGGGAATTACGGAGCAGCCAGCTTTATTTTAGCACCAAGCAAATTGGCTGAGAAAATAATTAAAGCTCTTGTGGAAATGCCTGCACTTGAGTGTGATAGATTAAGGACAGCAACACATGGCTTTTATATAGGAAATCCAGTTTACTCAGGTTTTTTTTAATCTTTTTTCAGTGTTGTGATAAGGTGATTGGGGAGAGCAGTTGGGAGAGGAATTATCTGGATTTTCAGAAAGCCTCGGACAAATTCGCTGAGTTATTAAGGAAACTGTTAAGGCAGGAGCTGTGGGAGGAAAAGGCCAAATTCTGTTTGATGTTTTCAGATTTACTGGGAGGGAAGAGCGGGCGAGGAGGCGGGTGCTGCAGCGACGGCCTGGCCGAGGGTTGCGCTTCACCCCCTGGGGCTTTGAGCTGGAATTTTGGTGTGAAATATGCACAGCAGCTCCACATATACCCTGTACCCAGGTTGCAAGTCAAGCATGGAAAAACGAGGTAGCACTTGGTTTAAATTGGCCAGAGGAGCCCGATCACCTCTCCACTCTCTCTCCATCACGTGTCTTCATTAGGTAGGAAGCTGTTGCTAATTGCAGGGTCTGGGCTGGTTTTCCTTGTGGGACCCCTGTTTGTGACAGATGAAGGGCCAGTCCCTGATGTTTGCAGGAGCCTCTGTCCCCTCACATCGGGGAGCCAGGGCATGTTGGAGAAGAGGGTTTTAGTTTTTCATTTTTCCTGAACAGCATTTCAATTTCAAGCTAATTTTCTCGAGCACACAGACAACTGCTGCCCAGATTTTATATCCTGCTGTCGTGAAGCCAATTAAGGAAAGGATTGCCATTTTTTTTTTTAATGCTAACGGGTGGAGCAACATAGCTTTTTTTAAGCCTCCTTGCCTCATTTTTGGAAGCGTCTGAGCAATTTGGCCTGAAGTTTTCTTGGGGGGAAAGCAAAAAAAAAAAAAAAAAAAAAAAGGAGCTATTTTGCCCCAGGAGCCAAGGGGAAACCACAACCAGAAAGGGCAGGGAGGAATTTGGGCTGGTTAAAGATGGTCAGAGTGATCCAGAAGAGTTTTGTGCTGGCTGACCACAGACTTGGGTGATGTACACCAGGGTGTCCCCTCCAAGGCATAGATGGGGTGATGTGAGCAACCTCTCCTCCTGTCTGTGGGGATGGTGTGTGTCACCCATGGTGCAGGGTCAGGTCCTAGGGATGCTGCTGGGATCTTCTCCCACATCTCACCTGCTGTGCAGGTGCCCACTGGACCAACTGGCACCTGCCTGAAGCCACTGGTCATGTCCCCAGGCATGCTGGGAGGAGGCTGGGTGCCTCCCTGGGTTAGGCAGTGGGAGAAATCCCACCCAGGATTTCCAGGGCAGAAGTGTTTGGTTTGATGTTCCTGCTTTGTTAAACCAGTGCTGCTTGTAGCCACAGCCCTGCCTGGCTCCTGGCAGCTTCCCTCTGAGGCCAGCTGACCCCTGGGCACAGGCGACACACGGGGCTGTTTGTAAACTGTGTTCATATTTTATACCACACATATTTAGGGAGTTAATGACTCAAAACAAAGCAGATTTTAATCTAATCAGCTATTCCTTGTGCCACGTCAATCCTGGACATCAAAGCAAACATCAAAGTGAGAGGCATAAAAGGGTTGGGAGGCAGCGCCAACTGCTTCACCCAGGTGCATCTCTAAGCCAGCGTCCCTGTCCCTGCCTCTGCTCCAGCCTGGGTTTTGAGGCTCCTCTCAGTTATTGCAGATCTAAAGGATGCTGCCCAACATGGAAAACAAAATTAACATAAGAACGGCCCTCAAAGCAAAAGGCTGCCCAAACTTCTTGCATCTTTCCACCTGGGATGGCAGAGACGCACGGTGTCCGCTTCCCAGCAGCCTTTCCTGGCCAGGAGCTGGGGAGCTTCTCACCCAGTCCTTATTTTTAAGTTCCTTTCTCCACATTGGTCAGACTCTGAAACAAATCCTGTTTATTCCCTTTGTTATTTTCCCTTTGTGTTTTGCTGGATGCAGACAACCTGCAGATGAATCAGGGAGGTGCCGATGCTCTGCTCCCCGTGGCGGGGTTGTTCATGGAGCTGGGGAGCTGCCTGTAGCTGGGATGGGGGTGACACCAGCAGCTCCATGGTCCCCCCCTGAGTCCCCTCTGGCTTGGGTCAGGGGCTGCTGCCGAGTGTGTGAGAGCTGCCGGGCAGGCGGCCAGGAGCGTTTCCTCCCCGCTGCGTTCCCAGGGCTGCCGTGGGCTCCCAGCCTTGAGAAAAGCGCTGGGGGCCACACAGAGGAAGCTGGTGGGAGCCTTTGCACTCCTCAGCTCTTTTGGTTGCAGCTGCTTTTCACTGTCTCTCTTGGGGGTGGGTAAAAAAAAAATAAATATATATCTATATATATATGTGTGTGTGTGTGAGTGTGTGCAGGGCTGCATTTTGGCGAGCCTGGATAAGGTTGCTGCAGTACTAACATATCCAAATATCCAGCTGCTTAATTTTCTAAGCCCCTTGCATGGGTGCAAGGAATGGGTGCAAGCTCACTGTTTCTTCCAGGCATGTATGGGTCCTATTTTGGGCCGTTAGGCAGAGGTGGTGGGATCTAAAAATACAAATGTGTTTGCCTCCAGCTGGAGTCTGGAGTCAGTTTGGGCATCCCTGGTTGTTGTGGAGTACAGCAGAGGAAAGCCCAGAGAGGGAAGTTTGCTGATGCTAATTCTGCTGCTCTTCCTTTCCCACCCTGCTCCTGATGGCTGCGAGCGACCAAGCAGGAGGATGGTATGTGGGAGCTCCTGACCCATTTTGCTAGAGTTTCCAGGACATGATTCACCTTTTCCCTTTCACCAGAGGAGACAGGGCTAGCTGCTATAGGGGCTATTTAGAGGTTTATCTGCTATGCCACACAGCCTGTGTGCATGGGAAGCCAACATGACTCCCTGGTCCTGTCTTGGTCAGCGTGCACTAAAAGAAACACAAAATCATGTGGTTTCTCCTGTTTTTTGTCTCCAGCCATGCTGCCCAAGTCCTCTTCCCTGTCTGGGATGGAGGGAGATGGAGAGGAACTTGCTGCTGCCCCTTTTCCTTTCCTCCTCTCCTGTCCTATGGCATCTGTGGTGTCAGCTGTGGTGGGACCCTTCAGCCCCAGGGGCTGGGGTGGTGTCCCTGGCTGCCCCAGCGCCTGTTCCTGCTGGAGAGGAACAGTCCAGGAGAGCCGCTCTCTCACTTCTCTGCTCTCCTCTCCCCCAGGTACCAGACCACCGTCCCTGGTTTTTGATGCTGACTCAGGATCGTTTTAACTAAAGATGGAAACACTGGAGTCAGAATTGACCTGCCCAATCTGCCTGGAGTTGTTTGAAGACCCTCTCCTGCTGCCCTGCGCCCACAGCCTCTGCTTCAGCTGCGCCCACCGCATCCTGGTGTCCGGCTGCTCCTCCGGGGAGTCCATCGAGCCCATCACCGCCTTCCAGTGCCCCACCTGCCGCTATGTCATCTCCCTCAACCACCGGGGCCTGGAGGGCCTCAAGCGCAATGTGACCCTGCAGAACATCATCGACCGCTTCCAGAAAGCGTCCCTCAGCGGCCCCAACTCCCCCAGCGAGAGCCGCCGCCAGAGGACCTTCCGCAACAGCCCTACCATGTCTGTGGCCGGTGAGAGGATCGCCTGCCAGTTCTGTGAGCAGGACCCCCCCCGGGACGCCGTCAAGACCTGCATTACCTGTGAGGTCTCCTACTGCGACCGCTGCCTGCGGGCCACCCACCCCAACAAGAAGCCCTTCACCAGCCATCGCCTGGTGGAGCCCGTGCCCGACGCCCACTTCCGAGGCCTCACCTGCCTGGAGCACGAGAACGAGAAGGTGAACATGTACTGTGTGGCTGACGACCAGCTCATCTGTGCCTTATGTAAACTGGTGGGACGCCACCGGGACCACCAAGTGGCGTCCCTCAGCGACCGGTTCGAGAAGCTGAAGGTAAGAACCCGGCGTGGTCACGGTGAGCCCGTGGGCCAGGTCGGTGGTCAGGGCTCGTGTTGGCTGGGGAGTGGTTACCCAGCTGGTCCCAGGTGCCCCGAGTGGCACCTCTTATCTGAGCCAAACCAGTCCAGAAGGGACGTGTGATGGAGCTCCCCGGGACACCCATACCAGGAGGCTGAGCTGGGTCTCTCTTGCACAATTAGAGCACTGCTGGTTATTTTTCTCCTGCTCCTGGTGTGTGTCCCAGGCTCTCTGGGAGGTGGTAGATGATGGGTGGGTTGAAAACAGCCTTCTGGAGAAAGACCTGGGGGTGCTGGTGGATGAAAAGCTGACAATATGGGCCCAGAAAGTGAACTGTATCCTGCACAACCCACAGCCTGGCCAGCAGGTTGAGGGAGGGGACTTGACCCTCCTGCTCTGCTCTGGTGGGAACCCCTGGAGCAACGCATCCAGCTTGGGGGTCCCCAGAACAAGGAGGACACAGAGCTGCTGGAGCAGGTCCAGAGGAGGCCACAGAGATGGTCCAAGGGCTGGAACCCCTCTGCTCAAAGAAAGGCTGAGAGAGTCGGTGTTCAGCCTGGAGAAGTGAAGGCTTTGGGAACACTTCAGTGTATCCTTTCAGTATATATTCCCCTGTAGTGGGAAGCCCCTTCCCTCTGACCACCTGTGTTTTCCTTTCTGAGTTCCCTCCAACTGAAGCAGCAGAAATGGGCAATTGCTCTCCAGCCCTTCCCTTGTAGCACACATTGATCTGAACTGAATTACTGCTCTTGAGGTAGGAGAGAGCAAACTTCCCCAGGCTCCCTCCAGAGCACTTCCAGACTAGATTTTTATGCAGGGGCTGTGGTTGTACTGAATGTTTTGTGAACCCTTATGGATGATGTTTGACCTGTATAAAGTTAGAAATCCCTCTCCTGTTGCCTGTGCATCCCACATGAGTCTGCAAAATGGTTTTAATTCTTTTCTTTCAATATTAAAAAAAAAAAAAATATAGCTGGTCCTGTCAGAGGTCAGGCTGGTTAAGGCTTTAACTGTGGCAGCAGTCATATTCCCATTATAGCCCTTCTCATGTGTTTCCAGCAGCTTCTTCCTTGCTCCTTTTTCCTTCATGTTCTGGGCTCGTTCTGACCCAAAAGTGCTTTTCTTGGTTCTTTGTCTTGTTAACATTTTTTAACAAAATCAATTTGTCGACTCTTGTGTTTTTGAGGGCAGCAGAAATACTTCTCTCACTCTAGCAAAAACACAGAAGATTAAGTTTTTTCTTCTCATGAGCAGGCCAGATTATCTTTTTCCTTTTTTTTTTTTTTTTTTAAACAAACTGATGCCTATAAATAAATCTTTCTAGATGGGCTGGTTTCCCACCTGCCCTTCTCCAAAAATCTCCCTAACCTTGGTGTAAGTTCCCAAGAGGTGTGACTTAGACATCTGCAGCAGCAGGAGGAACGTGCTATAGGATGTCCTGAACTTACTGCCCTGCTGTGTACCTGACCTGTGCCCTTGAAGCCTCTGGGGTTGTTGGTGGCTGATGTTTTTCTCCAGACCTTGATGTCCTGTCTCGTCTTTGCCTCACCTAAGCTTCCCCTGGTGTGTGGAGCAGTGCCAGCAGCCCAGTCCCTAGTCCAGGACATTCTTTTTCCATGAGGAAATGTCTCAATTAGCAAATTGGAAACCTCAGAAAGAGATGACCGTGTATGTTTGCATGCAATAAACCCAGGGAAGAGAAATCAAAAGCCTTTTAATATTTTCCCCCTAACCTGGTCCATGTCAGCTCTCAGGCAGAGTCATCTGAAGACAAAAACTGCTTCTTCAGCCAGCCAGTTTTTGCAGGTAGCCAGAACACCAATTCTTGTGTTTTTGGTTTTTTTTTCATGTTCTTTTAAATATCAGTCTGAAGTGGTTTGGGACCAGGAGGGAAGTTCTCCTCTGTAGAAACATCCCCTCTGTGCTGTTCGTCCACTGCAGGAGCTGCAGCTGGTTCTGGAGGGGACTTGGGGGACCTCAGTTAGGGGTCTGTCACCCCTGCCCCTTGGCTCTGCATCAACCAGGCTTTTTTTGGATGGCATTTTTCCTGATGCTCCACCGCAAGAATCGCCTGGGATCCATGCCCAGCTTTGCCAGCAGAGTCAATATTTGCATTAGTATTTTGTGTTGTCTTCCATGTATGGCCTCAGTCTATAGTTCTGACCCCACTGCTCCCTCTGGCACTGCTTGAAATCCTTGCCAGTGTCTGAAATACTTGAAATCATCAAAACCATGCTGGGATGGGAGTGCTGGTGTGATGCTGCTGGCCAGGACCTGTGGAGTTGCCTGCTGCTGCCCCCCAGCCTGCCCCCCACCCCCCGGGGAGCTCTGCCCCTCCTCTCCCTCGTTAAATGGTTAATCAGGGGTTATCTGCAGCCAGCCTGGTCTTCAAGAGCTGCTCAACACTTGGATGTCAAGCAGTTGCTCTCAATCTTCAGCTTTGATCCTGCAGCTACAGTGAGCTGGAAACACCTTTCAAATTGGCTTTTTTGATGGAAAATCAGGTTTTGAACCAAGTAATTTCATTTTGTCAAAAGGGCTGTGCTTTCCACAAAAATCTCTGCTGGGAGGATTCTTTTTTTTCCCTTGTCAGAAGAGCAGCATGCCTGAAAACCATCCCGGTGTGCCCAGACCCTGAACTCATCCCATGCCTGCAGTGATCCATCCATACCTCAGCATACACCTCGAGGTGTTTTAGGACCCATCTTCAACACTTGTGCTGCATTTTATGGCTTTTCATTTTGTGCATCTTCAGCTCCACTTGTTTGTGTTACGAAGCAGCTGGTGGGTGCCAGCAGTTTTCCTGAGCTGCAGTAAATCCAAGCCAGGAATATCACTGAGGTTTTGCACCTGTTCTTAGGATGCACTGGGAGGGTTTTCCCAGCTCCCCTCTCCTTGGCATGGCTTTGGTGCTTGTGTTTCCCCTCTGCATGGGCAGGAGGGGTTGGGATGCTGAGCAGGGTCGGGCAGGGCAGCCCAGCAGCTCGCCTTGCTGGCTGAAAATCAACATTAAAGATCAAATTAAAAGTGTGTGTAGATTACGAGCAAAACTAATGGCTTGACCTAGATAAAGCAAGAACCCAAGACAGCAGTGCATTATCTGCCGAGTGAAATCTTGGCCAATTATAAATTCAGATTGCTCTAAACTTGAAATTATGATCCCTCTGTGGATGCTGCCAGGGCTGGGCACCAGGTCACACTGGGACTCCTGCAAGGGAGAGGTGGCAGCAAGGAAGGCTTTGGCTGGGGAGCTCTTCCCGACTCCTCCTGTCCAAGATTTGCAGTGGAAGGAGAATTCAGAGCCAGGATTTTGTTTTAATTATTTGCTGCTGTCCTTTGCTTCTCTGCTCAGTTCCTTTTGCCAGAACCAGGCAAGGGCCATCTCAGAGGAAACCTTTCCTTCTGTTGGTTGACAGGCTGGGGGTTCAATTAAAAAAAAAAAATAGGTGTCTTGTTACACTTTTATATCTTCTTTTTGCTAAAGGCATGTGGAAAGCCTGTTGTCTGCGATGCTGCAGAGGTGCGTGGCCTCCAGAGGGTTTGTTTGAATCATAGAATCATAGAATTGGCTGGGTTGGAAGGGACCTCAGAGATCATCAAGTCCAACCCTTGACCCACTGCTGCGGTTGCTAGACCATGGCACTAAGTGCCACATCCAGGCTCTTTTTAAATATCTACAGGGACGGAGAGTCCACCACTTCCCTGGGCAGCCCATTCCAGTGTCTGATCACCCTCTCCATAAAGAAATTCTTTCTCATGTCCAACCTAAACCTCCCCTGGCACAACTTGAGACCTCTTGTGCCCTCTTGTCTTGTTGAAAGTCGTCTGGGAAAAGAGCCCAACCCCCCCCTGGCTCCAGCCTCCTTTCAGGGAGTTGTAGAGAGTGATGAGGTCTCCCCTGAGCTGCCTCTTCTTCAGTCTGAACAGCCCCAGCTCCCTCAGCCTCTCTTCATAAGGTCTGTGCTCGAGTCCTTTCACCAGCCTGGTTGCCCTCCTTTGGACCTGCTCCAGCACCTCAATCTCCTTCCTGAGCTGAGGGGCCCAGAACTGGACACAGGACTCAAGCTGTGGCCTCCCCAGGGCTGAGCACAGGGGCAGAATCCCTTCCCTGGACCTGCTGGCCACGCTGTTCCTGAGCCAGCCCAGGATGCCATGGGCCTTCTTGGCCACCTGGGCACACTGCTGGCTCCTCTTCAGCTTCCTGGCAATCCAGACTCCCAGGTCCCTTTCTGCCACTCTGTCCCCAGCCTGGAGCTCCCCATGGGGTTGTTGTGGCCAAAGTGCAGGACCCAGCACTTGGCCTTCTTGAACCTCATCCCATTGGAATCAGCCCAACTCTCCAGTCTGTCCAGGTCCCTCTGCAGAGCCCTCCTGCCTTCCAGCTGATCCACACTCTCCCCCAGCTTAGTGTTGTCTGCGAATTTGCTGATGGTGGACTCAATCCCCTCATCTAAATCATCAATGAAGATATTAAACAGAACCGGGCCCAACACTGATCCCTGGGGGACACCACGGCCGCCATTTTGATGCAGCCCTGTTCAGCACCACTCTCTGGGCCCGGCCCTCCAGCCAGTTCCTAACCCAGCACAGATGCCCCTGTCCAAGCTGTGGCCTGACAGCTTTCTCAGGAGAATGCTGAGTGGGACCTGGGATTGAAAAAACCCCAGAACCCCTCCATGTGCTAGACACAGTGTGTGCAGGAAGCTGGTGGCTATTCCAAGGCTCTTAAGAGAGTGGTGAGGTAGAAAAATGTGGAAAATCCTTCCTTTACACTGCAACATAGAACTTACTCGCCTGGGGAGCTGGGAGTTGTGAACATGTTCTCACTTGTGCCGTGTGAGTCACTGAGATTGCTGCTTAATTTATAATTTACTGTACTGCCATGGGGCTAAACTGTATTTATATATATATATATATATATATATATATATATATATATATATATATATATTTCCCACACACAAGGAAGAGTGAGCTGAGAACAAGGGTTATGGTTGTGAGCACTGTGACTCCTACACACAGCACCAAGGGCTTTGGATGGGAGAAGGGCTGCCAGGAGCACCAGACAGCCTCTTCCATGGGCTGGCTTTGGGCATGGCAGCAGCAAAGAGTTGCTTTCAAAAACATAAAGAATAACATGAAAGTCCCTGAACCTTTTGGCATCAACAAGTTGAGCCCACTTGGGCTTTCCAGGTTGGGAAGGTATTGGTATATTCTGCAGCTTCTGTGTGACACTGCTGGGTACCCAGCTGGAGGATGCTTTGCTGATGATGTCATTTTGTCATTTCTCTGTAAAGAAACAGGGCTCAAAACCTGGCATTTCTACCCCTGTGCTGCATTCACTGGGAGTGAACCAGGGAGGAAATTATGTCCAAGTTACTGAAGGGGGACAGGGAATTTTTTTGGCAGAAGTTGTTGCGCCAGTAAATTAGAAATGAAAAATTTATGAGCATGTCAGATTGAACAAGTGCAGCAGCTCCAGATCGTTAGGTATTAAATTGTTGCTTAACTTTATACCTTACAGTGATTGACTCTTACACAGTGATTGCTTGGGTAGGAATAATTTGTGTGGAGGTGCTGCTCGTGCCTCCTGCCTGTGCTGCCTGTGCTGGGCAGGCTGTGGAGGGAAATGCAGGTACAGAAATTCCTGCCCAAAAGGGCTTGTGGAGAAGCTGGGGTGCATTGCAAAGGAAGGGATGTTCTCCCTGCAGCCAGAACCTGTGGCTGATGACCCTTCATAAATGTCTTCTTGCTTGTGTCATAGACCTTGGGGCTTGAAGACCGCCAAGAAAACTAATGAGCAGCAGAAGGAAGTCTCTGGCTCTGAGTTCCTTGGAGACGGATCTGTCCCTGGCCTGAGGGAGGAGAGAGATGTGAAAATGAGCAGGAAAATGTTAGCAGCATGGGTGCCTGGGTCATTGGGCAGGGGTCTGGCAGCCTTGGCTCAGGGTTGAGTTGGAAAGATGGTTGTGCCAATGGATTTTATGCCTAATGCTGTTCTGCATGACTCCATCAGGTGGTGGTTGCTCTGGTCCTGAAGTAATGTATTCAAACACTGCAAAAAAAATGGTCTTAAACATCTGCAAAGTCCATCTGAGGCTTTTACTGGACTCCTCCTCAGCTGGTGTGGTGTCCATCAACAGGCTCATGCAAGAGGTTCAGCAGTTGAGCTTTCAGTGCTATTTCTGGAGGAGGGGAATAATCTCTGAGATCTAATACATGATACTGCTTTCCAGCATAAACAAATCTATGCCAGTTCTTAAGCCATGGCCCCATAGTTTTCCAAGCCAATTTGTTCCCATCAAACCTGATTTTTGTTCTACTCATCCCTTGTCATGTGATTTATCCCCCCTACCCCTTAACAGACTTGTTAACAATACAGATATTTTTATGTTATAGTTTTCTTTATGGCATCTCTCTGGATGTCTCAAATATGTATTAACTTTTGCAGTTCCATTTTGTCCTCATTCTTCTCTCCACATGCTCCTGCTGTTTCTCTGCAACACAAACTCTTTCAGGGAGAACTTACTCCCTTGTATATGGTTTCTTTCCCAGAACAGGTACTTTTGTTTCCCAAAACAACTGCAAGTTGTTGTTTTTTCAAGGCTTCTGTTTGGTGATTTTTTTTTTTTTTTTTTCAGGGTGTGAGATGAACTTCAGCTCTTTCAGTTCTGAGTGAATAGGGTTTGTTGTTTGGTTTTTTTTTTATAATAAAAAAATAGTAAAAAGAATTAGTGCAATTCCATGAGGTCTGCAGTGGTGGAGGATCCCCTGCCTTGGAGGTGATGCTACACCAGACCCCAGGCAGCTCTTCTTGGGGTGCTTGGGTCCGTTTTCCCCTTCTTGCTCCCTTTTCTTGGGTTCCTGTAAGATGGTTTTGCTCGCAGACCTGACCCTTGCCCCAGGGCAGGATGCTATTCCAGACTGTTTATTCCCAGCTATTCTGCTCCTGCTTCCAGCAAGCACATGCTACCTCTGCTACTTTATTTTTTTTCATCCTTATTTTTCTGAGCTTTTACTCCGGATTTTCCTTTTTGCTTTATTAACCCAATCCCTCAGAGCTTGCTCGGTGTGTCCTGCCCGTGGCTCCTCCCGCAGCCCCGTGCTCCAGCTCCTGCCCCACCAGGGGTGCCTACCCAGCAGTTTTTAGAGCTTTGTTTTCACCCCCTGAGGCCAGGGTTTTCACCCCTGCTGGATGTCACCGCAGCCCTCCTGGAGCATCCTTTCCCCAGGGCTGCCCCTCCATCCCCGTCCCCGTCCCCGTCCCCGTCCCCTTCCTCATCCTCATCCTCATCCTCATCCTCATCCTCATCCTCATCCTCATCCTCATCCTCATCCTCATCCCCATCCCCATCCCTCCGCTCTGCCGGAGCAGCCGCCGGCTTTGCCGGGAGATTGATATTCCTGCCCCGAGCCGCTCTTGTTTAATATTCAGGATCTATTGCCTTGTGTGCGCAATGAATATTCAGGAGGGGCAATTAGCATAGCTCGGTTAATTACGCTCCCTGCGCAGCCGGGGAGGCTCTCGCCAGGCCCGTGCTCAGCTATTCCCGGCGCGTACTCGGGTTCGGAAACGTGTCCCGGCAACGCTCCGGATCTCGGAGCAATTTGGATCAGTGGTTGCGTGCAGCGGGCGAGCGTCACATGAATTTCTTAGCAGGCTCGAAGTCATGCTCTGAGATGCTGAATATTGCTATTATTATCCCATTAGACCCTTAAATAGGCTTACAGGTGTTATTAAGTGATTTTACCATGACGGCTGACATGCTTTTTTTTTTTTTTTTGCTTTTTGCTTTTTGCTTTTTTTAATAAAAAAACTACTTCGAATATCCTATCAGCACTGTTTGATGTGCCCTTTTATGGAAGTGAATGTTCAATAGCAGCACATCTGATTAAAAATCCTCCTGTGTTGGGAGTAGAAATGGACTTGGGAGCACGAGGGGTGGGAGTTACCTGCCCTGTCCTTCCAGCCCCACTCTGCTCTCATGGGCATTGCTGATCTAAGGGACAGGATCAGAAAGTGATGTGCAAAAAGGCATGTGGGGTGTGGTAAAGCAACAAGTCTGGATTCCTTCCTTGTTTCTCTGAAGGGCTTTTGGGAACCAAACATCCAGCATCCGAGAGCAAACGTGCAGGGTTTGGGTGTCTGTCAGCCTCTGCTGTTTGGCTTTGGGTGTGTTGATGCTGATTGGAAAATAAAGGTCACAAGGCAAAGGAGCCCGATGGATCCACCCATTGCTGCTCTGTGTCCTGGCGGCCATCTGACAGTTGGGCTGTGGTGATCCATAAAAATTGAGCCTGTGATGTAAAACATAAAAAAAACCCAAAAAACAAACCACTAACAACAACAAAAAAAGAGCCCCCTCTTTGGCCTTCTAAGGAAGGCACTGTGTATGAAGGAGAAGATGTTTCCAAAAGCAGTGGTTCAGCAGTAATGGGGTCTGCAGCGTGGTGTCTGGGAGCAGTGGGAGCTTTTTCTGAAGTGTGTGAAGGTTTATCTCAAAATAAATTGCCCTGAGTATTTTCCTACTGCTCAAGATGGTGTTCTTCCTGGGTAACTGGTGTAGGGAAGCACTTTTTATTGAGGCTTGGTGGAGATTTGTGGGTTTCTTGGGTGCAGAAGGAGGTGCCTCTTCTAGGACCAGGTGCCTGTTGTAGGAAATGCATGGTCCTTTCATTGCCTTGTGCTCCCAGAAGCTCTCTGGCTTGGAGCTGTGGTGGGTGTTGTCCTCCAGAGGCAGGGCTGGTGAAGGGGACACGGCTGTGCTTGCTGGTCACTCCTGGGACCTGCATTTGCTCTGTTTCCAGAAAAGTGATTTATCTTTGCTGACTCCTCAAGTGCTGCTAATTTGGCTGCTAGAACTTGTACCTTGGGCAATGGCCTCTTCCCGAGCCTTGCTTGTCACATCCATCACTGAGATCTGGACCTGCTGCAGAAGCTGCAGGCAGTTTTGTCTTTCCTGGGACACCTGACTGTCAGCTCCAGGGGTCAGTAGATCACCCCCATGCATCCGTCCCTTGGAGCTCACAAATCACTGAAGCTCCATCACAGAAAAAATAACAAAGTTTTGCCAGACTTAGACCTTGGGTCATCGGAGGCTTTGCAGTGTGGGTCTGCAGGCATGGGCTGGCCCTGTTCTGGTCCCCCTTGGCATCCACCTGGAGAGCAGCCATGCTTAGATGTCAGCAAGAGCCATTCCAGCAGCTTAAATTGGTTCTCACAAAGCAGTGGCTGGCTCAGCTTTTCACTCCCAATGAACTTTGATCTGATGAGCATTCACTAAGGAAATCAGCTGTAAGGTCTTTGCTTTTGTGAAACCTGGGCAGTTTGGAGCAGGAACTTCTCTCCTGCTGCACCAGCTCCTAGAGTGGCTCCTTATGTGCTTGGCCTCATCCTGCTCCTGCTCTGGGGCTTCAGTTCTCCCCTTGGGGAGTAGAGGTTCTGCTGGGAGCAGGCCTGGCTCTGGGGGTCCTCCCCAAGAGGGGACAGGGCTCCTGGAGATGGAGATCTTCTGGGACTGCAGCCTGGAGAAATCCTCTGTTCCCTGAGGCCTCCTATAGCCTTGAAGAGCCTTTTGAGTTGGAGTAAGAACTTTATCTCTGCTAAGATTGATTAAATTAATTTCTTAATATCTCATTGCTTCCCTGTGGCAAGTTCTTAATTGCTCTGCCTCAGTTTCCCATCTTGCTAGGTGAGGCTGGAGCTTGGAAGGCAGAGATGGCTGTGAGGAGCTCCACCTGAAGGGCAAGGCCATCTCCTGAGGTCAGACCTATTGATTTTTCTTTACCTTGTTTTCAAACGGAGTTGTCATTTTCCCTCTAAACGTTCCATGCTGTTAATGATTTGCTGTCTCGACTTTTGTTCTGAAGTCTTGTTGTTCACCTCTCTACTTTCTAGAGGTGAAGCTGGTTAAGAGGTGGCATGCAGGAGAGTGAGGTACTTTCTACCTCTTTAGCTTGTTTGCTGTCAGCTCAAAAAATAAAGAATTACTGTTAGTAGTACCAAGCAGGAAAACAGAGAGGGGTATCCCTAGGACACCCCTGCACCTGCACCATCCCGTGCTTAAAATGTGCTCTTTCCCTTTATTCTGGGTTCCTGAAGCTGTGATTTTTAGTTTGACAGCATTCCTTGTCAGCCCCATCAGGAAATGTTTGGGACTGGTTGGGAAGCAGAGGGGAAAAAAATTACTGGGAGGTTTTTTCACTTCTTTGATATTTTTTGTTATTTTTTGTTATTTTTTTTTTCTTTTTTAGCAGCAAGCAGAGTTGAGGGGATGAGTAGTCTGCAAGCTGTTTGCTGCTCTCTGGGTATTGGAGGATGATACCAGCTGGGCTGGTAAAACATCTTTAAAAAGAATAATCCCCAACCCACATTAGCAATTAAACATCACTTGCTGAACTCTGGAGTTTAATCGATTCCCCCCCCCCCCTTTTTTTTTTTTTTTTTTCCTGGTGTTCCCCTTTCATTTTATTGCTGAATTCTGGCCCAAGGCTGTGCTAGCTGTGCCTCAGACCCAAGCCACATTATTTGATATTGCACCCAGGTTTGGTGAAGGGACTCCAGGAGGGTGCTGGTGCTGCTGTGGCCAGTGGGGCCACACGGGAGGTGTTGGGGATGTTGGGCTTCTCCCATGGGAGCCCAAACCTTCACCTGAAGGACAGCACGGGCCAGTCTTTTCAAAGGGGGTTCTCAAAACATGCCCCACAGAGCTGTGCAGTTCTGATCCAGGTCTGCAGCCATTTGCAATTTTATCTTTGTTTCTTTTCCTCCTGACTCTTGCTGGTGTAGTGTGTGCTCTTTCTGGGAGGAGCTGAGCATCTCCCTGGGGTGGAGGACGTGTCCCGGGGAGAATTGCTGCTTGGACACCCAACAGTTTCAGAGCAATTTATGAATTAATTGTGGTCTTGAGTTCATTTGCAATGGAACCTTTGGAAAGCGTGGGATGGGCTGTGGGAGCAGGATCTCAGCTCCTGGTTTGGGAAGAACTTGGCTGGTTTTATCAGGGATGAAGAGTGGTTCCTTCCCAGCATGGCTGGGGTGGTGGCACATCCATGATTTTTGTGGGGAAAAGCAGTTACCTCTAAAGGCAGAGGAGGTGCTGTCTGTAGATCCCGGGGTTTATCTGGTGGCAGTGGCCGTGGCAGTGGATGTGGATGTGGCAGTGGCCATGGCAGTGGCTGTGGCAGATGGGTTTGTGCACCTTGGGGTCTTCCCCCAAGACAAGGCATTTGCTGCTGGAGGGGCCATCGCAGCTCCATTCACTGCTGAGGCACAAGGAAAGGGGGGAGGGAGGAGAACAGAGAGAAATGAAAGTGACAGCTTCTGAAGTGATTTAAATCCGAGTCGTGCCCTGCCAGGGAGTTTATAAGTTACCCACAGCTGATCTTTGTTTAACCTTGGGTAATTCTTCCTGGGTAAGCAAAACGATGACTTACACCTATAATAATATGTTTGTGAGAGTTATTTAGTGCTCAATATCTGATTTTTAAACTGCTGTAAAGCATTGCAATTGAAAAAAATAAAAATAAAATGCTAATTGGTCTGATTTCAAAGCCAGTGACAAGGCCTCTTACAGAAGATGTATGCTCACAGACAAGGTTGCCAACACATATATTAGCAGTGTCAGGAGGAACAAAAAGTTCCTGTTAGCAAAGATTAGCTTTTAAAGAAAGATGAGGGGACTGGGGGAAAAAAAATAAAGGGAAGAAAGGAAAACTAGATAAAGGTTCTCTGAGTAACCCTCTTTGCGGAGGGCTCTGCCAGGAAGATCAATGTGGTTGTTTTATTTTTGTGCCTTGACACTGCTAAATTTTGAAAGAGTCTTCTGACCCATTGGTGAATGTGCAGAGAAGGAGCAGGCAGGGAGGTGCAGGAAGCTCTGCCAGGGCTCGGGGCTGCACTGCCGGGAGCTGCTGCAGAAACCTCTCGGGGGTGTCAGAGGGGCTCCTGCTGCTCCGGGAAGGGCTGTGAGAACTCTCCTGATTCCTGCCATTTGCAGAGCTCTCCCGGGTCATGGCTCTGCTGCTGACCTTCAGAAAAAAGCCCAGCCCAGGGGAGGAGAGGGGTGAGAGAGCCTCGGCACCGAGCAGCCCAGGGCTGGTTGCTGTGTTATTGGAGAGAAGCTCCAGAGCTGGCTCACGTCCAGTCCCCAAGCTTCCAAACAGACCCGGGGAGGCACATCAAGTGTACCCACGAGGTGTGTGTTTGTTTCCTGAAACTCTTGGGATTTTCCAGCCCCTCTCCTGACTCACTGGGCTCTGACTCACCCCGTCTGGATGCCTGGGCTTGGCAGCCCCATCCTGCCTGCTGCCCCCCAGGATGCCCCAGGCCCCTCTCAGGGTCTCCATCCCACTGCTGTTCCCAAGCAGTGCTGGCTCCAGCTCAGCTCCAACTCCAAAGGTGTTGGTGCTTTTGTTTCTTTTCTATTGGTTTCCACCCAGCCCTGTTTTTCATTTAAATGATAGAAGCCAGCCTGTGCTGGAAAAACATTGTTCTCCAAGCCACCAGCTCAGGCAATAAAAATAGTGTGCTGCAGAGCCACTGGGTCCTGCAGAACCAGCAGGGTTTATGCATTGGTTGTGCTCCTGGCAGCCAAGGAGGGTGCAGCTGGCTCTGCACCAGGCTGAGGGGGCTCCTTGGTTGGGGCAGGCTGAGGGTCTTGCCCTGCTGAGACCCCCAGAGCAGTGCAGGTGAGGGTGATGTGATGGGTGATGGGGACAAGGTGGCTGCTGGATCACCCCTGCTCCCATCTCTGGGCATCTGTGTTATTCCCAAGCCTGCAGGCATGGGAATCCCTGGGCTGCAGGGGAAGCTCAGATTGCTTTTTAAACACACAGTTTTGTGACCTTTAAAGACTCCAAAGGCAGGAAGCAGATAAGAACAGCACCGGGCTTCTGTGAAGGCTGTGGCTGGGGGGACACTTGGCTGATGGTTATCACGGGCTGGTGTGGAGGGGAGAGGAGCACACGAGGGTGACACTCCATCCCAGTTTGGTGTCTGAGGGTGGCACTCCATCCCAGTTTGGTGTCTGAGGGTGGCACTCCATCCCAGTTTGTCAGGCGGAGGCTGCCAAGGGCTGGGCCGAAGCACAGGGGTGGCTTTGTGCAGGGGCTGAATGCTGCTGGCAGGTTCACAGCTCCCTTCAGAGCTGCTCCAGCCCCACGTCAGATCCAGTGGGGCTTTCCACCCTGAGCTCTCAGAGATGTTGTGCTTCCCAGTGCTTCCCAGAGCAGCCTGATGCTTTCCGTGGGGCTTTCATTGTGAACTTTATGATCTATTTCTTTCGTTGATGTGTTATGGCAGCCCAGCTGCAAACACAGGCCCAAGGATTGGGTTTGCTTTTGTTCTGGATGTTCAGCTGCTACTCGTCTCGTGCTCCTCTTGTGTTTTATTAAAGCCTCTGCATTGTCCTGCTCCATCCCTGGGCTTTTGTGAGGTTGGAAGTGACAAATTCTTGGTGATTAAAATCCAAAATCTCCACAGGTCCCTCTCTCAGGGCTCTCAGGTCCCTGGCAGGCAGGCAGTGCCCGTCCTGCTGGGCAGTGCATGGGGCTGGGAGAGGAGAGCTCTGGGGCAGATGTCCAAAAACCCCTGAGGGATGCACTGAAGCCTTACAGAAGCTCATTGCTGTGATACATTTGGGTTTTTTCCAGCAGAACAGCTAACCTTTCCCTCCAAACTTCAGCTTTGACTGAGAGCACTGAGCCTTTGAGTTTTCTAGGGAAATAACTGAATTCTTCAGGCTTTCCCTCCTACTGCGGAGGAGGAAAGAGAATTTTTCCTTTCCTTATTATCAAAAAAGGACGTTCTTGAGGAGGGAACAAGGACTGATGGGAGCTTTACACTTCACGGGGTGAAGTTTTAGCCAAGTTCAAAGCAGCTGGAACAGGTTTTGGCATGAGCCCTTACTCTTGCGCTTGGCTGGGAGGCTCCAGCCGTCCCTCCCCTCCGCCTTCTCCAGATGTTATAACTTTCCAAAAAGTCTGTCTTTGCTCAGTTTTTGGACTTTCTCCTCAAGGTGGCCTTCAGAGAGGCTTTAGCAGGGCCCCCGGGGCAGTACAGAGTCGGGTGAGGAGTTCCTGGGGCTGTGGGAATGGCCGCAGGCAGGGCTGGGCACGGGGCTGCTTCACCCACACTGCCCGAACTCGCTGGTTTGGCATCTGGGGATCTGCCATCTCCTGGGCGGCACCGGCACCAGCAGCAGCAGCACAGGCTGGGGAAGGCAGCTTGTCATGGGCAGGGCTGCTTTCTCCAGGGAGGAAAAACCTGTTCAGGCCTTTTCTCTCGTGCCCGTTGCTGTTAGACAGTTGAGCTTGTGTAATCCGTGGGGCTGGTGCCTGAGATCTGCTGGATAAGGTAGAAAAAATGCGCTCTGCATCCCAGGCTGGTGCTGGTGTTCAGCCAGGGCAGCGCCGGGAGGCTGCAGGGGTGCTCAGGGTGGTTGCAGGGAGGCTGCAGGGATGCACAGGGCTGTGCAGGGAGTCTGCAGGGATTTGCTCTCCAGTCTGACAGCACCTTTGGATGCACAAACTTTGGAAGCACAATGTCCCCTGCACATCCCTGATGAAGTCCAGTGTCACATCCCACCCACTGCAGGGTAAAGGGGCTCCTCCACTGGGCAAACTCCAAAAGTGCTGCCTGCCCCACTTGCTTAGTGATGTTTTGTGGATTTTGGGCCTTTTGTTTGCTATTGCAGCAGCAAAACAGCAGCAAAAGAAAAACTGTGCAGAAGGAATTGGATTTTCTGGTGCTCACATCTGCACAAGGAGTTAAAGTCTTCTGGCTGGTAACCCTGCTGAAGTCAGTGTGTTTACCCCCAGGCTGAGTTTGTGCTGGTGTGTGTCTATCTCACCATCTCCAGCTCTGGTTCTAACAGTCTCCCTGTGCCTCAGCATAAGCAACAAATCAGCCAAAACAAGCCCCATCCCAGGCAGCTGGTTGGTGTGTTGTATCTGCTTCCAAGAGAAACCTGCGGGTTTGCATCCTGCCTCGCACCTTGGCAGCAGCTCTGGATGTGCTCTGCCAGGAGCAGCTCGGCTGAGGAGGGGATGGGGAGCAGAGGAGCCAGACCCCTGCTCCACCTCCCCATGGCCCTGGGCTGGGGGAGCCTGGAGCACCCGCACAGCCCCGCGGGGTGGCTTGGAGTGACACTGGGGGACAATTCAGGGCAAGTTCCCTGGGAAATGGGGAATGGCTCAGCTAATTGTGGAGGTCCTGAATGTGCCCCCGGAGGCTCCTGTGGGCTGGTGCCAGAAAGGTGGAAAAGTTTGTTCAGCACAGGCAAGTCCCACATGAAGCAGGAATTTGTAAGTTATTTAGACAGCAGCCTCCATGAGCTTTACATTTGTGCCCCTTCTGCCCACCTTATCCTATTTTTATCTTCCAAATTTGTTCTCCCACAAAGAGAAGGGATGAGGAGAGACCTTTGGCTGCCACAGCCGCCCTCCAGCCCGTCCTTTGCTGGTCACAGTGCTGTGCTCCCTGCCAGCCCTTCTGGAGCAGCCTCACCAAGCAGCCTCACGGCAGGAGACAACTGCAGTTGGGAGATTGAGTCTCCCAAAGGGCACATTGTGCTCAATCATTCCCATTCGTCACCATCCCACCTCTGCACAGCACTGGGATGCTGGATCTCTGGATCATCCTGGGGGGCTCAGTGTGCTCCCAACCAGCAGGGATGCAGCAAATGCCCCAATGCAGAAACATTTCCCTGCAGTGGCTCACGAGGCCTCTTGCCATTTGTCTCCGAGTTAATAGAAGGGAGAGCAGCTGGGTTTGTTTCCTTCAGGCCAGCTGTTCAGCACAGCCATGTAAATCTAAAGCAAACAAGACTTTCAGGGGCTGAGTGGGGACACCCCGGCTGTCCCCGTGCTGTGCAGGGTGGGCAGCCCAGCCCCTCCCCTGGCTGGGGGGCTGCAACCCTGTGTGGGATGGAGCTTGGGCAAGGGATGGATCAAACCCCCCAGGAGGTTTGGCTGCCATCCCTCATGGCCATGGTGCCCGAGTGCTGACAAACAGTGGCAAGGGTTGGCGATGCCTTTCAAAGCCTGATACTGATGTTTTGTGACAATTATTCTATTTATATCAGTATAATTAGCAACGTTATTAATATTATCAAGGCGCCACAGTGCTAATTATATGTCTGCTTAAGATGTGCTATCAGTGATGTTTAAAATCCAATGTAATTCTGCTTGACATTATCCCTGCCATTAGCGTTATTTGTTGTGTGCTGCGGAAGATAATTTGATGTTTCTAATCGCCGCGATACCCATTAGGCAAAAACTGTCCCGAAGCTTTTGAGAATGATGCCACCAAGTGGTGGGAACCACGAGCCATGCCCGGCTGTGGTGGGCACCGACCCTGCGAGGTTTCCAGTTCTTTTCCTTGCACTTTGCAGGTCTGCTGTGGCTTGGTTAAAAAAAAAAAAAAAAAAAAAAAAAAAAAAAAGTAAGCCTAGGGAAATCTTGAGTTTTCCCTCCCCTGTAAGTCACCATCCTCATCTGGATGGTGAGAACACAAGAATCAGGTCCCACCTCAACTCTGCCCACCCATCCCATCCCCAGAGAATGTTTTTTAAGCTGAGATAAATCCTTCAGTACATGGGCAGAGGAAGAGATGCGTTTGATTTCTCAGCCTGCTCTGCTCAGCGGCTGCAAACTCCCCTTGGTGCTGCTGCAGAGACAGGGAGAAGGAAAAAAAAAACCCACAGCACACATCTCTGGAGCGTGTGCAGGAGTTGGAGCAATGGGGAATTAAAAAGCAGCTGCTGGAGCGTTTGATCAGCTTGTTTGATCCTCAGAGCTGGGAGCTGAGTTTTTAGGGCATGCTGAGAGAGGGAAGGCACCAAACAGTAGGCTCTGTGTTTCATTATCATTTGTTTGCAGCTCCCTTGGTGTGTCCCCCTCCAGCAGAAGACCCTGAAAGAGGGAGCAGGCAGGAGGGTGTGAGGGGGGGAGCTGTCTGGGGCTTCCTCCTGCCCTGTGCTGGGCTCTGAGCTGTCCCCAGCATCCCTCCTCCTGCTGCAGGGTGTGCCCTGGGCAGGGGTGTGCAGGGGGTGGCATCCACAGGGCCTTTTTTTAGGCAATAAAAGCCACTGGTGCAAGGAGGATGGAGACCACATCAATTCATGGGGTGGGGCAAACAGGTGAGCTGGGGGGCAAGCCAGGTGCAGATACAGTTTATGAGTTTTATTGGTGATTAGTATTTTAGATTAAAATAATGTTCTGCAGTGTTCTGCCTTGGTAAAGCTCAACTCTGGGCTGTGGCCATAGCACAAGCCAAGCTCTCCTCAAATTGATTTCTCCCTCGTCATTCATCATCGACCTCTGACGCTGTATCTTTCTGATCTCTGCATAATTCAATACATTTTCTGCAGTAATTTGAAATGCAGGAGCTTGAGCTTCACTTTCAAGCTAATTTTGTATTTGTAATTCCAAACGTATATCTCCAAACATATATCTCCCTGGTGTTTAGGCATAAATTCTGCTTCTAATTCATGTTATGCATTTCATATTCAGTTTTGTAACAGCTGAATCTAAATATTGGTATGCAGACCAGGCAGCGAGGGCAGGTGGGTATAACAGGTACCTTCTTTGCCCTTTTTCATTACTTTTTGTTTGAATTTTTCTAATTTGGTTTGGGAGGTGTGAGAAAAATTGAATGAAGTAATTAGTGAATCTTTGATAAAACTGTTATCTATCTGGTGAAAATTGCAAAGCGTCTTTTTTATTGTTGAATGGAAGCCAGATGTTCCTTGGAAATAGATGAATCTTCCACGAGTTTCTCTAGCACTTTCCTGAACTTTCTGTTAAGTGAGCACTCATTGAATTTCATCTCCTCAGTTCTGCAACAGAAGCTTGATTGTTTATTAAGTGCAAACACAAATTACATGCTAAATTCCACATCTCCTTCCTGCAGCCTTGCTGCTCTCAGCCCATACCCCTCCGTGCCTTTTGTTGGTCTGTTTGTTTCTCAAGGGCACGTTTTCCCTATGGCTCGTAATTCACTGTAGGGTTTCCTACTTCTTCCTCCATTAAAACTCCCATGGGTTGTGGTTATGTTTTCTGTCTGGCCTCTACCAGTTTGGAGGTTGCAGGAGCTCCTGAGGATGCTCAGCCCAGGCCTTTGGTATTGTCCTGAGCCACTGGGATCCCACGTCACTGCCTGTGCTCGTTCCTTTGCAGACATCCTACCGTTCCTCCTCAGATCTTCTCCGCGCATTGTCCTTCCTCATGGTCCAAATTAATTTCAGTGTTTCATATTCAAGGATATTTATGATCTTTATTTTTTTTCATTAGGAAGCTTTAATTGCAAAAATGTTTGATGCCTTTTTAGTTTATTTTAGCAATCGATCCCAAACATTATCAGTTACAATTAGTCTCCTGCTATTCTGATGCTCCCTGTGTGGCTCAGATCAGTTTTTGTCAGGCTTTTTTTCCTGGAAATCCCATCTCTGCGTGAGATCCTCACGTACCCATAGGAATATTCTTAAGGGCTCTTCATGGCCACACGGTTCTCTGCAGCAGGAGCAGTTAACATAATTGCACTGTCATTAGGGAGCCCATGAAGACTCATGTTCTTGGAGCTGGTCTCCACCCACCTTCTCCCTTCCCATCCTTTCAAGGGCGGCTTCTAAGGGTAATTCTCTGTTGTTCTGCATCGTTGCCTACCATGTATTCATATAAATTCTTCAAAGGATGCGTCCTCTGTTCCACCAGTCGCTGTTTCCACCAGGATATACATATTTATGGGAGCACAGCTGCGGAGTCGATCTTTTATACTTTGAAAGGAGTTTTGTTCACTTTTGGCTTCAAAGCCAACGGTACCAGGGTGCTGCCAGCTGCAGTCCCACGCCTGGCTCGTGTCTGACAGTCCTTCAGCTGTAGGCACAGTGGCTGTGCCAGCTGTTTTCTCATGGTCTGATCTGCTGTTGAGCTGCATCATTGTTTGCTTTGTCCTCTGGTTGCTCCGTTGTGCTCAGGATGGATCTTCCAGGCACTCGGTGCCTTCCAGGTCCTCATCATTTCTCCTTGGCTGCAGCTGTTACTCTGGGGTTCATTGCAGGTCCTTCAACCCTGTGTCCTCCAGGGAGTGTGTGTGGAACTTCTGCCTGGCCTTCACCTCAGGGGGTCAAGGTTTCTCTTCCATCTGGCCCATGTGCTGCTGCTGCTGTAGCTCTCTGGGTGCAACCTTCTACCTTATTGGAGTCTCACAGACCCCAGGAGATCCAGCATGCCCTTCAGAGCAGTTTGTCCACCTCAGGTGTCTGTGAAACCCCAAGTATCTCAGGGATGAACCCCCAAGGCTGCCACCAGATGATCCCCCATGCCCAAGGTGAGGACCTGCAGCAGCATCTCCGGGAGTCTGAAAGGGGCTCATTCCCTTGCAGCCTCCAGAGAGTTGTGAAGAGCTGTCAGGCTGTTGCTTTCTGGTTAAATGGAGCTGGGTTTCTAGCAGCTGTCAGAGTTGTCATCTTGTCACCCGTGTGAGCATGCAGGGAAGGGGACAGGGATAGGGAAGGGATGCCATGGCTGCGTGCTTCAGTGCCCAGAGGTCAGGGAGAGCTGGGACGGAGAAGACCCATCATAAATCACTTGATTTGGAAGGTTTCCATCTTTTTCCTCTGCAGGGGTGTGCAGGGGATGAGGTGACAGTGGGAAACAGCTCCTCAGCTGCCTCCATGCTCTGTCCCAGGGTCACTCCAGAGGGATGCTCAGGTCTTGAGTAGCTCGTGCAGCACGACAGAGGCAGAAACATGAAAGGGCTGAAGAATTAAGGCTGAGGGAGCAGGTGGACATCTCTGGTATCTTCTTTCTGCTTTCGTCCTCTCTTCCATTTTCGTGGGTTTGTGACTGTGGCAGAATAACACAGAATAGTTATTAGTGGCTCATTTTTCTGGCAGATGGGATTTGTCAGTGCAGCAGGGATGCGGGTGATGCTGGGGTGCCGTGGGGACAGCAGAGCTGCTTCCAGAGTCCCTGAGAGGAACCCTGAGGGTTTCTGGGGCTGGCGTGGGTGGATGTGGCCAAGGAGGGACCCCTGGGGCTGCTGCTGGCTCCCAACCCCATGTGGGGATTGGGGAGGGGGAAGATGGGGAGGTCTGTTCCCCAGCACCCCCAGCCCTGGGGATGTGGCTGCCAGACATGGCTGCAGGAGAGCACCAGGAAACAACCTCTGCAGATCTCCTGGTTTGGAGGAAACCAGAAACTACTCGCTAGAGGGGATTTCCTGGAAAAAGGCATTGCTTGGAGCAGTGGAAATCTTTTCCCTCTGCTCTGTCTTTTTAAAGGAAGAAATAAAAGTAGTGGAGGATAAACAAATAAGCTCAGGACTTGCCGTAGCTTGGGAATTTTACATCAAATGTAGCAAATTTAATAAGATGTCTGAAAATCAATTCTTTTAAGCTGAAAAGCACGCAGCCTGAAACAGGGAGTAAAGTCTCAGAGTATTTAAATAGGACAGCTCAAACAAGTAGATAATGGTTAGATGGCTTCAGGAATGAAAACTGTCTTGTCACAGTCAGGATGAATTTAATAAAATATTAAAGAATTTTCAACACTGCTGCGATGATACAGAAAACCATGATAATATCCAATAGCATAAGAACTTCTTTGGAAAGATTAAAGGCCATAAACACAGAAGGACTCGAATAAGCCGTGTGCCATATTTCTGCAGAAATATTTGTTAAGGGAGCCTGGCAGTGCCTTCCTAGCTCCTGGATGGTTTCAGGCTGGAAGGTGAGGGAAGCAGCCAGCACTAGGGCAGGGAGATGGTCCAAGCTGGGACACAACCTGTCCCTTGGAGCTGCCCCAGGCTTTGTGTCCAGCTTCTCCCCAGGTGTGGCTGCCTTGGACATCAAAGATTTTTTGGTACCAGCTGTAACTCTTATTCATCCGAATTCTTGGTCTATTTGTACTTTATCAGTGGTTTGGAGGCTGTCACACTGCTGGAGCCCCTGTGCTTTTTGATCCCCGGTGCCTTGTGGTGACTCAGCAGAAGTATCAGGGAGGGGAAGCAGCTGGCTTGTTCTCCTTTTTCTCATTTTTCCCAAGAAAAGAGATCAACGGGGCTTGCCAGGGAACAGCTCGTTCCTTGGTCCAGGCGCAGTGCGGCTGAGCTGCAGCAGCCAGAGGTTTCCATCCACGGGGAGCCTGTCCTGCTCTGCCAGGAGGGAACAACCCGGGCCAAGGACTTGCAGGTGTTGGGGCTCCTACAGGATCATGGCCCCAAGGAATATTTTCAGAAGCAAAGCCCCCGTTTGTGTTAAGTAGCTCAGGGACAGAAAGAGCAAACAGGGAACTGTGAGTTCTGGAGGTGAACGCTCAGCACCAGGCAGCAAATCGTGCCAGAACCATGCTCCAGACCCAGCCTGAACTAATCAGCAGCTCTGGAGAAAGGACAACATTGAACTGTTTCATATGATGGTTTTTTTCTGTTGCTCTGCAGTGCCAGAGGTTACTGGCTGGAGATTTTGTGCTGGTTTCAGCTGGGACAGAGTTAATTTTCTTCCTAGCAGGCAGGGTGGTGTGGGGCAAGGAGGCTTCCCTACCCAGCTGGGGTGAGGGAGCTTGGATTCCTGTGAAGACTTTTACCTTGATGTGTAGCCAGGCCCTGTGGGAAATGCTGAAAAAATCACCTGCAGCTCCCATGTCCAGAGCAGTAAAAACGACCGCAATTATGCAAAGGGTGGAAAAATCTCCTGCCTCCTCAGGTGACGGCTTTGGAGAAGCCTGGTTGCCTCCCTCTTGACCACCAGGACCTCCTGGTAACACATTGCTTGGTCTTCCAGGTCAGCTCTGCTAGTTCAGGTGACACCAGGCACTGAAAGTCAGCGGTTTATTTTAGCTTTTACTTGGTATGTTTTGCTCCAAAGTGACTTAAAATGCATTAATGTCAAGAGGTGGGAGCCCTCGGCAGCTCAGTCCTGTCTTCTTGTCACTTGTCCTATTGTCTGGGGACATTCCTCTGGAGCAGAGGCAGACAGCTGACTGGCTGAGCAGATTTTCCACCTGATTTTTCATTATTTATTTATTTGTTTGTTTGTTTTTGTTTTTTGGCTGGGGGCTGGGAATTGATGGCAGGCATCATCTCAGAGGGGTGTGTCGCTGCCAGGGGCAATGGTGGCAAATGGCTAGAGCATGGGTGAGTGTTTGGGAAAACAATGAGCATCTTCTGATGCAACTAAAGAACAACCCCTGTAATGGCTGTAATTTATGTAGACCTACCAAATAACCAGCTGGTGTAATCAAAGCTTCTAGTACATTTTGTTTGTTTCAGCAAGCAAAGCAGGAGGAAATGGTTCCATATGCATTTCCATGTGCTGCACCAGGGTCTGCAGCAGCTGGAGGAGCATCCCCAAGGAAACCTGAAAAGTTTTGGGTGTAAGGTGATTCTGCTTTAGTGGGAGAGTTGGACCATATTTTCTCTAGATGATCCCTTCCAGCTCTGATAATTCTGTGATTCTATGAGGGGTCCGAGCTGCCCATAGTGCAGGTACTGCAGCATCAGCAAGCGCTTCAGGGAGGAGGGACCAGAGCTTAGGAATGGGTTTTGTGCTTGTTTGTGAGTGGAGGAGGAGGGTTGCCATCCCCTGGAAAACTGTGGGATGCTGTGAATGTGTTTTGTGCTTCAAAGAGGGATTCTGGAGCTCATCTCCCTGCCATCGACAGCCCAGGAACATTAAAGCCAATCGACTGCAATTTCAAAGCTGTGACTTCAGTGCAGCCAAGTTGGTGATGAGGAAGATAATTAGCAAGTTAAATGTTCAATGCTTTAGTCAAATTATTTTTAATAATATTGAGCTGTTAGGGAAGAGGGTGGCAGAAAGGTTTGGCAGGTGGCTTTTTCATTATCGATACCACGTTGTTGTGTGCAGCACTTTCCCTTAATGAAGGCACCCTGGGTTTTAGTTCATTTTTCAAGCCTGCTCCTGTGTTCTGCTTCACCCACCGTTGGCTAGCAATTTGCAGGATTGCAAACGAGCTGGGAGTATTTTAGGAGTCAGTGGTTTCTCAGGAATGAATGCTTTGCCTGTGCTCCATGACTGTGATTCAAGTTCTCTTGGCTAACTAGCCCCCAAATTATCTGTGCGTGCAGAGAGAGGCTGTGTTTATGGGTCTGCTGGAGTCTTGATGAAAGCTCGGACTGCAGTTTCTCACCGGGGATGAATAAAACACTGCAGGGATCCTCTTCCAGCCCTGAAGTTTAAAATATTAATAAGATATCATTTTTCTGACAAGCTTTGCAACAGGTAGTGAGCATTTTGTTATAAAATATTTCCTCTTAGTGGAAGCGTGTATTTTAATGGAAATGTGCTGTCATTTAAATTATTGATAGCCAAAAAACTACCAGTCCACTGTGTGTCCACAGATACTGAAACCTTTCCCAACGGGCTCTGTCTCTGATGGATCCTGTTCTGCTCTGTGAATATTCCAGCAGGTGACCTGCTCAGGGCTACCCCTGTGCCCTGTCGTGAGCCCAGCACTTGCACAACCACCAGCATGGGCAGGAGAGCTGCTGAGAAACCCAGGTGCCTTTGACCAAAGTTATCCAGTTTGTCTCTCCTTCTGGCACTGTGTTGGGTGGCAAAAGATCTCAGCTGCTGCGGGGGGACCGGGGTCAATCCTCCAACTTTGTTGATCTGTTTTTTCTCTTTCTCCTCTCTGCCATTTCTGGGCTCGCAGCAAACCCTGGAGACAAATCTCACCAACCTGGTCAAACGCAACAGTGAACTGGAAAACCAGATGGCCAAGCTGATCCAGATCTGCCAGCAAGTGGAGGTTGGTGAGAGTGGTCAGGGGATGGAAAGTGCCCTGGGAAGCTCCAGGGACGGGCTGGGTGGGACTGCTCCTATGCCCTGTCCCTAGGAGCAGAGCTGAGTGTGGTGGGAAGCATCACTGGTGCTGAGGGGCTGGCAGGAGGCTGAGTTGTTTCGGAGAGTTTAGTCCCAAGTGATGGAGGATGCAGGGGTGGTTCCCAAGGGTCTGTGGGGTCTGAGGGAGAGGGTGGCACTACTGGGAGCAGCTGGAAAGTGACCCAGGCTGGCTCGGTGAGGAGGAACCTGCTGGCTGCTCTGCACACCTGGAACAGTGTAGTCTTTTGGGTGACACCAAGCATCCTGACACCGCTGGGGGCTCAGGGAGCCACCTCCAGCCTTTCTCCTGCTTTGCAGTGGCTGTCATCTTCCTCACTTTCCCCCCCTCCTCAAACACATGTGCTTGCCTCTGAGCTGGCAGGGATGGTGGCAGGGATCCTTCCTGTCCCCCACAGCAGGGTGGCACCTCTTGGGCTCACAGCAGCAGCGAGTGGGAGAAGCTTTGTGGAGGGGATTACAGCAGGGGAGGAGGAGCAGGGATCACGTCTAATCCCCCAGGGATCGGGGCTCAGGTGACCTTGCTGCTGTGACCACTTGATCTGTAAGGCTCTTTGTGTTCCCGGTGTGCAATCAGGCATGTTTGGTTTGCTTGGCAGAGTTTGTGCCGTGCAGGGAGCCCGTGCCAGCAGCCTGATGCTGCCTCTCAGAGCTGGAGTGGCAGGGGTTCAAGAGGAAGAGGGCGGTGAATGCCTTGCTGGTGTTTCACGCTGCACATGCCAATTAATAGCAGATTAATTTTCAGCTTTGTTTGCTGAAGTGATACACAGAGAGAGGCTGTCGCAATTAGTTTGCTTTTAATGAGCTATTGATATTTTTTGGTTGCTAAATTCAGCAGCAGTTCCGTGAGCCAGCACCTTTCCAGAGAATAAAACCACCAGGCTGCTGCAGGGACTGCTGCCGGGGGCTCAGGGACAGTTTGCCTGTGCCTGAGCAAACATGAGAGCTTTTTGCTTTCCCCTCAATCCCTCCAGCCCTTGGTGGTGATGTGCAAGCCCTGTGACTTCCCACATGATGTCCCCAGGTTTGGTCTGGGACACAGGGCTGCAGTCAGTGGGATGCAGGGCTGCAGCTGATGCTGACTGCAGTCCTTTGCCCTTAGTGGCACACACTGGATGTTCTTGCAGGGAGAGTTGCAGCTTGTGCTTCACCATCCACATCCCAGGGAGTGACCAAGGCTCTCCGTTATAAGAATTAGGGTCCCAAGCCCTGGATGTCTGCAGGCAGCACCAGTGGTTTGCTCTTGGCTCACTCAGTAAGCTCCTTGGTGCTGAGGGGGAGGGATGCAGAACCTCCATCTGAGAGTGCCAGTCTCCCTGAGAATGCTGGCTGGGCTGCAGCTTTCTTGCTGTTAGGTTTTCAGCTCCCTGCTGCTGGCAGTAGCAAGCACTGGGACTGCAGGCACTTGCCCACGAGATCTTGTATGAAATGTGTTTAACTCTGGGCTGCCTTCAGACTTCCCCATTTTTCACATAGCTGTGAGAGTACAAAATGAAGGAAAGCCATTTATGCCCTCTAGTACACTGTTTAATTTAAGGGACAGGGCTCAATTCCCCTTCTGTGAAGTGCCTCCCCCCTTCCCTGTCCAACCCCCAGAGGATGTTGGTCTTTCCTGGAGCCAGGGGACTGAAACCTCTGCCTTGTCACTGCATTCCTTCCTTTCAGCTTTGAAACAAAAGGGAAAAAAACCCCAAACTGTGTATTTGAAGCCTGAAAAGTGGGACCAGCAGGGATTAATTAGCCTAAATTAAGCGGGATACAAGCAGCATTTTTTGGAGAACCAAGCCACTGTTTCCTTTTGCCTCCTGGGGCTGGCAGTGTGCTGTGCAGAAGGACCCATGGCCTGGGGAGGTTTGTGAAGAAGAAAATTGTCAGTGTGTCTCCTCCTTGGCTTCTCTGCTGTTCTCTAAAGTCTTGTGGGACAAGCCCACCTTCATGTCCTGCTGCCTTCTCTTGCTGAGAGCCACACAGCAGGGGAGGGGGAGCATCTGTCATCTTCCTCTGGTTGTCTTTTGGAAGATGCTGAGCAGTAAAATTGCCATTCTAGCCAACCCTCCACATGGCAGAAGCCACAAGGAGACCAGGCCAGGTCTGGAAGAGGCCAGGTTGTGTCCAAGGTGGTTTGCAATAGCTGATCAGACCTGAAGGTGACTTTTGGGAGTCTCTTGCCAGTCTGATTGTGTCATCTGCAGTCTCCCACTGGGAGTAACTCAGGTGGCCAGGTCTACACGAGGTCTCCTCATCTCCTGGCTCAAGTTCCTCCTCTTGATGCTGTGATTCTGGAGGGCAGGGGAGAGGGAGAGCTGTCTGTGCTGTGTTGGGTTTCTTTGCCACTGAATTGTAAATACTGGAAAAGGGGTTAGGGAGGGAGGAATATCAACAGAGTCTGGAGATGGCTGTGATCATGAAAAGGCTGTTTGATGCTCACTCTGTTACTCTGCTGAGACTACTCCATGAAGCTGTGTGTCCCACCATGGGGATCATGGCTGGGAGGAGAGGGTGCAGGGAGGAGATTCTGGGTTTGAGCATCACCAAGCTCCCCTTGTTGTGAGTCCAGAGCAAAATCCTTTAGGGGACAGTGCCCCAGTTTAGGAAGTGAACAGCAAGTGCAGTGAGAACTTTGCCTTGAGCTGGAGAAAGCGTAAAGACTTCTCATGGGCTGGACACACATCCTGCCAGACCTGCACTGGAGATGGGGCTTTGTACAGCAGCAGGTGCTGCAGCAGCATCTGTCATTTATTTATTTTTTTTTGATGTGAGGGAAAGATGGCTATTTGTAAAGGGCTTTGCTGAAAGAGACACTCCCAAGGGGCGGCCACCAGGCACTGTGAGCACTGTTCTCTGGCTGGAAATCAGGGCAGTGAGGCAGCTGTGGCACAGAGCACCCCAAAACAGGCTGTGCAGAGCACCCCAGAACATGCAGCCTGCCCAGGGAAGGGATGCCCAGAGATCCCAGAGCACCCCACGCCAGCATTGCTGAGGGGTGCCCAACCTGTGTTGGGAAGTGATGCTCTGACCTTGGTTGTGAGAGCTTCGTGCCCTTCTCCAGCCTTTTTCCTTCCTCCAGCTGGAGTGGCAATGAGTGCAGGGATCCAGCTCGCCTCTGGTGGTGTTGGAGGGATGGTGTCTCCTGCCCAGCTCACACCCAGCAGAACCAGGGCCCAGCATGGAGGGCATGGGTTGTACCTCCCCTGGTCTGATCTGGGGGGCTTGGGGAGCAGTGTGTCCCCCTGACAGTGTGTGCTCCTGCTGTTCCTGGGCAGGTCAACACTGCCATGCACGAAGCCAAGCTGATGGAGGAGTGTGATGAGCTGATGGAGATCATCCGGCAGCGCAAGCAGGTCATTGCTGTCAAGATCAAGGAGACGAAGGTGAGGAGAGCTGCTGGGGCTGCCCAGGGCCACCCCCCATGGCACAGCCCAGCAGTTGGGCAGCCCGTGGTGGTGGGATGTCCCAGCCCCTGCAGAGGGGCTGCTGGCAATGGAAGGGTTTTGTGCACACAGCTTCACCTCCCTGCCCTGTGCAGGTGACCCTGGCTCCTGCTGTCCCCAGGCATCTTCTGCTGAGGTCAAGGCCAGTGGTTGCCATGGCTGGAGGGAGGGAAGGCAAGTTGATTAGCATGACAAATTGGTGCAGGACCTTGGATCCAGCCATTCCAGACAGCTTTCTGGGGACTTTTCCAGCCCTGTGCTGCTCAGACAAGAATGCAGTGCAAATGTGTAATTCCTGCACTGCAGAGGAGGGGGAGGCTGCGGGCTCTGCACTGCAGCGCAGCTTTGTGGGTCTGTTTGCACCCTTCCTCCAGCAGTTCCAGGTGTCTTGGCTTTCCCCAGTGGTTTTCATGCGATGGGAGAGGCTGGAGGGATGGGCTGGAGCTCCGAGCGGTCCTGTGGGATCACAGGGCACATGCACTGTTGGGCTGAGTGTGGGCAGGTGCTGGGTCCAGCTCAGCAGCAGCATCACCCCAGGCACAGGGTTTGTGGAGGCAGAAGGTGGGCTGTGGGGAGTGTGTACATGGCAGAGCCAGCAGCGGCTGCAGCTCTCAAACCCGTCCTTGCTTTTATCCCAGCTGCTTCAGGGAACAGATTTTATGTAACGGTGCCTTCTGCTGGTCCATCTGTCTGTCTGCCTCTCACTTCCCACCCTCATCTTTTGACCACATTGTCCAGTTCCAGCCATACTTGGCAAGGAGCTGGGAGGCTCAGTGTTGTTATTTTCCTACCAAGTGGCAGCTGGGCAGAGGAGGGATGTGCCCTGCTCCTGGACAACCCACCTTTGATGTAAGAAAACCTCTCACAGCCCTGGAAAAGAGCACCTCCTGGACACATATCTTTGGAAACCCACCAGAAATGAGATGCTGAGGAGCCCACGTGGCTTTCCCACATGCAAGACAAATTTAACCCTGAATGTGGGCTGCTGCTCTCCCTCCCCAGAGCCTCTGGGGATATTCCCGTGCTGTTTCGCCGGTCCTGCCTTCCCCTGAGCAGCCCCTGGCTTAGGAGGGGGTTTACTCGGTTCTTCCCAAGCTGGGTGCTGGTTCCTGAGCTCCTCTGCCCCTCTGGCAGGTGATGAAGCTGCGGAAGCTGGCCCAGCAGGTTGCCAACTGCCGGCAGTGCCTGGAGCGCTCCACGGTCCTCATCAACCAGGCAGAGCACATCCTGAAGGAGAACGACCACGCACGGTTCCTGCAGACAGCCAGGAACGTGGCTGAGAGGTGGGATGGCACCCTTGGCTTGGGACACGGGGGAGGGTGCTGGAGTTGTCCCCCAGTGGCAGCTTCCTGCCCAGGGAAACCTCACTCCCCCCCAGCAGCCTCGAAGAACTGCTGGGGTCAGGGGTGTCCCTGTCCTGTGCAGGACAGGAGTTGCATGGAGAGTCCTCCTGAAGCTGAACATCTGCTGGGGGACCAGACATTGTTCCCTGGGGGGGATGGTGGTGAAATGCCAACCTGAAGGGGGCTCGGGAGACAGTGGGGACTGGGACCCCCAGCTGTCTGGGGCTTCTCCTGGGCAGGAGAAGTGGTCAGTGTCCTGATGTCATCTGATGTCAGCACTGCTTGTCACCTTCTCCATCCCCAGCTGCTGGGTGTGAGGAGCACCAGGCACTGATGGTCTTCTCTTTTCTTCCAGGGTCGCCATGGCAACCGCATCCTCTCAAGTCCTGATACCAGATATCAATTTTAATGATGCCTTCGAAAACTTTGCTTTAGATTTTTCCAGGGAGAAGAAGCTGCTGGAGGGGCTGGATTACCTGACGGGTGAGTGTTGAGGTGTGCTGCCCACCCCCAGTCCCCTGCAGCCCCTCTGTGACCCTGTTGGGTGGATTTTAAAGCAAATGATTTTGCCACTCACTGTTAAGAAATGCCTGGTGGGCTGCAGCAGTGCAGGGGCCGTGTCCCTCTCCTCCTGTTTGCATGCCTGGGGGTTAGGTGGGAAAGTCCACAAAGCTGGTCAAAAATGAGGGTCTGCCCCCCCACGCCCTGGGGAGGAGGCTGGTGCCCATGAGGATTTGAGAGGGTGGAGTAGAGGGAGGAAATGGTGAATTAACCAAGTTTTGTGATTCTGAAGCACTTGTGATACTTAACTCCACAACCGGTGCTGAGAACCAGCTGGGTTTGGCAGTGGCCTCTTGGCTTGCTGCAGGGTGGAAACCTGGTGGCAGGTGGGGGAGGAAACCAGGGTGGCAGGGGTGGAAACCAGGTGACCAGCCCCCCAACCTGAGGACATGCTGGTCCTGGGGGGTCTTGTCATCACACTGAAAGGTTCAGTGAAAGGGAAGCACAAATCACAGATAAAACTTGGGTGGGTGTTTGTGTTGAGAGACCCCGCTCCCCACAGGAGCCCATCCCTGTCTTTCAGGGAGCAGAAAAGCCTTTGGGTACAGGCAGAATAGGAAGGCACAAACTTACCAGAACTGCTGCCTGTGCTCTGCCCCACAGCACCCAACCCGCCGTCGGTCCGGGAAGAGCTGTGCACGGCCTCCCATGACACCATCACCGTCCACTGGATCTCGGAGGACGAGTTCAGTGTCAGCTCCTATGAGCTGCAATACACCATCTTCACTGGCCAGGCCAACTTCATCAGTAAGTCCCCGGGTGATGCTTGGGTTTGGGGGGCTGTGGGCTGGTTCGGAGCTATTTTCCAGCCCCAGCCACAGGGATTTATTCCGTCGGGTGCCCGCTGAGTCCCGGAGGTGTCAGGAATACATCCCAGTTATGAGTCTTGTCCCCTCACCTTTTTCCTACAATTGGGGTGGGTTTGCGTTCCAGAGGAAGGTTAACTTATGGGCTGGGTGCTAGGAGAGAGTCCAGGGAAACTGCTTGTTTCATGCAGGAATAAATTATAGATATTTTAATGGAAGAACAAAATACAGCTTCAGTTTGTCCATCCTGATGTGGTGCTTTGGGAAGAGCTCAGCTTTCCCTGGAGCAGGGCTCTTGCAGGAAACTTCACCCCTGGTTTTCCTGAGTAGCAGAGAGCTGACAAAATGCTTCCCTGGACTTTCGCCAGTTCACCTCCCTGGTGGGAAGAATGCCAGTGCTGGAAGCATGGTGTCAGGGCTCAGGAAGGCTGTTGGGTGCACTGTGCAATATGCAGGAAGCTGCTGGAGAAAGTTACTGCTTGTGACTTAAAGCCCATAAAACTTCTGTCCCAGGTGGGACAAACAAATGGTTTGTGTCCTCTGGGTCAGGAGTGTCCCCTGTCAGGAGTGTCTTTCTTGGCCATCTTTGGTAGCTCTTCATAGAAGGAGTAAAGAAATCGTCAGTTAACATCTCAGAGGAGAAAGTGGGTGAAATACTGTCACTTACAATAACACAGTTGGGTTGGGGTGATGAGAGCGTTTGAATCCTGGCTGAACTCACATGTGAGGAGATGCTGGAAATGGTATGGGCTGACCTAGCAGATCATGAGGAGGCTTCCATGGGAGGAAATACCTTCTCAAGGAGCACACAGTTGGCCTGTGGAAACCATCCCCTTTGTGTTCTCTTTAAAGCCAAGAACTCAGCACGACTTGGACATTTTTAGGGATGATGAAATCTGCAAGAAATAATTTTTTTTTAAGCTTTGGTAAAGATAGAAGCCCTCAGTCTTCAAGGCTTCTTGTTTGTTTTGGGAAAGAAACCTGCTTGGAAGGCCAAACTGTTCTCAGACTGTCATTTCTCAACCACCCTGTCCAAAGCTGGTCCGTGTCTGCAGGGGGGTAACACCTACCAGTGCTTGGCTCTGACAGGAGCAGCTCTGCCTGTAGGATGTGAGCAGTATCACATCTGGTTTATTTTCTACCTCAAAAGACATTGCTCTGCCCCCCTAGGCCATCTCCATGTATATTTTAGACCAAATCCGTGCTGACAAGGACTGCAACCTGCCCTTGTCCTCCAGCTGAGCCACCCCAGGGGTAACCAAACCCCCAGCCTTGGCAGAGGGGATGGGGAGCACTGCCCAGCCCTGGCTGGAAGGTCCCACTGCTTCTCTTTGTGCCCTTTCCCCGCTACTTCCCACAGCAGCATCTCAAGATGCCAGCACCCCACCCCTGGCTTTAGGGGAGCCACATGATGATTAAAAAGGCTCTTGGGGTCACTGGGGTTTATCACAGAAATCTCAGCACGAGGGATGCACAGCCGGTGGGTGCTGCTTTAGCATCTCGTGGTCACTGTGTCCTGCCCTTTCCTGGGCACAGACCTCTCCCCTCTCTTCCATACCCCAGGTCTCTACAACTCCATGGACAGCTGGATGATCGTCCCTAATATCAAGCAGAACCACTACACAGTCCATGGGCTCCAGAGCGGTACCCGCTACATCTTCCTGGTCAAGGCCATCAACCAGGCAGGCAGCAGGAACAGTGAACCCGCCAGGCTCAAGACCAACAGTAGGTACCTGGGTGAGGGGGAAATAGGTTGGTTGGTCGAGGCTTTGCTCCATGTCCAGGTCTCCCCCAGTGCTGCCATCACCCCTGGGCTTTGGAGGGGATTTATCTCCTCCTCCTCCATGTTTTCTTTGCACGACTTTAAACCAAATGAAATTAAAGCAAGGTGGTGGGGCTGGGGCAAGCTGCCAAGAAATAAGCTCCAATCTAATTCTGCCTTGTAGATTAAAAATGTATCCCTCCTGCTGTGGCTGTTTCTAAGTGCTTCCCCGTGCTTTGCAAGGTGCTGGCTTGGGAAATAAGAAATGATGTGAGGGAAGGGGACAGGGGGGTGGGCTGCAGCAGCAGCTCCGCGGGTATGGGGGTTTGCTCTGAGTCCTGCTGCTGAGGGCTCCTCCTCAGAGCAACTGGTGAGATAAAAGTTACCTGAGTGACCAGCCCAGGGTGTGTTAATGGAAAGGGGCAGGAGGAACCAGTTACTCCCACTCTCATCCTGGGGTGGGACTGGAGAGGTGCAGGGACCTGGGAGGGAAGGGGAAGGTGGAGGAGGTGTTGGGCAGGGAGCTGGGATGTGTTGGGCAGGGAGTAGGGACGTGGTGGCTGCTCTGCTCATGCTGTCTCCTGCAGCCCAATCCCCCCGTCCCCAGAGTCCCTGAAGAGCAGCATCTGCTCCAGGGGGGAGCCAGGCTGGCACCCTGCATCTCCATCCAGCACAAACCAGTGGCAGGGGCTGGACCTGTGGTGACCTTCAGCAGGGCTGGTGGCCCTGAGCAGGGCTGTGACTGCTTCTCTTCTGACACAGCTGAGTATTTTTGTACCTCACTTCCTCAGATCTTGTCTCTTTGCATTACTGCCAGAAAAAGCTCACTGCAGAAATAGTGAAATAGCTGGAGGAGCAGAGGGGGGAGGTCACTGCCAATTTGCAGCTTTACTTTCAGGCCTCTTAGCTCAATTATCCAGCAAATTGGGCTCCAAGGAAAAATCAACAGGAGCCACCACCAGGTATCAGAGAGCAGCCACCTCTGCCAGCACAGCCCAGACTGTCTGCTCCAAGTGCTGAGACCTTGTTTGGCAGCCGAGAAGGGCTGGAAAACCTTGGGTGTGCTTCCTCTAACATGTACCAGCAGCCCCTGCACTGTGGGGAGCAGTCTGCAAGAGCTGCTGATGGGGATTTGGGGACAAGCTTGATTTTGCAGCCCTGTTCTGTTGTCCTCAGCCAGTGAGGTAACCTTTGGCTCCTGGAGGATGTCCAAAGAGCCTGGGGCAGATGTTCTGCCCACACGATGGTGGTAACAATCATAAATCCTAATCCGTGTGTCCTCTTCTCACAGGTCAGCCATTTAAGCTAGACCCCAAGCTGGCTCACAAGAAGTTGAAGATCTCCAACGATGGGCTGCAGATGGAGAAGGATGAGAGCTCCTTGAAGAAGAGCCACACGCCCGAGAGGTTCAGTGGGACAGGATGCTATGGGGCAGCAGGCAACGTCTTCATTGACAGTGGCTGCCACTACTGGGAGGTGGTGGTGGGCTCCTCGACCTGGTAGGTAGCACTGTCACCTTCTCTCCCCCTCCTAGAAGGACTCGGATTTCTCCAGAGATGTTGTGGGACACACCAGGGTTAAAGGCCAGGGTTTTGGCAGAGCTGCTCATGGGCACAGAGTCAATCAAGACCTTAAATCTGGGTAGCTGTGGCTTCCAAGAGGTTTCTGAGTTTCTCCCCTCTCTGGCAGAAGCTTTTGGGTCTAATCCAGTCAGGCTGAAGGTGAAACGTGTATCTTCATTCCCCTTAGCTGCAGAACATGCTAGAGCCTGCCAGGATCAAATCTCACCCGATGATGGGGCAGAGATGCAGTAGGAGGTTGTGTGGGGAGGGAGCGATGCTGCTCCCCCGCCAAGGCTCTGTGAGTGCCTTTTCAGTCACTGAAGCTGTTGGAGTGCTGATTCCATAGTCAGGTGGACTTGAAGCAGGGGGTCAGCAGCTGTTGTCATCCCATGCCAAGTCTGGAGGTCACTAAGTGAAGCTTCTCCTCTCCCACAGGTACGCCATCGGTGTTGCTTACAAGTCAGCCCCCAAGAACGAGTGGATCGGGAAGAACTCCTCCTCTTGGGTCTTCTCCCGCTGCAACAACAACTTCGTGGTGAGGCACAACAACAAGGAGATGCTGGTAGAAGTCCACCCCCAGATGAAGCGCCTCGGTGTCCTCCTGGATTATGACAACAATGCACTCTCCTTCTACGACCCGGCCAACTCCCTCCACCTCCACACCTTCGAAGTCTCCTTCGTCCTCCCTGTGTGTCCCACCTTCACCATCTGGAACAAATCCTTGATGATCCTCTCGGGTCTGCCCGCCCCGGACTTCATAGATTACCCAGAGCAGCAGGAGTGTAACTGCAGGCCCCAGGAGTCCCCGTACGTGTCAGGGATGAAAGCCTGTCACTAGGCTCCCCGTGGTACCACTGGCCCTGCCAGGGGGTTCAAGCCACTGGGAAGGTGCCACCAGGCAGCTGCAGCTCCAGCCAGCCGGTACCATCCTGCACACAGCTCAATGCTTTCATTTAAGGGGGAAGAGGAAGAACCTCTGAGACGGCCGAAAATAAACTCCGGTTGGCTCCGCTTGTGTGCGCCTGTGGGTCCGCAGCCCCTGGCTCTCTGCTCCCCTCTCTCCTGCAGCTGATTGTCACCTTGATGGTCTTGTCATCCCTCAGGTGCTGGAGAAGCTGGTTTGGGCTTTCAGGTGACCTCCCAAGGTGCTGCTGTGGTCAGGGGGACACCTCGCATGTCCCCGGGTTGGAGCAGGAGGGGTTGGGTTGGCTTCCTGGAGCCTGCTGGTGGCTTGTCCTGAGAGCCAGGTGGGACCTGAGCTTCACCCTCTGGGGAGGACTTTCTGTTTGGCTGAAGTCTGGCAGCTTCTCTGATGTGATGTTGGACAGATCCCTGGCACTCAGCATGTGCTGGCGTTGGTTACACAGTGGGTGGTGTTTTCATGGTTGGGTGGTGGTCCTGCAGTGGATGGTGGTTTTGTTGGAAGGTGGTCTGCGAGAGCAAGGGCAGTGCTGGGGGTGGTCCCACCACCTCTCCTGGTGCATGCTGGCTGTGGGCCCTGTGCTTGGCTGGCTTTTCAGTCCCACAGTGGAGGGCAGCTTGTTGTGGACCCCCTCCCCACCATGTCTTCTCCTTCAGGAGCTCACCTTAGGATCACAACAAGGAGCATCTCACCCCCACACAGAGCTTTGGCAGATGCTCCTTCCTGATGCAGGGTCCAGCCAGATGTGCCCACCACATGTGGCTGTGTGTAGACCTCCACAGGCTTCTTGTCTGGTGTCCCTGCAGAAAAAACACACCTCCCCGTGCTGAGCAGAGGGTCAGGTCCTGCCCAAAGACCTCTCTGTGCTGTATGACCCGACATCTCAATTTCTGACCCCAAGTCTTGGCTTTTGGTTTGTTCTCCATCATGGTGGTGTGTGCATGGAGCTGTCCTGCTTGCTCCTGGTTGGGAGCTCTTCAGTGGCCTCCAGTGCTCCCAGTAACCGAGTCCCCTAGCCAAGCTTCAGTTTCCACTGTGGCTTTATAAGCACAGGTGGATGCCAGGGAATGATGAGGTCAGGCAGCACAATGGCCCAAGCTTGAGCTGTGTCCCGTGGTGTTTGAAGACTCCATTTTCTCTTCTGGCTGTGGTGTGGCACGATGGCTTGGTGGCATTGCACAGGGACTGTCAGGCTGAAACCTCGGAGCTCTGCCAGCCTTTCCCTTTCTTTTTTCCTTTGGACCTTGCTGATAGGGAACTACCTCAAAGCCCAGCCTCAGGGGGAGGTGGCTGGCTCAGGCAGGGTGACAGCGCTTGGAGCCCTGTCCCAGAGGGCTGTGGCAGAGGCTGGTTGAACTTGGTGGGAGCTTTGCCCAAGAGTGGGTGCTCCTCACCAGACATTCCTCGTGGAGCCCAGTGGTGGCAGCTGCCCGGCAACAGCTTTGTCCAGGGACAGGAAAAATCCTGTTCCCCGGCACAGTGTCCCTGCACCTGACCTGGGTGACGTTTCTGGTGATGCTGTGGGTAGAGAGGTGGATGCCACCTGCAGGGATCTGACCTGTCACCTGCACTGCCACCCGACAGGGATGTTCCTGTGATCCCAGCTGCTGTCCCATGGTGCTGGGCACAGCTGGTGGGGCCAGGGGGATGGAGTGGCTTCACGGGCTCCTCCTGGCCCCAGCGCCCGGTGGGGTGGTGGCTGCTCCCAGTACACGAGCACAGCTGGTTTGGAGAGGATCAGCTGCTGCTCCCAGCGGGGTGGCTCCCCAGACCCGTGGGGGGCTGTCACTGGAGTCTTTTCCCCTCGCGTGGGTCCATCCAGGGCAGCTCAGCCCCGGCCCTGAGGTGGGTGTTGGGGTGGGTGCCGGCACCGCTTTGGCCACCGTGTGCTGGAGGCTTCTGCCCCGGCCCACGAGCTCCTTTCGTCACGTTTGCACCTGATGAAATTGCACTAATGGCGGTGGGACCCTCCCCACCGCCCCGCAGGCAAAGCGGGGACCCCCGGGCAGCCCCCAGCGGGTGGGTGGGGGCCGGGGAGCCCTTTCCCCTCACCCACGTTTTCCTCCGCTGGTTTTGGGGAAGTGAAGCCCCTCTCCCCCACGGTGTTACTGCGGGGGCCGGGACGCCCCTCTGTCCCCAAAGCTGCCCGGTGACTGATGACGCGTGGTCCTGGCAGCCAATCACAGCCCGCGGGATGCAGCCCTGTGGGATCAGTTCATGCGTTTCATATGGCCCCGGGGGGACAGGACACGGGGGGTGGGGGGGAGGGCTGGGGGCGGGATGCTTCTGGGCTCCTGTGCTCCCGGTGACCCCGCTGCGTGGACCTGGGACGTGGTGAACCCCCGTGACCATCCGACTCCTCTGCCACGTTTCACATCCTTGTCTGGGCTCTGCCCGGGCGGGACTGTTCTTCCTGGTATGGTTTTTCCCTTTTTTGTTTTGTTTTGCTTTTTGGTTTTTGTTTTTTTGGGGTTTTTTTGTTTTGTTTTGTTTTTTTTTTTTAAACTTCTTTGTTAATGTGTATATATATATATAAAATATAATATAATATATATACGTTACTGGATACGTCTGTGTGTGGCAGAGCCTGTGCAGGGTGTGACAGCCCTGTCCCTGAGATGCCCTTGGTTTGGCATCTTCCAATCCTCTTGGCAAAATCGCCGACCGTGACCCTCAAGGTGACCGAGTCCCGGGCGTAGCAATAAATCAGCGGCACAACAGGAAAAGCTCTGGGTGGGTGTGAGCCGGGCTGGGGGTGCAGCCGGGGGACCAGGGCGGGGGTGGGTGGGATGGGGACGGGGCCTTGCTGTGACAAACAGTGTCCCTGCCCCTGCTGCAGGGCGAGGCTCAGCACCGCACAGGGCGGGTGTTCAATCCCGGTGTCTGCCCAGCAGCAGGGCCGGGAGCTGCTGGGAAACAGCCCCTGGAAAACCACCGTCCCGGAGGGCTGTGAATCACACCCGCCCCGTCCCCCCCTCCACGGACTGATGAAGGGAAACTCCACACCGTCACTCCGGAGATTGGTTCATTGTCCGTGTAATGACTGCATTAATCAGGAAAATTAGATGTGGCTGAGAGGTGGGGGGAGGCACCGCGGGATCCTCAGAGCTGCATCCTGTAGCTGAGCTTCATCAGCCTGGCCCTGAACCCCCATCTCTAGGATAAACCGTGGGAGCAGGACATGGTCCAGGTGGGATGAAGAGCACCAGGACAGCAGGGGGGAGGGTCGTTGTCACCAGGGCTGTGTGGGCAGCACGTGGCTCACTCCAAGCCAGGGATGAGAAGGGAAGGGCTGAGAGGGACATGGAGCAAAGGGAGGTCATGTGGATAGGGATCTGCTTATGCTGAGGTGGCTGCCCCCGGCAGTACTGTGTCAGTGTCTCCTCCTGAGTCCTCTGCAGAGCAAGTGTCATCATGAGACCCTCCTTTCTCCTGCTTTCCAGCCAGGGCAACCCGTGGAGGGCTGCAGCAGCCCCAGCTCGAGATGTTTTTCCAGCCCTTTGGCAAGCGAGGTATGGACCAGGACTCTCCAGCCACAATTCCTGGAAGGCAAGGGAGGTTTTACACTGTAAAAAGGATGTAAGTGCTGCTCATCTTTATTTTTACAAAGCTGGTGCTGGCCAGAGAGCAGGATGGAGCTTTTTCCTCTTCTTGCTTTCTCTGGTGCCTTTCTCCATTAACCTCTGGTTTCTAGGAAACGATCTCTCTTGTTGATGGGCACCTGTGACAGTCACTTTAAACCTATTACTGACATGACAGGTTGCTTCATAGAAAGACTTCTCTGAGATGAAATGAGCTTTCCAGGAATGTGCTTTAAACACCCGAGGCTTGGATGCCAGGAGCGCCACAAATCACACTGGAAATGGCTTCCTCACCCCGCCGGGAGGGGAGGGCTCAGCCTGCCAGCTGCTGGGGTGACAACAGTGACACTGGGCCTGTCCCTGAGGCCTGGCCTGGTCCTGGGGGGCACACCAAGAGCCAGGGGTGCAGGAGGAAGCTGGTTTGAAGCTGTTGTGTGGCTGTGAGAAGGCTCATTCCGGAGAAGGTTGATGTTGGCTTTTTGTTGTTTTTTTTTTTTTCTTTGTATTTCCTCTGTAGTACATGAAAGAGGAAATTCAGGAAAAAACCCTTGCCAAAGCTCAAAAATCCCACTGATTTCATGGGAGCCCCGGGGCTTCACCCCTTCTCTGGGAAGCTGCAAAGCAAGGAGACAGGACAAATTACTACTTGTGTATCACAAGTGACATCAAGAGGCAGCCTCATCTGTTCCTGTCTGCCAACGCCAAGGGCTTGCACTGAGATGTGATAATCCCAGCCAGGAGCACAGAGCTGCAGTCCTCCATTCATGAGTGAAAATTCCTTTAACTTGTGAATTCACTCCAGGTTTAAAAAGAAAAGATGAAAAAAACCCACCAAAACAGCTTGAGAAATGGAGAGAACAAAATTACCCCCCTGAGCCATCCATAGATTGCGTGGGGTGAGTGATTGATAGTGTCTGTGCTATGCTGTCTGAACTAGCCTCAAATTAGTCCTGCTTAATAGAACTCTAATTGAGATTTTAAATACTCATCTGAACTCATCTGAAGTTCCAGCCCCTAAAATTGACTGCTCTTCATCACTAGACATGCTGAAGCAATGCTTAATGTCTCGCAGAAATATTCTCCTGGCCTGGTTATGGGATGGTGGATGATACCTGGACTGAGACCAGTGGGTACCAGTGTCTGGGGACACCAGGCCAGGTCCCACATCCCCAAGCTCTCCCAGGAGAACATCTCCCAGGAGAGCACGAACAAACCAGGGAGCATCACCCAGGAACCCGTGTGGATCCTCCTGGAGAAAGGCAGCCAGGAGCTGCCCTCCGGCCCTTGGGTGGGGGTTGCAAAGCTGAGCTGATCCCTTTTCCTGAGGAAGGCTCCTGTCAGCATTCTGCCCACCCTGGAGTGGGTCCCTGGTCAAGGCAGGAGCAGCACAAAGCCTATCAGATGGAAAGGAGCCCAGTTCTCCATGGCAACCAGAGAGAACTGGGTCAGCTGCGGGATGTGGGGAGGGAAACGCTCCCAGGAGTTTTGAAAGTAAACACACATCCAGCAAGGTACCGGGAGTTGGGGGATTGGCACCCAGCACCCCCTGAGCCATGGGGGGATGGGGAGAGGCTGTGCCAGCACTGGAGAATGCTCCTGGAGCCCACCCCAGCTGCACCATGCCAGAGCTTGTCAGGTCCCTGAGCATGGCCAGCAAAGACATCCTTTGGTGGCCATGGGCTTCTGTCAGCAGCTGTGCCTAGAAATGTGTCCTTCCTCTGCTTCTCCTCCACGCTGAGCCAAACACCTTCTCCTGACCTGCTTTCCTGTCCCTTCTGATGGAATTTGGGCCTTTTTTACCTGCGGAGCCAAGCGGGCTGCTTTTCCAGCAGCCACAGGGGAAGCATCACCACTTTCAGGTGATCCAAGGGTTTAGGTGACACTTGGACTTGACTGATATTTTATGTACCACAAGCATGGCAGTCACTTGTCAGATCTTTGCCCTTCACTTGTCACTGAAACCCCTGAGGTCTGTGCCTGCTGTCCAGGTGTGTGACCTTTCTGCTCTCCAGCAGCATCTGCAGTTGTAAACGCAGCTTCTCTGTCCTGCTCCACCTGGCAAGGAATGAAACACTCTTCACATCCACCCAGCTCCTCGAGAGCAGAGGAACAGTGCTGTTGACAGCAAGATTGGTGTCATTTCAGCTGGATGTTGACAGCTTGGACACAGCAGCATCCTCTGAGACGCCCTCAAGTTTCGGTCCTTGCACTGTGGTGGAGCTGGAGCCCAGCAGGCTTGAGGGCTCACGGCCAGGCTGGACTGTCCCCTGGGCCAGGATGAGGTGACAGCCAGATGAGCACATCCTCATTCAGTGGGAGCTGGGATCAGCCCCCAGCACAGCCGTGTTTGGGAGCACCATGTGCTGGATCAGGAGTTTGGTGGCTTCCAGACACCATCTCGGCTCAGGCTGGGGTTTGTCTGGGAAGGAAAGGGCTGTTCTGTGGGTGTCACTGCTCACAACATGCAGGGATTGTGCTTCAGAGAAAAGGCCAAGGGAGCACAGGGCGTTAGGAAGATAAAAATTGGGCCAGAGGGGGAAAAAGAAGTGATGTGTGCTCAGTGGGAGGGAGGGTTTGAGCAGGTCCTGTCCAGGGCCTGAGCACAGTGAGAGGAACTGAGGAGGTGAGGATCAGGTTCATGTGGCACAAGAAGACCAGGGAGCTCTTTCACCTGCCCTGGAATTGAAATCTTCCAGAGCCAGCTCTCACACCTCATTGTCTGTGCTCTCTGTGTGGCCTCATGAGAGGTTCTTCAGTTCATCTGTGCCCCAGGGCAGCTCAGAACCTCTTCAGGTGTCAGGGATGGCCCTGTCCTCACTTCTCTGGCTGCCACACCAGCCAGGACCTCCTCCAAGAGGGCTTCCCATGGTGATTTTGAGCTCAGCTTGTTAAGAAACTTCACTGTGAGAAGTCACTGCCCCTCTGGACAGGCTCTGACCTGGCTCAGCTGCAGCCAGGAGCTTCTTGGACCTCTTCTCTGAAAGCTCTCTTCTGAACTTGGGCTTCTCCATTCTCCGCTACAGACCAAGGATGGTGGGTGCACTGCACGTGCTCCCAGAGCTGCTGGTCAAGCCATGGACCTGAGCGATCAGAAACAAAGGTAGTGAAGGAATTTGTAATTAAATTGCCATTAGATGGGTAACAGATTGTCTGGCAGCTGACAGTGAGTGAAAACACTCCATTCTGTCATGTTTTATCAGCATGAAAACCATTTGCAAGTGCTCTAATTACATTCCTAATTGCCAATGTGATTAGGGACCTGCAGCTGTTCATTAAACGTGTGTCACCCTCAGCCAGCAATCTGTGGGACAGAATATTTAATTACTTGAATAGCACACTGTGTGAGGAGAGGCGATGGACAGGCCTGGAAGCAGAGTGAGGAGGAAAGGTACTTGTGGGTGTGGCCATCTCCTTCCAGCTCTGGGCACTCTCTCATACAACCTCTTGTAGGAATTTATTAAGCATCATCATTTAAAAAATTAGGTTTCCTGTCCGTATGACTCCCACAGGAGCTCTTCTGCCCTGATGGGCAAGAACTAACTTCTAATTTTCAGCCCCATGCTTATCTTCTATCTGGCTCTGCTCTTTGTCAAGAGCTTCTTGCTTCTGTTTCCTTCACTCCCTCCCAGCTCTTCCCCAGTGACCAGAGCGTGCCCAGCTTGCACTTGACAGATGGAGGCTCCAAGGTGCTCAGCTCCTTCCCCTGACCCTGTGTCTCTCTTGGCAACTCTTCCACCCTTTCCTTTCTCAAACATCAAATCGTTTGGGTTGGGAAAGACCTTTAAGATCACTAAGTCCAACCATCTCAGATGGGGTCTGACCATTGCTGAGATGGGTGGAGGTGCTGGGCTCCCCCATGGTCAGCCTCGGGCAGGGCTCAGCACCCCAGGGGTGCTGAGGAGCTGGGTGTCCACTCGTGGGAAGTGTTGGCTCATCCGGGTGGGTCCTAGACAGAAACACCCAGCTGGAGGGTTATGAGAGCCAAGACAACTTCCAGAAGAGTTTTCTAGGGAGGTGCAGTGTCCTCCTTGTCCGAATGCGGGTGCAGCAGAGCTGCCCACATGCCCCAGGGCTGAAAGGAGGGGTTTGCTTCCACTTTGCCTGAGAGTGTGTCCAGATCAGCTCATTTCTTCAAATTTAACACAGCCTGGTGCCTTAAAAATATTCTTGGCCACACCAGGGAGAGTCTTAGGAGGCTCCACCTTAATCCCTGTTTAATTTCCACTTAAGAAAATGTCACTGTGGATGTTTAATTAGAATTAATTCTGGGGTTTTGTACAGTTACTTTCACTTAAATAGTCTCAGTTTTTCCTGACTCTTCAAACAGATACTAAAGCATACTGAATCCTGCTTGCTGTTCATGAAGTCCAGCCTCTGCTCAGGCAGTCTGGATGAAGCCATGGCTTGCTGGAGCAACAGCTCTGGGTGCCATCCTCTGAGGACAGGACTCTTCCAACCAGACACTTCCCCTTTGCATTAGAGTCACTGGAGAGACACCGAGTGGCAATTACTTCCTCTAATTAATGGCCAGGTTTAACCAGGGCCAGGCTTCACCCAGTCATTGGGAAATGAGAGACTCCATGCCCAGCCCAGCACTCGAGAGTCATTCCCCATAAAGAGCTTTAAATGAAGAGCTTGGAGCTCCTTGTTGCAGGGGGCAGTGAATGACTGTCTGTGTCTGAGGCAGACACGTTATTGATGGAGCTGGGAGAATTCAGCCTTTCTGGTCTGCTGGAGATGAACCCGAGCTGGGTGATTGAGGAGCTGGCTGTCCCTGGCACTGCCCGGGTCCTTTGCAGCTCTTTGTTGCCAGAGGGTAACACATTAGTATTCAGCTGTATTTTAAGAGATTCAGATTTATCTTGGCTTTAATGAGACTGGTCTCTGTTTAATCTCCAAGTGCGGACAGAGCCGATGGCAAATGGGAATGGGACTGAGGTGTGTCCTGCAAAACCTCCTGCCTCCCAGCCACCCCAAGGTGTGCAGCTCCCATCAAGGATCACCCCCAGGAGAACCCCCAGGGGAGCTCTTTGGGGTGATCCCACACCAGGTGATCCTGCTCTGCCAGGGGGTTGGATTCAATGATATTTCCAGGTCCCTTCCAACCCCTGACATTCTGTGATGCAGTGAGAGGGGCTGCTAAGAGGGAGAACAGGGCTCCCAAAGGCAGAGAGTGTTCACAGAGTGTTAAACACACCTGCAGCATCCTCTGGCTGGGAATTTAAATGAAATAGTGCAGACGAAAACAGGCAGGGGTTCCACACAGTGTTAGGGTGGTGAGGAGTGTGGGGCTGCCAGTGGAGGCAACCAGGGGAACTTCCTGATGCTGTTATTATCTCCTTCCCTGTTAGAAAACAAACAAAAAAAAACCAAACCCAAGATGTGGTTTTACCAGCACATCTTGACTCCCTGGGGAGAAATGTGCTTTAGACAGACCCCAAACCTCCCACAGGAGGTGGGACTGAAATCCCCCTGCCCGCCCTCTGGAGCTGCTCAGCCAGGATTGATCAGGAGGTCACACCAGGTGATGGGAAGAGGCTGCTGAGATTAATGATTTGAACAATTATCCAGGAAGGAAATAATCTCATAGTTAAAATTCTTCAGCCCAGTGCTGTAAACACTGCCCTGGCAGGGGAGTTGCACAGGAGCATCACCCCTCAGCAGTGAGCCCTGGGCTTTGGATACACTCGTGTGGCACAAAGGTTTTCTTTCCTTCCATAGCACATAAAAATCAGCACAGGTACTTTCCATCACTGCCAGCTTTAGGGCACTTCAGAATTTGTGCCAGGCTTCTTCCTCCACTTCCAGGCTGCTGAGAAGAGGAGAAAGCTGTATCCTCAGCCCAGAACACCTTCAAAAAATAATTTTAAAAAATAGTAAAATCCTTATTACAAAACCAGATGAAGAGCTGAAATAAAATTAATGTACCTAAGGCAAAAACAAAAAAATTCAAATCAAAATTCTCCTTTTCGCCCCTTTTTTTCTCTTTATGTGTGTGTGTGTATCTATACACACACACACATATTTAGGGAACTTCAAACATTTTCCCTTCAGCTCAGCTGATCTTTTAACTCATTGTCAAGTGCTTTTTAAAGTGAAAAAGCATCAGAATTCCTCCTCCTGAAAAATGCCAAGACCCAGTTTTCATACCAACCATTTCAAACCATTTATCCACTCAGCAGCTTTTCAGATGGAGGAATCACAGAAGCTGCACAGGCATCTTCAGGCATCTGTATTTTTAAATTGAAAAAAGGGGGAAAGCAGTGTGGTTCAGAACTCGCTCCCCCCCTGCCCTTCCCATCACTTGCAGCTCCACACACAGCTCTCTGAACAGAGGTTGCTGCTCCCATGGTTATTCCATCCTTACCAAGAAAGGAATTAAAATGAAAAAATCATGGTTTTCTTTGACTTGTAGGCAAGGGGGAGCTGGAGCTGCAGCTGTGGGGACCAGCTCTCCCCTCTGCCAGCTCCCCACAAACCTAGGAATATAAATGAAACAAATGGGGGGGAAAGAAAAGCAAACAGAAAAAAACCCAGGGAACCAGGGAGGGAGCTGGTACCAGGTGATTTCACTGCACTTGGATGTTTTTTAACCAGTCTGGCTTCTTCCGAGACTGTTGCACTGGGGCATCCTATTTAAGCCAAAAAAAAGCCCAGATCAGGAAGTGTTCTTTCTGCCCAGAAATAATTAGGAGACATTTTTTCCATATGAGCCATTGCTGTAATGTTCCTCATTAAAATATGCAGTTATCCACAGAGTTCTGGGAGCATTCTGTTAATATTTTCAGCTTTTATGGCAAGGTTTTGGGCTTAAGATTTTTTTTTTCCTTCCTTGTATTCCCAGGCCTGTGACAGGCTGCCTGGCACAGCCCTGCAGAGGTGTCCCCATGGCTTTGGAAACCCAGGGATCCTCTGCAGCCCCTGCAGTGGTGCCCAGGAGTGTGCTGGAGCCAGGCTGAGTTTCCCAGGGCTCTGATGCTCACCACGCTGGTGGTCATGCACATCCTCATCTCCATTCCCTGGGGGGTTTTGCTGGGAAAGAAAACCTCTGGGATGAATGACATCTGTTTTGCTCCTGAACAAGGATGTGCCAGCCACACAGGATTTTCCAGGAAGGTCCACATGCTCTCATCCCAATTTAAGCTGTGTTTGGCTTGTCATTTTTTGAAGCCATCATCCAGGTAAGCTCTGCCTCCTGCACCCCAGGAACAGCCCCTAAAAACATTGTGTCCAGGGCATCTGTGGGATCTGAATGAAACCAAAGACCCTCCCCTGGAGACCAGCTCACCGTCTCCGAGATAATTATTTTTTAATTATTATTTTTCAGGAGGATAAGCGTGGAGGCACACGATCACCTGCAATTAGACGGGAGGCAAATTGTCCCCGTTGCCATGCAGACAGTGACAGGCAGCAGCACTGAAGTCGGCAGCTGTCAGGAAGCTCATTCTGGTGTCAGCACAGGGCTGGGGGAAAGCACAGGGAAGAAGAACAGGAACAAAGGTGTGAAAAGCAAAGGAGATCAGCAGCAAAGGGAATCAGCCATGAACAAGACCAACCCCAGACCCGTGTCACTACAAACACCTCCTGAGGTGGCAGCTGCCACGTGCTGTCCCCAGCATCGGGGGACACTGACCAACCCCAGCATGGTGAGTGCCACCTAGCTCTGGGGAAAACACTGCAGGGACAGACACATTTCAAAGCCATTTGTGTTGTCTTTAAACGAATTTTTCCTTTTCCCCAAACCCTCCCCAGTGTTTAAATCCAGGAGGGTTAAGGTGCCCGCTGACCCGCGTGGGGCTGCAGGAGATGGACGGGCTGGAGCTAAGGCATGGGGGACACAATTATTATTGATTTTCCCTGGCAGCACAACCAGCACCCACAACAGTGACAAATAACCTCTCACCAACTGCTTGACACATCTGTAATCCACGTTTTCTCCCCTTCAGTACAAAAGGTCTCCTGCCCTGCTCCCCCCATGTTCTGACAGTACACACACCCCAGCATTGCAAGGTATTTATTTTCCAGCTTGGCATTAAACCAAGGAAAGAAACAAAACTTATTCTGGATTTCCCCAAAGTCAAAAAACACGGCAGTTTTATTATTGAACTAAAAACCTGGTTTTTGGGGTTTTTTTTTAATTTTATTTCATTTGGAGGATGTTTGTTTCATTTTACTCTGAAGAAAACTCATTCCACATTTCAGAGCATTGCTTTGCAAAGAAAAATGGGATTATTTAATTTAAAAACCTTGGAATGAAACAGCTTTTCCCTGAACAGTTGCACTTTTCAATTTACCTTGGGCATTTTAATAACTTTTCTCAAAGCCATTTTTCAAGGCATTTCCCAGCAGCATGCCACCAGCTCTTCTTTCGAGCAAGAGATTTCAGCCTTTGCCAGGCCCTGCTGCAGCAGCCCCAGCCCTACTGAAATTGCACTCCAACACAATTACACTTCCAGCCAGCCCAGCCCCTCCCTTAGCTTCTCTTGCTGCCTGACAGGGTAAAATCCTCTTCACGCAGTATTTTGCAATCATTTTCCCTCGGAGAACCATTTCTCCCTGATACTGAGATACCTGATTTCCAGATCCATTTTCCTCCCACCAGCTTCTCTGCTTTAATTTCCTCTTCTCTTCTGTTTCTATTTGGGGGTTGTTTGGGTTTTTGTTTGGTTTTTTTTTTTTTTATTTGTTTGCATTTTTTGTTTTTGTTTTTCTTCTTGTTTGGCTTTGCTTTTGTATTTTGGTTTTGTCTGGGGTTTTTTTATGTTATTTTTGTTTTGGGATTTTTTGGTGTTGTTTTTTTTTCTTTTTTTGTTACCATGTAATTTTTACTGCTGGGAAAATAACCAAACAAACCCTCTTCAAGCACCTTGCCTTTTCCCAAATATATCCCACTTGTAAGCACTGTTAACCCCAGCCCCTAAACCAAAAAAGGTCCTGTGCATGCCCGGGGGTTGCCCTGCTCTGCCCATCCCTTTGGCTGGAGGCTCACCCCTTTTCTGTCCAGGCAGGGCTCCCCTGCTTCTTCCTCTGCATTAGCTGATTTTTGCTGGTTTTTTGGTTTGGTTTTTTTTTGGGTTTTTTTGTCTTTCTGTGGTTGAAAGATGCTGTCATGCCCCCATCTAAAATCCCATGGCAAAGCCCTTCCCAGCCCTGTCCTTGTCCAGCCCCTCTCTCCAGCCATTCCCAGGCAGCTCAGGAGTGGGAGGAGCCCTCGCTGTCAGTTTCTTTGCACTGTTATCTATAATACATGCAGTTTTGATCAATTTTTTACACGTTGCTTAATGCATAACAGGAACAGTGATATTCCACCGGCAGCACGAAGCAGACCCCCCCTCTGCCAAGCTGCTTCTGAAGCAAGTGTCAGCAGCAGAGGATGGTGACAGTTTCCTGGGGGATGCCAAGACAACATCTGCTGCCAGGCTTTCCATCAACACGCCTGAATTTTCACAACTCCAGTGCAAACATATTTACGGTAAATAACCCATCTCAGATGGAGGGGAAGCAGGTAACCTTTCCAGGCTCTGCAAACAGGCATTTGGTGCTGGCAGAAGCTTGGGAGCTGCTCACGCCTGGCCCTGCTGGCAGTGCCAAGGAGCTGCTCAACCAGCTGGATCCAGGCTCCCTCCTCACTGCACTGCACCCCAGCCTCAGCCCCGAGGCTTTTTTAGGGATGTTTTTCCCCAAAGGCCACTGCTCAGTCCTGCCCCCCAGGTACCTGCAGCTGCCGGGTTTCAGGAGGAGTGAAGGACCTCCCGCTGCCAGCACCGTGTCCTGCTGGAGCTGCTGGGATGGGCATCCCAGGGAAACCCAATGGATGTCCCTGACCTGGAGGTGCTCTGGGGGCACGGAGAGGTCCTGCACTGCTGCCCAGGCTCAGCTGCCTGTCACAGAGGACAGCAGCGTGAGTCCCAGCAGATTCCTGCTGCCTGCGGATGTTGAATGGCAGAGGAGGAATTTTCCTCAAGCCCCCAGGGCTGTGGGAAGCTCTGACCCGTGGGTCAAAGCCCTGCTCTGGGGCTCTTCTCGCCTGTAACCCACCAGCCACCAGCCTGAGCACCCAACCTGGCACCAGGATGATGCTTCTGGGGGCTTCCAAACCCCCATCAAACACACTCACAAGTCCTGCTGCTCCTGGGTGCTTGAGCAGGGCAGTGAGGACCAGGTGAGCAGCATCAAGGGGAGATGAAACCACCTTTTAGAGGGCATCAGCACATCCTCGAGGATGAAACCACTTCCTCAAGGTTCTCTCCTCTGCACGGCACAAAAGTCCTCTGAGTTTCAGTGGCTTTCTCAGCTTGTGGGTACAGGAGCCATGTAAAGGGTTTTCCTGGAGCTGCTCAGAGGTCCCAGGGGGCTTAGCTGGTGGGGCAGGCTCATGTGGCCCACCAGACACATGCCTGAGTTTTGTTGGCCCTGAAGGGCTCATCACCATGTCCCTGGCAGGAATTATCCCCTTCCCAGCTCCATCTGCCTGTAAAATATCTCTGAGCCATACCCATGTTTTATGGATTAAACTTAGGGAGCTGAAAGAGACGACGCCAGGGAGATTACAGAGGGAGCCTTCACGGGGAGCAGGGGAGGGATTTCCATCAATGAATCACTTGGCCACCTTTTATTTCATTTAGGTTTTTATTACAGAACTTTGTAATAGCGGTTGTGATTAATCTGGCTAATTCCCTCTGGCAATAAACACCCGGGCAGTAAATTACATGTTGTTAACTGGCTGCTGGCTGCCCATGCAGTGCAGGGCAGGGGAGGGCTGTGCTGCTGGCAGGGGGGTGGGAGCTGGGGCACCAGGGAGAGGGGCTGCTGGAGCAGGGTCAGGAGTCCTGACAGCCATCCAAGCCCAGTTATCAGTGCTGGTCTCAGTGGAGAGGGGTCAGGGCAGGGTGGGCTGGGTTGGCGTGGTCCATATTGGGCAGTGGGAAAGGGGACACTGGGAATCTGAAGGAGAGAAGTGGAGTTCCTGGAGCACAGGGTCTGCAGCCACCTGAGCAAACAGCAGAGAAGTCACACATCGCTGTAAGTACCTTGAGTTTTGACCTTTTTACTCTAAAAATTGCCCCAAAGAAGGTACATCAGAGGTGGGGCTTTGCTTAGGGCATGAGCAGCCTGTCTCACACGGAGCTGGCCCTGGTGAGTTTATTGCTGCCTTGCACCCAGGGGTGGTGTTTCATCCGTGCCAAAGCGTGCGCAGCTCTGGGGTGTCATTAACCTGGAACTCATGGAACCTGCACGTCAGGACAGGCCCTTTGGGGAGGGCAGCTTGGGAAAAGAGTGGGAAGGAAAGGAGAGCCCAGAGAGTGACTCTGGCACCTGTACCCAAAGGCTCCATCCTACCCAGCCTGACCTCTCTGGAGCCATTCCCTGGCATCCAGCTCTGCCCAGCTTCACCCTTTCCTTCCTGCTGGGGCCATTTCCTGCAGTATGGAACCTCTTGCCCCTGAGGTCCCAGGAAGAAGTTCCCAGCCCTCTGAGCTGTGCTTAGGAAATAGTGACCCCAGAGTTCTTGGTCGGATGGCCTGGGCTCTCAGCACCAGTCCCAGCACAGGTGTCTTCCAGGGGAGGAAGACAGGTCCCACCCTGCCCCATCTGCACATCCCTGGCTCCAGGTGCCTTCGAAGCTCGGGGCATTTGCACCCAGCCTGGGGCTGGATCATCGGCACAGGGGAAGCTTTGTATGTGTCTGGTTTAGCAGATGCTCCTTCTCCTCGGCTGCCAAGGTTGGGTTTCTGCCCAAAAGACAGGCTCCCGATCGGGGAGGAAGGGCTGATCTGCAGGCAGGGGAGCAGCTGCTGCTGACAGCTCTGGCTCTGCAGCCCCTCTCCATGGAGCACAGCGGCCTCCCCGGGGGTCCCCCCATCCCTGGGGACGCCCCGTGTGACACAGGGTGCCCTGGGGAGGAGGTGCTGCTGCTGCCCGGGAGCCCGGGCAAAGGGGGGGAGCACGGAGGGAGCTGCGAGCGGGGTCAGCCCCAGCAGGGAGCATCCCAGCAGCTTCCTCACGGGGGGAGATCCCGGAGGGGACTGATCCCACCTCACCGAGCTGTGTACCTTCCAGCACCGGAGGGGAAGCAACCTCATCCAAGGCACATTTTGAAGCAGTTTTCATTTCCCCGGAGAGACTGCGGCCGCGGATCTGCGGGGAGAGCAGTTAATGCTCGGTTTAGCTCCGTGTGACCTCGTTTGTCACCACTTAATCAACAGGGGAGAAGCAAGTGGAGAGAATTCCTTGCACATGGACCTTGAGAGCTGATGCATTCCTGGGGGCACCTGGGGGGGGGAGACATCCCTGCAGTGGGGTTCCTGCAGGACAGAGCCTCCAGCAGCTGCAGGGGATCCCGGCTGCACTCCAAACCCTCCCTTCCCTCCCTTCCTCTCCCAGGCTTTCCCTTCCTCCTAGCAATTTGTGTTTCCATTTAGAGCTGGAGTTTCTGTAGCAGGAGCTGACACAGTCCCATTTCCAAAGGGCCCAGCTCCAACCTGCCATCACTCTAACATGTAACATGTAATTTATTTTTTTTTATATAGGAAAACAAGGATAAATGTTTACTGGTAAACATTTCAGGGCAGTGTGCCAGCGGCCGTATCCTCCTATTCCTTGCAGAAATGTAAAACATCAGCATGCTGCCAGCCACAAGGATTGTAATGTTTTTCCTTTCATACATAAAAATGTCTTACTAATTAATCATCCCCTCTCGCAGTAGCCAAAACTGAGGCAGCTCTGCCATATGCTAATGCACGCCGAGCCTGCATGAGCTGAGAAATATTTAATGCTAATCAGACACAAAGAATATTGTTCCCTCTCTGCACAGGCAACTGTCACATTGCCTCAAAATGAAGGGTCTGGAGCCCCACAGCTCAGCTCCTTCTTCCCCATCCCTCTGTCCAGGCTGCACAGGGGCCTGTGGCCAGATCCGCTGGGATCCTGGGACATTCCTCTGTGGAAACTGAGGAGCACTGCAGCTGCCCCAGCAGAGAACCTCGGGTGAGCTGCCAGGAGTGATGGGGACATGTGCCATGAAGGGAAACACCAGGGAGGTTCTGCTGGGGAGGTAGGACCAGGTCTGTGCAATGTTCTCCTCTGGATGGGAGCTCAGGGGTTCCCCTGCAGCAGGAACTGACCCACAGAAAAGCAGCAGCCCCTGGACAGAGAGCTCTGACACCCAGAGTCAGGACTGAGGTCTCTGCAGGAGGAGGTCAGGCAGCTGCAGGAGCCATCAGGAAGGGGTGGCTGACAGCTGAGGCCAGGACTGATGGCAGAACCATCACTGCACAGCCCCAGCACTGTCACCCAGAGCAAGGAAACCCAGGAGTGACACATGTCCTGCACGGAGCCCCTGGGGAGCTCAGTCCCTGGTGGCCAGTGACAAGCTGGAAGCTGGAGATGACCTCCCTGCTCAGAGATGGGGGAGGTTCTCCCCCACAAACCTGCTGGATTTTAATGTCCCCTGGAGGGGGACATTATATATGGAGGCTGTGGCAGGTCCTAAACACCAGCGTGGGCTGGTGGACTCTGATGGGGAAGGGAGGATGTCAGAAGAAAGGAGGCTTGACATTCTCCTGCTCTGAGGCTTCAGTTTCTGAATCTAAGAGGTGAAGACATCCTTCAGCCACAGGACTGGAAGGGATGTGTGTGTCAGTGCACTAAGAACACAGCTGGGGGGAGGTCCTTGATCCCTTCATCATGGTCCTTGCTGTGCCTGGTTCTGTGTCCCTCTGTGTCCCCCACTGTGACTCCCACCCTCAGGAATGTGCCCAGAGACCACTGCCCCCTCCAGGCCCCTGTGGCAGAGTGTGTGGGAGCCCCTAATTGTGCAAATGACATTCAGTAAATGTTGTGGATCAGTCTCACCCCTGAGGTTCAGCCTCTGGTGGGTGTTATTTGTGAGGAAATGCCTTCAAGTGCTCTCTCTGTAATTACAATCATGAAGAGCAGAGTTGTATCAGTCCCTGGCCTTCCATTACAGCTATAAAGAGCATCACAAACAAGTCAGTACTACACATAAAAATGGCAGGTAATTAATTTTAATATTAGCATAAATACTATCACGTGACTTTATTACCGACCCGACCTTCAGGAGGTGACATCAAGAGTGTTAATCCAAGAGCATCTTCCAAATTAGCCATTACCTGTAGGTAGAAGGTTTTTTTTAAGAGCTTGAGACTAAGCTGAGAGGCTGATCAGCCACTGCCAGATGCGCCCCAGGAAACCATCCCCTGCTCTTTGGACCACCAGGACTGGGCTCCCCTGGGCAACCTGCTCAAAGCCACCAGCGGGAGGGAACAGGGATTTCATCTCCATAACCCTGAGCTCCCTTTCCTGGGGATATGGCCCACAGGAGTGTGGTGCTTGCTCTGGAGGGGAGCCCAGGAGCCCAGCTCTGTGTGTGGGGATCTCTGTGCCTGGAGACACAAGTCCCAGGAGCATGTCCCATGGTCAGCCCTGCACGGGACACCTGCTTGGGCACCACACAGCCTGGGAAGGAGACACTGCAGAGTCTGTTCACTGCCAGAGGAATAAATCCCTTCCCTAAAAGCAAAATTGCACCAGAGCAGTTAATTGAGTGGGCACCAGCAGGAAAAAAAGGAAAAAACAACTCCCAGCAAACACTGAGCCCTTCCAGGGGACGAAGCAGGGAGGAGAAATCCACCTTGCAGTGGGGTGCTGGGGCACAAACCCAGGGAGCCTGCACAGCAGCACCAAGGGAGGGATGATTACTGCACTGGGGAGGTACGTGGGCTAATGAGGAGGAGCACAAAGGGCCTTTTATTGGCTTCTTGGCTTTGTGTTAACCACGGAGAGCATTTCCTTGGGGCCTCTTTTGCTGCTAGCTGAGTCCCCCTGGGCTCCCTGTAGGGCAACATCTGCCTCTGTGAGCCTGGGCTGGGGCTGGAGCTGGAGTGCAGGGGCAGCTGTGGGTCCAGGGGCTGTGTCTGGAGCAGAACCCATCCAGGCAGAACTCCACCTGCACCCTGGAGTCTCTGGAAGATTTGATTAAAGGATTCCCAGTCTACTCATGCTGCTGAGCTGTGGACGGGGCCTCCTGCCACAGCTCCAGATGTGTGTGTGTGCCCATATGTCTCCTGTGTGTGTTCATATCCTCAATGACTGTTGTGTGCACCCAGTCCGGAGCTAAGACAAACAAATGACAGAAGATGAGCATCAATTTGTGAGTTAGAATGAGAGGCAAAGAAAATTAAATAAAAGCAGCTCACAGGCAGGGAAACGGAGCATCATACTTGTGAGGCCCTGAGCTTGCATAAATCATCTTGTGACTGAGTGAACTGTCACGAAGGCTGTCAGGAGCTCAATCCAGAAGCAGTTATCCCCTGCTCGGGTATCAATTACAATTGCTGATTTTGAAACTGAAACCAGCTAATGCTAACTGGGGACCAAGAATTAAACCGTCAAGAGTTAAACCATCAAACACGTTTTCTGGTGGTTTTCACCTCGAGTTCTGAGTCTGAAATGGTCAAAAATGGTGGGCTGTAAAAGGCATTTATTTAACTGCAGAGAGAAAAAAGAAGCAATCACATGCATCAGCTTTTGTCTCAGGTGGAGTTGATTGTGAAAGGCAATAAAGGGTATTTCTACCCCACTTCCCAGCCCACGCTTTCCACCCATGACTGGGCTGTGCCAGCAGGTTGGTCTGGACAGTGCCTGAGCCCTGGAAAAGGAACTGCTGCCTTGTGCTCTTCTCAGGTAAGAGAGGTGAAACAAAACAGGAGGTGCCACAAGGACCTGCAGCCTGTGCGACCCTGCAGGTCATAGAGAGCTGTGACTTGGGCTCCTGAGCTCCTGTTCAGGCTCTGGCAGGGCTCTCCCAAGGCTGGGGAGGGGGTGACCCAGGGAGACCCTGCTCCCAGGAATGCTGGGCACCAGACTCTACTCTCACCCTGTGCTCCCTCCCTCTTAATGGTCCTACTGGGCAGGAGCAGACCTGCAGCTGGAGCCCAGCCTGGTCTCACCTGTACGTGTAAGGGGGGAAAGATGCCTATCGGGGTGAGGGAGGGGGCCGGGAGAAAGGGAGCAGGAGAACAGGGGGGGACAGAGCCCAAGGCCAGCCCCGGCCCGTGGCCATCAGCAGTGCTGCGGCCGTTGCAGGATGAGAAATATTTTCCTTCCTTCGGGCCAAATTCCTCCCCCAGTGACGATGCTGAGCATTCCGAGCGCGATAGCACAGTGACACCCAGAGGACACGTCCCGAAAGTTGTCACCGTGGGCGATGGTAACAGTGACCAGGGCAAGCTCTGCAGAGCCAGCGGGAGGAGGTGAGAGCAGAGAGGTCTGTGCTCTGCTCCCGTGCTGGACACATCCCCCAGGGGGGAGAACAAGGGGGCAGACTAGGAACAGAGACACCCCCCCCGGCTCGAAGAGGGGCCCTCTTGCAGATAGTCACTTAGGGAAGGACCTGGGCAATAATGACAAAGCTGGTCACCCATTTAATATGTGTGGGGAGGATGGCAGTGGCTGATGGAACCAGGAGAGCAAATTAGGGGCCAGGAGACATTTATTATTGTATCAAAAGTGGCAGTGATTGATCCCCCCCCAGGGACACTCCTCTCACCACCACATAGTCATAGGCATAAGGAGCTGGGGCTCAGAGCCAGGCTGAGGGGTTTGGAGCTGTGGGTGGAAGGGGAAATGTCTCCAGCTGCTGGTTGTGAGCCAGGTCCAGCAGGGGTCCATCCCCTTCCAGAGGAAGGGGTGAGGAACCACCACCAAACAACTCATTTCATTTGCATGAGTAAGTTACTTTAATGGTGAAATAGAGAAGAAGCAAGAAGATGGCTGTGGGGAGCACCATGCAACGTCAGCACACCTGGAACCTGGGTGACCCCCACATCAGGGCTCGTTCAACATTTGCAGGGGTCCACACGGCATCCAAGTGTCCTTTCTGTACAGACACAAACACCTGCAGTGATTCTGTTGGATGAACTGTGTTTCTTTGCCCTGTAGATTGAATTTTGCCAGTGGGTTTTGTCAGATAATTATTATTTTGCACTGGCTTATTTAAGCATTTACTCATCACTGCCAGCACATCAAATAATGAGTTCTGTGTCCCCAAAGATTAAACAGCAACACCCTGCAAAATGCAGGGGAAGAAAGAGTGGAGCTTTGCAAAGTTTTTAATTAACATTTTGATAGAGATCACCTGAATGATGGGGCATTCCCCAGGCACAGCTGGATGTCACATGATGATTTTCATTTTCAGGGCAAACTTCTTGTTTAAGAAGTTGTTAAGACACTCCTTGTTAAGACACGTGGTGGGTGTTCCCTGTGTCCCTGTTGGAGCACAGGACCATCCTGTTTCTGTTGGGAAGAGGACAAGGTGAATGCCACATGGGCTTTAATTGCTGATTTGCTTTCAAACCTATGCAGCTCTGTAGTGCAGCCTCTGCTCCACCTGGCAGCAAATCCTGAACCTGGACCTGAAACATCACCTGGGACTGGAGGAGTTACAGGCCAGTGAGCTTTGTATTTGTTCCTGGAAAATGTTTTAAAATCATGATTAAAAATAGACTTAAGGGGCACAGATGGGATTACATGGATTACACACAGATTCTGTGAAGGAAAATGCATCAGTCTCTCCATAACATCCCTGAAACTGCTCCCGCTTCCAGCTGGAGGTGTGGCTGATCTGGGCTGGCCAGAGTTCTGAGCAAGGTGAGGCTCCAAAAACAGGCAAGAGGGTGGGAGAACAACTGTTAATGTTTTCCGCAGCAATCTGGAAAGGAGAAGGAGCTGGAAGCAGAGCCCAGGTCACAGATGACACAGAAGTTAATTGAATCCAGAACAGCCTATAAGCACCTCAGAGAAACCCAAGCCAGAGAACTGGGTGATGAGCTCGCAACTGAACATCCTCTTCAGCAAACAAAACTGTGCACAGAAGAGTTTCAGGGAGCACGGAGCCCAGAGCTGAAGCATCCAGCAGTCCCTAACAGGGGAGAAGGGGGGTGGTTTAAAGAGACAAAGAGCTGCTATGAAGATCAGCACCTCGTGTGAGCTGAGAACAGGGGATGCTGTACTCAGGTTTGATAGTGAATGGCACTGGAGAAGACCTGGTTGTAGGAGAGGCTCTTGGATTATCTGGCTGGGGGATGAGTTTTCAGCGGGAGGAGAGGGGCAGGCAGGAGGCAGCAGCTGTGGGCCTGGGTGGGGGACACCTCCTACTAACTCAGATGAAGTCCTGGAGATCTCTCTAATGTGAGTCAAGAAACACAGGGAATGGCATCAAGAGCTGCAGGGAGTGTGGCTCCGGCAAGGGTCCTGCCCTGCATCCGAGGGGCTCCAGCCCCGTCTCCTCCCTGGGAAGGGGCTTGGCCTGCAGATCCCAGCAGAACTCCAACCTCCACCTGTTTTTTTCCTCACCAAGGGCTGCTCGGAAGCATCCGCAGCACAAACCTTGGCAGAGAGCACCCTCCAGTGGGCACTGGGCGGCCACTGGGAACCCCGGGCTGGACACTGGGCATAGGAGGGACCCGGGGCGAGAGGTCCTGGGAGCAGAGCAGCTCCCAGAGCCTGCACACACAGCGTGGTCCGATGCTGCCCGGGGGGAGCACAAGCTGGATTCATCCCGTGGTCATAGACTTCAGCCCAGCTCTGCCCTCAGGATCGAGGCCTTGGTGTAGTAAGAAACTTCCTGCAAAAGATGTGTTTGGCTGTTGGATGCTGAGCCCTACGAGTGTCATCCCAGCTGGTGTCACTGCTCTGGCTCCACAGGCTTCCTGGAGAGCATCTGGGGTGGACAGCTGTGTCAAGGTCCTTACATCACCAGATGTTAAGTGAGAAGACACAAGGCAAAGGCATTTACCCTCCTGCCATTTTCCTGGCAGCCAGCCTCAAGGCTCCTGGGCAGGCTTGCAAGGTGAGGGCAGGACCAAGACCCCCAGGTTGCCCAGATGGCCACCGTGCCATCAGGGTACCACCAGGGACCCAGGGCTGGGTGGCCACACAGCAGCTTGCAGGAGTCCCTGGCAAGGGAAAAAGTGGTGGAAATCCCAATCCAGACATCTGGCAGCTGCTGAATGTGTGTGTGTCCCCCTCCTCCCCCCCCCGTCCAGCTCAGAATTACGTCAGGGCGAGGTGGCTCCTGGATGTGCCTCCTGCTCCCATCCCACTGCTCCTCCTGGCTGAGAGCAAAGGGGGGGCCAAGCCAGCAGCTGTCCCACGCCTGTGCTTTGGCAAATATTTCAGAGCTTAAAAGCTGCTGCCTGGTGCTTGCTGAGGTAGGAGGCCCTGTGACAGGCAGGAGAGAAGGCGAATGGTTTGGTTTCCCTGCCACCACATCTTCAGGGGATCTTGGCACCTCATCCCCTGCCCCCCACGAGCAAAAGACACGCACTCAAGGTCTGGCCACACAAAGAACCCACCCAAGGAATCACCCTCAGGACATCCAGTGTCTCCTTCCTCCTGGGAGAGGCTGGACTGCAGGGTGGGGTGGAGCTGGAGCAGCATCCCTGCAGCATCTGGTTTCAATCGATGTTTGCAGAACTGGCGGAGCTCCTTCTCAGCTGGAAGCCAAGTGAGCTGTTTCCCACAGGATTCCCAGCTCATCACTCCATGTGCTGGCCTCTGCACGTCCACTACAGCCAGCTACATCCCTGGAGCAGCACCTGGCTCTGACTCTGCTCAGGGATCAGACCCCAGCAGAAATTTGGGACCCTCTACCTGAGGGGTTCCTGCACCGCTTCTCTCCGGGCTTTCTCCCTTGGGGCTTGTCCAGCAGCTCTGGAGCTATTGCAGGGCTGTGGCTGCTCATTTCCAGCTCTGCTCTTAATGTAATTATCAACAAAATAATATGGTGACTTCATTCACATTTAAAGGGGCATTTCAATTTTCTCACACTAAATATTTGACAGAACACTTGAGGAAAACACCATTGAGGGGAAAAAAAGACTGTTTAAGTTGCTATGCAACCAGATTTTGTGATTTATTAAGGCTCTTGCTCTATGTGACTCTTTTATGAAACCTCTGGCTCCTGGAGTCAGGTGATCACCCAAGGATCTCCACTGGCACTCGATGGAGAGGTGTTCAGACCTCTCCAACTCTGAAAAAAAGGCTTGGAAAATGAGGCAAACAGCACAGAAAGCAGAAGAAAAACCTCTTGCCACTTACCAGGCTTAAAATCCTCCAACTCCCTGAGCCAGCCTCAAGACCCAGGAATGAGCTAAAGCAAATGCCTCACACCTCCCTGCTGCTGCAGGAGCCACGAGACAGAGCAAGAGGAACTGGCCTTGAAACCAGAAGAAAATGGGACAGGGAAGGGAGAGGAGTGCTGTGATCTTCACATGGTGGTACCAGCCCTGGATTCCAGCAAGGTTCAGATTTGTCCCCTCCAGGGACAAATAGCATCCAGCTCAGGAAATTCCTGTAATAATTCCACCCGTGCTCTTCCCCAGGCAACTGGGACTGCTGGGACTGGGGTGCTGGGCTGCCTGGATCTGGGGCTGCACCCGCCAGGGTGTTCTCTGGAGTGTTGTGGCTGCCAGGACAGTCCAGCTCAGGGGTAGATGCAGGCAAGGAACCAGCACACGGGTTTCCTGGGTCAAGCTGTCTTTCCACCCTGGTATCGTGGTCCAGCCCCGTGTCCCCTCAGGGGCACCCCTACCACCACTGGAATAGGCTGACAGGGCACATTTTTCTTACTGAAGAGGAAAAAATATTGACATGGAGAATGGGATCAAATAAGAATACGTTGAATTTACCCTGGTTAGGAACGGGCACAGAGCTCCGTGAGTGCTGGCAGGAATCCTGTCCTCCCTCCTGCCCTCCTTTGGCTCCTTGAACCGGGCCACCAGCAGCTGGCACCTCCCTGGGCCTCGCCGAGGGGATGGCAGCTTGCAGAGGGTTTCAAAGAGGGGAATTTGTGCTACTGGGCCAGCACAAATATTTGTTTTACTGTGCGCTGGGGAGAAGAGGGGAGCGGCTGCTGGGGGCCGGGGACACCCTCGGAGAGGAATGCCAGAGAAATGCTCGATGGTCGGGAGCTTCCCCGGGCCTGCCCTGCTCCAGGGGACCCGCCACCCCCGAATCCTCAGCACAACCGAGCCAGGGCTCCGTGAGAAGGGTGTGACCCCCCTTGCTGGCACCGGGGATGTTCGTGTCCTTCCGAACGGATACAGATATGGAAGAGCCGGCACCGGGAAGGGCGACCGTGCCCCCAGCCCTCCAGGGGGTCCCGCCAGGGGACAGCCCGGAGACGACCCACAGCGCACGGCACCGGGACCGTTCTCTCCTTCCCCTCCGCCGGGATGCGGCCCCGGGCCCCTCCGCCAGCCCGAGCATCCCCGAGCAGGGCCGCCCCTCCCTCCTCTTCCTCCTCCTCCTCCTCCTCCTCCTCCTCCTCCCACCGACCGGCCCCGAACCCCGGCGGCGCGGCCGGACCAGAGCCCTCGCAGCCGCGGGGCTGACCGGGGGGAAACCGGGCCTGGGGGAACCGGGCCGGGCCGATGCCGTTTTACAAGCGGAGCGTGGAGGCGCGGCGGGGGCGGCCGGCACTGCCCCTGGCCGAGCTGCGGGACGTTTGCAGCCTGGCGGCCCTCACCCTGCTCCGGCAGCTCGCCGACCTCTGCGGCCACTCGCTCGCCCTCTTGGGGGACATCGAGGGTCACCTGCTGGCCTTGGGTCGCCGCGCTGGGCGGCTGCACCGCCGAACCTCTCGCCTGCAGGCGCTGCTAAGGGGCCGGCCGCTGCGGGGGGCTCACCCCCCACCAGGTAAGGACACCCCCGCCCCACCACACCGGCCCTGGGAGGCATGGGGGGAGTCGGACCCGTCAGGGCTTCACCCAGCTCCGAGGGGCATCCTATCACCCTGCTCCCAGAGGAATACCGTCTCCCTGGGCCAAGGGGAATGCCATCCACTTATTCCCAGGGGAATCCTGTCATCCCCCTTTCAGGAGAATCGAGTCACCATTTTTAGAGGTATCCCATCATCCTGCTCCAAAGGAGGGGGGGGAGGGGGGGGGAATCCTGCCATCCCATTCCTAGGGGGATCCCATCACCCTGCTCCAAAGAGAATCCTGTCACACCTCTCTGAAGGTCTTCCCTCCCCAGTGCATGGAGGGGTGGGGGTGTGGGGGGGTGTCTCTGCCACCATTCCCCAAACGTGTTCCCAGCTGGTCCCCTCTCCGGGTGGGTGACCCGTGCTTGCTGTCCAGGCAGAGCTAGGGACGGGATCGCCGAGGTGCAGTGATGTCCCCGCCAAGCCCTTATCCCCCGGTGTCCAGGGCAGTGTGCCAGCCGGCCTGTTGCACCGGGGTGAGGCTGGGACAGCTCAGCAGCCTCCTGCCCCTCTGCCCAGCCTTTCTTTTCCCGCACGCAGTGGGCATTTTCCAGGCTGCCAGCCAAGCACGTGTTTCACGCTGCGTCCCCGATTACCGGGGGCTCTTTCCCCGCCAGGCTCTCCGAGGAAACGGGAATGTCGAGAGCTGGTCCTCACCTTCTTGCCTTGGATGCTCCACCCCACTCCCAGGGCAGGGGACTGAGGTGGCCGTCCCCTCGCTGTGCTTTCAGCATGAAGCAGCTCCCGCTCGGGGTTTCGTGTATCTGGGGAAAATGACAAGTTGCAGCCCGGGCGTCCTGTCTGCTCATCCCTCTCTTGGCAGCGAGTCTGGGGTTTGTTTTTGCCCGGACTGCTTTCATTTCCCATTTCAAGCATTTCAGCTTGGCACCGACTTCTGTGCTGGGTCAGACGCGGGCAGCCTGTTTTGGAGTAGCTTAAAATAAGCTCGTTTTGGAATTGTTTATGAAAAGTTTATTTTAGAAGTCTTTGTGGGGCGGGGGGAGCATTGCTCGAGCACGTCTTCCCCAGAAGCGCAGCGCGTTTCTCAGGCCCTTGGCAAAATGCGTCGCCTCTTGGGCTTTCTGCAAAGCCCCCTGCACCGCAAGTGCTGTTTGGCTGCTCCGTCTGCACGGAGCCATGGGAAATGACTGTCAGACCCTCGCAGCGTGTGTCCCGGCGGCAGGCAGCGGGCGGAGGATTCAGCCTCTGCTGGGGGGGATGCTCGGCTCTTGCAAATGTTGCTCAGGTAAATGGGTTATCAAGGTGAGAAGCTCCCGCTGGCCCGTGCAGGGGCTGGTAGAGAAGTAAAGGGACAGGGAGGTCCCGCAGTCGCCCGAGCTGACCCGTGCACAGCACCAGTGCAGCGCCAAACGCTGCAGCAGCATCACCCTCGGTGCTGGACCGGGGTGTCCTGGAAGAGGAGCTGGCAGGGACGGTGACCAGATGGTCCCTCGCTGCCCGTGCCTGGCTGGCAGGTTGGGAATGCTCCCGGTGGCCAACAGGAACCCACTGTGTTGCCGTGGTGGCTGCGGGGGGTCATGGGCACGGCGTGGGGGACGGAGGCGATGGCTGGGGCACGGCATGGGTGGGGAGGCAGCAGCAGGTGGGTTGGGTTTGGAGCCCCCGGGTTGTGCTTTGTGTGTTGATGCCATGCACCTGAGTTTCTTCTGGAACAACACCACGGGTAGTCGCAAGCAGCCCGTGTAAAGCAATGGGCAAACTGTGCTGTTAATGAGGGGCTGTAGCTCCTCAGAGCCCCGTCAGGGCGCAGATGAGCAGGGGGGGCTCTCTGAGCTGGCTGGCTGGGGTCGGAGGTGCCTGCTGATAAAAATGCTTTTTTTTTTTTTTTGTGCGGGAACAGCTGGGGCGGTGCGAAGCGAGCAGAGCCCCGCTCTGCTTCAGCAGGGTTTGCATTCCTCCATGCACCCCTGGAGGAGCACAACCCACCCACCAGCACAACCCACCCATCTACCTGCTCCTCATCCATCCACCACTCCTCTTGTGCAGCCAGCAGGATGCAGAGCCTCCAGCTTCACTTAATTCTTAATTTAGAAGAAGAACAAAATTCCATTTCTTTGCTGTTTGTTTTTCTAAGAGCTCCAGTATCAGCTTGTCGCAGGGGAATGGTTCACATCTCTGGAGGACATCTCTTTGCAAGCCCCCGGCACTGCAGGGAGAGCAGAGGCAGCCCAAGGTTTTGCATGGAGCTGCAGCACCCTGTGGAGTCCCTTGAGTGAGAAGTAAATGCTTAATAACACTCTGCTTAGGGTTTGGGTGGGTTTTTTTTCTCCTCCTTTCAATTTCGCGAAGAGGATCTAATGGCAAAAATCACGTTTTCCTCCTGAACTGGAATAAACCCCCATCTTCTTCCTGCAAGATGCAGAGGAAGGTCATACACGACCAAAGGTGACCAGTGGGACCTGCAAATGGTGTTTGCCCTTCCCAAGGATGGTCCTTGCACCACTTCAGCTCCTGGGTTTTGGCATCAGTTGGGTCAGGAGCCTTTGGCTGGGCACGGGGGTCCTGCTGCAGCCAGGACAGAGCAGGGGGATGAGGCTGGGGGCCCGGCGCCGAGAGCTCTTTAAACCCTGGTCCCTGAAGATCTGTGGGATGGTTTTCTGGAAGAAGCCCTGGGCTGTGCTGGCAGGAGCAGCTGCTTGTGGCTCTTGCCAAAGTATGCTGCGTTCCTCTGACCTCCCAGCCTGGGTCTAGAAACAAGCCATGGAGACAGGCAGAGCTGTCAGCCAGCCTGGGGGCTGCTGCCCCCGCACCCTCCACCCAGCTTGCTCCTCACTGGGTGGGCAAGGGTAGCATGGATGTTTTCTCCAGACCATGGCACCGGTTTTAAAAGAAAAAAAAGAAAAAAACCTACCTTTGATGTCTTGCTGGAGTGTCCAGGTTGTCCCTCAGCCTTGCTGCTGGATACAGGGCCTGCAGCCACCTCTCACGTCCCTGACAACAGCCCCAGGGGCGCAGCTCCCTGAAACCTTCAGACCTCCAAGATATTTCCTCTGGTTTTTTTCTACTCCAGCGATGATTTCAGTGCCGGCAAAGAGAGAAGTCCCCAGAGGCTGCCTGGGCGCGGGTGGGAGGCAGAGTAAGGCCAGGATGGAGAGCTGCTGCTGCCAGAGGAGGGAGAGCAGGAGCCGCACCCTTCCTCCTAACAGGAACCGGCTGCAGGAGGATAAATGAATAACGCACATTTCCCCTCCTTCTTGGACCCATTTTGGCAGATGAACATCCCTGACAGAGGGCTGACCACTGCTCTGGCCCCTCTGGTGGGGAGGGGATGCCATTCCTGCCTCCCAGCAGCTTCCCTGCACTCCTGAGGTGCTGGAAGGAAAGGGCAGACCCGGATGAGCTTTGCCACCCCCCATGATTGGGAGCTCCCCCCCCAAAGTTATCCCTTGGCTATGCAGTCACTGCTGTGCTGAGCCCTACATGGGCGACATGATGGGGGTGTCGTGGGAGGTGGTGTTAAAGGTGGCATCTCTGGGTGTTGTCACAACCTCACACTCTCCCTGATGAAGTTCTGATGGGATTCCTGCTTAGAGGGACCCAATCTTCCTCTTCTTCTTCTTCTTGCCAGTGCCAACGGCTCCACTGCCTTCCTCCTGTGCTCATGCCTGGCAGAGAGGACCCCGGGATGCCACTGGTCCATGAGCAGGCTGGTGCTGCAGGCACCATGTGCCCAGTGCTGGGTGAGTACCCACCAGCACGCTGCAGGGATGGATCACCGACCCCCAGGGCCAGCTTGGCATGGTGAGACAGCTGGTGACAGTGCCAAGGAGCCTTAGCAGGGCTGCCATGGGGGGAGGATGGGGTCCCTTCCTGCCCGTGCAGGATGCTCCATCCCATTGCCACCCAGAGCAGGAGAGGCCCTGCCGAAGTGGGCAGCAGCTGGAGCAGGCAGAAGGCTCTGCCCACCATGGGGACCCGAACGATCCGGGGCAGGGGGAGGGTCCCAGAGCTCCTCCAACGCAGCTGGTGGGAAGGATGGTGATGGTGTGCTCTGGGGGCAGCTCTGGGGGGACAGCTCCGGGGTTAGAGGTGCTGTCTGGCTGTAGGGAAGCACACCCAGTGGTGGTGGGAAGGAGCTGTGTGTGCTCTTCAAAAATCCTACGGGCGTGCCTGCACCGCCTGGTCCGGAGGTGGCAGATCCATCTCGTACCAGCTAGGCACGGGTGGTCCGTGGGCACAGCACCGCCGGCACACCGGGTTCTGCTGCACCCCAGCAGTTATCCCTGCCTGCCAAGCACCCCGGCTGTGCCAGGCTTCCCTCCGGGCATCCTCATTCTCTCAGTGGCACCGGCAGCCGGGCAGCACCTCGAGCACAGCAGATCTGCTCTCACACCACACCCTGGGCACTCGCAGCCTTTCCAAACCTGCCCAAACCACTGGCCAAGTGACCGGGCTGGGAGCCCGGGAGCTGTTTGCCAGCACTGGCAGGAAGGCAGGAGCTGAGAAATCATCTCCTGAACTGGCAGAAAAAGCCTAAGAGGAGATTTTCTGCTGCAGGCAGCAGGATGGCCAGTGGGAACATGAATACAGGCTAACGCACACCTGAGTGGGGATGCAGCCTTGTGGCTTTGCAAACCCTCCTCTGGTCTGGCCTGTGCGTGGGAATGGCTCGTTCGTGCTCCCATGAAAGCCCAGGGTGTCGGGGGTGTCGGGGCTCAGGAAAAAGGCTGAGGGGGGATTTGGGCTGGCGAAAGCTGCTGGTGCCTGCTCACCACAGCGAGAGGTGAGGGCAGGGAGGCAGGATGCTCTTCCTGCCCCACACATCCCCTGCTCCCCCGGGGGTTCCCCAGCCCCGGGAAAGGGCAGACCTGGCAGCACGGGGCAGGCAGCAAGGGCAGGTTGATGGGTCGCGCAGGGCTGTGCCTGGTCCCTGCTTTGGTGATGGTCTCCTAAACCCCCCCCGCCCCAGAATCCCCTCCCCGCAGGCAGGCACGGGGGGGCTGCTCCAGCCGCTCCCGGATGGAGTCCAGAGCAAAGCCGCCCGGGTCTGCCACCCGGCTGCATGATCCCTGATCATTATAGTAGAGGGGAGGCTGGCGCCTGTTGCGGGGTCGCCCCCCTGGATGTGTCTCCCGGGATCCTCCGGAGCGATGCCAGCTGGCAGCCGTGCAGGACTGGACTGGCTGGCAGGATGCTCCGGTCCTGCTGCGTCTCCATGGCTCCGGCACCGGCCGCGGGGACGTGCAGCTATATCTTTAAGAAGGGCCCGGGCTGGGGTGGGAGAAGCGTTTCCATCCAGCCTTTCCTCCCAGCAAACCTGGATCGAGTTAGCGTTTGCGAGCGAGCGAGCGGCGGGGTTGGCGCCGTGGCCCTTCCCCACTCCCCGCCGGGGGGTCCTGGCCAGTGTGCGGCCATGGGGGTTCGGAGCAGCCCGGGGGTCGCGGGGCAGCCTTCCTCCCCTGTGGCCTGTGTGCCTGCAAGGAGAGGAAGAGGAGGAGGAAGAGTTGGGTATGTAGAAAGTTTTATCCTCCTCCCCTCTCCCTGCATTCGCTTGCTCCTGGCTGGGGAGGGGGCTGGCAGCCCAGCGGGAGGAGGGCGGGGACAGAGGTGGGTGCAGGGCACGGGTCGGTGGCCGTGTTCAAATATGGGTGCTGGCAGTCGGCAGCCCCCAGGGCTGGCAGAGCAGCCTGCTCGGCTCCGGCTGGCTCCTGCACACACGCCAAGCCATGGGGACAGCGCGATGGGGCTGGATGGAACCTCCTCGTCCCTCATGGAGGGGGGTCACAGCGCCGGGACACACCGGTGACAGCAGGTGAGCCCCACGGGGGGATGCAGCGCCCGTCCCCCTGCCCAGCCCGGGGCTGGATGTGTCCCTCCTCCCCACCGTCTCGGGCTGGGGCAGTAAGCATCCCGGGAGGAAGGAAGGTTGGGTGCTGGCCGAGGGGGGAGAGGGGAATGCCAGAGCTACGCATTGCACCCCAAGTCCCTCCAAAAGTGACACGAACTAGTGTCGGCTTTACGGCACGTGGTGGAAGTCTGTGTCTGCGCTGGGTCCCCGGCACAGCCGGTTCGGGGAGCGCTCAAAGGAGGCACTGCGGGTGCGGGTGCAGATTTTTGGGGTGATCAGGAGTGGGAGGGGGAGCATCGCCAGCAGTATCCCGTCCCAGGGAGGATCGGTGAGTCCCGCTGTAGCTCCCGGGACACGGAGCTAGGAATTATGTTGCTGTGCTGGAGGAATCCCAGGAATGCAGAACCCGGAGGAGACACGAGGTGGCATGGAAGTCTCAGCCCAGTTTTTCTATGGCTGCAGGCATATTCCCGGGGAAGGCCAGGCAGATTCTCTCCCAGGGCCGGGCAGGCCTTGCAGGGGCGCCTAGGGGTGCAGGAGCTCATGTCCAACGGGACAAGCAGAGGGGCTGCCAGCCGCGGGACTCAGTGTCCCGGCTTTGCCTTCCAGCCTGGTCGCCGTGAGCTGTCTGGTACCCACTCCGCTGGGATGTTGGACCCTTCTGGTTTCGACACAGCCCTGGGAGCGATGTGGAGCTGCCCACCCTCCTCAGAGCCTGTATGGGGCCGCACAGCCCTGGCGCCGTCCTCCCGCCTTGTCCGGCCCCGAGCCGTTGTTCTCCAATGAGCTCATCTGCTTTGCTAGTTTGCTGGGGGGTTTTTTGGTTTTGTTTTTTTGTTTTTTTGTTTTTGTTTGTTTGTTGTTTTTTTTTAACCTGGTCTCTTGGCTGGAAATAATCAGCCCATCCACTTAGGGATAGTTTGTGGCTTCTTCATAGAAGCTGCTCTCTCTGCCAGGAGAGGGGCTGCTTTGGAAATGAATCGCTGAGCTGCTCCCCAGCTCCGGGCTGGACAGAGCCCTTGGTGTGAGCTTTGCCCCCACTCCATGCCCGCAGCGGGGCACACCAGGGTGGGCTGGGCCAGTCGTGCCCTCCTGCCTTCAGCAGCCCCCCCCATCGTGTTCCCGTGTCTTGGATGGTCCAAGAGCTGCTTGGCAGCATGCTTGGGCTTCAAGAAGTGTGCAGCTGGGGCAGCAGAGGGCTCAGAGGGGTTTATGGGGTCTGGGGGCTTCCCTGCAGGAGATGATGAGAAGGCTGGAGCCATGGGCAGCTCCCTCTGCTCCTCGGGACAGCCGCAGACTGTGCCCTACAGCCCGCAGCGGGGCTGGGGCCGAGGGGCTGCAGCCTGGCTCGTTGCTGCCTCCTGTGGCTGGGGGCTTGTGGGAGTGGGAGAAAAAATGTTTTCTCGATGGTGTTCCTGCAATCCACCCCAGGCTCACCCCTGTCCTTCTCCTTTCCGCAGAGTGCGGAGGCCGGGGCGAGGTGGGGGTGCTGCTGCCCCAGCACGGGGGCACAGGGAGGGGTGGTGGGACCCGGGGGTGCCACCACGGGGCCCCCGCACCGCTGCGGCTGTCACACCCACCTGCTCCCACATCAGTCACACAAACAGCTCTGTGCGCCAAGTACTGATCCAATTTGTGGCTGTTTCCATAACAACCTCTGAGCGCTTTCTGGTCCTTTCTGTCGCTACGCGGATGCTGAGCTTCAGTGTGTAGGGGATGCTTCGGCCTGGGATGGAGCAGCTGGGCTGAGCCATTACCCAGCACCTCTGCCCCTGGGGTTCAAAGGGCTGGAGGTGGGGAAACATTGGGCAAGTTTTCCCTAGCCTGGCAGTGTTTTTGTTTCCTCCATCAGAAAGGTGTAGGAAGGTTTGGGCTGAGAGAAAGAACCAAAGGGCAGTAGTTGATCCAGGTGTGCAGCCCCCTCGTGAGAGGTCCCTGAGCACAGATGTGGCACTGCCCAGGATGCTCAGTGCCGGGGATGGGACCGCTGGAGGTGCTGCCAGTCTAAGACCTCCCTGTTTCTCCTACCAGAGACCCTGTCACCCACGGGCTTGGTTCTTGCAGTGTCCCATGGCTCTTACAGGCTTCCCCCATGGGGTGCAGGCCCCAGCAGCTCACCTGACACCCTCATGTCTCCACTGCACGGCTCTGGTTGCTCTCGGAGCTGCCGTGCTCCCTGCCCTGTGGCCCCATCCATGCCCACTCAGCCTGACATCCTGCAGGGTCAGCCGGGTGTTCCCCACCCATCCCCAACCACAACACCCCATGGGGGCTTCCTGATACAGAATCCCCACACAGCCCTAATCTCCAACACCTTGCAGGGGCGGCCCACCCTCAGTGCCCCTCAGGAGCACCTGGGGCTGCTCATCCCCAGAGAGAACCCTCCCTCCTCTATCCCCAGCAACCCCCGGGGCCTGCCCACTTTCAAGGCCCCCATTCTCCTCCAACCCCAAGACCCCCGGAGTCTGCCCAGTCCCGCTGCGCCCATCACCCTGCGGGACCGCTCAGCCCCGGAATCCCCCACCACAGCCCCAGCCCAACACCCCCGCGAGCTGCCCATCCCCAGCCCATAGCCCCCCGCCCACCCACCCGCCCCCGCCCGTCCCCCGCCCGTCCCCCGCCCGTCCCCCGCTCGTCCCCCGCAGCAGCCGCCATTGGGCCACGGCGCAGCGGCAGGCGGGCTCCGAGGGGGCGGCCGGGCCGGCGGCCGGCGCGGCGGGGCGGGGCGGGGAGGGGGCGGCCGGTGCGGCGGGGCGGGGAGTGGAGCGGAGCGGAGCTGAAGGGAGGGGGCGGCCGGCGCGATGCTCTGCGGCCCGGCGGGGCCCGGCGGGGCCCGGCCCGGCGGCTCCTCCCCGCTCGGCGCGGCGGGCCCGGGGCGGGCCCGGGGCGGGGGCCGCATGGAGCCGGCGGGGAGCGGCCCGGGGGCGGCGGCGCGGTGACCACCGGGGCCGGGCCGGCGGAGGATGGGCAACGCGCAGCGGAAGGGGCCGCGCAGCCAGCGGCGGGGCAGGATGCGCTCAGCAACAGGTACCGGGGACGGGACGGGGCGGGACCGGACCCGCTCCCCGCGCTGCCCCCGCCGCCCCCAGACCCCCGGGCTGTGATGGAGCCGGCTGCGGCTGCCGGGGAAGGGGGGGCTCGGCCTCCGCCGCCGGTCCCCCCCGGCTCTCCGGTGCTTTTGGATCGCTTGGAGGACGCGGGGAGAGGTCACCTCCAGCTGAGCTTGGCCTCGCTGGCGGGGACGGGGCTGGTCCTGGGGCCCACAGCGGTCCTGCGGCGGGTGGAACAGGTGCTGACCCGCACCCCGGGCAGCGGGGAGCCAGGTCCAGGCTGCAGGGAGTCAGCCCTGGCCAGCGGGGTGCCAGCCCCGAGTGATGGGTTGCCAGTGCCAGGCAGCAGGAAGCCAGCCCTGAGCAGTGGGAGGCAGCTCCATGCAGCAGGGAGCCAGCTCCCGACACTGGGGAGCCAGCCCCTGCGTAGCCCCCAGTCCCCCTTCTCCTGCTGACAGTGGAGGTGATGGGTGTCTCCCAGGGGCCTCGTACCACAAGTTATCCGAGGAAGGCAGGAGGCTCTGCAGATGTGTGGGGGGTGTTTGGGGAGAGCAGGGTGAGTTGGGGGGCTTGGTCTGAGCAGGTTGCAGGCAACTGAGCCTTCAGAAAGAGCTGGGCCGGGCGAGCATGTCCTGTCTGGTCACTCCTCTGACACCACCTGGTTGGCCCAGGCAATTCAGCAACCCTTTCCAGACACCCGGGGCTCTGGATCCCTCCTGAGATAGCCAGGCTCCTGGAAATGCCGGGAGACAAGGGTCTGCCACGGCTCTGGGGGCAGGGTCCCCCCTGAGGTCTGTTTCCCCGTGTGCTCTGCTCACCCTGGGTCCTGCACCCCCTGCCCTTTGCCAGGCAGTGCCAGCCCTGGGAGACACCTCAGGAAAATTGCTCAGAAGCTGCAAGAAAAATTGGGGAGTGATTGTCACAGCCCAAGTGATTGTCATAGTGTAATAATTAGCGGGCAGAGGGGGTGGAAGTACAGCCTGTCTCTGTCTAATTTTGCAGCTGCCGTTGTAGTGATTGTTGGGGCTAAAAGAGCCTTGGTTGCAGGGGGGATTGGGAGGGATGCTGCTCTGGAGTGTCCTTAGGGTTGAAGGGTGCTGTGCCTGTCAGTACCCAGCACATTGCCCTCAGCATCCCAGCAAGTGGCTGGACTGCTGGGCTCGGAGGAGCTGTGGGATAGTGGCCTGTTCCCTGCCTGCCTCTCCCACCCCTGCTCCTATCCAGTGCTGCTCAGAGGGGGACAGGAGCTAATCACACTTCTGCATCATTGAAGGGATTCTTGGGAGCTGCAAATCACCTTCCCAGCAGTGCCAGGCAGGGCCAAAGGGGTTTGCAAGGTGCGGGGTTGCTGGTTCATCTCTGTCCTCAGGCACAGGGTGCATCTCCCAGCCAGCCCAGAAATCTCCAGCAGATCTTCCTCCCGGTGCATGGCCTCCCTTGGGAGATGATAGAGCTGTGCCTGGCTGCCAGCAGTGGAGAGGAATGGGGTTTGGCTTTGGGCAGCTGGAAAATCATCTCAGGGATGGAGCTGGGGCAAATGCTTGGACGCTCCCAAGCACTTTGGGCTTAGGATTACTGGGACCTCAATGGCTCAGGCATTCCTGAGGAGCTATGCACAGGTTTCCTCATGGAGAGGCAGCGTCAGGTCTGGGCTGGGGCTTATCTGCTGAGGGGAGGGAGCTGGAACGTGATAAGAAGCAGCGCTGTGGTGGGGCTGTGTGGCTGGCAGGCTGGGACCCCATGCTGGGAGAGGAGAGCAGGGACCTGCTGTACCAGGAGGTTCCTTGTCTCACCCCAAGCAGGATCATTCTTCTATCCCGGGCACAGGTCAACGCACAGAGCAGTCTTTACCCTGGCATCCCTGGCAATTAAAATCCTTCCTCATGCCCTGGTGGGCTGGGCAAGGCTGCGTGAGTCTGGGGCACATGAACCTCAGCTCTGCCTACTTGGCCAAGAGGCGTCTTCAGTGCTACTCTACTGCTGGTGGGGGCTGGTGTCCCCTGCACCCCTTCTGCATGCATGGGGAGAGCCCAGCAGGCTGCTTCTGAGTCCAGGGTGCTTGCTTGTGAGTGTGGAGGTGTTTGGAGGGGCTGGTTGGAGAAGGCAGCGTGTTTGTAGGCTGCTGGCATTCATATGATGAGTTTGCAGGTCTCTGGTCTGGTGGAGCTGGGAGGCAGCTCTCCAGTTCTTGAGTTTGTCCTTGGGTGGCACAATGACCGTGGGACAGGGTCCCAGAAGAAGCACCAGCCATCAGGGGAGGTGTCCTCATCCCCTTGTCTGTCAGAGCCACCTGCAAGTGCTGCCTGGGCTGCAGGGGGGAGAGAGAGCTCTGCTGGTACCTGCTGTCCTGCACCCATCAGTTGGGGCTGCAGCGCTGCGGGCACGGGGTGGGTGGTCCCAGCCACTTCCCAAAAGAATCCGGGGCTCGGGGCTCCGTTCCCGTCTGTTCTGCAGTGCTGGCTCCCAGGAGGAGCAGGCTCAGCTCTACAAACCACTGGGGCGCTGGGAAAGTGCTCCCCAAGGAGCCTTCATGTGCCACTTTTGGAAGCAGCCAAAGTGAGAGGAGGCTCTGGGGGCTCTTGCAGCTCCCAGGGCAAACTCAGGTGAATTCAGAAAGGCCCCCCTGACTTGTTTAACTGATTGGTGTTGGGAGGCTGGGGGGAGGCAGTGGCAGGCTCCAGAGTGCTGGTTTCCAGGTGAGGATGCTGACGGCTGCTCCAGCTGGGACATGTGCTGTGCTGGGGGGACAGGCTGCTGTGGGCTGATGTCCCCAGAGTCACCCATGGTGCTGGTGGCTGCTCCAGTGATGATTTGGCTCCATGGCTCTGCTCAGCCAGGGAGAGCCCAGCCTGTCCTTCACCCTGTCCTCTCCCAGGGGACTGGAGCAGGGGTGAATGCAGAGAAGGATGAGCCCCTTTTCTTCCCCAGACTTTTCAAGAGCAGGGTGGGTGCGTGGAGGACAGGCTGTGCAAAATCACAGCCCCTCTGCCATCGCCGTCGCTCTGTTGGGCCAGTGGCGGGGAAGGAAGAGGGGCTGGGACCGGGACAATGGGCTGGGCACTGACTCAAACAGGCAGTTCCTGGTGGCTTCCTCTCCCCCCCGGGGCTGGGGCCGGCCAGGGAAGGAGGAGGAAGCTTCACTCCTCACAGCCTGTTTTCGAAGTGAAGGCTCCCAGTCGAGCACGCTGGTGGCCATGGCCAAGGTGGACTGGCTCCTGGCACCCTGGCACCGAGGAGGTAAGGCAGGAGCATGGGCACGGTAGGCAGTGGGGCAGCCGTGGGGTTGGCAGGTGCCCTCACTCAGCAGGGAAAGACCCAGAGTTGGTGTGAGCTGTGGGGCATGGGGCTGTTGTCCCTGGAGGATGAGCAGTAGCTGTGAGGTCAGTGCTGCCCGGCAGCGTGGGTCTTGTCCCACCTTTCCTAGCCTGGCTTCAACTGTGATGTGTACCCTTCCCTTGGAAATCCTTGCTGCCATTCCTCAGGCCATTGGGGTCCTCTGACAGAGCGAGAACTCAGAGACCCCCCACCCATGTGTCCCACTGACCGCTCTGCAGGCTGGGGCTGAGTCCCTCTGGGACAGATCCTGCCCATCCCCATGGTGCTCTACCTTCCTGGTGGCTCTGGCTTGCAGGGGACCGCAGGAGCAGGGGCAGCCCACATCACCGTGAGCCCTCACTGCTCTCACCCCCGTTGCTCCCACTGTGGCTGATTTCACATCTCGGGCCCCTTTGTCCCAGGGCCTGGCCACATTCCCCTCTCAGGCGACTTCCTCACATTGTCCCGGCTCTGCCGAGTGTAAAACCATCCAGGCACAGGGAAGCAGAGCTTTCCTGCAAGCACCCTGCCCAGCCAGGGGCTGCAGCCTCTCTGGCACAGGCAGCCCACCACCCCGGGATAGCTGCAACCGCTGCCATGGGCATCCACGTGCCACCAAATCATCCCCACCAGGATGGGGACATCACCGGGGGAAGCTGTGGAGCAGCTGGCCTGGCCTTGGCTGCCCCGTCCCTGGGGGTGCCCTTGGCCATGCTGATGCTGTTCTGAGGGGCTGGGTGCTGGCAGGGTGGTGGCACAGGGGCTGCTGCTCCATCCTCGGGAAGGGTGGCTCTCAGCCCTTGGCAGCCACATCTCGGGTGGTGGTGGTACCGGTACCGGGCCAGGCCCTGCCGTGAGCGTGGCCACGGGTGGTTCCTGTCCCTGCAGCATGGGCGGATGGCACAGTGGGGCTCCTCCTTCACTGGGCTGGTCGGCCAAGTCCCCCTGCAGCACCCACCTGCCTGCCAAAACCCCCGTCAGGGTCCCGGCTTGCCTTGCCGGAGCCAAACGTACCCGGTGTTGCATTTTACCCGTGCCCACTGCCGGCCTCTGTCCTGCCAAGCCAGCCTGGGGGGACTTGGACCTGTGTCAGCTGGGCTGCACGGGGCCATGGCTGGCACTTCCTGGGGAGTGGCCATGTCCCTTTGTGAGGTGAAGGTGATGGATGACTTGAGATAGAGCTGGAGAAAGAGGGTTTTTGTCTGTTGTACTGGGTCTTACCACCGGGTCAGGCAGGCACTGCCCCTGCACGCTGTTAACTCTGAGCCCTGCTGATGGATGGTGATGTTAGTGACTGTTTTGCTGCTGGTGGTCTTAATAGAAACCTCTCACATCATCCAGGCCTCTCCCCACAAGCTGAGTGACCCTCACAGCTGCTGAGCCCCTCTGCCAGCAACTTCTGTGGTGCTGTTAGCTCCTGTCACTACAAAAATCAGCTGCCTGCACTATAAGCAGGGAGAATGAGCAGAGCAGTCTGAGTGCAGCGTGGTGGGAACGTTCTTCAGTGCCCCATGGTCCAGCAGGGCAATGTTGGCATCCTGACGTGGGCGCCCCCTGTCCAGCTTCCAGGCCCTCTGGCCTCAGCCCCCCACAGGTCAGATGCTGCAGGGGGCACACGTGTCCTTGAGATGTGTAGCAGAGGGACAGGGTCCCAGGGAGGGTCTGGATTTGGACAGGACACGGTTCGTTCATCATCCTGATGGGCTCATCTTGGGCACGCTCCAGCCCACGTGCGGTGTGTTGGGCAGCTCTGCCTGGCAAGCAGCACACCCGCATGGCACCGGGCTTGGGGATGTTCAGTGCGGTGTCACTTACGATCTCGTTTGGACCCGGGTCGAGCATCCCTCCCCGGTGCTGCCGTGCGTGCGGGTGCCACTCTGCATCCCAGCGAGGCAGCTGGACCGGCGGGTCCGGGTCCGGCAGGGGGTGAGCCGGGGACAGGAGGCACTCTGCGCCGTGCTGCCAGCTCCCGCTGTTTGCTCTTTTTCTCTTCCTGTCGATTGCTCGCAGGGCAGCGTGCGCCTTGGCTCCCGACCACAGGGAATGTCGTCAGGCTACACGCAGCCGGGCCCGGGCGCTTGCTCCAAGCCGGTGGCAAACGTTGCCGCCGCTGCCTGGCGTCAGGTCCCTCCGGTGGGGCTGGGCTCGGGGTTGCCGTCGGGATCGGTCTCAGCTTTCGAGTTAGCCGTCCCCATCCCCGCGGCGGCTGGCCGGGCGCAGCGCCGATCCCGTTGCCATGGCTGCTCCGCTGCTGCTGCATCGCCGGCTGCCGCCGTTACATCACTCCCGTGGCACCTCGGCACCGGCGGCCAGCAGCCCCCCGCCACCCGCGGCACTGCCGGAGAGCCGGCGGAGACCTTGAGAGAAGGAAAAGTTTGGCGACGGGCTGGAGCAAGAGGCATCATCTCACGGGAGCTTCGGCCCCAACTGAAGCAGCTCCTGATGGCTTTGTCCAATATCTCCCTGTGGATACGGGATGCCTGGGCAATAGGTAAATAGGGATGAGGTCGGGAGTGGGGGCGGGCTGGGGAGAGGCTGGCAGAGGGCATGAGCTCTGTGGCTTGGGGGATGCTCTTCTCCCAGGAGAGGGTGTAGCTCAGCTCAGTGAGCAGGCTGCCCTCGAACACCCGGGGTGGTGGCGGGGACCCAAGCCTGAACACTTGTTCAGCAGGACCCTGCGAGCTCTCACAGGGGTCTCAGCACCCTCTGCCTGCTGCCACTGCCCCTGCTTTCAGCCCCAGGGCCAGGAGCAGAGCTCCCTGAGAGGAGACAGACCCCCCTGGGCAACACAGGAACACTGGGCACGGGAGGGGGGACTGACTTGCAGGGTGAGCCCCCCACCAACCGTGCCTCAGTTTCCCCCAGTAGCTTGGCTGGCCAGGCTCAGGTCAAGCACTGGGGCTGTGTGTGGGATGGAGCCAGCCCTCCAGTCCTGCTCTTCCAGTACTCCCTTCTCCCTCCACAGGCATTTGCCATGTGGTGGGGGCCCCGTCAGAGGCATTTTGTATTTTGAGCTGTCACCGATAAGCTTGGCAGGAGGGTGACAGCCAAGGGCAGCAGACTGTGCTCTGGCAGCACCCATACCACCAGCCTTCCACCAGGCTGCTGGCTCCCTGCACCACAGAGCCACTGCATGATGCACAAGCAGCACCCACAACTCCCCCTGAGCAATGAGGGACCAGAGCCAGAACACCAGGGCAGTGCGCACAGGGTGCAGCCCCTTGGGGCAGGGATCTGGAGTGGCCACCTCCCTGTCCCCCTCCTGCCTGCACTGCCTGCTCCTCCCTGCCTGCGTGGGGTCGGGCTGGGTGCTGCCCCCCCCGTGGCTTCCTCTGTGCCCCAGGGCGGTCCCTGGTTTCGGTGCTGCGGTTTGCCCTCTTGGGTGGAGCCCGTGGTGTGGGTGTGGGTGACTGGGGGTGCCCCGGCAGCGGGGATGAGGCTGCGGAGGTGAGGTCCCGTTACCGGGGGGGGGGGGGGGCTGCGCCGTGGGGTGTCCCCGAGGCTTGGGGGTCCCTGTGTGGCTGCTGGGGGATGTGCGGGTGGAGGGTGAGGAAGGTGGGGACCCGCCGAGGCTGAAGGCTGGGTTTGTGTGAGCTGGGTGATGGGGTGCAGCAAGACGGGGGGTGGGGTCTGCCCTTGGGGTGTGCTTTGAAATGGAGGGGGCAGCAGCAACCCCAAAGAGATCAGGTTGGGGGACTGGGGTCTTCATGTGGGTCCCTGGCCCCTCCAAGCCCCCAGCTCCCTTCCCATGGCCCTGTGGTTCAGCTTTTTGGGGGGATGCCCCAACCCTGCTCCATGCCCAGCTGTGCTCCCAACTTCCACCCCCAGGCACACGGGGTGAGCCAGAGCCAGGGCATGGGGATCCTTCTGCCACATCCCCTCTGCCAGGACCCTCGGCCCCTTCAGACATTGCCACCTGGCCAGCACCAAACTGGGGGAAGAGAGGAAGGAATGTCCCACATCCTAGGTGACAAAAGGCAAAACGGAAATGTCACCCTGGCATGGCACTGCCCTTGGGATGGGGCTCTGCAACTGGGAGAAGCCTCCTCGTGCTTACACACACACACACACACACACACACACACACACGCCCCGACACCTCTTGGTTGATATGGAAACGAGTCACATTATTTAAAGGAGAGGGGAAAGAAAAAGAAAAAAAAAAGAAAAAAAAAAGAAGAAAAAAAGAAGCCTGGTGTTAAGGCATGTCGTTATGGTAACACAAATTATAAAAGTAACTAGGCTAGGGACGTGGCACCTTGCTTTTGGGTGCTGGGTGTTGTGCTGGCTCTGCTGCTCCATCAGCTGGAGCCAGGGGGAAGGGTGGGCAGGATGGGACCCAAGCATCCTTCTCCACCCACAGGGGTGTTTCAGAGGGTCTGGGCATGTGCCCAGCTCATCCCTGCTGAGGTTTCATCCCACTACCAGGGCCAGATGTGAAGCAGGATGAAACCCGTGTGGCGAAAGGCACCGTGTCCCCTTTGCTCCCTCCTTCTCAGCTGTGACTTCTGCTCTTCTGCAGCCTGGAGGTTGCTCCACTGCAGCCTGCAGCGTTTCCTGAGCCGTGCGGCAGCCAGGCAGTCACCCAGGGCAGCAGGGCTTCCTTCCTTCCTTCCTCAATTTCACCCTGCTCCCCTCCTGCCTTGTTCCAAGGACCATTTCCAATCCTCAAGCAGCAGTATTGGCAGTGATGGGGTCCTGTCCCCAACCTGCCTCGGTGGCTTTACCGGGATGGGACACAGCCACATACCAGTCCCAGTGTTCCTGGAGAAACCACAGCCAGGATGAGCAGGGTTGGCCAGCAGCCTGCCCGCCTGCTTCTCACTCTGCTCCCTCCTGCTCACAGCCACCTCTAACCTGGACCTGGAAAGCAAGAAAGCATCCCACCCCAAGCTGTCATGGCAGCAGCCGGTGAACGTCTTCCTGGCGGCTGGGCGCCCACCAGGCATGGAGGAGCTGCACCAAGAGGCCCAGCTCAACCTCCAGAGCTTGCTGCAAGGTAGCGGGGCTGCTGGTGGGCTGGGTGATGGTGGCAGGGACAGGTGCTGCCCTGGGTGCATCCCTCTGTGCACACACTGGTGTTATCTCCCATGTGCATGTCTCCAACCCTCAGACCTCACTAAGTTGCAGAATTCAGGTCCCAGGGGGGTTCCAGCCCCTCTCTGACCTCTGCTCCCAAGCAGCAAAGTAACTGGGGTTGAGATCAGCACTGGGGCCACTGGCATGCACACCAGCCCCACCAAAGCACAGTTGTGGCACGATTCTGCCCTTGAGGGCTGATCTGGGGATGACCAAATCAGCCTGGCACTGGTTTTGTTTCTGCCCAATTTCTTAGGAAGCTGTCAGGCGTCCGGGACTCGGATGCTCTGCAGTCCCCAATGAGATCTGCAGCCCAGCCTGGGATGGTAATCTCATTAACTCGGTCTTAGCAGCCCTGGTTTCCTCCAGGCCATAACAACCGGCATTAATTAGCTCAACAATTACAGGATGGGGAGACACTGAGCTCCCTCCTGGCTGTCCCCGGTGGGCTCTGCCTCCCCAGGGGATGCACCATGTCCCCAGGCAGCCCCCTGGGAGCAGTGGAGTGGAGAGCTGGGGTCCCAGCATTGCCTCAATCTACTCCCAGCCCTGGCATTTCTCCCTGGGGTCTCCTTCTCCTTTCCCACCTCCTGGGCTGCCCATGTTGAGCAGGGACAGAAGCCAGCCTGGGGACAACCACACATCTCCACATGTTCCCCCTGCCCAGGGAGCAGAGATTTCACCCCCTTGTCCCGGAGCAGGGTCCCAGGTGCTGTTTCTCTTGCAGAGGAGTATGAGGAGCAGTGTGCCGAGAGCAGGGTCACCGGGCAGACCTTCCGTGCTGCTGGTCACCTGTCCCCTAGCACCCCTCCCGAGCCATCACCCCGACCCCCACCCACCAAGCGCCTCGAGTTTGTGCCTATGGTAAGTGCTGGGGCAGGGTGAGGGGGGTGAGGGGCTGGACAGCTGGCCAGGCAGCAGGGTTGGAGATGACCCTTTGGGGGGTCACCTGCCTTTCCCACTGCAGCCCCCGAGCCAGCGAGCGACTGAAGAGGAGACCACGGGCACAACAGCGCTCAGTGCTCGGCCACCCAACACCTCCCTGAGCCTCCCCACCAGCCCAGACAAGCAGCCAGCCTGGCCCCGGGCCCTTCCCTTGCCCACCGTGGAGGAGAAGCAGTGGCACCAGTCCTGCTCTGTCCAGACCAACATCGTCCCCATCAATGTCTCGGGTAGGGCAGCACACTCAGGAGAGGGAAAGGGGCAGTCCCAGCACTGGGGGGAGGATATGGGGTACAGGCAAGGATATTCCCCAGCTCCTGGCTGCAGTGGGGTACATGGGGAGGGGGTGGGGCTGGTGCTGTGAGCCTGTGTCCCCACGGGCACAGGGCAGGGGAGACAGAGCAGGGGCCAGCAGGGCCGTGCTAGCATCCATCATTCCCAGCCAGTTCTCCTGCCACCCATGTGTCTGATCCACTGGCCACATCACTGCTGCCACTGCCAGCTGGGTCTGTTGTCACCTTGGCTCTCGTTCTCACCACACTCCATGCAGCCAGCCTGTCTCACCTGTCTGTCTGTCCATCTATCCATCTGCATGGGGCAGTACCACGGTCCTGCCTGCTCCTTACAGGCACAAGTGCCACACTGCCCCACGCCAAGCTTGGGGCTGGCCAGCTGCACCTTCTGAAGGCAGAAGATGTCTTTCCACCCTCCCCTCCACACTGGAAGGACATACCAGGACTGCATGGATCCCTCCTTCCCACTGTTCCTCACACCCATGTCCCCAGGGTGGCTCAGTGTCACTGGCCCCATTAAAGCCCAAGCCCAGTGGTGTGGGTCCAGCCCCAGCAGCACTGCCCGGAGCTGACGTCCTCAGCTTTCCATGCATCCCACCTCCATCCGTGGCATCTCCCGGGGGCTGCCGTGCCCCAGCTCACCCCATGTGGCTCACACCCTTCTACCATCCCACACACCTGCCATCCGAGGCCACAGGACACCCAGGGGACACGCAGTGACAGAGCCCCCACGCTGGCAGCCCCCTGGCACCGCCACGTACAGCGTGTTTGTTTTGGCTACAGGGCAGCACTTTGCTAGGCACGCGAGTGCTCGTCACTCCCTGTTTAACACAGAGACTGCGATCAACCCCAAGTCCACCCTGCGGCGCAGACGGACCGTAATCGGATTCCCTAACCTGTCCCTGCGAGACCAAGGTGACGGCAAGAACCATGCAGCCACTTCACTGCCCTGGCAGTGCCTGGGCAGGGCTAGCACCCGCCGGAGCTGCCCTGCGGGTGGGCAGAGCCACTCTGGGCTCCCCGGGAATGCCCCAGCCTTGGGGACATAAAGGCCACCACACCAGATCTGCTCCCTTCCAGGGCACCCAGGTGCTGGGCACGCTGGTGATGCTGGGCATGGCACTGGGGACAGCCCGCTGCAGACCTGAACATCCCCATCTGCCAGGTGTGCACTGAGCAGGGTCCCCAGGTCCTTCCAGGCTGTCCTGAGGTGAGGTGGCACCGGGAGCCATCGTGTCCTGACCTGGGCAATGATGCCTTGCTCTGCTCTTCGTGGTCTTCATCTCTATCCTCACCACAGGGCAGCACTTTGGTCATCATGGGGCCAAAGTCCCCAGGGATGGAGACTGCTGCTAAGTTTTCCTGGTACATTTCAGCCAACAGACCCCAGGCTTGAGGGCTAACACAGACCAGGGACTGTCCCCAGCTGAGTTACGGCCATGCCAAGATAGGGGGTAGGAGAGCATCTGGTCAGAGGGTGTCAACCCAGCCCCTCCAGTCCACCTGGGCTTGTTTCAGACCTGGGCAGAGATGCAGCCACAGGGTGGGACCAGTCCTGGCCTCATGGCACATGGGACGGGACCATGCCACAACCCCCTGGCAGGGAGCAAAACAGGATGATGCTCACCCCAGCTGTGTCTCTTCTTGCAGGTGGCACCAATGGCCCCACGTTGAACACGCACACGCCCGTGACCGAGTCCCTCTCCTGCAGCTTCGTGCCTGAGACCACGGGTGGGGGGAAGGGGCCCCAGGAGACCAGCCCCCACCAGCCCCTCTCTGCCCCTCTGAGGAAGACCTTCAGTGACCTCGGGGCCCGCTGCTGCCAGCCACCCGCTGCCATGGACCATGCGGCCACCCCCTGCGCCGGCACCTGCAACGGGCCACCAGGGACCCCCTTCCCCCCACCCTGGAGTGCCCTGGGCTACACGACCCCCCCCAGCCCCGCCAGCGGCCAGGGCAAGGTCTGCACCTCTCCGGGTGGCTCCAGCCCATCACCCAGCCCGGCCTCACCCACCACCCCCTCCTTCTTCATCGCCACCGAGGAGCGCGTGGGCAGCAATGGGCCCGGTTCATTCTCCGGCACTGTGCCCGAATCACCCCCCGGGGGTGGCCAGAGGGGCAAGTGCCCAGAAGCGAAGGTGAACTTCTCACCGGGAAGCCCAGAGGAGCCGGAGCCGGGGCGGCTGGACGTGGAGCGGGCCGGGTGCCGGTTCCGCGAGCGGTCGCTGTCAGTGCCCACCGACTCGGGCTCCCTCTGCTCGGTGGACATCGCCTATGCCGAGACCCGGCGGGGCAGCACCAACTACGCCCTGGGCTACCCCAGCGCCAGCTCCGAGGGTAGCACCAGCACCGACAACGTCTCCCTGGGGCTGGAGCAGGAGGGGCAGCAGCGGCGGCGCCGCTCCAAGAGCATCTCCCTCAAGAAGGCGAAGAAGAAGCCCTCGCCACCCACCCGCAGCGTTTCGCTGATCAAAGAGGGGCAGGATGGTGCCACGGAGCCTGGCTTGGCACTGCCCAAGGACCAGCGGCCCAAGAGCCTGTGCATCCCCCCGGAGCCCTGTGGCCACCGGCTGGTGCATTCTGACCCCCAGGGCAGGGAGCCGGAGGGCATGGCCACCCCCCACCAGTGGCACCTGATGGACTGGAAGTCTGGTGACCCCTACCAGTCCCTCTCCAGCTCAAGCACGACCACGGGGACCACCGCCATTGAGTGCGCCAAGGCACGGGGCAGCTCCGAGTCCCTGGTGTCCCCCTCCCTCTCCAGGGCCACGACGCCCTCCCAGCTCTCTACCGAAGTGGACCTCAAGACCTCCTCACCCAGCAGGCCCACAGGGCTGATGTCCCCATCCAGCGGGTACTCCAGCCAGTCAGAGACACCAACCCCCACCGTTCCCACCTCCGCCATCCTCAGGCACTCCCCACACCAGGTGCGGGTGAGGCCGTTGGTCCCACAGAGGAAGTCCTCGCTGCCCCCCACATCCCCCATGGAGAGGAGCCCCAAGTCCAGGCTGTCCTTTGACCTGCCACTGATGCCACCTGCCCACCTCGACCTCTCAGGGCTGAAGATCTCCCTGAAGGGTAAGACAAAGGTCAGCCGGCACCACTCCGACTCCACCTTCGGCACCAAGCTGGCCCAGAAGACCAGCCCCATCACACCCATCATGCCTGTGGTGACCCAGTCCGACCTGCGCTCCGTCCGCCTCCGCTCCATCAGTCGCTCGGAGACAGAGGACAACTCCGATGGCCCTGAGCACACCGAGGAGCCAGCACGTGGGCCCTGCCTGGGGATGGAGAGGAAGGTGAAGCCACCTGTGGCAGAGAAGCCACCGCTGGCCAAGCGTCCCCCGTGCATCCTGCCCAAGCCCCCAACGCTGCGGGAGGAGGGTCCCCTGTCCCCCGTGTCCCCACCAGGTGCCACCACCAAGGAGAAGGGGCTGCTGCAGGATGGATTCATGGTGCTGAGGAAAGGGGAGCTGAGGAGGGGTCTGGGGGAGCCCCCGGTGGGACCCCGTCGGCTCTCACAGGGCAGTCTGGAGGAGGAACCGCAGCCGGAGCGCAGCAGGGCTGGGCAGGGGGAGCGCAGGAAGGCCAAGGTGCCACCCCCGGTGCCCAAAAAACCCAGCGTGCTCTACCTGCCACTCGTCCCAGCCCCAGCCCAGCTGGGAGCTGGCGGGGGGGACCAGCCGCCCACCCCCAGCCCCATCATCACTCTGGACACCGAGCCCACCTGCTGCCACCCCGACACCCAGGACTTGCCATCCCCCGAGGCTCTGGGCACAGCACAAGCTGGTGAACCCACCCCAAAGCAAGGTGAGGGTCTCCCCACAGAGGCGGTGGGTTTCATCCCAGGGATGGGGGGTCCCTGGGGCCACACAGGGCCAGTCACCACTTTCTTCTCCTCCCCACCTACAGGCAGCTCAGCAGAGCCTGGCACAGAGGAGAAGAGCTTTGCCAGTGACAAGACAGCCGACTCCATCGCCGAGGAGGATGATGAGGTGTTTGTGGCATCCCGCACCACCGAGGATCTCTTCACTGTCATCCACAGGTAGGGCTGGTGGGAGGCACTGGGTGGATGCAGTCCCCCACACCTCCTGCACGCTGTCACAGTCACAGGGATGGGTGCAGTGTCCCCCTGCCACTTCAGCTTAAATTTGCCACCCTGCAGCTGATGCTCACTTGAGCACTTTGGTGCTTAGCACCCTGACCCTGCAGCCAGGCTGGGTGACCAGCTTTGGGGGAGGGCATTGCTCCATCAGCCCTGGGGCAAGTTGGACCCAGTTGCCAGGAGAGTATTTGCCAGCAGCTGGGTCCATCCAGACTGGCAGCAACTCCTTCCCAGGGCTGCTCCCACCACCTCTTTCTTTGGTGCCCAGGTCCAAGAGGAAGGTCTTGGGGCGGAAAGAGCCTGGTGACACCTTTGGCAACCGGCCCAACTCCCACTCGCCTGTAAAGACTTCAGGCTCCCCAACTGGCGAGTCCCCGGCAGCGGTGGGCAGCACCGGGAAGTCCTCCAGCAGGAACGAGGACTTTAAAGCCCTGCTTCAAAAGAAGAGCAGCAAAACCAGCCCTGGTACTCGTCCGTCTGCTGCTGAACTGCTCAAGACCACAAACCCGCTGGCTCGGAGGGTCATCACGGAGTTTGCTCCTGAGCTAGATGGTGCCAACAGCCCCAAAACCCAGCCCTAACCTTGCATGGTCCCTTCTGGCCGTGAAGGGCTGGAGATGGCTGCAGAGGGAGCGTTGCTGCAGAAGGGCTGTCCTGGCTGAGTCCCTGTGTCCTGTTGGGGGTTTTCTTCTGCTTTTGTTTCTTCCTTGGAGAGCCGTTGATGGAGAGGCAGCCTTTGGATCCCAAGCACTCATGTCTCTGGCAGAGCTGGGCCCCTTCCAGGAGCAAAGAGGTGGCACCATGGCCGGGACCATCCCCGGCTGAGCCAGCTCCTGGAACCAAAGGTATCTGCTCAGGAAGCAGATCTGGACCACAGCCCCCAGCGTTGCTCAGCACCCACAGTGAAGCTCGCTTGAAACTGTTTGGTCACTTCGGCATGTGGTACTTTAAATGGCTTTTCTAATGCACAGTGGTTATGATGTTTTATTCTCTTTCATTTGACACATTGTACCTTGAGTTTCCCAGGCAGAGATCCCAGGTTTCAGTTTGGATGGATGGATGGAGATGTCCTTTGGGAAGATGTGAGGGGACCAGCTGGAACTGAGGTTGCTTTGAAAGAACCACAAGTGGTTCCTCTTCCGTGTCCTGAGCATCCCCCCTGCTGCACAGGGAACAGGCACCCCAGTGTCTGCAGCCAGTGCCATGACCTCAAGCCAAAACCCAGCCCCTCAAAAGCCCCCAAAATGCTGCATTTCTGAGCTCCTCAGCTCTTGGTCCAAAAGCAAACCCCCAGGGTCACCTCCACCAGCCCCAGAGAGCTCTGCTGTGCATCAGCCTCTGGAGCCAGCAGCTCCTGCACCAGACTGACAATTTTGGGCAAGGTGGAGGATAGCTCTAAGTGAAAGAGAAAGGGACAGGCTGTGGCTGGCAGAAATAGGGTGTTCAGAAAAAATTCTGCTTTATTTCTTGATTATTTCTGCAGCTCCAGCATGGCCCAGCACTCCTGGGGGGGGGGGGAATGTGATGCAGAGGGTCCACTGGCATCACAGCAGCACTACAGCTGCGCCTCTGAGGGGCCAGGGCTGCTCTGGGGAGGGTCTCTTCCCCCCAGGAGCACAGTAACCCCCTCCTCATCCATGCACCTGCACTGGATTTGACCCTAAAAGAGGCTCTGGTCTCCTAGTGGTTGGTTCCCCCTCCCTCTTGTTACTTGCACATCCCTCCCTTCCCTCTCCCGAGGTTGCAGATTAAAGCCTGTAAATTAAGATCCAGGCTGAGAAACTCAGGAAAAAAGAAGAAAGAAAGGAAAAAAAAAAAAAAAAAAAAAAAAAAAGCTCAAACAAATATCCATGCTTTGTCTCCATCCCACGGCTCCCAGGCTCCTACTGCTCCTGGCCCGGGGGCAGGGTGGTGGCCCGGCGGGGATGGTGCCCTGGGACGGGAGCGGGAAGCTCTGGGTACAATTTGCACATGACTGCTCAGGAAACTGGTTGGGGACAGCAGCCGGCAAAGCGGGCTGGGGACAAGCATGGGGTGGGGACAGCCCTGCAAAAACCCAGCGCCCAGCCTAAGCGGCCGTCAGGGGGGAGATCCCAGAGGGTTCCTGGCTGCGGAGCCATGGGACAGATCCCCACTGCCCTGGCAGGAGGAAAGGGCTCTTCCCAACGGAGCCGGCCAGCTCCGGGTTGGCAGCTCATCCCTTGTCCTTTGCTTGCCCCGGTTGTGGGTGCAGAACCGCGTCTGTAGCTGCTGCTCCGCGGGGAGAGCGGGGCTGGTCCCCGGGGAGCGCCCGGTGTCCCCTGGCCCCGCCGCCGTGCGGACTTGGAATGTTGTACTCTTGAATCTCGCCAGCTTGGTTAAACTGCTCCCTGCGACGGCTGCCTCCCTGTCCTGATTCTTGGGGCTGCCGAGGGGGCCGGCACCCCGGGGAAGGGTGCTGGGGACAGAGGGGGGGGACGTGGGCATCCCCTGATGCCACCCAGGTGGCTCGAGGGGACACCAGCAGGCGTGGGGCCTCTCACAGCGTCTGCCACACATCCCCAGTGAGTCTGGGGGAGCACAGGGACACTGCGGGGGGGCAGAGACAGCTTGGGGTGGGTGCTGGGGATGGCGTGGGGCTTAGGGATGGACTTGAGGCCCTGGGAGCGGGTGGGATGGGTGCTGGGGGCGGCCCAGGAGGGCAGGTGGGTGTTTAAGGACATCCCTGGGTGTAGGTGCTGGGTCAGCTCCCTGGGGACAGTCCTGGGTGTCAGGGACAGCCCTGGGTGGGTGTTGGGTCAGCCCTGGGTGCTGGGTGGGCAGTGGGGACAGCTCTGGGTGGGCTCACGGGACACCCGTGGGTACCGAGCGCAACCCCTGCTCATCCGGCCCCAGTGCTGCCGGGGACCCCTGGCAGTGTCGGGGCGGTGCTGGGGCCGCGGGCCGGGGCGGGAGCAGGGGCGGTACCGGGGCGGTGCCGGGGCCGTGTTGGGGCGGTGCCGGGGCGGTGTCGGGGCGGTACCGGGGCGGTACCGGGGCAGTGCCGGGGAGGTGTTGGGGCGGTGTCGGGGAGGTTTTAGGGCGGTGCTGGGGCGGTACCGGGGCGGTGTTGGGGCGGTACCGGGGCGGTAGGCTGGGACGGGCCTGGCAGGGGCGGGGAGAGCCCAGCAGCCTCCGCGGCAAAATGGCTCCGAAAGGGAAGGGAGGCGGCAAGGCGGGGAAAGGTGAGCGGGGTGGCGGGGCGGAGGCCCAGGGGCAGCGGGGCGGGTGGGGGCCGGGGCCGGGGCCGGGGCCGGGGCCGGGGCCGGGGCCGGGGCCGGGGCCGGGGTCGGGGTCGGGGTCGGTCTCGGTCTCGGTCTCGGTCTCGGTCTCGGTCTCGGTCTCGGTCTCGGTCTCGGTCTCGGTCTCAGGGCGCTGCCTTCGCAGGCGCAGACAGCGGCGGAGGCAGCAGCGAGGGGAAAGCCCAGGGCCCGAAGGGAGGCGGCAACGCCGTGAAGGTGAGCCCGGGGGTGGTGGGGTCCCCTTGGGGGGTGATGGAGGGGTCTTTCCACTTCTGCCCCGGCCCAGGGGCAGCCGTCCCGGCCACTACGGCCCCGCTTCGCTCCCCAGTGGCTCTGGGTGGGTGCTGGGGACAGTCCCCGGTGCCAATGCCATCCCTCCTGCCAGGTCCGTCACATCCTGTGTGAGAAGCACGGCAAAGCCATGGAGGCCATGGAGAAGCTGAAGTCCGGGCAGCGGTTCAGCGAGGTGGCCTCGCAGTACAGCGAGGACAAGGCCAGGCAGGGGGTAGGTGCTGTGCGGCTGGGATGGTGGCCACGGGGCTCCTGGTCCTGGCCCTCAGGGCTGTAAATGCAGAGTGGCAGCAGAGGTGGGCACAGAGCCCCTGGGCAGCTCGGGGAGGGGGCAGAGCTGCAGCGTACTGGGTCTGTGCCCCTCCCTGGCTGCCCCGCTGCCCACCCTCTTGCTGGCAAAGCCAGTGGTGCAGTGAGGTTCTCAGAGCTTAACCCTGATGGTTCCTTGTTCCAGGGAGACCTGGGCTGGATGACCAGAGGCTCCATGGTGGGACCCTTCCAGGAAGCAGCATTTGCCTTGCCCGTGAGCAGCATGGACAAGCCAGTGTACACAGACCCCCCAGTCAAAACAAAGTTCGGGTACCACATTATCATGGTGGAAGGTAGAAAATAAAATGCTAATGACCATGACCGTGTTGGCTGCTTGAATCCTGGGAGCTTCCCAGGTACCTTGACCTCAGAGTGAGTCTGTCGTAGCCAGCAGCATGCTCAGAGGCAGCCACAGCCCCTGCCATCGTGGCAGGACTCACAGGGTACAGCTGGTAGGGAACAGGGCCCTACCCAGAGAGGTAACATGTTCCCTGGGGAGAGGGAAATCAGAGCTTTTCAAGTAGGCTTCAAATCCTGTTTGAAAAAAAATAGTTCCTGAGGTAGTTGCAGCTTCAGTGCTTAGACTTGGACCAGGACAGTCCCTTGGGTAGAGAGGTGACATGACAGCTAGAACTGGTGGGACTGTGCCCCAGGCAGGGGTCATTCCTGCCAGCACCCAGCAGAGGTGTGGGTCAGGGGAGGCTGGAGGCACCTGGCTGGGCAGTGGCAGGATGGGAATCTGGGGAAGGAGTTGCAGTTACCCAGATCTAGAGCTGCTTTATCCACCCAAAGCTGGGGGAAGGATCTCACAGCGTGGATGGTGCAGATGAGACAGCCCAGGAGGTCTGAGGCCTCATGGATCTTGGGTGACAACCACCCCAGCACAGTAATCCCCTTCCTGCCCAAGGACAGCACCCAGCCCCCCATGTCTCTACTGATGGATTCTGGCTTTGTTTTTAGAGGATCCCTTCCCAAGCTCATGACCAAGGAGGAGGTGAGAACCAACCAGAGCAGATCTTTTCCTTCCCTCCCGCTCGGGAGTGCTTGTTTTGAGAAGAGAAAGCTCAAGAGAGGCCCACGGGTGACTGTAAAGCTCTCATTTATAAATATTTTGTTATGAAAGGGGGTACAAGAGCAGATGTGGCCTCATTTAAGGGATGCTCTATTAATAAACTATTTGTTTCCAGGGTACCAGAGTTTGTTCTACCTATTAGTAACAGGAACATGGTTTGTGTTTGTTGTGTCTCCCCACTAGTACAAAGGATTCAAATACAGCAGACTAGTTTACTCTTGGGAGGACAAGGGCAGAGACTGAAGGGCAGAAAGGTGGAGCCAGGTCTGCAAGCTAGGAGAGGAGCTTAGACACTTCAGAAATAAGATTTTTTTAAATTTTTATTAAATAATCAGACTGGAACATGAACTGTCCTCACCCTTGTGAATGCACAGTGAAAATTTCCCACCCCCCCCCAAGATCCCCAGACTGTTTCCTCACACAGGAGGTGCTGAATTGTTCAGTCACCATGAAAGATGTGTCTGTGATTTCCATCAGCCTTAGGCTAGTTCAGAGTCAGGTGGCTCAGACAAACATTAATGAGGGAAAGTCAGGCTACAAAATAAAGGGCTAGAGAGTTCATTTCTGGGCTAGCTGCCTGTACAGGTTTAAAGTCATAAGCATGACTTCGGGATCTCCACTTTTTATGTCAAGAGCTTGCAGGAAGCAGTTCAATGCCTCCTGTAGCTTTCCATCATTCTTCAGCTTCTTCCCACTGTCTACCAAGGTACTGTAATCACCTACAGCAGGGGAGGAGCTCTGACCAACCCCTTTTTCAGAGGCACTTTCCTGGGTGAAGTACTCTATCTGCTCACCCGACTGAAGCTCAGCATCACCAGTGGATTCCTCCTGAGATGACTCTGTCTCATCTGCTTCCAAGTGCCCTGAGGCCAGACTGTTGAGATGGAAGGATTCTTCAGTATCAAGTGTTTCTCCAGCAGGTTCTTCTTCAGGCTCAGCAGATTCACCACTACATTCTTCAGCTTCTTCTTCCATCAGGTCATCTTGCTCTTCATCACTGTCATCCTCTTCTTCACCACTGGCTCCCATGATTTCTCCAATATCCTCAACCTCATCCATCACCTGGTTGATTAGAGATCTCCTGGAAGCAGTAGACCTGCTACCACTGTTGGTTAGCTGGGGAGAGAAGATGTCTTTTGCTGTACCTCTGTCACATTTAGGAGTGGATGCACTAATTCTTTCCAGGAACTGGTGCCTGGGGCTGCTCAAGGGAGAGGGCCTTTTTTCAGACTCATTTTCCTCCAAGATCATGATGGAATGGTCTTCATCCTCGCTGTCTGAAACAATTCTTCTCAAGCATTTCTTTCTACCAAAAGCAAAGACACCACTGCTGTGCTCTGACACTTCACTCCCTTGCGGGGAGTCACTTGGCTCTTCCTCAGCACTGTGATGGTGTTGCCCACAGTTACCCTTCTCACTTGGCCAAAGTTTTGCTGGAGATTTACAAAAACTTTCTGCTTTCAGCTGGAAGCCCTCCTTTTCTGGGTTCTCCAGTGATCTTTCCCTGTTTGAGGCATCTTGCCATCCCTCATCAGATTCTTCCAAAACCAGATTGAAATCAACTTGATCCTGCACAGACATATCCTCCAAGCTGCCTTCCAGCACATCAGACTTCTGGAGCCCAGCATGGATTTCTGGGGTAGCATTTGATAAAGTGGGCTCAGGAACATCATTCTCATCTGTCCCCAAGGCAGCATTGGGCTCAGGCACCTGATCTGACATTTCTGCATCTCTGAACTTCTTGGGATCATCAGCCACACTGGACTCCCTAGAGGAATGCTGACAAATCCCAGACAGGCCATCCCCTGCCTTGGTCAAGCTGTCTGAACTCACATGGGAATGCTGCTGCTGTTCAAGACTCAGACTCTCTTTCTCAGGGGGATGAAGCTGGGGTGATGATATTATAACACTTAATTCAAGGTCATGCTCCGATTCTTGTAAATTGGATTCTTTCACTGTCCTGCTGGTATTGAGCACCTCCGTGTCCATACTGGACACACGTCGTGCCAGTTTCTCCTCATCCAAGTCAACAATAGTCAGACTTGTCATTTTGGAGCTGACATCAAGAACCTGGACATGTTGGTCTTCTGTAAGATCAATAACTTTGTCATTTTTGTGTTGATCAGCTACCGGTGGTGAAACAGAAGTATTTATGTTGTTTAACCCTGGTGACAGTTTCTTTGGCTGGGAAACCAGTTCTGGGGGTCTTTGCCACATCTCTCCACAGGCATTCCTGATCCCCTCCATCCTCTGATCTCGGAGCTGAGACTCCAGCTGAACGAGCTCATGAGCTTTCTGTACCCTGCGCTGAATGTACTGATGGGCTTCCTCGCTCTCAACCTGCTCCTCGTGAGCTATTTCCCTCGTGTATATCAAGTCGTGATCGGAAATGCCAAACATTTCCAGAGAGTGCAGGTAAGCAATGTGTTCATCCAGCTCCAGGTCGCTCTTTCTCTGGGTGCCGTGCAAAGACTGCAGCTGGATCTGAGTCGCAGACGTTCGAGTATCTTCCAACGTGAAGAGCTCCCTCAGTTCCTGTTTGGAGAAATACCTGAACGGGTTCTTTTTGTCCCCGGTCGTCTGTCTTATTAACGAGTCCTTGAAGACCTGTCGCCTGTAAATTTTCTCTTCCACGGTGCCGCAGGTGATCAGCCTATAAATTACCACGTTCTCCTTCTGCCCAATCCGATAGGCTCTGTCCACAGCCTGGGCATCTGTAGCTGGATTCCAGCTGGGATCAAAGATCACCACCCTGCTGGCTGCTGTGAGGGTGATGCCAACGCCCCCAACCTGCGTGGTGAGCAGGAAGACAGAGTAGCCCCTGCTGCTCTGGAAGGCGTTGATGCGCTTCTCCCGCTCGCTCAGGTGGGTCACTGTCCCGTCGATACGCATGATTCTGAACTGCCTGTGAGACAGCACCTGCTCTAGGATGTCCAGCATCTTCCTCGACTGAGAAAACACCAGGGTCCTGTGCCCCTCTTCTCGCAGTCTTTCCAGGAGTCCTACGAGGAACAGCATTTTCCCAGACTCCTGAATCAGGGTCTCAGCTGAGAGATGGTCTATTTTGTTAGCACCTGACAGCGTTCCCACCTCGCTCCTGTCATCCCCCCCGGAGCACTCCTCCTCCTCCAAGCCCAGCTGGATGCAGGCTCGTGCAGACAGAAGTCTAGGGTGGTCGCACAGCTTCTTCAAGACTGTCAGCTCAGCCAAAGGCGATCGGGTTGTCATCAGCACCTCTTTCACGTGATCCAGAGACAGAAAGTTCCTGTAGATTTCTTCCTGTGCTGGTGCTAAGTACACCCACACGACAAAGTCATTTTTTCTAGTGAGAGATGGCATGACAGGAGCACTGTTCTCACTTGGATCCTCAGGCAGAGGAGCATCTGGTTTGTCAGCCTGATTGGTTTTGATATCTTCTTTGGTTCTTCTGAGGAAATACGGCTTTATGATCATCATTAGGTTCTCAGACATCTTCAGCCCCAGCGCTTTCTCACCTAGAGTTGCATCCTTCTCCCTGGCTCGGGTAATAGGATTCTCATATTCCATTTTAAAAGTTTTGGCTGTTCCCAGGAGAGAGCCTTGGCAGGCGAAGTCAAACAAGGACCACATTTCCCGCAGGTTGTTCTGCACCGGGGTGCCCGTGAGGAGGAGGCGGTGCCTGGCGGGGATGGCGTACACACACTTGGTTGTTTTGTTGGATGGGCACTTGATTTTATGGGCTTCGTCAAGAATGACGTAGTCCCAGACAAACTCCTGCTCGTGTCTGCTGGCAAGCTGCTTCCAGTTGTTGATGAGCATCTGGTAGCTCGTGATGACGATGCCGTTCTTCCGCTGGACCCTCTCCAGGTTCCTGGTGCGCTCCGTCTTGCTGCTGCCATGGAACTCCTTGACGCGCAGGCCGGGCGTCCAGCGAGCAAACTCTGCCAGCCAGCTGCTGACCAGGGTGGTGGGCATGATGAGCAGGACGTGCTGGATCAGCTCGGCATCGAACATGCCCGAGAGGAAGGCAATGACCTGGACGGTCTTGCCCAGGCCCATGTCATCCGCCAGGATGCCCCCGGGCCGGCCCTCCCGGTGCAGGCGGTACAAGAAGGCAACGCCTTCCCGCTGGTGCTGGAAGAGCTTCTCGTGCATCTCCCCGAAGAGCAGCAGGCCGCTGCCGCACACGTCCACGAAGCCTTCCTCCTCTTCCTCCTCCTCCTCCTGCAGCTCCTGCTTTTCCATCTCCGCCAGCGCCTCCTCCACGCGCTGGATGCGGCTCTGCAGCTTCTCGCTGGGACGGATGGCGGCCGCCAACCGGAACAGCCGCAGGGCCTCCTCCAGCTCCCCCTCGCCCGCTGCCACCTTGGCTCCCACCACCAACCTGCGACACCCACCATGGGCATCCACCGCACCGGGACCCCCCACGCTCCCCCCACCGCCCCGCTCCCCGCAGCCTCAGCACCGCTCCCCCCGGTCCGCCCCGGCAGCCCACCCGCTCCCGGGGGCCTCCGCACCCTCATCCCGCCCCCGAGCCCACCACTCTCCCCGGGGCCCTCCGTGCCCCTAGGCCGCCCGCCACCCTAGCCCGCCCCAGGCCCCCAGCCACCCCCGTCCCCGTCCCCGTGCTCACCGCCGATACCGCTCCTCCTCGCCCCCCGGCCCCGCCATCTTCCCCGCGCTCCGGCCGCCGCTTCGAACGCCCGCCCTTCCCGGCCTGCCCCGCGCACACATGCACATGAGAGGGGCGCGTAGCCAATCAGCACGGCAGGGAGGCGGGACCTCAGGCTAACTGACAGCGCGGGGAGAGGCGCGCAGCCAATGAGCGCTTGGGAAGGCGGGGTCTCGGCTTGAGGTGGCGGCGCTGCGCCGGTCGTCCCCCTGCCCGGGGGGCACAACGGACCGGCATGCGGTCCAACCGTACCCGCTATGGCGGGAGACGGGCCTGAACCCCGGGAGAAGCCTGTTCAGACCCCGCCGGGCCTTCCCGGTACCGCCCCGGTACTGTCCCGCCCCTCCGGTACCGCCCCGCCCCCCCGCTGCCGTTTTGCCCTGTGGCGGAGGGGGGCAGTCCTCCCGCCGGCAGGGGGCAGTGTTGGGCGGCGGGCGCCTCTCTGCCCCGCGCCGGGAACCAGCGCGGAGTCTCCGGGAGACCGAGGCGCCGCCATGGAGCCGCCCGCTGCGGCCTGCGGCCTCCTCGTATCCACCGGGACCTGCCCGGGGCCGGGAGGGGCGGGAGGGGCCGGGCCGGGCAGGCGGGGGGCCGGTGGGGAGGAGGGCAGTCGGCGGCGGTTTCCTTAGCTGCGGGCGCAGAGCGTTACCGGCGCGGAGGTGCGGGACGGGCGGCGGGAGCCGTGCGTGCTCAGCCTGGGCCGGCGGAGCGGCCGGTACGGGTGAGTGCCGGGCCACGGCGGGGCCGGGGGGGATCGGGACTCTCTGGGTGTGTTTGTCCCGCGAGGCGGCGCGCCCAGGCCGGTCCGGCCGGTGAGTCAGGCCGGTGCTCCCGCCGCGGGGTTCGGGCCGGTTTCCCTTCCCCCGGGTGGCCGAGCCCGCACCGGGTGTCCAGGGCCGCTGAGCGGTCTGTGTCCGGGGCGGGGGCTGGGGCTGGGGCCACCGCTCCCCCAGAGGTGCCCCTCGGGAATTGCCTCCAGCGGGAGCGGAGGAGCCGGGGCCGCCGCCCCCCGGCCCTGCACCGGTGACGGTCGAACGGCGCTTTCCGTCTCACCGCTCGCACCCGCATCCCCTCTCCCTTTCCCCGCTTTCTGTTCCCCTCTCCCAGCGATAGAAATCCAGCGCTGCGTTTGTTTGCAAGCCCGGCTCTTGTGACTCCACTCACCCCTCTGTCCCAGGAGGAAGGTGTTCCTGGGGTTTCCCCATCCTTTTTTTTCTGTCTCCAGGATAGTTATCCACTCCCAGAAGAAGGAAAACTCTGATCCAGAGTATATTCCCATCAACAGCCGCTTCAAGTGTGTGCAAGGTGAGTGGGCTCAGGGCTGCTGGCAGGAACCCACTGCTGTTTGTTGGGAAATACAGTGGGGAGCACAAGGACGTTTTCCTGGGCTCCTGCCCGTCTGGGGAACTCCGTTTGGTTTTGCCCATTTTTGCTGTGTGGATGAGCTCTGACTTGTGTTTTCAGACTGACTTTTCCCCCAAGGAGCTACACTGATGTGGAACAAACCATCCAGGTGCTGCAGCACTCTGAGCATCAGGGATCAGTGACTGTGGGGACTGTCCAGATACAGCTATTGCAGCTGTTCTTTCTACCCAAGCTGTTATTATCCATGCAGATGCAAATTAAAGCAGTTTGGTCCTTTGTTAGGACTCTTTGTGGCTGGCAGCAGGCAGCATGTTCTGTTGAGTACTCAGTTACTGCAGCATTTGGTGTGAACTCTCTTAATCCTGGTTTGGTTTTGGTTTTGGTTTTTTTTTGTTTTCCAGAGGCAGAAGAAACTCTGCTGATTGATATAGCTACAAACAGTAAGTTTCTTACCTGCAGTGGTGTGGGTTGGGCTCTTCTCAGGAAACACTCTGCCTGTTGGGTGCTGACACACCCTTGGTTTACTACTCCATTGTCTTCCTCTGTTCCTTGTGCGTGTCTTTGATCAAGCAGGGCTTGTGTTTCCTTTGGTGCTGTTGTCTGGCTCCTTTGGGCAGTCAGTGCTGTGACAGACAAGCCCTCAAGTGCCCACAGCGAAGCTTTGGCATTTGGTCAAACTTCAGCTGCTGAAATCTTCTCCCAGGGCCCCACATTGTGCTCGGGACTGTTCTCATCTCCCATTCTCTCCCCGTGCCCGGGTTACCACCAGCTGCCTGTTTTGGTGTTGGCAAAGCTCTGTCTAGTCACCAATTCTGCTTTCCCTTTCAGTACATTTTTCTTACTGCTTCTCGAGCTCTCTTGTGTGAGATCACAGTAGGGAGAAATGTTCCTGTAATTGGGAGAAGATGACTGAGGAGACCCCAAGGGTGGGTGAGGGGTGTCTCTGAACCTGCTTAGGTTCAGATTTCCCTCAGAAACAGTATCTGGAAGTTGGCTTTCATTGGTGAGCTCAAAGGATACCCAAAGCCTGGTGACTCTCAGGGCAGTCTCCCCCTGACCTGACAGACTCAGTGAGCTGTGCTTGTGCCTGAAGCAGGCTGCAAGGTCCGGATCCAGGGAGAGGAGACTGCAGCACGGCTCTTTGAAATCCCCGACGAGGAGCGGTGCTTAGGATTCCTCTCAGAAGTGCAGAGCATACAGGAAGGTGAGGAGAGCTGCTGCTGTGTTGGTGGTGAAGCTCTCTGACTGCCAGCAGTTTCTGACAGGACTGTGTTGTTTTCCTTTTTTCTTTTTTTTTTCCAGCCCACCTGAAAGCTTCTCCTCCTGAACCAAAAGACTCAACCAGCTGGCATCAGGTGGAGAGGAGCTTCCCATCTCTATCACAGGCCTCATCTTCAGGTACTGAACTGTCACCTCTCTGTGCTCTGGGGTCTGTGCAGCAGTGGGGCATCTGGGGCAGGGAGCTGTGTCTGACCCTGCTCTCAGCAGGCTGCCATCTGCCCTGTTCTCTCACTTCACAGCTCTCTGAACAAAATAAAACGTTTCTGTCCTTGGATTCTGTTGCCCTTGACCTTTTGTTCCCTCTTGAGTGCTGTCTCCTGCCTGGTGCCTTGGTTTGTCTGTGTTAAACCCACTCCTGCCTTGACTTGTGATTAGTGCCCCTTTCTCATGCCCCGAGTCACCAGTGCTGATAGATTGCCATTATAACTTGCTTTTTCACTTTCTGTGGAGTCACATTTTTTCCTTCTTCATCTGAACTGTTTTAAGTGCTTTCTCAGGGCATCCTGCTTGGGTTTTTTTCACTACAGGAGCTTTGGGGTTTGAGGATGACTTCAACACCCTGAGCCTAGAAGAGAAAAGAAACATGCAAAACCACCAAACAGGATCTCGCCGGGAACGTCCCCCTCCTCCTGTGCCTCAGAATAAGTAATGTGGGGATTCTGTTCCTGTTTTTTCCTTCTCTACCTAGACAGCAGAACCAGTTTTAATTCTGCTCTTGCTTCCTTCCTAGGTTTCTCCGAGAGAGAGAAGGTGCAGCAAGAGACCAGCCAAAAGTCACCAACACCATGCGCAAAATGTTTTTCCCCAGCACCCAGTCGGGGCAGAGGGAGGGCCTCATCAAACATCTGCTTGCCAAGAGAGAGAAGGCATATGTCAACCTTCACAACTTCAGGTGAGAGCTGTGCCTGAGGAGCAGTGTGTGCAGAGACCAAGACCAGAAGAAATTTGGTTTCCCCCATAGCTGGTGTAGCCCAGCACACCCACAGCTCACCTCTGCCTGCTCCCAGCAGAGTGCTGGGCTGGTGTGGTTGTTACTGTGTTTGTTCTCTAACAGCTGGGCTGCTTTTGTGTTGCAGGTTTTTTGTGGGGACATGGAATGTGAACGGGCAGTCTCCAGACAGCAGCCTGGAGCCCTGGCTGGTGTGTGATGCTGAGCCCCCTGACTTCTACTGCATCGGGTGAGCAGCAGGGGCCTCGGGTCTGCTCAGGGTGCTGGGTTTCTTGTCACTCTTGCTTGGATACTGGTGGGCTGTGTTTAAGTTCCCATCATGTTCTCAGAGGTTTCTGAAGCTGAGCTGTGTCTCTGAAGAGCTGTCTGAAGGGAAGGGCCATTTGGATGAGGCAGAGTATTGGGTTAAACGAGGCTGGTGTGACATAACAAACCAGATTTTCCTGCAGGCACTCACAGAGCCCTCTGCTGTCCTCTGCCCACAGGCAGACTGCCCAGAGAGGTGGCTGCTGAGGGCATTGCAGTGGGGTCTCAGAGGCACAGTGGTGAAATCCTGCTGCTTTATTTAGCAAGTGGGAACAAGGAGCATCTCTTCCAAGAAGAGCTGTTGCTGGAGGCTTCAAATGGAGGGAGGTTTATCTGTGGGAGATGGGGGGTGCTAAGGTGGTTTGGTTCTTCAGGTTCCAGGAGCTGGACCTCAGCACAGAGGCATTTTTCTACCTTGATTCTGTAAAGGAGCAGGAATGGTTGGCTGCCGTGGAGAAGTCCCTGCACCCTAAGGCCAAATATAAGAAAGTGAGTTAGTTCTGTTCAGTCTTGTGGGGTCTTGTCACAGAGTTGGCATGACTGGGAGGAGAAGGGGAAGTGGGCTTCCACTTTCCTGACCTGGCCCAGAGAGCAGCAGCTGGGGAACCCAGGGGAGTGTGCTAGGTGTGTGCACCTGTGCCACACTAAATGTGGAGAGTCTGTTGTATTTCCAAGTAGTGATTTGTAAAGCTGGGGGTTAAAGTGACTTCACAAAATAGGAGGTAGGTGTCAGAAAAGTCATCTGCTTGATCGAATCATCGCAGCAGGTTCCCATTCTTTCTCTGTGTTACCCCTTCACCCTTATACTACAGGTTTTTTAGCTAGTAAATTAAACAAATAGCTTTTCCTTAAAGGAACAGGATAATTTATGAGGCAGAATCTTCCAGAGGCTGCTGCTTTGGGGCAGAGTTTCTTCAGTTGTGTCAGGAGGACTTTATTTGGGTTGTTTTGGGGCCATAGAAGCAGTGCATCCGGAGAGGCAGGGAATCCAAGCTGAATTTCCACCAGCTTTCTGGGGACCCCCTGTGTTTCTGCAGGTGCAAATGGTCCGTCTGGTTGGGATGATGTTGCTCGTGTTTGCGAGGAAGGATCAGCTGAGCAACATCAGAGAGATCATGACAGAGTCTGTGGGCACAGGGATCATGGGAAAGATGGTGAGTCACCCGCTCGGCGCTTCCCTGCGTCCGTGCAAGCAGCAGCACAGTCTGGATTCATTCCTCTGCCATCCCCATCTCCTCCCCGGTGCCTTCTCTGAGGTCTGTGGCTCCCTGCTCTCCCCAGGGCAACAAGGGTGGTGTGGCTGTCAGGTTCGTGTTCCACAACACCACCTTCTGCATCGTCAATTCCCACCTGGCCGCTCACGTGGAGGACTTCGAGCGCCGGAATCAGGACTACAAAGATATCTGTGCTCGGATGAGTTTTGTCACCTCTGATGACAGCCTGGCTCAGTTCAACATCACAAAACACGAGTAAGTTTGTTTTGCTGGTTTTTCCCTTCTGGTGTTGAATAATCCGCATCGGGTCGGAATCCCAGCAACAGGAGATCTGTGTGGGTAAGTTCTGTGGTTCAGTCATCTGGGAGAGAAAGCCAAGGTTTTTGTGGTGGGAAGTGGGAGTTTGAGCAGGAGAGGCAAAGAGACAGCAGAATGGTCAGAGGCTGTGCTGCTCAGGATTTTTTTGAATAACAGGCACTTGGTGATTGCTGTTTCCATTTCTTTTTAATTGAATTGGATGATATACAGGCAATACTTGATTATTTTTTTTAATTATTAATGAGATGACCACAAAGCTGAATAACCCAACTCAAACATGGATTCAACAAATCATATAAATTAAGTTTTCTGATGCAAATGGTTAATACTTACGTAGTTAATATTTAAACCGTTAAAAAAAATAAAATGTAGAGTGGATTAGTACAGAAAAAACTTCAAATATTAGATTATCCTTGATAATCCACTAATGGAAATTCTGAGGTCTGACTACAAACAGGAAGAGCGTTGATAGCAGAGAGGGGTTTAGATTTTAATCTTTAAATGAAACCTTTATGGAGTGAAGGGTGAATACCAGCAGTGTTTCTTTAGCTGCTGGTAACAGAAGGCTGTGGGTCTGTTTTCTGCTGTTGGACTAAAGCTTTGATGTCTCCTTTTGTCTTCCATGTGTCTTGATCTTAATCAGCAGCCAGCAGCCATCCCTTCTCCTGCACCCCTTCTTCCCTGCGTGGCCTGGGATGCTAACCACTGCCTCTTCTCTTCCATCTCTGTGTTGTCAGTGTTGTCATCTGGCTAGGAGACCTGAACTACAGGCTTTGTCTGCCTGATGCCAGTGAGGTGAAAAGTCTTATCAGTAAGAACGAGCTTCAGAAACTGCTGACATACGACCAGGTCAGTGAACTCTGTTTATGTTTGCTGTTTATTTGTCAGGTTGTCTTGGTTTGAGATGTGCCTGTGCTTGGAAGGAGCTGGCATGTGCTCTGCAACAAGTGTCTGTAGACACAGACCCCAAACAGGGCTCTGGTGCCCTAACTGGTGTCCCCTAACAATACCAGGTTGTCTTCTATACCGTGGCTAAGGGCAGCTACTGTAGCATTGTCTTTGCATCTCATCCAAAGAGTTCTCTGTTACGTACAAACTACAAGCTCAAAATAGGAATGAGCAACAAGAGCATCAAAAGCTGCTGTAATCAGTGTTGTGGGAGAGGTGTTGGCTTGGAGACCAGCTCTGCTCAGCCAGCCTGGCCTCCCTCCAGAGCTGGGGTTTTCCCCACTCAATGTGTCCTCGGAGCTCCCTGAAAACCCAGGCAGCCCCAGATCTGCCTTTGAGGTGAGGGATTGTACCTGTGGAACACGACCAGCAGCAGTGTAACATCATCTCCCACCCACAGTTTAGCAGTAAATCTGATGGCTTCTGTTCTCAGCTCATCCCTGCTGTGCTGCAGGGCTTCATGCAGGAAACAGCTTCAGCTTTGCTTCTTGTGAGAACAAGGAGGACATTTTCAGAAGAGTAAATAAGAAAGGGAAAGTAGTGTCAGGTTGTCAGCCAGCTCACACCTGGAGGGTTTTGTTAAAATGATTGGCAGTGAAATATTAATGATGGTGATGCTCAAGCCTGCAAACTAATGAAGGCATTTAGCACAAGTGAAGCAATTAGTATTTCCCTTAACTGTTGTTTTATGCTGCCTGTGTGTTCTGATAAGCAGCTCTGTGTCAAATGGTGTTCAGTCCATTTAGAAAATGTCCCACTGATGTGTTGCATTTTTACCTTGGTTACAGGTGTGAGACCAAGGGGGCAGTTTTGGGGATGTCTGGTGAATCCCATGGCCACAGGTTGCAGTTGCTCTGCTCCGTGCCTGGGGGTGTCTGGGGTAGTTTGCTGGTTCTGTGTTGTTTGTTTTTAAACATGTTCTTTTTTCTGCTTTAGCTGAATATTCAGCGCACTCAGAAGAAAGCATTTGCAGATTTCACTGAGGGAGAAATTAAATTCATCCCCACGTATAAATATGACTCCAAGACAGATCGCTGGGACTCCAGGTAAGGACATATCTACATATGACATAAAAAGCTTATCTCACAAAACTTGATTTCCTGGGTCCTGTAGCACCTCTCAGTGCTCTGGTGGTGTCTGGAGTGCACAGGTGAGGCTGTGCTCTTCCCATTCCCCTGCTCTCTGAGACAAGCAGACCCTGTGTGCCCTGACCAGCCCCTGCCCTGAGCCTCCCCTCCTGCCCATCCCAGCAGATGAAGGAGGGTGAAGCAATGACCTCACAGGTGGCCACTGGAGGGATGTTCTGCTACTGGGAGAGGCAAAGGGTGTAAAAAGACACTGAAGAGATAAGGAAATGCTCTCTCTGAGTCATCCTGTCCCCTGACTTGCAGACCTGCTGCAGTAGCAGTGGTGGTTCCTGCTCGCTGCGTGATGCCTCCGCAGATGGTTATGAAGAAGCTTGCTCTGAACAGAGCAGCTCCCAAGAAGTTTCAAACCACACAGCAGTTGGATTTTCCTCTGCCTGTGTACGTGAATCAGCACAGGATAACCCAGGATTCAGACTTCATAACACAACAGTAGTAGCTGAGTACACTTCACGCAGTGGAAACAATAAGCCATGGGTCAGATTGTAGTGGGCAGAAGGACCTGGCAGCAAAAGAAACTAATGAAGCCTGGCTCCCAGTACACGTGGCTTTGGGCTGTGGAAACTGCCTTGTCTGAGATTATTTTGTTTCTTGATTCTACTTTGGGCTGTGGGAACTGCCTTGTTTGAGATTATTTTGTTTCTTGATTCTAGAAAAGATGGGAATTTCAGCTATTGTTCAGGCAAGGGGGAAGAGAGCAGAAGAAATAACCTAGTGTTGGAGCTGAGGAAAGTGACAGGCGTTCATCCCATCACTGCTGGTGCAGGCACTGGTGGTGGGGGTGGAACAGCTTGGGTGGTTTATTAAGATTGTTGGAGTTCCTGGTAACCCTGGTTCTTTGCAGTGGGAAGTGTCGTGTGCCAGCGTGGTGTGATCGGATCCTTTGGAGAGGAGGGAACATCCATCAGCTGCGGTACTGCAGCCACATGGACATGAAGACAAGTGACCACAAGCCTGTCAGCGCCCTGTTCCGCATCGGGGTAACTTGGTGGCTTTTTCTGTGCCAGGGGGGGATCCCAGGGTTGTCCTCCAGTCCTCCAGGAGGTGGTTACACAGCCAGGTGCCTCTGTTGGTGCTGTTGCAAGAAGACAGAGTCAACAGAAGGAAGGTGTGTCAGTAGCATGGGGACAGTGCTGTGGCACAGGGCTGCTGGAGATGACCTGAGCAGGTGTGGCCATGGGGCAGACAGAGCAGCATTCCCCTGGACTGCTCCAACAGTGCTGCTTAGCTCCTGGGCTGGAACCTGTGGTAGCTGGTGCTGGGGTGGGTGAGCTACTGTTTGCTCTCCTCCACAAGGAGGCACATCAGAGACCTGGGAATGGCTGTGCCTGCTGCAGCAGTGTTGCCTCAGGTGTGTTAAGAGCGTGTGGCACTGTTTGACATCTCAGTGTCTTTGGTGGGGAATGGCTGGCAGTAGGTCTGGGTTTCCCAGCTTGCAGGGTAGAGATGGTCTGTGTCCTTTTCTCATGTACCACCTGCTCCCCAAGTAACTCAGGTCTCCTTGAAGAAGAACTTTTCTCCTCCCCCTCTGGAGAACCAGGAGTAATGGCATGGGATGACAAAGCTGTCCCACAGACATTCCCCCCAGTGATCTCCCAGCAGTGTGATCAATATCCAGAAAGACCTTAGTGACTTCTCTAGGGGTAAAATATGTGTAAAGTTGAACGTGGCAAGTGCTTAGAGACGTGTTTTGCTTCTGCAGTTTACTCACGACCAAAAGAGTTCCTGTGCAAGCTGGTCAGAAACTTTGCTGAGTGTTTCCTGATGTCCCACAGGTGAAGGTTGTGGATGAGCAGAAGTATCGGAAGCTGTTTGAGGACATCGTGCGTTTAATGGACAGAATGGAGAATGACTTCCTTCCTTCCCTGGAGCTGAGCAGGAGAGAAGTGAGGATGAAACCTGAGTCCCTGTCCACTGCCCAAACATGGCAGCCTCAGAAGTGCTAGAAATGCTTCTGAAGACTTTGATTCAGTAAACTGGATTATAGGAAATTGAACTTTTCCTGTTATGGTCAGGAATTGGATTAGAGGGACATCTTGTCTTCTTGGCAGGTGTCCTGTCAGGGGTTGTGTGTTGCGTGGGCACTCCTGGGTGGCAGGTTGCCATGCAGCCTGGGTGTCACTGACATGATCTGTTTCCTCTTTGCTCTGCAGTTTGAGTTTGAGAATGTGAAGTTCCGTCAGCTGCAGAAGCAGAAGTTCCAGATCACCAATAACGGGCAGGTCACCTGTCACTTCTCCTTCATCCCAAAGCTCAATGACAGCCACTACTGCAAGCCCTGGCTGCGGGCTGAGCCTTGTGAAGGTTACTTGGAACCAGGTGAGCTTCACCATGGTTTCTGCAGTGTGCTGCTGTAGACTGCCACCCTATCTCTCTTCTTCCCTGGGTCTCCCCTTTGCAATTGTCCTTGTCTGTTTCTTCTCATTTTTGTGGTCCTTGTCTCTGCTGCTGTGTGTTTGCCCTTGACACCCCTTTTGGAGACTGTATGTTCTTGAGAGCTCCTGTTTGTTGCAGATGAGAGCACAGACATCTCCCTAGATGTGTATGTCAGTAAGGACTCAGTAACCCTCCTGAACTCTGGCGAGGATAAAATTGAGGATATTCTTGTCCTTCACCTGGACCGAGGGAAGGACTACTTCCTCACCATCAGTGGGACCTACCTGCCCAGCTGCTTTGGCACCTCCCTGGAGACCTTGTGTCGCATGAGGCGGCCGATCCGGGAAGTTCCAGTCACCAAGCTCATTGACCTGGTGAGTAGCAGCCTTCTGGAGCAGCTCTCTGCACAGAGAGAGAACCTATTCCCTTCCCTTTACTCCTAAAAGCAGAAGGAATGCCTTCAGCATGGGTCAGCACTGCTGGCTCTGAGCTGATTTACTCGTTTCAGAGCTTGAGGAGCTCTTTTGTTGGTTTCCTCCACCACAACCAGTGGCTTTTGCCAGCTTCCACCTTATCTGTTTCTGAGAAGGTTCTAAATATGGTTTGGTGGGACAGAAACGTGATCCCATCACCTTGTGTTTTGTGTTCCTGCCGTGCTGGTGCTGGCAGGCTCAGCTGGGTGGCACTGGTGTGACTGACACTGAGAGGTGTGACTGACACGCTCCGAGGTGCCCAGGCTTCTTCTGCAGTGACAGAGCTCCAGGATCCTTTTCCTTCTGGATGCCTGAGGCATTCACACTGCTCAGGGGAGGAAGGCTGAGCAGAAGCAAGAGGACCAAAGAAAGGACTTTGCTGCTGCTGGGTGTGCTGATGAGTACAGCTCAGCAAATGACCAGTCTGGCAGGCTTTCTGGCCCCCGTGTGCAAACTCTTCTGGGGGACAGAGACTGTTTTTCTCCCCAAGCTTCACTGGTCCCTAGCATCATTATTTGTCATTCTGGAGCCACTGTGTGCACCTGAGAGGGTCCCTTAGTCACCTTCTGTCTCTTTGGTAAGGGGCTGAAAGGCAGTTGGATGCAAGACAGCAAAGTGTAGGTGGGAGCTCATTGGGAAACAGCTCTCCTAGTTCTCCAGTGAGAAGCTGCTGACCCTGGAGCACCTCACCCTTGGGATTTTGGTATTTGAGCCTCATCCTCTTGTTGGTTGTTGTTTTTTGTTTTTTTTTTCTTGGGATCCTGCTGTGGGCTTTAAAAAGCTTCTGGAAGAGTCTTTGTCAGGAGCAGGTTATCCTCCTGGAGCTGATGGTGCTGGAGAGGTGGGTGGTGGGCAGCAGGTGGGTGATAACCCCCTGTTATGGAACAAGCCCCTCTCCTGTGGCCTCTGCCCACCCTTCCCTGCACCTGGAGAACCTGTGCCAGCTCCTGCTGGGAGTGAGTGTGCTCTGCCAGAGCCTGGGCTGCTGTGGCTGAGCTAAGGCCAGGAGGCTCTGAAGGGCTGGGAAGGGGATGCTGCTCTCCCAAGCCATACCCGTGCTGTGGGGGCTCCAGATGGGTTTCTTGCTCAGCCCTTGAGTGCAGTTTGGTCCTTCCCACCCTGAAATGTCAATGTCCCAAATCTGCCTTTGGGCAGCCTGGCTTCCCTGTCCTCCTGCAGGCTCCACTAACCCCATGGTGTGCTGTGCTGGTGCAGGGGTGCTGCATCCCAACAGGACTGGCCCTGCAGCCCGGGGGGGCTGTGGTGTGCCTCTCCTGGCAGTGGGTTAATGCTATTAACTGGAGCCAGCTGAGCAGCCTGGGGTTTGGAGCACAAACCAGCATTTCTCTGACTATACACAAAGCTGCTTAGGGGGCCTGTGAGCTCTGCAGCTGCCACACACACTCAAATACAGATTGAGCCTGATGGATGTTTCCTCTCTGGCCTGCTCACAAGGGAAGATGCCTGAAATAGTAGAGGGGTATTTATTTCTGACCAGGAAGATTCAGGGAGGGGCAACTTCTTCCTGGTGAACACATCTCACCTGCCTGTGGCCTGGCAGTTTGCTGGGCAGTGAGCAGAGGTGCTGCCAGGCCCCTGGGAGAGGAGTATGTAGAAATCCTGACAAGGTTTTGCATCATGTGAGCAGGATTTTTGCTAATTGCCAGGCAAATCTCTCACCACAGGTTTAACTTTTGGCTGTGTCAGCAAAATGTTTGCAGGACCTGGCATTCAGTGGGTTCTTGTGATGCAAATTAGGTTTCTACTTGGTCTGGGGGTGAGTTCTCTCTCTTAACCATACTTTTCCCTCTTCTCTCTTTCCCCACTGCTCTCAGGGAGAAGACAGCTTCTTAGAAAAGGTAACATGAGCGATTGCTGGGGAAGCCTGCTCCTCAATGACTTGTTTGGAAAGGAGAGTTTTCCCCTTGGCTTCAGGGGGAGAGGGGAGGGGAGGTGGGTGTGGGGGGAGCACTGGTTCCAGCAAAGCTTCTTAGCACAGCTGGGGACTCAGTGAGAGAGGACGTGGGAGCACAAAGTGACCCCCTAGCCCAGATGGGCCAGTCCAGCTGAGCTGCTGCAAGCTCACCAAATTTGCCTGGGGAGAGGAAAAAATACTGCCCTGATCCTAGCAGTAGTGACAGCTATTTCCAGAGAAGTTTGGCAACCCTTGGCAGTCTGGAATTAGCTCTGACCATGCACGTAAGGAGTTCACCATCACACCCTCTGCAGATGTGTGGGGAGGGGGCTGAGCTAGAAAACTGCAGCCTTTTGCTCTTTCCCATCTTGTTGTGTCCTTGGGGGCTGAGGCAGACAGACCTTTTGTGCTCTGCTGGCTCTCCCAGCCACCCATGCTGGAGCAGGATTGCTGCTTTGCTTTTGCAGTCGTGCTCTGTGCCAAGCAAGAGGCCATTCTGTCATCCCAAGAGGAGGTGGGAGATGCGTGTGGCAGCTTGTTCCTGCCCTCCCCATGCCTGCTCAGGCTCTTGGTGACTTGTTTGAGCTGGTACTTGTGCAGGGCTGGGGGACTTCTCCCTCTCCAGCGATGGGATGAAACAGGAGAGGGAATGATGTCCCTCCCTTCTGCAAGAGGGGCTTGACCGCGGGTGCTGAGCTGCTAAAAGGTCCGAGCCCCCTCCTGGCAGCGGAGAAGGGAGGAGGTTGGTGCCTGCCCGCTGGGTACATGGCAGAGCATCTTCCTCCCGAGGACGTGGCTGTGCTGCTCTCCCCTCCCTGGCAGCGGCAGGAGAGGGCGCTCGGTGCACGGGAAACCAAGGCCCTGCTCCTCCTCCTTCTCCTCCTCCTTCTCCTCCTCCTTCTCCTCCTCCAGCCTTCTCTGCTCTAGCAGCTGGGGGGGCTCCTGCCGTGGGGGTCCCCACAAAGCCCTGCCAGAGCCTGGTGCTGTTCCAGTTCTCACCTCCAGTGCCACCATGCCCTGGCCTGGGGGTTTTCTGCTGCCCTTGGCTCACAAAGAGGGTCTTCAGCTCCCACCTTGCCCCTCTCAGAGGAGAGCTGTGAGGTGCTTGCCTCCTGTGCTGCTTCCAGACCTTCCCTCTGTGCCTCCCAGGTCTCTGGGTGTGCCGGGGGAAGGTGATCCCAGCCCCAGCTGGCCCTGAGCCACCCTCTGTGCCCCAGAGGGACGGGTCACAGTTGTCACTGAGCTGGCAGCTGGGCTGGTGGTGCTCCTCTCTGCTGGTGTCCTTGGGTTGGTGTTCCTGCTCCTGCCCATCTGCTCGGGGTGTTTCTGCTGCATGTGCTGCGGGAGAGCGGCGCGTGGCTTCCTCCTCCAGGGAGAGGAAAAAACAGCAAAGAAAAAAACCCTATAAAACATTGATTCCCTTAAAGATTGGTGCGATGGAGATTCCTGAGCAGTTGGTCTCGTCAGCTGCTTCACATGAGTAAGCAGGACAGTGTGACAGTGGTGTCAGGGTTGTCTGTTCAGCAGAGAGCTCTCCTTAGGAAAATGGGGACAGAACCTTGGGAGAGCCAGGCTGGTGGAGAGCCCAGAGGGCATGTCCTCAGCTCTGCAGCTCTGCATCCAGAGGAGATCAGCTGGATGAGCTGAGCATGGTGGCTGGATTGGACTTGAAATGTGGAAGTTAATGCAGCAGAAGGACTCATCTTGCTCCAGAGCATCAGCTGTGGGTGGGAGCTGTGATTTGGGCAGCAGGAGACCCATCCTGTGGGTGCTGTTGTGGCAGGGGGGGCTCTGCTGAGGTGGGGCTGAGCCTTGGGCACTTTGGTGGTGGACCAGGCAGGTTGTTCTGTGGGGCAGTGGGAGGGAGTGGAGCTGGGACCTATGGAGCTGTGGCTCTGGGCTGTAAGGGCCAGGTGAGTCCCAGGTCCTGCTGCTTCCCCTCTCCAGGCTTTCTTTACCCAAGGCCCTTCCAGAGGGACAGAGGTTTCCCTGAGATCTTGTGTGTTCTTTGCCCCCAGGAGAAATCCCTCCTGCAGATGGGCTCCCTGGACCCTGGGGATGCAAGTGAGATGCCCCTGCAGCTGCCAAAGGAGATCTGGCTGTTGGTGGACCACTTGTTCAAGCATGGCTGTCACCAGGTGAGGCAGAGGGTGTTTGCCATGCTGGGAAGCTCTGGAGAGCTTGGTGACCTCCATCAGCAGCTGGAGATAACTCCAGCTTGGTATTTACAGGACAGGCTTTTCCCTGTGCTTGGGGCACTGGCTGGGGGTACCCAGCTGTCACTACGTGCCTCAGCCTTTGTGAGGAAGATGACTTTGTCCATCCCTGTGCTGTTTTTTGCAGGAGGACCTGTTTCAATCTCCAGGCATGCAAGAAGAGTTGGAGCAGATCATTGACTGCCTGGACACCAGTATCCCTGAGACAATCCGTATCCTTGCTGTGCCTGCCCTTCCCAGGAGCATGGTCTGGAGAAGGGGCTGATGGAGCTGAGGACTTGTGTGGGGCTAGAGGGTGGGCAAAGGCAGTGCAGGCTGGTGGAGCAGCATTTTCCTTGGATGGAGCAGAGCAGAAGGAGGTTTTTGGTGCCAGGGATTGGTTAGGCAGGCAGAGAGGTTGCAAGACCTGTGGGGGGGAAGCAGAGGCTGAGGAACTGGTGGGGGGGGAGGCAGGGAGCAGAGTGGGGAGGGAGGGGTCCATCAGCTCAGCATGCCCCTTGACTCCCACCCCTCCAGCGGGCAGTAACCACTCTGTGGCTGAAGCACTCCTCATCTTCCTGGAGGCTCTGCCAGAGCCCGTCATCTGCTACGAGCTGTACCAGAGGTGCCTGGACTGCTCCCACAGCAGCCGCCTCTGCCGACAGGTCTGGGGCTGCCTCCTGCTCTGTCCCCTTGCCACCAGCTCTGCCTCAGCCCTGGGGCTGGTTGGGTCCTGCTCCCACATCCCCTGAGCTCAGGGAGCAGGCACTCAGAGGCTCCTTGCAGCAGGCAGGATGAACTGGGTGCTCTGGCAGTGCTTTCCTGCCCCTGGGGTCGGCACTGCAGTGTCTGCTAGCTGTCAGGGGGGCTTCCAAAGAGTGACCAGGCTTGTCCTGTGTCCCCTTGAGGAGTTGGGGAAGAGCAGCCTCAGGGAATGAAGAGTTTCTACTGGTCTTGAGGGCTAGAGGCCCTGCTGTGAGCTGGGATCTGACTGGAAACACCCTGGAAGCAGCCCCTGGGCAGGGGCAGCTCTTACCTGGTGATGCAGTTATCCAGGAGTGCCTGGAGTGCCTACAGCTAGTGGCTTGTTGCTGGACTGCCCAGGGAGGTGGGAGTCACCATCCCTGGAGATGGTTAAGGAAAGGCTGGATGTGGCACTTGGTGCCATGGTCTGGCTGATGTGGTGGTCATGGGCTGGACTTGATCTCAGAGGTCCCTTCCAGCCTCAAGAATTCTGTGATTTCTGTCTGAGGCTGTGGCTCGCTCTGGTGGTCACACAGGTTCCTCGAGGCTGGGGAAGGGGAAGAGTGCCCCAGGGTGCCTTGGCTGCATCCGGGTGAGCTGGGAGAGCTTCCCATCTGTTTGATTTGCAGGTGATTTCTCAGCTGCCTCGCTGCCACCGCAGTGTCTTTCAGTACCTGATATCCTTCCTGCGGGAGCTGCTCAAATACTCGGAAGACAACAACGTCAGCGTCGCCATGCTTGGTAAGGCAGCTCCCCTGGGGCCACAGCCCCTCCTGGGGTCTCCCCTCCTCACTGGTAACCAGCTTCACCTCCCCCTGCAGCCGCCTTGTTCTCCAGCCTCCTCCTGCGCCCCCCGCCCAACCTGGTGGCCAAGCAGACACAGCAGGACCGCCAGCGCGCCATCAGCTTCCTCTACAGCTTCCTGCTGGCTGGGGATGAGGAGTGACTCCTGCACGGGTGCCACCACTGTCCCCTGCCACCCGCCAGGGATGGGCCTCTGCCTGCTCCAGAGGGGTGAAGGCGCTCAGCTCCTCCAGGGAGGTGTTTACAGGGGGAAGGGGTGAGCTCCCCAAGCCTTCCTCACATTGCGCCCCACACTGCAGAGGACCCACACGCTCATTGCACTGCCAGCCTCCTGCTGTTGCCCCGGGACCCGGGTGGCTCCGGGACACCCGAGCACTGTGCCAGCAGCCCCCCCCGTCCCCTGCCAGTGTCACCAGTTCCCCCAGTTGTGCTTCTCTCTCCTTTTCACCCCCATCTCCCTGGAGCCCCCATAGGGAAGGGTTGGAGACTGCTGGTGCTCTCGGCAGGCCGTGGCACCGGGCGGCTCGGATGCTGTCATTCCCACCTCCTGCTGCTTCCTGAGGGTAGGGGCTGGAGAAAGGAGACAGAACTCCAAAGCCCAGGGGAGCAGCTGGAGGTAGGGGGAGCCATGTTTTTCTGGCACGTGGGGACTGTAGTGCCAGAGTCGGAGAGGGGTCACCCCGGGGGGGTGTGAGAGAGGGGTTTGTCCCACCAAACACTAAGCAGAGTCCTGCCAGCCAGGGGCTGGGGCTGGGTGGTCTCAGCTGAGGGGGCCACTGCCAGAGATGTGGGGAGGGGGCTGCACTCCCAGCCCCTCACCAGTGCCTATGTTTTGCCTGGAGGTGGCCACATGTGTGGAGCTCCCCGTGTGCTTGCTGAGCTGTCAGGGGCTCCCCCACCTTGTTGCTTTTTGGTTTTTTTCTTTCTGTTTTTTCAAATTTTTAAATGACCTAATTTATTGGGAAACGGTTCGTTCCAAATAAACCTCCGTTGTGCCAGGTTCTGTGGGCTACCTCAGGCACTCCCAGGGCCAGCTGAGCCTTTCCTGGGGCTTTCCCACCACCTGTGGACTATGGTAGAGCTTCCCCATCCCCTGGTTCAGCTCCAGCTCCTGGGCAGCAGCTCGCAGGCTCCTGACACCTGGGGAATGGTGCTGGCTGCCCGATGGGCACACGCCAGCATGGGGAGAGTGGGCACAGCGTGGTGACAGTGCCAGCCCTGGGCACAGGGCTTGGGCAGCTCCAAGCAGTGATGCTGCAGAGCCCGGGGTCCCTGCAGCCCCGCTGGCTCGGTGACAGGAGCAGCGCTGGAGAAAGCCATCGCGTCCTGCCGGAGGAAGCGGCCACCGGTGTCATCTCCATCTGCTTCCTGCCCGCTCCTTGAGAGCAGAGCCCTGCCCGGGCAGCTGCTCCGGGACCGGCACGCAGGGGACCGGCGCAAGGTGCCGGCATTGTTCCCCAAACCTCCACATTCCTGCCGCTGCCGGCGGAAATGCCGGAGTGAGCGCGAAGCCTCGGTGCTCCCCAGGGCTGAGGCTGAAGGACAGACCTGCCCATCCTCCAGATTCGGGCAGGGGTCCCTGGGGGTGTTTGGGAACTGTCGGATGCTGCTGTGTGCCCTGAGGGGGACGTGGAGGATCACACACCCCTCCTGCCCACCTTGGACACCAAGGAGGGACGGGTGCCAGTGATGTCCCCTGTGGGAGCAGTGGGGCCAGAAGTGTCCCAGCCACGAGTAGTGGGGCTCAGCCGGGGATGTTGTCAGGACCAGTGCCCTGTGTACACCCTGGACACCCATTGCTGTCCCCAGATGAGCCCTGTCCATCCAGAGGTCCCCAAGGCCTGGAGGGCTCCAGTGGGGGCCTTGGCAGTGCCAGGTTAATGGTTGAACTTGATGGTCTTGCAGATCTTTTCCAACCAAAATCATTCTGTGAGTTCACCACAGCTCAGCCTGTTCCCATCTCTCTCCCCCTGCTCCAGCTGTGTCTCTCCCTTCCCGTGTCCCTGTCCCCAGAGCCATCCTCGTGTCCCAGCACCCATTCTGGTGCCACACAGGGCTGGTGCTGGCTGCGTGGTGCAGCCCAGCAGCTCCCACCTGCCTGCGGGCAGCCGGCCAGGCCAGGAAAAGCCAGAGATTCCTTAGGTCTCCCAGCCCAGGAGCCTTTTCCTCCAGTGCTGGTTGGCTGCAGCCCAACCGGGGGGTCCTCCCTGGGCCCCCCCTTGCAGGCTGGCGCTGGAGGGCTGGGGTCAGGGCTCAGCTGTGCACCCCTGGACACAGCCCAAGCCCCCACGCTTGGTGCTGGGCGATGCCCGGCGGGGCCGTGGGGCACGGGGGCTCCTCGGTGGGGGCTGCAGGACCACCCCCTACTGCCTGTCCTGCATGCAGGAGCTCGAGGGCAGGGCATGGGGGCAAATTATTAGTGCTGAGGTCTGGGTGGAGGGGAACAGGCCTCCCAGTTCAAACCAGTAGCAGCAGCACCGTCGGGTGTCAATGGAGGGATGGTCCCGGGGGAGGTGGGGTCAGCCAGGGGGGGCATGGCTGGGGCCGGGAGGCTGATGGGGCTGGAAACTGGAGTGCCAGGACAGAGAGGGGGGCGGGCAGGGGTCTGGCAGCCCTGTCCCAGCCCCGGCCATGATGGAGCACGCTGGCGCGTGGCCGGGAGCACATCCCGCCCCGGTCCCGGAGGATGAGCTGGGCCCAGCCCTGCTTCCCGCTCCCAGCCCCACAGCTGCAGCCTTTCCGCTCCTCGGGGCCCCCTTAACCCCCTCCCCTCTGCTGCTGCCACCCCCTGCCCGCCACCCCACAAGCTACCGGGTCCCCTCTGCCTGGGGACCTCGCCTGTCAGTGGCCTCCTGCAAACAATTGGGGGTTTCGGGGCCCCACACGGGCACTGCCTTGCTTGGGGGTCCCATGTGGGGAGATTCTGTCCTGAGGGGGTCCCAGTCCTGTGCAGGACTCTGCCCCAATCCACCTGCAAGGTCCTACAGGGAGGCTCAATCCTCTGAGCCCTGAACCCCAGTCCTGCTTGCACAGAGCCTCGTGGGGATGGGGACACCAGTGGCAGAACCAGCATCCCACAGCACTGTGGGGCTGCTTGCCCTTCACCCGGGCTGGAGCATCACCCAGCAGGCAGAGAGCTCCAGCAGCCACCACTCAGATTCTACCTGACCCATTGGCCTCATTGTCCCCCCAGCAGGAGTGGCCCAGGCCCAATCCCTCCTCCCTGCCCCAGAACCATGCTACTGGATACAGGTGCTGCACCCACGGCTTCCCCAGCACCCACAGGTGCTGCTCACCCCATGCTGGCCCCCAGCCATCTGAGGACTCCCACTAGTGGGTAAGCAGCCCATACCCACAGTGCAGAAATAAGGGTTTACTGTCATCATAACTCTTTATTATAACTCTTTATTATAAAGATATATTTACACAGAATAAATCTTTACAGACATGAGAAACGTGGTCAGCAGGACCTGGCTCAGAGCAAGGTCCCCTCTTTGGCATTTATCAGTGTTTGACACAGAGACCCCCAGTGCCCCCCTCCCCCCCCCATTCTCCTGCTGTCCCATGTCATGGAGTGGGCAGAGCTCCACGCGGTGTCCTGAGTGAGCACCCCACACCTTGGGGGTCCCCAGGAGCAGGGTCTGCCCACAGGATGAAGTCCCCTGCTCACCAGGGAGGGAAGAGCAGCTCACCCAGGGTGTGGGGTTAGCACCATGGGAATAAATAGACCTCCCCCCCCACCAGGGCAGGCTCCACGCTCATCCCAGCTCATGGGCAACTGCAGGGACAGGGCAGGAGCCCCGAGGGAGCTCACAGCCTGCCCATGGAGAGGCTCCTTCACCCACAAAGTGCTTTGGCAAAGCCCAAGGGGCCCGGTGAGCCAGGACAGCCCCGCACCCACCGGGACAGGGGCAGGTACCACCAGAGGGAGGAGGTGACACCAGCTGAGAAGTCATGGGTGGGACCCCCCTCTCGGAGCCAGGAGACAAGCAGGGCAGGCTGGGACACGGAGCAGGCGATGGGAGCCACGTCCCTGGGGAGCTGGAGATGACCCTGCAAGAAGAGCAAACCCAGGCAGGCATGAGTCCCCTCCGCGCAGTGTCACGCGTGTCCCGTGTCCCTCCACGCCCCGCTGCTCCTCACCTGCTTCAGAATGGCATCGGGCCCTTGTGGGACAGCCGGGGCCGGGGCCGGGGCCGGGGCCGAGGCCGAGGCCGCCGGGACCTCCGCCACCCCCCGGGCCGCTGCACAGCCCCGCGCGGGGCACCCCGCGGCCGCACCGGGGGGCACACCAGTCCGACCCCCGCATCCTGCCCGTCCTGAGACAGCGGCCCTGGGGACAGCAGGCAGAGAGTTAGCCGGGTCCCCTCGCTCAGTGGAGAGGACAGGGATGGGGATACTCGGGTAGGCAGGGCCGCCCCTTTCCTGAATTGCCCCCAGCAAGAGCCATCGGATGGCCAAGTGCTTCCTGCGCCGAGGTGGCCAGGCCAGCTGTGGCCACCGTGGCCACCTCCCACGGCCACCATGGCCACCTGCGGGCAGCATGGCTACCTCGTGCAACCACTGCCACTGGCCTCGCCACGGCGACCGGAGCGACCCAGGCTCAGGCTTTGGCCCCCAGACCTCCCCTCCCGTGCTCCCCTCCGTGCCAGCCGGGCGCAAGGGCTGCCGAGACCCTCACCCCTTCCCCGCGGGCAATGCCCACCCCCCGGCCTCCGGGGCGCCTGGCAGAGACACTCCGGTACCAGCCCCGGTGCCAGGCCGGGGACGCAGCCGAGGGTCCCAACCCGCGGTATTGACCGCGGAGCCGGGAGCGGAAGCGCAGCCGGGGAAGGGGCGAGGGTCCCGTCGCAGGGATGCCCCGGGCGATCGCCTCGGCACCGGGCGGGTCCTGCCCCGACGACCGGTGACAGCGGCGGCTCTCCGGCCCCCGACGTGGACGGGAGGTTGTTGGCAGCACGAGAAGTGCTTCCTCCCCCCCAGCCCCACGCAGCCCACGGGCACGGTCCCCTTCGCGCCCGCCGCCAGCGCGGGCACCGCGCGATGCCGGAGCAGGGGAAAGAGGGGTTCCCGGCCCGGTGTGGGTCCCCCCCCACCTGGGGGTCCCGGCACTCACCCGCGGCGGCCAGGGCGAGCCCGAGGAGCAGCAGCAGCAGCACCAGGAGCCAGCGCGGCGCGGCCATGCTGGGGCTGGGGGCTGGGGGCGGCGGTGGCCCCGCGCCGGGGGAGCCGCATTTGTAGGCGGTGAGAGCCCGGCCCGGCCCCACCGCCCGCCCGGTCATGTGGCTGCCGGGCCCCCAGGGGGGTGGGTCCGCCCCCCGCCCCGCCCAGCGCCCGCACCCCCCGGGACACCCCCTCCCCGCCCCGTATCCTCACCGGCATCCCTTGCTGGGCATCCCCCACTCGCATCCCCCTCTAGCCCGGCTCTGGGACCACCCACCCAGCTTGGTCCTGGGATTCCGGATTCCCACCCCCACCTCCCCAGCAGAGTCCCCCCCCGGCATTCCCCTACTGCGGATGCTTCACCAGCACGCTCCACTTCTCAGGTCGGACCCAGACTCGGAACCCAGGGACCACCCTGGCTCTGGTCTCTGGGACCCCCCCACCCAGACTGGCCCTGGGACACCCTCTCAGCCTGGCCCAGCTTCCCCCTTCCAGCCCCTCACCTTTACCCGGATGCCCAAGGGGGCAGGAGACTGTCCTGGCACCCCCCCTCCCAGCAGTGCCCACAGAGGGCCATATGCAGCCCCCCCACTCTGCTGCCCCCCAGTTCACCCAGCTCCTCCTCGAAGGCAGAGCTGAGGCCACGGGGACCCCACACTGTGCCAGGACATCACCCATCAGCACCCACAGACCTGGCGGGGGTGCCTGGGGAGGTTCAATAAGGCCATCTGCAAGGTGGATGTGCTGCTGGCCAGGGCTGAGCCACCAGCAGTGGTGGCAGCACCTGGAGATAACACATTTAAGGAGGAGGAAAAAAAAACAAAAACAAACGAACTAGTACATAAGAGCAGCTGGGGAGAAGAGTGAGATGAGAGAGGACCAACCCTGCAGCCCCCAGGGCAGCACAGGAGGTGCTGGAGCAAAGATTCCCCTGCAGCCCTGGAGAACACCATGGTGAGGGATCCTATCCCTCTGCAGCCCGTGGGTGTCCACGGTGGAGCAGATATGGACCTGCAGCCTGTGGTGGGGCAGTCTGCTCCTGAAGGACAGCATCCCATGGGAAGAACTCCTGTTGGAGAAGTTCAAGGAGGAATGTCTCCTGGGGAAGGGACCCAGGATGCAGCAGCTCACGGAGAACTGTAGGCTGTGGACTCACATGGAGTATGAGGAGGGGCTGTACTGAGTGTGAGGAGGGGCTGTACTGTCTGTGGGGGTCATTGGCCCCTGAAATGGGGTGTGCCTTGGGGGACACCAGCTCAGGAGGCCCAGGTGCTCCTCCCTGGGGCCAGCAGCCAAGCTGTGGGGTGCAGCAGACCCCCATTCATCCTCCCCCGGGCACGCTGTCCCTGCCTTCCCAAGGGATTGTCACCGCATCCCGGTGCCACCGCTGCTTCCGCATTCCTGGGGCCACTCGCGCCCTCCCCGTGTCCTGTTTGCCGGGCGCGTCACCCCGGCCTGAGTCACCCCGCGGCCACCACAGGTGACGGAAGGCCAACAATAGCCCACAAAGGGAGGATGTCCCCCCCCGGAGTCTTCCTCCTGCTCGTCTTCGAGGAAAGCTCCCGCGGGAGGGCCGGGCCCGGCCGGACGCTCCTGGCCTCGTCCGGTTGACGCTGCCTTCCTCAGAGTGGCACATGTCACCAGCTGTCCCCAGGGGTGGCCGGTGACATCCCCCCCCGCCTCAGTGCCGGGCGAGGAGGAGGAGGATGGACGTGCAGGGCTCATGGTGACACTGTGCCCGTGAGGACAGGACAGCCCCAGCCCTTCAGGGGTGGCACCGGGGGTGACATTGGGACTGGCAGCAGGGGCAGCATCGCAGGGGCGAGAGCAGCAGCTGGGAACAAGGAGGTGGGGGACACCCTTGTCACCCTGCGGGCCCCCGTGTGACCCCTCACAAGGGGCAAAGGGACGGGGGGAAGGGGGAGATCCAGCAACTCTGGCACTGGGCAGGGAGAGTGGCAGCATCATTAGCGCCTTGAACTAATTAGCGGGAGGGCAGCAAGGGGCTGCAGGGCTGTCACCACGGCAACGGAGTCACACAGATGGGGAAACTTCGATTGCCATAGCAAGGAGAGGCAGCTTGGGTGTCCCCCACCGTCCTGTCCCTGTCCTGCCCTGCTGTCCCCCCCGGACCGGGGAGCGATGCCATGCACAGCCAGCCCGAGGGCAGTGGTGACACCAGTGTGACAGGGGCGGGATGGGCTGTTGCAGCGGGGGTGAGCAGGGGGCAGGGGACAGGAGGGGGGACCGGGGTCTGCGCGGCTCCACAGCGCGGCCCTGGTGCCACCTCGTGGTGAGCAGGACCAGGTGACACAGCCGGACACTGCGGTGACACAGCCGGACAGTCACCGCAACCCCCCCAGCACCCGGGAGCGGGCCCACGGCTCCCACCCAAGCCCCAGTCCAGCCCCAGTGGCAGTGCCCGAGTGGGGAGGTGGGAGGTGGTGGGGCACACGTACCCCCGGGATGTCCCTGCCTGTCCCTGGACGGCCACCGCTGCTGCAGAGCTGTCCCACTGGCCCTTCTCCCCGACAGCCACCGAGATTCCATTGCACTGGGAAATCGAACTAAAATAAACTAAACTATAATATAAAAATTAAAAATGCAATAAGAGCAGCAGGCTGCAGGTCAGGGCTTGCTGTGAGTGTCACAACGAGCATCTCAGTGACACTCCAGGGCTTGGCTGGACAAAGGGCAGAGCCCAGATGGCTCCTGCAGACAATGGGTCCCAGAGTGGCCCTGGGAGGTGGCAGCTGCCCCTGAGCACTGTGCTCTGTCCCCACCATCACACCCCAAACCCACCTCCTCCCCAGCTCCACCAAGCCTGGCTCTGCTCAATGCTGACATCATCCGTGCCCCACCCAACCCATGGCCACTCAACATTTGTCACTCCTGTCACCAAGGTGGCCCTGTGGAGCCTGGTGTCACCCTGGGTGCACCACAGCACCCTCCTCTCCCATCCCCTTCTGCGCAGGGCATCCCTGGGCACATGTCACCAGCTGTGATGCTCCACTCCTTCTCCCCATGGGCACCCCAGGACTCCCATGCCAGGTTTCCCCAGGGTGTCTGGGATGTGCCAGGCTGGCACAGCCCTCCCTGCTCTCCATGAGGATCTTTGGACTCTGTGCTGATTCTGCTGTTTGCTTTTATTTCGGGGCAGGATCCATTCCCAATGCACAGGACAACCTCCCTGGGCCAGCCGTGGGCCGGGCCCCTCTCATCCAGCACCCCTCTGCCCCCAGGACAAAGGTGCAGGAGGAGGGACCTGTCACCCAGGGCCCTGGGGAGCTGTCCTCTCTGCTCCCTGTCCTGCCAGGCCCCCCCCCAGGCAGCCATGCAGTCCCTGCTGTGGGTGGCAGCCTGGCTGCTCCTGCTCCACGGTGGGTCAGAGGGGCTGGGACACCGGGTGTGCTGGCTACCACCCCAAGACCTCTCCCGGAGGGGGCGCAGGGATGTTTGGCAGCTCCATCATGTCCCTGTGCCCCCAGGCCATGCCACCGGCCTCCACCCACAGCCCAGGACCGACATCAGGGACTGCTCCGTGGACCCACCGGTGAGCCCCACTGTGCCCCAACACCCCCCTGCTCCCCGAACCCCCGCACGGGGTCAGCCCCCAGCCCCACCGCTGCAGCCCATGCCCCCCAGCACCTGTCCCCCTTGTGCCACCAGTACCTGCCCCCCACGGCCACGGACACAACAGGGCGGCTGGCGGCTCTGCGGGACGCCATGCGAGACCGTGGCCTCCACGCCTACATCGTCCCCTCCACAGACGCCCACATGGTAACTGGGGGGGGCCCACTCGCACCCCCGGGGACCCCCACCCCGTGCTGGTGCCTGTGGCCACCCCTGACAGCTCCATCCCTGGCTGCAGAGTGAGTACATCGCCCGGCGGGACGCGCGGCTCTGCTGGATCACCGGCTTCACCGGCTCCGCAGGTGACAGCGTCCGCAGCACCCCGGGGGCCCTGCGGGGGGCGAGGGGAAGGGCTCGCCCCGTGGGTGTCCCCGGGGGTGATGTCTGAGCCCCCATCCCCGTGCCAGGCACCGCCGTGGTGACACAGGACAAGGCTGCGCTGTGGACCGACAGCCGGTACTGGAGGCAGGCGGAGCGGCAACTGGACTGCAACTGGGAGCTGCAGAGGACGAGTCCGTGGGCGGGGGGCTGCGGTCACACCCCCAACCCCCTTGAACACAACTGCCCCCCAGCCCCAAGCACGGCCGCAGCACGGGCTGGGGGGTGGCTGGTCCTCACGGTGCCACCCTCTCTCCTGCAGCCTGGACAGAGTCCATCGGGCTGTGGATCCTGCGGGAGGTTCCTGCGGGGGGGAACATCGGCCTGGACCCCTTCCTCTTCTCCATAGGTAGTGTTGGCCATTGCCCGGGGGGCCCTGTGGGTGGACTCCCCAGGGTTCACCCAACCGTGGATTCACACCCCCCCCCAGGCGCCTGGAACAGCTACAGCCGGGTGCTGCAGGGCTCCAGCAGGACCCTGCTCCCCACCCAGACCAACCTTGTGGATCAAGTGTGGGGTGACCAGAGACCCCCTGCGGCCTCCGGACAGATCTACAGCCTGCCAGCAGCCTTCACTGGTACCACCCCATCCTCCCGAGACTCTTGGGGGGATGGTGGCCTTGGGGGACCACCCACAGGTCCCTGAGCCCAGGTGGGCACTCGTTGCTCTTGCAGGGAGCAGGTGGCAGGAGAAGGTGGAGGGGATCCGGAATCAGATGGAGCAGCATGCGAGGCACCCCACGGCTGTGCTGCTTGCAGGGCTGGAGGAGACTGCCTGTGGGTACCAGGGGGGTCTGAGGGTGCCAGGGGGGTGCCATGAGCTCCAAGCCCGGGGGGTGGGAGGGCAGGTGGTGGCCATGGGCTCGGTGGTCTCACTCCCCACAGGGCTCTTCAACCTCCGTGGGGACGACATCCCCTACAACCCCGTCTTCTACTCCTACACCCTGCTGACCAACACCACCATAAGGTGGGCAGCACCTCTCATGGCTGGGGGGGCACTGAGGGGGCTCAACATCCACCTTCTTCTAGAGCCAGCACCCACAGGACCCTCCCCTGGCCTTGCTGTCCCCAGAGCCCACCATGCCCTGCAGTTTGTGTCCCCTCCAAGCCTCACACCTTTCCCAGCTCCGGCCCCTCACCCAGCCCACCCTGGGGCTCATCCCCTCCACCTTACAGCCCACCCTGAAGCTGAGCCCCACTCCCATCCCACATCCCCTCTGCTGCCCCAGCCCCCTCCTCCCTGCCGATGTGTCCTGCCTGGGAACTGAGCCCCTGGCTGTGCCCACCCCTCCCTTCCCCAGCCTGTTCGTGGAGGAGTGGCGGCTGTCACCAGAGGCACGGCAGTCCCTGCGGGCAGAGTGCCCGGGGACACTCTGCGTGGAGCTGCTGTCCTACGGGCAGGCACCAGCCCACCTGGGCTTCTACGTCCAGGGCAACGTCACCGTCTGGCTGGGCACCGAGTACACCACTTACGGGCTCTACAGCATCATCCCCCAGGTGTGGTGGCATCACCCCCATCCTGCCAAGGAGGTGCCACCTCCTTGGTGTGGAGTGACCAAGGAGTGGCCGTCCACAGCCGTGTCACCCCCAGCCCACCCTTGCAGGAGAAGCTGCTGGAGGACAGCTACTCACCTGTCATGTTGGCCAAGGCTGTGAAGAACAAGAAGGAGCAGGAGCTGCTGCGTGCTGCTCACGTAAGGGGTGTCCCTGCCCCCACAGTCCCAGGAGGAAGATGAGAGAAGCAGGGTGCTGATGTCCCCCCCATCTCTGATGTCCCCCCCAGGTTCGGGATGCGGTGGCTGTCATCCAGTACCTGCTGTGGCTGGAGAAGGTGGTCCCGCAGGGGCAGGTGGATGAGTTTTCGGGGGCCCAGCACATCGATGCCCTGCGACAGTCAGTGCTGCTGCCGTGTTCCCCCTGCCCGGTGCTGGGCAGCCGGGGATCCCCAGCATCCCCCTCCCTACTGCCTTCCAGGGCCCAGGAACACAGCTGTGGGCCCAGCTTCCAGTCCATCTCAGCCAGCGGGCTCAACGCGGCGCTGGCCCACTACAGGTAGGGCTCAGGCCTGGGGGGTCGGGCAGCAGGGGTGGGAGCAGAGCTCTGACTCCCCCTCCCCCCACAGCCCCTCCAACGGGAGCAGCCGGATGCTGTCTGTGGATGAGATGTACCTCCTGGACACCGGGGGACAGTACCTGTGGGTAGCCCTTACCCTGACCTCCCCCTACATGTCCCCAGCACAGGACAGGGGCCCCCAGATCCAGGAACCCCCCTCCCCTTCACACACACACCACCACCACCACCCCACGCAGGGACGGGACAACAGACATCACCCGGACAGTGCACTGGGGTGTCCCCACCCCACTCCAGAAGGTACCAGCACCCCGTGGGGTGCCCAGCACCCTGGCCCCAGCCAGGGCTGGATGTGCTCTGGGTGTAGGGGGTCTGGGCACCTCCCTGCTCAGCCCCCTGACCGTGCCCCTGGCAGGAAGCCTATACCCGTGTGCTGATGGGCAACATCAACCTGGCCCGCCTCATCTTCCCACCCAACACGGCAGGTGGGTGCTCAGCCCAGAGCTGTGTGGGACCCCCGGGTGTGGGGAGGAGGAAGGCAGGGGAGCCCGCACTGGTTCTCTGGCTCCCATCCCTCCCCATCCTTCCCCAGGGAGAGCAGTGGAGTCCTTTGCCCGACAGGCGCTCTGGGACGTGGGACTCAACTACGGCCACGGGACTGGCCACGGCATCGGCAACTTCCTCTCGGTCCACGAGTGTATGAGCTGTGGCACCAGCACTGGGGACAGGGGATGAGATGTGGGGGCACAGACAGGGACAAGGGCTTCTCATCTCCCTACTGAACCTTTTGCTGTGGGGCAGGGGTGTCCCATACCTGCAGGGTCCTTGCTGGGGTGTCACCACGGTCCTCACAGAGGTGACCCCAGTGGTCCTTGCCAAGGCGGTCCCATGCTCCCAGCTGGACGTGGTCCCGTGGTCCTTTCTGAGATGGTCCTTGCCATGGTGATCTTTGCCGTGGTGACAACTCAGTCCTTGTCAGTGTCCCTGCAGCACACAGTGTCCCCAGGAGCTGTGACCCACTGCATGTCCCTCACAGGGCCCGTGGGCTTCCAGTCCAGCAACGTGCCACTGACAGCCGGGATGTTCACCTCCATTGGTGTGTGCCCCCCCCCACAGCCAGTGCATGGGGGGCCTGGGGATGTCCCAGGGGAGGAGGCGGGCAGCTCTTGGCCCTGCTCAGGGGCCAGATCAGGCCCCTCTGGGTGGGTGCGAGGGGCTGGAGTAGTTTCTGGGATCAGGACTGAGCAGGCTCCTTCCCTTGGCCCCCAGAGCCCGGGTACTACCGGGATGGGGAGTTCGGGATCCGCATCGAGGACATTGCCCTCGTGGTGGAGGCACAGACCAAGGTAACACAAAGGTGTCAGGGGCGGCCACAGCACGGGGGAGCACCCCTGGGACACCCCCAGGGCTGGGGACACCCACTGCCACCTCTCTGTGGCAGCACCAGAGCAGGGAGGAACCTTTCCTGACCTTTGAGGTGGTGACCCTGGTGCCCTATGACCGCAACCTCATCGACCTCAACCTGCTGTCACCGGAGCAGGTTTGGGGTGCTCGGGGTGGGGGCAAGAGCTGGGGTGAGCCACGAGGGCCAGGGGGGGCGGGGTGAGGATGTGGTGGGAGAGCAGGAGCACAGCACAGCCAGGGTGGGTGAGTGGAGTCAGGCAGGGGTGGATGGAGAGGGGCGAGAGGGTCTGCGGTGGGGCCAGCTGGGTGGGGTGGGCTAATGGGGGGCAGGCGGCACCCTGCAGACCCACACGGTACCCGGCTGCAGATCCGGTACCTGAACTCCTACTACGAGACCATCCGAGCGCGTGTGGGGCCGGAGCTGCTGCGGCAGCATCTGGAGGAGGAGCACAGATGGCTGCAGAGGAGCACCCAGCCCTTCCCTCTGCCCAACGCTGCCACTGCCACCACTGCCACTGCTGCCACCACTGCTGCTGCCACCACGCTGGCCATCGCCACCCTTCTGGCCGTGCTGCCCTCCGGGCTGCTGGCCTGAGCCCTCGCCAGCCCCTCCCTGCCCTCCGGTTCTTCCCCCCATGCTCACTTCCCTTTTTTTCTGTTTTCTATTTGCTCGTTTCTGATTAAACACGAGCATGGCCGGGGGGCTGTGCTGCATTCCCGCTGTGCTCTCAGCCTGCTTGCCCCTCGCTGGCTGCTGGGGGGAAGGTGTCAGGCCACACGTGGCCCCCAGCCCCTCATGTGGCCCCCAGGCCCACACGTGTCACCCAGCCCGTGCCACCTGCCCTGACCTGGGGTGACCAAGTTGTCACTGGCAGCGAGGAGGCAGGTTCAGGGTGGATTTTGATTACTGGGACAAGAGATGGGGGAACTGGAGCAAGAAGGTGCAGAGCAGGTGGTGTGAGCAGGGCCTTCCTGGCAGGGTGACAACGTCTGTGTCCCTCCTGGGCTCGATGCCCAGCTAGAAGGACCAGCAGGGGACATCTCAGACCAAGCATCACACAGAGGACTCAGCCCTCACGTCCTGTGAGCGGGTGCCAAGGGTGAGCATGGCAGAGGGGTTGGGGACCCTCATCATCGGGCAGGGGGGACACGGTAGCCACCAGCAGCGTGGCTGAGGGCACAGGCAGCCATGGCCACCGCGGGGGCCACCACCAAGGGTTTCCTTCCTCCTCCTGCCCCAGGCTGCGCACCCACAGCCGCCCTGAGCGCGCAGCCCCGAGCATCCTCATGTGACCTACAGCTTCCTGCCCGCTGCCCGGCCCCGCTGCCGGTGCTGTGGGACGGGACCTGCCCGGTGCTGACCCAACCCCACACCCCCAGCACCGGCACCATGCTGCGCCGCAAGCCCTCCAACGCGGGTGAGAAGGAGCCGGGACACAGGAAGGTAATGGCTGGTGACAGTGACCCACGTCCTGTGCGCCCATCACCGGACAAGCCTGGTGCCCGTGGGATGCGGGGCAGGGAGTCGGGGGGCTGGGGCACCCCTGGGGTCCTGGCCACCACTGGCCACCACGGCCTTGCTGCTGCGTGGCCCTGGCCTCATGCATCACCCTGGCTCGCATCCTGGCGGGATGAACAGGCTCCCGAGGGCACTGTGGGTGTGGATGGGACTGGGGGGCTCTGCAGGGGGGGACAGTGGATCCCCTTCCCCACAGCGTGGGCACTTCCAGCCGCGGGGCTGCCAGGCACACGGTCCCAGTGGTGGCGGTGACAGTGGCCACGCGAGGCTGCAGTTCTGTCACCTGGGTTGGTCCCCAAGCAGCACCTCACCGAGTGCCTGGAGCCATCGGCAGCACCGGGCACCCCCCGAGCCCCCTCTAGAGCCCCCCACAACTTGGCCACACTCTGCCATGTGCTGAGGTCCTGCCGCAGCCACAGCCAGCCACACGCCACTGCTGGCAAGCTCCGGGGGGGAATTGGGGTGAAGCCCCCCGTTCCCATCCCAGGGGTGGCCCAGCCAGCCCGGCAGGACCCTGCGGGCATCCCCAGCCCCAGCCGCAGCTCTCACTTCCCTCTCGCTGCTGTTTTGCCACCGAGGGGTGGGGGGGGAGGAGGTGTGGGCAGCCACTGTTGCTGCTGGGTTTGGGGGTGCTGGGGGGGGAGGGGGTCAGCCCACCCGCACGACTGCTCCAGCTGAGCCGGTCCTGCTCAGTAAAGCCACGGTGGGGATGGAGCCAGTGGTGCTTACCCGAGCCAGACCTCTGCAAAAAAATATGGCAAAAAAAAGCAGTAAAGGATGCTCAGCCGAGGAGATAACAACGAAGGAGAGGGGGAGGAGGCGGAGGGGGTGGGAGGCGCGGAGACGGAGCAGGGCGCAGGGGCTGAGAAGGGCCCCGGCAGAGAGAGGCGAGAAAGGAAATTGCTGCGTTTGCGGTCGAGCCGAGACCCAGCGCCACGGTGAGAGCTCCGGGGCCATGCAGGGACCGGGGCTGGCTGGCACCCAGGGTGCTCCAGCACCCCAGCAAGAGGAACCCCTTCCCGTGGGACACGGACCCCAGGGCAAGGGGAGAGGGGAAAGGGGGCACGGGGAGGGCTCAGAGAGGCAGCGAGGGAGGGTTGCACCACGACTGAGATCCAAAACGCACCTGGGTGGGTTTGGCCCAAAGCCGGGACTGAGCTGCGGCTGCTCCGGCTGCTGGAGGGCACAGGGAGGATCCCTCAGCCCTTCCCCTGCCCCCCAGCTCTCCCTCCAGCGCTCCAGCAGCTTCAAGGACTTCGCCAAGTCCAAAGTCACCTCCCCCACGCCCAGCAAGAAGGAGTTCAACCTGGAGGACAATGTGAGTTCCCGGCCTCCCCAGGGGCAGCAGCACCCCTGGCCACCTCCTGCTCCCCGGGGACCCCTTCCCATCCAGCACAGGATTCTGTCTCCCCCAAGTCCTGTTCCTCCTGGGAGAGCAGCCCCAGAGGTTCCAGCTCTGGCAGAATTTGGGGTCTCGCTCCCCAAGGAGCAGTCCTGTGTGACCCAGCAGACGTTTGCCTGGGGGGGGGAGGAGCTCTACCCTCACCTTCCACCCCTCTGCCAGATCCCCGAGGATGAGGCCAGCAGCCCTGGCCCCGACGATGCTGCCCGGAGCAGCGGGATGAAGCTGAGCAAGAAGTGGCGAGCAGTCATCTCCCGCACCATGAACCGCAAGATGGGCAGGATGGCTGTGAAAGCCCTGGCCGAGGGGAGGGTGAGTGGGGGTCCAGGCAGGCTGAGGGGCAGTTCCCCCTCCATACCTGACCCCAGTCCCCTCAGCAGGGAGACACAGAGGAGGAGGAGGCCGCGTGTCCCCTGTCCCCATCCAGCAGCATAGAGGAACCGATCCTTGAGAAGGTGCCACCGCCTTACCTGGAGATGGAGGAAGAGGGACACCCCCCAGTCACCCGCCAGCTGTCCAGCGGTGAGCCCAGCCTCCACGGGTGACCCCAGCCCCCTGTCCCACCCACCCTGAGCCCCTGACTCCCCTCGGCAGGCAGTGAGGTGGCCATCCCCGGGGGCAACAGCCGGGACAGCCTGCAGAGCCCAGCCTACACCGGCCCCTTCTGCGGCCGGGCACGCGTCCACACCGACTTCACCCCCAGCCCTTACGACAGGGACTCACTGAAGCTGCGGGTGAGCCCTGGGCCAGGGTCCTGGGGAGGCAGGGAGGGAGGGTGGGGGGCAGGGAACCCCCTCCTCACGCCTGCGCCCACCTCCACCTCCCTCGTCCCAGAAAGGGGACATCATCGGCATCATCGAGAAGCCGCCCGTGGGCACCTGGACGGGGCTGCTCAACAACAGGGTGGGCTCCTTCAAGTTCATCTACGTGGATATCATCCCCGAGGAGACACTCCCTGCCCGCAAGAGCCGGGGCTCCTGCAAGAGCAAGAGGCTCAAGCCCAAGACCCTCCACGAGCTGCTGGAGCGCATCAACCTGCAGGTAGGGGACAGAGGGACAGTGGCAGCCAGCACGAGCCCAGGGTGGCAGCAGCAGGACCACCCTCCCTTCTGCTCCCCATCCCTGTGGCTCCCTCCACTTCACCCCCAAGGGGACACACAGGGCTTTTACGGATGATGCTTGGGCAAGTGCCCACCACGGAGCCATGCTGAGGCGGTAGCCACACGGCTAGTGTGGGGGGCCAGGTAGGGAGAGCCCTCACTCACCGTGCCGGCCCCCTGCCCCAGGAGCACATCTCCACCCTGCTGCTGAACGGCTACCAGACCCTGGAGGACTTCAAGGAGCTGCGTGAGACCCACCTCAACGAGCTGAACATCACTGACCCCCAGCACCGCGCCAAGCTGCTGACAGCAGCCGAGCTCCTCCTGGACTATGACAGTAAGAGATGGGGACAGGATGGGGGGGACACCCCCCTGCCCACTAACCCCACCGCCTGTCTCTCCCAGCAGCGAGTGAGCCCGAGGAAGGTGATGGCTCCGGAGCCCAGGCTTCACCCTCAGAGCCCAAGGGAGACATTCCCCGGGATTCGGGATGCTTCGAGGGATCGGAGACACTCGACAGCAGCCGGGACGAGAGTGAGCCGGGGGGTCCCGAGGGGCAGCTGCAGGCTCTCTCCCTGCCAGACCCCTCCTGAGCCCACCAGCACAGCTCACAGCTGCTTCCCAGCCTGGCCTGGTGGTGGGACATCTCCCAGCTGGGGGGCAGGTGACCCCATCAGTGGGACCCCACAGCCCTGGGTGCCCTGTGGCCGCAGGCAGCTCAGCCCTGAGTGCCCTGAGGCCACCCCTCTGGCTGCCCCCAGGACACTTTGCAACCGCACTGCCTCACACCCTGCTCCCCACCGAGATGCTGTCGGGCTGGAGTGCCTGTCCTGGCCTTGCCCCACTTGATCCCCAGCTCCAGGAGTTCCCCCTGGAGCCTCCCCGGCTGCAGAGGGGGCTGCAAGGACAGAGAGGGCTGTGGCAGGAAGGGACAGAGCAAACCCAGAGCAGGGTGGGTCCCCGCTGCCTTCCTCAGCATCCTCCTGGCACAGCCAGGGAAAGGGGCGCTGGGAAGGTTGGGTTCACCCCAACCAGGAGCAGCCCAGAAAGGGCCCTGTGAGCCCACACCTCCCCCTTGGCTCAAGGGGACCCCCAAAGGCTGCAGTGTTGGCCTCTGGTCACCCACTTGGTTCCTTTGTGCTCGACTGCAATAAAACCAGGCAAGTCTGCTCCAGCCACAACCTGCCTCCTGCCTGCCAGGGAAGGGAGCTGGGAAGGGAGCGGTGCCTGTGGGGAACCCAGAGCTTCTGGGGAGTCCCCAGCTGCACCCACTGGGATGTGGGCTGAGCAGCAGAGACCCCCCCTCACCCACCGTGCTGGGACAGCAGGACACAGGTAAAGACACCCTGGAAGTGTGAGAGGTGGAGGCTGGAAAGCCAGAGGGGAGGCGCAGACAGAGGCAGAGGCTACGGCTCAGCCATTTTTCAAAGCAATCAAGTTTCCTTCATTGTTTCAAAATTAAAAAAAGGAGAAAAAAAAAAAACAAAGAAACCCCACCCCTCACCCTACCCCCACACTTCCTTCACAGAACCTGAACAGCACAGGCAGGAACCGCAGGTGCCGGCAGCCCTCAACACACCGCCTTCCAAAACACATAAGTCAAACCCCCCGCCCCCAAAAGAACACACTTTTGTCACAACAAGTTTGAGGTTTGGTCAGTAGCGTGTTGGGGCGGTGGATCCCACCGCCAGCGGGGTGTGTGTGGGGCCAGGCTGCTCCCGGGACCCCCTGCCCCTGCCCCGGGGGGACAGGACGGGCCAGGGCTGGCTGCAGGGGGGCAGTGACCGCCATCCAGATGGTCCCATCCCCGCTGGCAGGGAGCAGCAGGAACCGGAGCTGCCGGCACCTGCAAACCCGCTGAGAGGAGGATCTGGGAGAGGGTGACCACGTCCATACCACTGCCAGGCAGGAGCATCCCGCAGAGCCCTGCAGGACCACCCTGGCAGGACATCCCCCGCCTGCCACCCGCTCTCCGGGGAGGGACACGAGTGCCAGGGGGAGAGGGGGACACGACAGAGACTCAGGGCTGAGCGGCGTGCCGGAGCCCGCCGAGCAAGGGGAGGGCAGGACAGTGCTCGGGAAGCACCGGGAGGCAAGCACAGCCCCGGCACTAGCCAGAGGGCCAGCAGCACGGGCAGACCCTCCCCACCGGTCCAGACACCCCCTGCACGACAGCTCTGCGGGCAGCCCAGAGGGGGATCGAGGCCACCGCCACCACCACGCTGGCGTCGGGGAGAGAAGGGGGTGGGAAGGAAGCCACTTTAAACACTGCTGTCAACACACCACCTTCCCGGCTGTTTGGGCCGCTTTCGGCACCAAAATGTCTCCTGCCGAGCCCTGCCACGTTAACCAATACAACAATGCCACAGACGAGAGGGAGGAGGGGGGAGAGGACGCCACTGCCACACACGCTTCCCCGTTTCCCACCGGGATTCCTCAGCGAGGGGGACCCGAACGGTGCTTCCGAGACACTGCTGGACCACAAATCATCTCCTGGGAGACTCGGGGCCGGACACAGGGACAGCCCCGGCCACCCAGCTGGTGCTCAGCACCCAGGACAAACCTGCGGAGCCAGGGGTCCTGCCCCGACCCGCGGGCAGACCGGCCCCGGGGTGGCCAAGGAGGTGGCGCTGGCGCTGCTGATCCCTGGAGACCAAGCGAGGCAGCGCCACCCCACACCGCCCACACTGCCAGGTGAGTAATGACTAAAGCAAAATGGCCATGAGGAATCCTCTGCCTGCCATCCAGCCCAGCTCCTCCTCTCCTCAATCACTTCCAGCTTTGATTAGACAAAAGAAGAAAAGTTCTCCATTCCAAGCAGAGGGCTAGTGCTCTGCTTGCCCAGCGTCCTGGGACGGCATCGGGAGCTCCCCAGAAGGCAGCTGCTTCTCCTCTGGCATCTCAGCTGTGCCCAGGGATGGTACAGGGATCTGGGGAGAGAAGACAGCAGTGACCTGCATGAATGCACCATGACACGGAGCAGCTGAGCACATGATGCGTGGCCCCACTGCCCTGCTCCAGCTCCACCAGGCAGAGGTCCCAGCTGTGCTTGGGAAAAGGAGCAACCAGGAGCCTCCAAACAGACAAAGCAGCAGCTTCACAAAGATCTGGAGCACTGGGCTGCTCCAGCAGAAGTGGTCTGAGCTGTTTCCATCAGAGGAACAGGCAGCTCATGCCCAAGCAGGAGTAGCCCAGCCACTTCCCACCACCCTCACAGAACAACTCAAGTGGGAAGGGCTCTCTGGAGGTCTCCTCTGCAGAGATGTCCTCAATCAGGGCTCATTTCAAGGACAGAGCAGGCTGCTCTTTCCTTTGAGGGTTACCCAGGAGTCAGAGTGGCTTCACACCCTCCCAGCCATCTTCAGAGAGATGCTGGTTTCCAGGGCCAGAGCACACCAGGCTTTTCCCCAGAAGCAAAGCCCTGAGTATTGCCCTGTTCCTGCTAGAGTCACACTTCAAGTTTCCTCTCTGCTGGCCCAAAGCACCAGCAGCTCCAAGCCCATTGTCCCCATGGGGGGGATGACTCACAGCACTGGGGGGAGGAAGGCTGCCCTCCTTCTGCTGGGCACTGCTCCCCTCTGACTGCCCCGCGGGCGCTGCGCTGGGACCCCTGGGGCACGACTCCTCCTGAGCTGTGCTCTCCTCCTGCTGCAGGATGCCCCGCCTGTCCAAGACACTGCAAGAAGAGAAGCACACCCTCAGCCCCACACTGACCCTGACCCCACCTCTGCTCCCCGCAGGAAAAGTGCTGATGGGAAAAAAAAATATAAAATCAGGGAAAGTTCCTCTGCAAACCAGGCTGTGCACAGCCCGAACCTAGCTGAGTGTATCCACCCCTCCTGTGAAAACCAAGCCCCTAGGAGAGGGGTTCAGAGGGGGGAGCCCACCAAAACAAGTGCCCCAAAAAAGAGCCTCCACTCCACATGCCACCCCAGGGGAACGGAGCAGGGAAGGAAACACAAGACCTTCCTCCCCAGAGCATCCAGCCGTGTCCCCTGACCTCCACAAGCCCTCAATACTCAGGGTGCTGGTGGAAGAGCAGCCAGGTCTTGCACCCAAGGAAGGAGAGCTCCTCGGGGCCCTGCACTGGGCTCTGGGGGCAAAACCAGCAGGGCTGGCCCCAGGAGCTTACCTGGGGGGCAGGGGCCCACAGAGCACCTCACAGCAGTTCTTCACTATGTTGCCATGGCTGTAGGGATTCTGCACGCGGTTCTTCCCAGTCCAGGACCCCTTGATCTGCAAGACAGGGCACAAGCTCAGCTCTGCTCCACCAACTCCTGCTCCCCACCCACAGAGCTCTGCCTCATCCTGCAGGACAGGGCAGCAAGGGGGACACAGCCCTGACAGGAAAGGAGATGGCTCAGAGGAACAGGAAGACTCCACTTACGTCTTCGTTGGTTGTCTGATTCAGTGCCACCAGGAAGGTGTGGAACCCAGTTAACCCCACCACTGACCACAGGGTGAAGAAACAGATGAGCACCTCCAGTACAGTGAGCACAGTTAAGGACAGGAAACAGCCTGGGAACAGTCCCACCCCAGCTGTGCCCTGTCCCCAGGCACACTACCCTGACTTCACTCCTTCTCCAGACAGGGTTTTCTGTTTTGCTCTCCTCCCAAAAGCCACAAAAATGCTCCTCACTTTGTAATCATGGGCAAAAATGCCCTTAGAGACTCCTTGGAGGAGCCTGGGCCTCAACACTACAGTCTTACTGCACTGCAGCTCACACTAACCCCCAGCTCTGGAGAAGCCAACCCCTTGCATGCTGTGGAAGGATATGTCCCTGGGGTTTCCTTCAATGTGTTCAGAAACCCAATCTTCAGAGATTCTGGCAATATAAAGAGAGACATTTTTTTTTTTCTAGAACATCCCACCACGTCCTTCCCTGCTCCAACCACCTCAGGGTTCCCAACACCATGGGTACCCCCTGGCCCCCAGCCACCCACCCCTCTGCAGCCAGACTCACTCAGTGCTACGTAGACTATGTTGAAGGTGAAGATGTAGATGGTGAGGAGTGAGAGCGAGAGGATGAAGAGGTAGAAGTAGCGGTAGTTCCTCTTCCCCACGCAGTTGCCCACCCAGGGACAGTGATGGTCGAAGCGCTCTGTGGAAGCAGAGGTGAAGATCAGCACTGCTCCTCTGTCCCAACTCAACAACGTCCAAGGAACCCCTGGCCACCAGAGCCCAACCCTCTGCTATCTCCAGGCAGCCCCCATCTGGAAGGGGAGGCCCGGAAAGAAAGTGCAAAACTCTTTTACTGACGAGTTGTTTGGCACTCAGGATGGAGCTCAAGAGCTTGGCCCTATGCCTGTCTCCTCGCCCACAGACCTGAGGTGTAATGGCTTTTACTAGAGCAGCACACAGGTCAGATGAAGGTCTGGAGGTCCAGGAGTTCTCTACCCCATATGCCATGTTCCTCCTACCAGAATAACTAGAATACAGCTCAAGGGACTGCATGAGCACTCGAAGGGCTAGGAACCTGAGGAAAGGGATCCATAAGAACAGGATTTCCTCCTCCAATCACAATGCTAGGAGCATGTGTGCTCTGCAGCAGGAGAGCAAAACTCAGGGGCACTCAGCATAACAGCAGAATCTCCACCTGAGCAAGGAGCTGTTTTCACCCAAGCCCCAGCTCTGTCCTGGATCCCTCTGGCCCAGCATCTCAGTGAAACTGAAAAATGGGCTGATGGTCAAGTCAGAGCAGTTACTGCCAAAGAAGCATTGGCAGAGATGAACCATCTGCTCCAGGTTCTGAGCAAATCTCCAGCTCCATGAGCTCAGGATGAGGCAGCTCATCCCGGTCTGTCACACCCCAGCACCCCTCTGGACTCAGCGTGAGCGGGTGCAGACCCCAAAGGCTGTCCCGGGGACAGGCACCTCCTCCTCCTCCTCCACTCACCCACGCAGTTGTCACAGATGCTGCAGTGGGAGGCACGGGGTGGGCGGAAGATCTTGCAGGTGTAGCAGTACTTCAGCTTCACAATCTGGTTGTTGATCTGGAAGTTTTTGATCCGGGGGGGCGGGCGCTGACCCTGCGGCACGGCCCCGTTGGTGGCCTCTGAGAGAGGGAATGGAGCAGAGATCAGACTCACTGCTGCAACACAACAGCCCCAGAAGGACAACTCGCCCTCCTGCCTCTCCTCCCCGCGGGATCAGAGCTGCTGGGGCTGGAGCCAGCGGCTGCAGCTCTGCTCGCTCGGTCCAGAGCCAACCTGGCAGCTTGGAGGCAGGAAAAGGGACAGCAGAGCTCTCAGAGCACACCCAGGGGGGCTGGGGCTGTGTGTCTGTGTGTCACTGAGCAGGCCAGCATCCACCAAGCCTCCTCTCTGCCCCGGTGATCACAAGGCCCACACCAAGCCCCCTCCCAAAAGCAAACCCAAGTTTGTACACACACAGTGACAAGAGAGAAAACTGGCACGTGAAAAGGCTCCCAGAAAGGGAAGCAGCAAAATGGCACCAGCTTTTGGGAGACTCAGCCAGGCAGAATTAGCCAGCAGGTGGAAAGATGCTCTGCTTGGGTGCAACCCTCACGTGTGGAGTGCCGGGCTGGAAGCAGAAGCAAGCTCTGCAGAGAATGTACCTAGAGATATGCCAGAAATAGAGAGGCTTTTCCAGCCAGCAGCTCAGCTGGCTCCACACTCACCGATCTCCATCTCGATGAAGGCTGCCTCGTCAGGCAGGGCCCTGGGGATCACCCCGGGGTCACTGAAGCTGGTCCTCAGGAGCGTCGCCATGGAGAAGAGGAAGAGCACTGCTGCAAACACGGGGATGGCCGGGGAGAGCTGGACAGCCAGGTACCGGCACCTGCGGGGAGAGGCCGGGTGGGCACGGATCAGCACACCCCAAAAGTCTACCCCAAACCTGCCACGGCACCAGGCTCAATGCTGGCTACACCTGGAGGAGAGAAGCTGCTCAGCCCTTCTTTCCCATCCCTCCCTCACAGGGCAGCACCCCCGGGGCAGCTCTGACAGCCAGGCACCACCAAAGCACCACCGGGTTTTTAGCCAGCCAGGCACAGTGAGACTCCCAGCATTTTGTTTTGTTTCCAGCTCCCGTTTTGCTCAGTCATGGGTGACACCAGAAATGTCACTGGACAGAGAATCCTGCCTGGGATCCTGCCTGGAGGAGAAGCACCCAAGGCCTGGGCTGAGCCCACCACTGGAGAGAGCCCAGAGGCACAGAGTGGGAATCTCCACCGACCCCTACAGAGGCAGCAGCTTTGAGTACCACAAAAATTCCTTTCTTGGGATTAACTGCGTCCTGTAATTCTCAGGAAGGGATTCAGGTGGAGGTGCAGCATTCCCATAGTTTCCTTTGGCTTTGCTGAGGTGAGGAACATAAAAGCTCTCAATCTGCTGCCCCAAAACAACCCCATCTCCAGAGAGGAAACTCAGCATAAGGTTTGTTTGCTTTATAAATACAGAAAGGTCCAAGGAAGAATTTATGTTGCTAATCCCACTGATTGAGGCAGGGCAAAGGGAGCAAGGGGATTAATCTCACTGTTCCCCGTGTCACTTCTGGACACCCACAAATACAGCTCCCCCAGCACTGCAGCACAGCCCTGCAGACCTCACTGCTCAGAGATGTACAGGGATGAAAGAAAACGTATTTTTACCCCGATTCAGAAATACCCCATTCCCCCATTCCCATGCCCTGCGTGCAACAAAAGGAGCTGAAGGCTGAAGCTACAGCATGCTTGGGCCACCCAGGGCCTGTCCCCTGCACCAGCACAGGTAATTTCAGCCACCACAGCCCTGGGAGTTGTCCATGTGCAGTGTCCTGACAGCACCTGGAGAGCCAGGCCAGGCAGCCCAGGGCTGGGCTTAGCCTACAGATAACTTTGCTTTCCCTTTGCAAGGGCAAAGTCTATGGAGAGAGCTGCAAGCCAGTCAGCCATTAAACAGAGCCCCTGGCTCCTGGTTTGGGAAGGAATAAGGGTTGATTCCTCTAAAAAAGCTGGAGGCACTCTGCCCCAAAGAGCCACAGCTCAACGTGACAGCTTTTAGAACTGATGCCAACACCACAAAGAGGCTTGTGGGCTGTCAAAGCTGAGCCCAACCTGCCCCAGACATACACTCCCCCCTCCCAGGCTCCCCCAGGGCCGTCAGCAGATTTCTCACCTGCACGCAGGCTGTGGGGCTGTGACAGGTGACCCCCCCAGGGTTGACACCGACCCCCCCTGCCTGCCCCCGGCCCTCGCTGCTCTCCAGGAGGTGTCACTGGGGGATGTCCCAGGAGCCACCCGAACGCTGGGCAGAGGGGGAGGCACCGACCCAGGGGCCGAACCGGGGCCGGGGAGCCCGGGGCAGCGCTCAGCGATTCGTCCCCAGCGCCGAGGAACGGACATTTTAAAGATCTTTTGTTTGGGAAAGCCGGGAGTCAACAGAGCCCCAGTGTCGGCACGTCAGGGTGTTGCTCCTCCTCCGCTCCCGGAGCTGTATCTGTGCTCCTGAGCGTTTTGTCATCTCACAGCAGACAATAACAGCACTATCACCGCTCAGCATCACCGGGGGGGGTGAGAAAGGCTCAGACAAAGAGATCCTTGGAGCGGCGGGGGCAGCAGATGGGAGGTGCCACAGTGGCACAGGGACCGCTCGGCCCGTTCTGCTGGCAGAACCCGGGCAGGTCCGCGGCTCCGCAGGAAGGAAGGGGCAGAGCGGGGAGGGGAGCTCAGCCCCAGCACCACACCTGGAGGGGCCGGGGACCCTCTCCCCAGGACCGGGGTTGCCCACGGAAACTCTCCCCGTCTGTCAGCACGGACACACCAAGTGCTGGTGATGGACCCGGTCCCGGTGCTGCCGCTGCCACGTGCTGCCAGCCCCACCGATGCTGCCCCTGCAGCACCACTCGTTTTCAGTGCAAAACCCTCAATCTTTGGGGTTGGGGAAAAATAAAAGAGAAAAATCTCAGTCGCCTGGAGGGTGAAGCATAGGGTGGTTTGTTTGGTTGGGTTTTTTTTTAACTCAATAGAAAATAAATTTTAATCTGCAGATAAAAAATAAAGAGGTAGAGGTGGTTGGTTGTTGGGAAAGCAAACGGCAGGCGCCTGGTGCTGCAGGCACGGCCTGGGCTGTGACATCCACAAACGCTGAACACTGAAAAAGCTGAGGACAAAAGGAATTCAGTCCTCTTGCAGCTGCTGGAGAGAGCAGAGCGGAGACCTCTCACTTCTGGGGGGGGAATTACAGACCCGCTGGAAAACTGCACCGAGGAAACCCCCGGCAGCTGGGGGGGACACACGACACACGCTACATCCCATCACCCGAACTCCCAGAGGGGCTCACTAAGTGCTCTACCTGGGCTCCTCCTCAAGCACAGGCAGACAACCAAGCGCCCTATCACAAAAGCTGACATGCCCAGCGAGTGCCTGAAACAGCGCCAAAAGGACGTGGAACGCGGTGTTACGGGACAGGTTAGGGCCGTAGAACAGACCCCATTAACCTGGGGGCCCTGCGGGGAGCTGCTCTCTGCCAAGGTGGTGCCGAGAGGTGCCCTTGGGCAGAGGACTCGGGTCCCTGCGGAGCACTTCCCAGCACAGCTCCAGGGCTCTGCCCGGCAGGGAGGGAGGAGCTGGGTCTCCAGACACGGCACCGGGAGGTCCGGCAGCCTCCGGGTCCCGCCGGCTCACCCCACCCGCGAGTCCCCAGCCCCGGGGGCTTCAGCGCCCTGGGCACGACGGGTGGGCAGGGGGCTGCCGGGAGGGAGAGAAGCCCCCGGGCAGAGGCAGCCCCGGCATTTCACGGCTGGGAAGGACCCTTCCAGCCGGGAAGGCGGTGGCTGTCCCCGTGACGGGTGACACCAGCCACCGCCAGCCCTCCAGCCACCGCGCTTGTAACCGGAGCCCGGCCGGAGCAGCTGGGAGGGCGAGGATCAAACTCCCAGCGAGGAGCGAGACGATTTCTGGCTGGAGGCGTCCCCCGGGCCCGCTCAGACAAGGTGTGACTGCGCAAGTGATTCAGCTGAACGGAACCGGCACCCCTGTAGCCAGCAAGGACCCCCCCACCCAGCACAGGCTGCTCCTCCCCAGACACATCCCCAGCACACGAACTGTTCCTCCGCAGTGCAAACTTTAACGGGGGGAGGAAATAATCCATTTCCATCTCCTCAGCTCGGCTGGACGAACAGAAACATCGTGGGGATTATTACACCTGCTCCCTACCACCAACTCGGAAAATCCCCCAAACAATTTCAGAACCAGCCCACCTCTTCCAAACACAGAGCATTAAGCTTCTCGTGCTGTTGACAGGACCAAAATTATATTCTGGATTTTCCCAAACTTTCTGCCTACACGGCTGGGAAGGCAGCGACCAGGGCAGGCAGCAGGCAAGGGGGACACAGCAGAGGGGGCCGTGGCTCTGCTCCTCTGCCAAGGACAGGCTCCACTGGGAGCAGAATCAATGTTTCTGGAGCAGCAAGAAGTGTTTCTGGAGCAGCAACACCTATTAGTCCTTGCTGCAAGGCAGGAAGCCTTTAGCTCTATTTTTGAGATGGGGAAATGAAGTCAATCAACCAACAAACAACGAACCACAGCGGTGTCACCCCATACCTGTGAATCCCAGATGAGTCAGGGATAATTTGGGCTTTCCCCACTCAGGAGCCCCAACATCTTGTGTTGCAGCTGTACGGCCCCTGTCCCCAAAGCCACACCAGGACTAAGCAGAACACCAGCCTGACCCCTGGCCCAGGCTGCTCCACAGTTTCCGTGGGGTGTGGGAAGCCTCAGCAGACTGTTCCAGAAAGCACAAGGCAGCCGCTAAGGAGAGGGCAATGCTGGGCCAGGGGAGGGTGGGACAAGTTCCCCGGGCTGAGGAAGAGGTCCAGGAGGAGAGCTTCATGTGTCTGCAGGAACAGCCAGGCAGCAGTTGCTGCTCCTCATTTTCCTGGCTGAAAGAGCTTTCGTGTCACCCAGCGCCATGGAGACCTTCACCCCCCTCAGCAGAGCAGAAACGTGCTGGGGGAACTTTCCCAGCTGTTTGCCTGAACCAAGCTCATCCCCAAGGCAGGCACGAGGGGCAGTCCTGACCCCTCCCCACCACTTCAGCACTTGGGAAAACTCTGGCATTTTTTCCGTTTTTGTTTGTGTTTTGGTTTTTTCCCTAGGATTAGTCTGAGGCCAGAGCAGTTCCCCAGCCCAGAGAGGGGGCAGAACTGTGGGGAGGGGGCAGGTCCAGCTCTTTGGGCAGCGTCCAAGGCTTATGCTGCATCTCTTGATGCTGCTGAAAGGCTCTAAAAGGGCATCCGGAGCCTCTCCAAGGCTCCCAGATGGATGGAGGGCAGGCGGGACCAGCACTAACCCTGGTGCCACCGGGCTGGGTCACTGGCCAGCAGGCAGGGAGGCTGCAGGAGCAGCTCCCCGGTACCCGGGGGGTCCCCGTGCCCCCAGCCCCTCTCGCCGGGCTCAGGTTCCCAGCACAGGCAGCACAAGTGAGGGGAGGAAAAGCCAAGGGGCAAAGCTCTGGCAGGGCCCAAAGCCTCCAGGGTCCAGCCGAAGGGGCAGATCCCAGCGGAGGGATCCGTGCCAGGCTCCCCCCCTCCCCGAGGCCACCGGGCAGACCCAGCCTCTTCCCCGGGGTGACGGGAGGGAACTCACTCGAAGGCGAAGAAGAGGGCGCAGGTGCCGAGGATGAGGAAGAGGGTCAGGTAGAAGATGCCCTTCTGCCGGGCCATCATGATGCGGCCGTCGCAGCAGAAGGTGTTCCTGCCCGGCAGCTTCTCCCATTTCCGAACCACCTTCTTCCTCGCCACCATCACCGACATGGCGCGGCCGTCACTGGGGCGGCGGCGGCCGCCACACCTCCGGGCGCTGCTGCTGCTGCTGCTGCTCCGCCGCCCGCACCCCCGGCATCCTCGGGGGCCGCGAGGGGCTGGGCTGGGGGCTGCGGGGAGAGGGAGAGCGCCTCAGCACCGGGGGTCAGCCCGGACCGGCACCGGGAGGGGGGGGGGCGGCGGCTGTCACCATGGAAACCCGAGCGCCCCGGAGGGGGATCGCCATGGAAACCCACCGGGGAGGAACGGGGAGGGAGGAAGCAGGGCGCGGTCCTGAGGGGAGAGCCCAGGCCCCACCGGGAGGGGATGGAACGGGACCGGGCAGGCCCCGCCCTGCGGCCGCGCCGGGATCCGAGCCCGGGAGGGGAAGGGGAGGGGAAGAAAAGGGGAAAAGAAGAAGAAAAGAAGGGGAAGGGAAGGAGAACGGAAGGGGTACCCCGCGCCGCCGCTCACCCGGTACCGGTACCGGTGCGGGCCGGGCCGGCCGCTCGCTCCCTTAGCAGCGCGGGAGGGGCCGCCACGCCCCTCGCTGCCGTGGGGGCGGGACCTGGGCAGCCATTGGTCCGTGCCTGCCCTCCGCCCCGCCCCCCCGCTCCCATTGGCCGCGCCGCACGTCACTCGGCAGCTGCTGCCCCCGCCCCGGTGCGGACAAGGGGAGGCGGGGCGGGGGGCGGGGCTCGGCACGTGGCCGGGGCGGGGCCGGGGGCGGGGGCCGGGGGTGCAGCCCTCCCGGTTTGTTCCGTGCAGCGCCCGCCCGACCTGAGCCCCCGCCCCTCCCCAGGGCTCCCCGGGGCTCCCCGGTTCCCCGCCAGCCCCGGGCGCCACCCCTCCCCCTCCCCCCCCCGTTTCTTCTGCTCCGCCCGCCAGGTCCCGTTGCCATGGTGACCGTGACGTCGGGCAGGGCGGGCGGAAGCGCGGCGGGGTGGCCGCAGCCCGGGCGGAAGCGGCGCTGTACGGCAGGTCGCGCGTTAGCAGCGCTTTACGGCAGGTCGCGCGCTGGCGGCGCGGCGTGCACCGGGCGGGAGTTCGGCGGCCGCGATGGCGGAGGAGTGGCTGGGGCAGGAGGCGGCGGGGACCGGCAGCGATGGCGAGGACGAGGTGAGCCGAGCCGGGACGGGCTCCTCGGCAGCTCCCGGCGCTCCCCCGCCCACTGTGGCTTGGGGCGGAGGGCGGCCGGGGGCACCGCGGCGAGGCCGTGAGGTGGCGGGGTACGGGGGGGAGCGGGTGTGGGCCGTGCTCCGCCTCTGCTCGGCGGGGTGGCAGCTCCGCCGGGAACCCCCCCCCCCGGGCCGGGCCGAGCCGAGCCGAGCCGAGCCGAGCCGAGCTCGGTAACCGCGTGTGCCGTGTGGCAGGGGCAGGAGGACGGCGAGCGGCGGCACCGGCAGCTGCTGGAGGCGGTCAGGTCCCTGTCCGGACGGAAGCGGTGAGTGGGGGGTCAGCGGGGGGTGCCCGAGGGGCTCCGCGGCCTCCCCGTACTCCTGGGGGCTGGAGGGAGGGCGCCCCGTACCCGTTCCCCTGGCACCGGCTGGAGGAGCCGCCCCGGGTGGCGCGGGGAGCCTCTTGGCTCCGTTTCTCTTCACTTTGGGCTCCGTTTCTCTCTCCCCGGGCAGGCGGCTGCTGGCAGAGCGCACGGAGCCGAGCACGCAGGTGTCAGAGTTCAACGTCAGCTCCAAAGGTGAGGGGGGGTCTGGGGGGCACCCCCGGGGTTTTGCAGCCCCGGGACCGGGTCGTGCTGTGCCGGTTCTGACCCGCCCCACCTCCCCGTGTAGGTGCCGGGGAGAAGCTGGTTCTGTCCGAGCTCCTGCAGCCCGTCCACCCCAAGTCTGCCCTGGGCAGGGTGAGGAAGGAGCTGAGCAGGGTGAAGCGGAAGAAGGCGGTGGAGCTGCCCCTCAGCAAGGAGGAGGCCCAGCGGGTGAGTGGGCTCTGGCTGCAGCCCTGTGCCCCCTGATCCCCTGCCCCGCAGCCCCCCTGCCCCGCAGCCCCCCTGCCCCGCAGCCCCCCTGCCCCGCAGCCCCCCTGCCCCGCAGCCCCCCTGCCCCGCTCACACTGTCCCCTCTCCCCAGGTGGTGAGGGAAGCTGCCTACGTGGGCACGTCGAAGGAGGTGGGGAGGTGGCAGGAGGTGGTGCTGCAGCACCGCCGGGCAGAGCAGTTGGTGTTCCCCCTGCACCAGGACATCCCCACGGTTGTGCCCCTGGAGCAAGCGGCCTCAGCATGGAAGGTGTGGGTGCTGCTGGGTGCCACACAGCTCAACCTCCCCTGCCCCTGCTGGGAGGAGGAGGAGGAGGAGGGCTGTGTCAGGCACATGCTGAGCTCTGGAAGGTGGAAGGGAACATTCTTTGTGTTGCTCAGACAGAGCAGGGGTGTGGGTGAGCTCTGGGAGAGGATGGGGAGGTTGGGGCAGAGGGTGTGGAGCCTGCTCTGTCCCCTCTCCTCTTTTCAGCCTTCCAGCCCTGGGCACACAGGCTGAGCCCCCCCGGGGCCCCCGAGCAGGGCTGTGTTAGTTATTTAGTTAAGCATTTAGTCTGGAGAAAAGGAGGCTGAGAGGAGACCTTCTTGCTCTCTTCAGCTACCTCAAGGGAGGGTAGAGCAGGAGGGGAGAGACAGCCTCTTCTCCTTAGTGGAGTGTGACAGGACCAGAGGAAGTGGATGCAAGCTGCACCAGGGGAGGTCTGAGCTGGATATTGGGAAACACTTTTTCTCTGAAGGGGTTGTCAGACATTGGAACAGTCTGCCCAGGGTAATGGTGGAGTTACTTAAACAGCCTGTGGACCTGGTCCTTGGGGACATGGCCTAAAGTGGTGAGCTCGGTGCTGGTCAGAGGTGGGACTGGATATTCCTGAGGGTCTCTTCCAGCCAAAGGCATCCTGTGATGGTGTGACCCCAGGAGGGGGGGACACACTGCTCCAGGCCCTGCTGTCATCAGGAGCACCAGGAGGGATGGGAACAGCTCTGGCTCTTGTAGCTGTTCTCTCCTCACACTCCCACTCTGCCCAACAGGCAGAGTGTGTCTCCTCTGCCCTGTGTCTCCTCTGCCCAACAGGCCCGGACTCCCCTGGAGCAGGAGATCTTTGGGCTGCTCCACCAGACCCAGCAGCCCACCACAGACCCTCTCCTGACGCCGCAGGAGGCGGCCTCGCTGCAGGCCATGAGCCTGGAGGAGGTGAGTGCTGCCCCCCAGCCCCCAGGCCCCTGTCTGGGTGCAGCCCCTCACCCACACGTCCCCCCAGGCCCGGCGGCGCAGGGCAGAGCTGCAGAGGGCCCGGGCCCTGCAGTCCTACTATGAAGCCAAAGCTCGGCGGGAGAAGAGGATCAAGAGCAAGAAGTAAGGTGGTGCCAGGGCAGGGAGAGGGCTGGATTCCAGCAGCCCCTTCCTTCCCAGGATCCACAGCACTTCTGGCAGCCCCCTGCCCTCCCCCTGGGCCCTCCCTCATCCCCTCCCTGGCTCCCCACAGGTACCACCGTGTGCTGAAGAGAAGCAGGAGGCGCCAGGCCCTGAAGGAGTTTGAGCTGCTCCAAAAGTCAGACCCCGAGGCTGCCTTGGCCAGGCTGGAGGAGCTGGAGCAGCTCAGGATGCAGGTGAGGCTTCTGTGCTGCCCCTGGGGATGTCCCTGTGTCTGGGGGGGTCTCCTGCTGAGGATTCTCCTCCCTTCCTCTTCCCCCAGGAGAGGATGAGCCTGAAGCACCAGAACAAGGGCAAATGGGCCCGCTCCAGGGCCATTGTAGCCAAGTATGACCTGGAGGTGAGATGTCAGGGTCATGGAAGGGTTTGGGGTGGGAGGGACGTTCAGAGACCATACAGTGCTGCTCTGGGCAGGGACATCAAAGCCCCATCTGACCTGATCTTGAGTGCTTCCAGGGCTGGGGCATGCACACCTTCACTGAGCACCTTGTGCCAGTGTCTCACCACACTCATCACAGATCATTATTTTTTTTATATCTAACCTAAACTTGCTCTCTTTTAGTTTAAAATCCTTGCCCCTTATCCTGTCACTACAGACCTTTCTATCATGTTTCTCTCTGATGTCCTCACACCCCCGTTTATGTAGTGAAGCCCCCAGCAGGGTCTCCAGTGCTGGCTGAGGAGGGAGGTGGCAGCTGGGGGGGGCACCTTGTTCTGGTTACAAACACCTCATCCCTCCCCCCAGGCCCGCAAGGCCATGCAGGAGCAGCTGGCCAAGAACAAGGAGCTGACACAGAAAGTTCGTGTGGAGCTGCCCCAGGAGGAGCCAGGGGACCCTCCTGGGGAGGACCTCACACCAGTGACTGTCCCCACTGTCCCCTCGTGTGCTGGCACAGCCAACCCCTGGATGCTGGGGCAGCCCAGCCACCCAGCTGAGGAGCCTGAGGGGCAGGAGGGGCTGGGGGAGGCCATGGTGCCTGGTGCTGTGGAGAGCAAGGAGGAAGAGGAGGAAGAAGAGGAGATGTCAGAGGAGGAAGCTCTGCTACAGGACTTCACGCAGAGGCGGGAGGCACGGCAGCGGCGGGCAGGGAGCCCCGAGGGACCAGGTGAGGAGAGGGGGCCAGGGGCTGGGTTCTGCCCGCTGTCACACAGCTGTCCTGGCCCCTCCCTGCCCGGGGGAAGGATGGCTTCTCATGGTCACTTCCATGTGCAGGTGCTGATGAGGCAGAGGCAGTTTCTGAGCTGGCAGGGGACAGCCCCGTGCCCCCTGTCCCTGCTGAGGAGCCGGCGAGTGCAGGGGTGGAGCAGTCCTCCCGGGCACAGGAGCAGATCCTGCTGTCAGGACAGCTGAGCCGGGTGCAGACCATGGAGGACATCGAGGCTCTGGCCTCAGAGGAGCGTGTGGAGGAGCAGGAGCAGCAGGAGAAGCGTGTGGAGGAGGAGCCTGTGGAGCAGCAGGAGAAGGCAGCAGCCGGGGGAACAAAGCGGCAAGCGCGGCAGCAGGAGGTGGGCAGAGCTGGGGACAGACCTGCCAAGAAGCCACCAGCCAAGAGGAAGATGATCAGCCTGGAGGCTGTGCTGTCGGGGAAGCTCCAGGAGCTCCAGTGCCCCGTCCTCCCCGTGGTGGTGGAGGAGGAGGTGAGCAGGACAAGCTGACCCATCCTCCCCGGGGATGGGGGCATGCAGGGGGCTGACTCCTCTCTCTGCAGGAGGGTGGCATCGACCAGAGAGGGGTGATCACCGAGGCCTTTGCTGGGGACGACGTGGTGGCTGATTTCCAACGGGAGAAGCTCAAGGCAGAGCAGGCTGGGAAGCCACAACCCCTCAACCTGGTGCTGCCGGGCTGGGGCGAGTGGGGGGGGGCGGGGCTGAAGCCCAGCGCCAAGAAGGTGAAACGGTGAGTAGTTGTGACAGGGCTGCCACAGAGCTGCCACCGCCCCCACAGCCTGCCCTGACGTCCCCCTCGCCCCCCAGCTTCCTTCTCAAGCCACCCCCAGCCCCTCCCCGCAAGGACCGCCACCTGCCCAACGTCATCCTCAGCGAGAAGCGCAACATCCACGCAGCGGCACATCAGGTGGGTGACACCCGGGTGCTGCCAGACCCCCAGCGGGACAGGGCCCTCCCCTCACCCCTTCCCAAAGCTGCCTGGATCCCTGCGGTCTCTGCCCCCCCACCTGGGTGACCCCGAGGCCAGCAGGGTGATGGAGGGAGGGGGAATTTGCGGGGCTGCAGGTGAGGGCACAGAGCCTGAGCTGTTTCCCCCAGGTCAGCGAGCTGCCCTTCCCCTTCGAGAGGCACCAGCACTTCGAGCAGAGCATCTGCACCCCCCTGGGCACCACCTGGAACACACAGCGTGCCTTCCAGAAGCTGACTGCCCCCCGTGTCATCACCCGGGCAGGACACATCATCCAGCCCATCTCTGCAGAGGATGTCCCCGACATGGCCACCACAAGGGGCGGGGGGGACAAACGGGGCCCAGAGGCTCTGCCCAAGAAGCTGGAGCAGCCCCGGCGCCGCCCCCGCAGGAGGGCACGATAGCTCCGTGCCCAGCACCCCCCACTGCTCCCCACACAATAAACCTCCTGGGCTGCTCTGTCCCTGTGGTCTCTGTGGCTCGGGAAGAGGGAGCTGGTGCCCTCCAGGCTGCCCCTGGTCCCTGGGTGGGACAGAGGGACTTGGAGGGGTGCAATGGGAAAGTGGATGGGGATGGATGGGGAGCCTGCACTCTGTCAGGGTTGGACTTCCCCTGCCCTGTGGTTTTCTTTCATAGCCCCATTTTTTAAGGGTAATACAGCCCTGGTATATATTATTATTTTTAATCTTGGCCTGCGGATGAGGCTGTGGTTGTGTTGCATGAATTTACCCCAGGCTGCAAAAAAACCAAACAACTGAGAAAAGGAAAGGAAGCAGTGAGCATTTCCATGCTGTGAGGCTTGAGAGACCCTGTCCAGGCTGGTGGCCCCAGCTTGAAGCTTCCCCCTGCCCCAAAAGCCGTGGGAAACCTTCACCCAGGCCCCCAGGGCTGTTACAGAAGCAATTTCTTTTTTTTTTTTTTTTTCATTGAAAGCTGCAGTGCCCCAGAGCCAGGAGAGGACAGAGCCCAGCGTGGGGTGGGCAGAGCCCCTCTGCCCATGGCCTAGGGTTGTTGGGACTATTCAGGTCCTGGTGGCACCGCTGTCCCTGTCACTCTCTGTGGGACCTTTCCTTGCCTGCCCCCATTCCAGGCTCTGCCCATCCCACGTCCCAGCCCTGGGAAGGTGCCCAGCTGGATGCAGTGGTTCTGGGACCCAGACCAGGCCCCCCAGCTCCCACCCCTGGGGTCCAAGGTGTCTCAGGGGGCTGAAAGACCCAGCGCAGGGCAGGGCAGAGGCAGCGCAAGGTCCTGGGAGTGGTGCCCTGCTCTTGGACTGCCTGCGAGGACAGGGACACCCTGCCACCAGCTCATGCCTCGGGAAGCAGGTGGCTTCACAGCTGTCACTAGCTGGGACCACTGCAAGCTCTGACGGGGACCTGCCAGCCCCGGGTCATGCCAAATTTTGGCAGGAGCATTGCTGGTACTCAGCGGGGAGCTGAGGGGCGACAGCGTGGAGCCACGGAGCTGGACGTGCCTCATCCTGCCAGGAAAGGCAGCGCTGGGCTGGGCTTAGGCTGGGGCTCCCAGCACCCGGAGATGCTCCACAAACCCGCAGCACCAGCCCGAGCGCTGGGGAGGGCTTGGAGGAAGGAGTGAGATGCAGCGGGGCCACCGCTGGACCCCCCGCGCTGCCGGGCCAGCCCACCCGCTGTTCCGGCACAGCTCGGTCCTGCCCCGCGGAGAGGAAACTGCTGGGCACAGGGATGTCAGGGCTTGGGTTTGTTTGTTGGGGTTTGTTTCCTGGGATTTTTTTTTTTTTTTTAATCAAAAACCAATCCCGAGTCTGCAAATGGCTGCAGGAAAGGGGGATGCCGGGGATAGCTGTGACACCGGGGATGCCTGCTGGCAGCTCCCAAGGCAGCAAGAAGAGGGAGGGAGAGGGGGAGTGCAGAGGGGGGAGCTCCTCACATGGGGGCTGTTGCTCGCAGTGAGGCAGAAGGGGTCTGGGGAGCCCCCCAGGACCCTGACATGGAGCGGGCACTGCTGGGGCTGGGGTCCAGGTCCCCCTGGGGAGTTCCCCAGCCTGGTTCTTGCCCTTCCCACGGCAGGCTCCAGCCCGGCTGCCACACGAGGTGTGAGAGGGTGGGTGCCAGGAGCTCCAGCACCGGGAGAGACCCCCCCCACCCTGATCCCCGCCGGGTGCGGTGGCCCCGGGGCACGGGGGTGGCAAGGCTCACGCCGTGCCCGGGCGCAGGAGCACCGCGTCCCTCGGGAGAGCCGTGAGCGGCTGCGGGTTGCTCTTACTGGCCTACTTTCCGGGCTACGTCAAAGCCAGGCTTACGGAGCCGGGAGCCTCGGCCAGGGCAGCCGAGCTGCTGCTCCCGCTGCCAGCGGGGAGCGGTGGCTTAATCCCGGCCCTGAGCCGTGCCTGCCCGCCTGGGCAGCACCCCTGGGTGCTCGGTGGGGACAGCAGCCCGGTGTCCCTCCCGTGACCGGGTGATTGCCAATGTCCCCACGGGTGTCCCCACGGGGCAGGGACCCGGCCGGGGAGAGCTGATGCCCGAGCCCACGGAACACTGGGGCCACCAGGCTCCTCCACTTGCCACCCTGGGAGACCAGTGGTAGCTGAATGAAAGTAAAAGGCAGATTTAAAAACAACAAATAAAGGCTTTTGGTGGTCTTTGGGGTTTTGTTTTTGTTTTGGTTTGGTTTTAATGCAGGCTATAAATAACCCATAAAAATATTTCATCTGGGCTATTTCTGAGGGTGAAATCCCAGCCCTCTCCGGCTTCCTGTGTCGCAGAACGTGAGTGTGAGCACGGGGGCCGCCGTGGGGCCCCCCCGGCTGTCGGGGGGGGTCTTGCACCCCCACTGCTTGGGATCGGAGGATTTCCATGTCCCTGAATGCCTCCAGCCCCCATCTCACAGGTCACGGCCCTCCCCAAAATGTGCCTGGCTGAGGCTGGGGGAAGAGGGGGTGATCCCTGCCAAACCCGGTGGAGGTGGGAGGCTCTGCTTGGCACAGGTGAGGATGGGGCAGGGGGGACACATTTTGTGTTGGTATTTCAGGCGCAGGCACGCTCCCCCCAGTTTCCCTCGCCTCCCTGCCACGGACGGGGGTGGCCTGCTCTCTGTCCCCTGGTCCCCAAGCCCCCATCAGCCTCGGAGATGGGTCCGAGTCCCCGCTGTCACCCTTCAGCCGGGGTGCCCCGGGTGCCCCAACCCTCCTGCCGTGGGCATCCCGGCCCGCACAGCCGCCGCAGCGCGTTTCCGTGGAGATGGCATCTCCCGAGTCCGCACAGCCGGAGCGGGAGGGTTTCCATGGAGATGCCGTATCCAGCACGGCACAACCTGAGCCAGGCATTGCCACCGAGATGCTGGAGCCGGGACCCTCGCTCCCGCAGCGGGGACATTCCCACGGAGACCCTGGCCAGGGCCCCGGGGGCACGTGGTGGTACCCCTGAACTGGTTCCCCCCCGACTTTGGTGACAGCCGCTGGGACACGCTGACAGCTTGGAACAGTGGCTGGGGCCGGGGCAGTCCCCAGTCTTGTCACCCCTCCAGTCACTTGGGTTGTGCTGTAATGTCACCTTCTGCGTCCCCCGGAGGTGACAGGTCCTTGTCTGGGAAGGAGAGGGGGAAAGTCTCCATATCCCGCTGGTGACTGTCCGAGCTGCCACCCCGCAGCTCCCCAGTGATGTGCTGGGCCAGGGGGGGTGTCAGGGCTACCGGGCAGGGGGTGAGAGCACCGGACCCCACCTCTGGGGTCACCAAGTCACGGGGGGTGCCTGGCGGGGCCCCGGCAGAGCCGCAGCAGCAGAAACCTCCCGGGGGGAGGAAACATGAGGGTCCCCGGAGGGGCAGGTTTGGGGCGGAGCGGGGGCTGCTCGGCCAGCTGTCCTCATGGCTGCGTGCTGCCTGTCCCCTGCCTGGCGCCACACACGCCGCCGCCGCAGAGGTCGCAGTCACTCGTTCCGCACACGGTGAAAAACACCGATCAAAAGCCGGACCCCGACCGGAGCCAGAGGCGCGGAAGCTCCGCCGGGACGCGGTGACGGGGCCGGTTCACCCTTTGCCCCCCTTCCCGTTCCCGCCGGCCGGGCCCCCGCCGCGCTCCCCGCTCCCGGCCCGGCCTCCCCCCCGCTCCCGGGCCGGCCATGAGCCTCGGCGGGGACACAGCAGCAGCAGCCGAGTCCCCGCAAGGTCCCCGTGGGGAGCGTGGCCCCCCGGGGGAGGGAGCTGTGAGCGGGGGCGATGCCTGCGCTGGGCACGGGGGCACACTCCAGCCTTGGGGTCCTGAGGGGGGCGGGGGCGCGGGCCCCCCGGCTGTCCCCGGGGCTGCTGCCAGGCTCTCCCGGCACGGGCTGTCAGCGCCGCGGTCACAGACCGGCTCTCTTTGTCTCCGGTTACAATTAGGAGACCTCGGCGGCTCTCGAAGCCGGATCCGGGGGGGCTGGGGCTGCAGGACGGACAATAAATGCGGCGGGAATGGGGTGGAGAGCCTGGGGCAGCAGGGACAGGCCCAGCGCTGCCCGCAGCCAACTGCCCTGCGGAGCCTCCGGCCCTGCGGTCCTGGGAAAGCGGCTGGAGCGGAGGCAGAGCAGCTCTCCCGCCCCTGCCAGCCCCTCCCCTGTTTTCTGGGACTCTCCAGGCACCCCAAGCTCTGCTCACCCGCTGCGTCCCTCTCCTCAGCCCCCATCACTTGGCCCTGCCAGCTCTTCCCTCGCTCCCAGACGCAGCACAGTTCCTCTCTCCGTGATCCCAAATTCTCACCCAGCAGTCCAGGGCTTCTCCCGGGGATGCTGTGAAGGAGGAGGAGGAGGGCAGCAGCACAGTGACCACAGGCAATGCCTCATTTCTCCTCGCTTCTCAGCCAGCACAAAGGCGAGTCCCAAAATAAACCCTATGGAGCACATGGGGAAGAAGAGTCCAGCCCTGAGATCCCCGTGGTGCCCGTGGAAGGTTCAAGGTGAAGCATCCCGGAGCCTCACGCCACGTAAGCCCCTTCCCAACTCAGAAGCAAGCTTGTTTTGGCCTCAGGGTTCTAAGTATCAGCCTCTGAGCTGATAATTAAGAGATACAGTTTCTCATGCGGGAGGTGGGACTCCATCACACATCCCCTCTGCGCCCCTGCTGCAAGCCCCTTTGGGAAGAGGTGGAAGAGGCACAGCAACTACAGCAGGACTCGTGGCCTTCCTGCCGGCTCTTCTCTGTCCCCCAGGTGGGAGGAGAAGGCAGCTGCTCTGACAAAGTTGTCATGTTAGCTGTGCCTTACAGCAGGCTGTAAGTATTTGTGGTCAGCGTGGGGCTGGCCCTTGGAAAGTGGGAGGACAAAGTCTGTACTTAGAGCTGACATCTCTGCTTGGTGTCACCACCCCGGCCGAATCCTGGTGAGCTCTGATGCCATGATCCAGGCAGTGCAGAGGCTCTTTCTTTGGAGCAGAAGGAAAAGCCCCAGGAAACCCCAAGACCACCAGCCCCTGTGGCAACAGACACTCTGCCTGTCCCAAAGGGAAACCCCTGCCCTGGCCTCAGGGCTGGTTCCTCAGTCACAGCTCCATCTTCCCAGCAATGCCTGAGTTCAGAAGCTGGGATGTCCAACACAGGACCAGCCGTGAGGCAAGAGGCTTGGGGGATGGACAGATGGATGTAGCATCATGGGAAGCATGAGGTGTCACCCTCACCTCACATGAAGTGTCACCCTCGCAGGAGGAGAAGGTGCCAAGATGCCCTACTAGACACGAGGGATCCATTTGCACCTCCTGGGCCACCAGCTCAGAGGTGGAGAGCTGCTTGGTGGGCAGGGAGACCAAAATTTCCCCAAGAAGTGTCTGAGGTTTCCTCCCCCCCGACCTGGCAGCAAGCAGAGTGTGACACATGCCAGTGGTGTTGCCACAGCCAGTCCTTGGTTGGGTGTGTGAGCCAAGGTGTTTCTGTTTCTACTTTGGAGAGGGGGCGAAGAATGAATGCAGATCCTGCCCCAAAAACAGAGGGAAGGGACAAGGTAAATAAAAATTTAAAAAAATTAAAATGAAGAAGTACTAACAAGAACAGCAGGAATGTTGTCTGCAGGCCAGGTCAGAAGCAAATGCTTGAGCTCTGATGGCAGAGGGACTCTGCCAGGGGGCAGAGGGGACAGGGCCCCTTTGGCTCGTGGAGAGCTCCTGGTGAGGGTTCCCAGCCCTGCCCTTGCAGTGCACATCTTCACCTTGGCCTTTCTGTAGGTCAGCCCGTGACCAGTGTCTGATTAACTACACTCCGAAGAAGGATGCTCCTTATCTCCCAGATCTTCTGTTTTCCCTAGAACACGAACAGGAGAGCCACAGGGTTTTCCAGCACCATCTTCTAAAGCCCCTGGGGTGCAAACGGTCCCACCTGAAGATGTCAGAGCATGAGTAGGTTCGAGTTAAAGGGTTTGTAGGTTCTAATTAAAGCAGGAAGGAGCAGAACAGTGTTAGAGGACACGATGGTGGGATCAGAGACTTCCCAGCCTGCACCATGCATCCCCCAGCGCACCTCCTGCAGGGACGGGGTGAGATCAGCTGCAGGATGAGGCCGATACTCAGACTGTTTTTAATTGCAGCAGGATGCAAATAAGGTGGGTCCTTATAAACCCGGGGGCGGTCATGTGCCTGTTGAAGGCTTCGACAGCCCAGCTCCCTAACGCCAGAACGCATCTTGGAGCATCTTCTCTGCTCCCATCCTGGCAGTAGGAGAAGGTAGGGATGTCACGGGTGGTGATGGTGGGAAACGGAGTCATTCTCCTCCTCAGGAGGAGCCTTCTCCCTCCTGGCCTCCCTCGGCTTGGCCCTTGCTCCCCGCCTTCCCCCGGTGCTGCCAGCCCTTCGCGTTTCGCCCTGAACCTCACGCCCCCAGTGCCCTAAGGGACAACACGCTGAATCCTGCTCCAGGCTGCTACGGCCCTTGTGGTAAAAAAACCCAACAACAACAACAAAAAGAGTTCAATTTCTCTGTACGGTATTTATTTTTTTCCCCTCCTCCGTCAGAGGAAAAGGTTTGGTGCTGAGGCTGCAGAGGATGCTGCTGGCAGCGGCAGGTGACACCGGGACATGGGTGCCACCCTGATGTGTCATCTGGAGGGACACGACAGTGGCCACTGCCCCGTGGGACGAGCCCAGCTCATGGGGGGCCCTGGACATCACATGTGCCGAGTGGCTCAGAGACTTTGCTGCCGCAGTGGACAAATCCGGGCAGGGTGGAACGGGACGGTAGCAACGCGGCGGGTCCCCATGGACTACCCGGAGCAGCACCGCGCTGCCGCCGTTCAGAGCCCCGTGGACCGCGAGGTGGGGGAGGGGGGCAGACCCTCCGGCACACCAGGTGGGCTGGGGGACCCCAGTCCCACCCTGACACCCCAGCACCCCGCAGCCCTGCGGGGACCAGCCCCCAGGGTGGTCCTGCCTTCCTCCGCAACGTTTGGCTCCGAGGTCGCTCCACATCGGTGCACGGTGCTGCTGCCGCCGCCTCCCCTGCCCCGGCCGGAGCCCCCCCCGCCCCGCGCCCGCTCCTCCCCGGTGGGACGGGCCCTGACGCGGACAAGCTGGAGCTGATCGTGTCCCCCCCACCTCGGACTCGAGGTGGGGGCGGATTCAGCCCTACCCTCCCCCCTGACCGTCCATATTGTGCAGAAACGGGGACACCGCCCCCCCCCCTCCCCGCCGGGTCTGCCGGTGCGCGGGCGGAGCGGGCGAGCTGCGGGGAGGGGGGGACCCGTCCCAGGGGGACGGGAATGGCAGGCAGGGGGCTCGGGGCTAGGGGGGGCGGCCGGGCTGCCGGTGTCACGCAGCGGGGCAGGGGCGAGGGCAGCGGGGCGGTGCCTGCGCGGGGCCCGGGCAGGGCCGGAGCACGGCCCAGGGCGGCGTGGCAGGGCCGGGGCCGGGCCGGGGACTGGCGGGTGCCCGCGCCAGGGCGCTGCAGGGCCGGCGGTCCCCGAGGCCCCGTGCGGGGGCCGGGGGCGGCGCAGCCCCGGGAAGGGCGAGGCTGTCAGTGGCCGGGGCGGTGCGGGGCGGGCCCGGTGTGAGGCGGACGGGCCGGAGCAGGCCGGGGGGCGCGGCCGGGCACTGCCGGGGCCGCCCCGACCGGGGTGCGGCGGCCACCCGGGCCTGCGGGCCCCGGTGCCTCGGGCGGGGGCCGGTGTGAAACTTCCAGCCCGCCGCTCGGTGCCCGCATGGCGCGGGGGAGGCGCCTCGACCCCCACCGGGGGCCGCCCCTCGCCCCGCAGCGCTGCCCTCCCGGCGGGGCACCGGGCCCGGGGCGGGAGGGGAAACCCAGCGCCATCGCCGGGGTGGGGGCCCCGCGCCCACCTCGGCCGGGCAAGGAGGCTCCGCGCCCGTCCCTCCGTACCGGCCCGGGGACACCCCCCGCGGCGGGCACCGGGGGCTGCGGGCACCGCGCTCGCTGCCGGCGCTTGCCCGTCCGAACGCTGCCCGCTACCGGGCACCCAGGCGCTGCCCGGGCGTGGAACGAGCGCCCGCCCTCGCCGCCTCCGCCTCCTTCATCCTCCTCCCCCCGGTGCGGAGCGGGCGCCGCTCCTCGGTGCGGGCGCTGGTGCCCCGGTGCGGGGTCGGGTGTGTGTGTGCGGTGTGCGTGGGGCTCCCCCCGCACCGTGCGGTGCCGCCCGTAGGTACGGAGCGGTGCGGGCCCCTCCCCGGGCGGGAGCAGCCTCCGCCCCCCCCCTCCCTCCCGCCCCCCGCACCCTCCTCCCGCGGGCTGTGCCGGGCGCGGAGCCCCCTCCCTCGCCCCCTCCCTCCCCGCCCGCCCGTTCCCTCTCCGGACTCGGCTGGCTCCGCACAGCCCCCCCGCGCGGGCAGGGCTGGCCGCACGGCACGCCGGGAGCTGTAGTCCCCGGGGGTGCGCGGGGCCCGGCGGGCGGGCGGCTGCCGGACTACATCTCCCGTCAGCCCCCGCGGCGGCGGCTCGCTCTCGCCCTCACACTCCGGCTGCCGCTGCCAGTGTCTCCGCCGCCGCTGCCGCCGCCGAACCGCCGCTCGCAGCGCCCAGTGTCCGACCCACCGCCTCGGGCAGGGGGCCCGCCTCGGCCCGCCTCGGCCCGCCGCCCGCACGGCTCGGGAAGCAGGTGCGTGCCCGCCCCTCCTCCGCCCCGCCGCCCCGCGCCGGACGCCCGGCCCCCGCTGCCCGGGCACCCCGGGCCCTCGCGGCCCCGCACCCACCGCCGGGGGGGGGAGGCGGAGGGGAGCGGGCGGCCCGACCCCCCCTTCGCCCGGCCGGGCGGGGGTCTCCATGGAAACGGTCCCGGGACAGCCCCGGGGGTGGCGGCGGAGGAGGGCGAGGGGGGGTGTGTGTGGGGGGGTGAGCGTCCTGCGGCGGGACAGCGGCGGGGACGGCGGGCAGTGACAGCGCCGGGCCCCGGGGGCGGCGGGCGGCCGGGCGGCGGCGGTGGGCTCCGCTCCCTGCCCCGCGACGGCACGGCGTGCCGCTGCCCTGCTTCGCACCGCGGCTCCGCCACCGGCACCGGCGGCACCTGCCGCTCCCGGGGCGGCGCGGGGGGTCCCGGGGCGGCGGGGCGGGGCGCGGCGGCCGCCGGAGCCCAGCGCTCCCGGGATGGCGGAGCCCGGGCGTTCGCGGAGTTCGGCGGCGCGGCCCGAGCCTGCCCCGGCGGCCGTCGTGCCCGGGGCCGGCCGCGCCGACAGCAGCTCCGGGTGCCGGCCGGCCGGGCGCCGGGCGATGGCGGAAGAGCCCTCCCCGGGGGCAGCGCGGCCGCCGCCGCCGCCGCCACCTCCATGTTCGGGGCTGCCCCGGTGCGGCAGCGCGGGGACCCGGCCGCGGCCCCCGGGGCCGCGGGGCGACCGGTGGCGGCTCCGCGCTCCGATGGGGAGCGGCCCCGGGGGGGGGGGGGGGGGGGGGGGGCAACTGTTGAAGCGGAGCGGGCAGCGGGGCCTGGGGGGGACGGGCGACGGTGGGAGCCGGGGCGGGCGGCGGGGCTGCGGGGCCGGAGTCGGGGGGGCTGCGGGATTCGGGAAGGGCAGCGGGCCCGGGGGGAGCTGCGGGAGGCGGGGGGGGGAGAGCTGCGGGAGCCGACGTGGGGCAGCGCCACGGGGCCTGGTACCCGGTGCGGCTGCGGGGCGAAGCCCGTCCCGGGGCGGGGGGCCCTGCCCGCCGTGCTCCGGCCGCGGCGTGGGGCCGTGGGCCGGGGCTCGGGAAGCAGGAGGTGCCGCAGGGGGCTCGGGCAGGGGAACTCCCCCGGCGGCCCCAGCCCCGCGGCGTCACGGGGGGTGTGGGCCGGGGCGGTGCCGCTCCCGCACCGCCGATCCCGGAGCGGGGCCGTGGGGGGGTTGCTGCCGGGCCCCGAGTCCGTGCCCAGGGCGGTGGTCGGTCACGGCAGGACCGGGCAAGGTCTTCCTGCCGCCCTCCCCGGGGGAAAACACGGACTCCCTCGGTGGAGCATCGGGGCCGGCTCCTCGGCTGGCAGCATCCTTACCTGCATCCCTACCTGCATCCCAGCGTGGGTGAAGCCCGTTCAGAAAAGCACGGGAAAAAGATTTTCCAGGAGAAAATACAGAGGGAACAAGTTTCTCCTCTGTCCAGAGCGTCTGTGCTCCGGCACTGCTGTCCCCACGGGAGTTCAGGGGGATCCGTGCCAGGGAAGGGCCGGGGCATCCCGTGCCCTTTGCTGCTTGCCTGCATCTTTTTTTGCCGTGTCTGCATCACCCTGCGCTGCCCTTTTCGCCGCCCAGCCTCCGGGTTCAGCTGGTCCCGGTGCCAGCTGGAGGCTGCGTGGTGCCCATCGAGGGCAGCAGCACTGTCACTGTCACCTGGGGCTGGAGATGCGTTTTGGGAAGGGGCCCTTGCTCTGGCATGGTTTGGCCTTCAGGAGGATCGGGACAGCTGGGCTCCTGCCTGCCAGCGCCGCTCCCATCGTGGTGTTTCAGGCAACGCTGCCACCTCAGATACAACATTTCTTGGTGCTACCCCACCCTTAGTGGCTCTTTTTTTTTTTTTTTTTTTTTTTTTTCCAATCCTTAAAAATTGGTGACAGTGGGATTTGGTGGGGACAGCCTGGCTGTGTCGAGGCAGCGAGGGTTTGGTGACACCAACCGTCCCGCTGCGGGGAGTTGTTATTCAGGGACTACCCAACCTGCAGCAAACTTTATTTTCCCCTCTTTATTACCCGGGGATGGATTTTTCCCTTTTTTCTTTCCAATTCATTGCACCCAGTATCTATAATTACTTGTGGTGTTACTGTGTCTTTAAATCAGCTTAGGCAAATGCGTGTAGGCAAAGCCTGGCTCAGCTCCGCAGCGGCCGGGGCTGCTGTGCAGGAACCCAAACCCTGCTGGGGGCTGCTGCACGGCCACCACCAGGCCCTGTGCCCTGCACCAGCACCCGGACAGGCAGGGGAGCTGGCCTGGCCTGGGGGTTGTTCCACAATAGTCATCCCTGGGTCAATTCTGCTACAGTTTCTGACCTGTGTCTCAGTGCTCAGTGGTAAGGTAATATTAGATGAACTCTTATTTTATTTTTTTTTTCCCCAGCCAGTTTTCTCACTTAGATTTTTCCCTCATTGTGTGTATCACACCCATTCTGAATCCTGTGAGACAGCCGGCATGCTTTTTTTTTTTTAATTTAATTTTTTAATTTAATTCTTATTTTTTTGGTGAGCAGTTGGCTTTAGAGGGGTTTTCCAAAGCGAGTCATGGAGCTGGGTCCCTGCTAAGGCATCTCTCAGGATCAGCGCTCGCTCTGGACCTCTGCACCTCAAATGGACGCTCAACAATCACACAGGAAAACAAATATAATTTCTTGCCTGTGTTACTAATGGCAACAAAGATTGCCAAAGTGAATAAACTATGGGAAGTGAAGGAGAGCATTCCTGGGAATGCAGACCCTTCCCTCCTGGCCCGTCGGAGCTGCAGGGAACTTGCTGCTGTGTTCTGCTCCTGTTGAAGCAGCCGGGTTGCAGGCAATGCACTCCACATCCTGCTTGAGTTTCCAGCAGCACACAGAGGGGTTTTTTTTAGCCATCCAGAGGGCTACAAGAGATTTGGCTGCTCTCTGGGAATGAATGTGACAAAGGTACCTCTGGCAGGTGTGTTTCCAGGGTCAAAGTGCATCCTTCCCAGCCTGCCAAGGAGCCCTATGGCACCTGGCAAAGGCGAGCGGCCGCGTCCTCCCCATCTCTGGCTGCCGAGGGATGCGTTGGGCTTTCTCCTTTCCAGCACCCTCAGGCTGGGAAGTCTCTCTTCCCCTCCTCTGTGCCGCAGGTGCCAAAGGAGGCACTGCCAATGGGCACCGTTCCACTGTGCCCGTAACAGACCCACAGCCCAGGAGAGTTCGTGGCTCCCTCTGCCAAGGGGTCTCCGGGGCTGCTGTTCATCCCGGGGGAGCTTGTGCCCTTGTCTGAACCCTGGCAGCAGTGCCCATTGCTGCTCTCCTACCTGTGCTTGGGGGGTGATAAGCCTTGTACTGGGGGATTTTAGGAGAAGGCTGCTGGCCTTTCGGTCCCTGTCATCCCGTGGCCTTCCCAGGCAGGGTGTGGCTAGGATAGAGGCAACCTGTTGGTGGGGGGTAGGGGAGGGGAAAGGCAAGTGTCCTGAGATCCAAGGTGGTTTAGTGCTCAGAAATGTACAGAGTGGAAAAAGACATGAGAAGCTTCTTGGGGCGTCAAGGCAGCACGGTTCTGAAGGGGAAGGTGCTTGTGCCATGCAGAAGGGGCTGGCAGAGGTTGTCTGTGTGAGGAACAGGGGAAGGCCCCTGTCTGGGTCCACCTAAGCTGCTCTGGAGGTGGGCACCGGTGGGAGATCATGGCTCTTGCTGACCTGGAGGTGGGTCAGACCTAGCAGCAACCTAGGTGTGACATCTGGTATGGCCAACACTGACAGCACCAAACCCTCGGGTGAAAAACCCAACTCTTTGCTTATCTGTGGCTGGAAGTTTGGTGTCAGCCCAGAGAAGTTGCTGTATGTATTTGCCAAAGCAAGCACTTGAGAAGCTGGGCTGAAGTCAGGTCAGGGAACTGATCTGGCTGAGGAATCCCTGTTACTGGGGGGGACATCTTGCAAATCTACTTTGCAGCCCCCTTTCCTCCCTCCTGCATCAGTGCTGGGGTGTGAGTTGTGAGTGGCAGCATTGCAAGTGGAAAACTTCATCGGGAAGCATCACCTCAGGCATTTCCATCTGGGATCCCCGAGAGCTGGGGAGCAGCAGGACTTTGCCAGGGGTCAGCACAGACACTATGAGGGCTTAATTGTCTTTATCTGCATGGGAGTGGGAAGGTGAAGGCAGCAGCAGCCTGTCCTGCCATCCTCAGCTTGGCCAGGGTTGACTGTGGTTGTCTTTGTGCTGTTGGGATTCTTGTGCAAGGAAGATTTGTCCAGAGATAATGATCAGTAAATACCTGTTCCTGAAGAACTTAATCTCTGGAAATTTGTTTCGAACAGCAGCATAGCAGTATTTCAGAAGTGGGAGTAATTTCTTAAGTTAATCCAAGGGAACATCCACGTGTAGCAAAGTCATTGCTGACCTGAGTAAAAGCAATCTTTTACACAAGGAAAACTTCTGCTGTGCTTTCTCTGGAGCCTGGAAGAGACTGGTTTGCAGGGCAGCATCCTCTCCTTTCGCAAGACGATGAGAGATTTTGCCTTAATTTCCAAAAACCCCCCCCTGGACTTTTAATCCACCACACCAGCTCCATGGACAGTCTCTCTGAGGACGTTGCTGGAGGTGAACGCTTTCAGCACATTTCTTGTTTGCAATCTTAGAGCACGTTTTGTTTTGAGAGGTGAAGGAGCTTTAATATCGCATGACGAGCTCCTCCATGCAAAACACACTGTTGGTGTTCTTATTTTGTTCTAAGCTAGTTTTCTTTGGAGTTAATTAGAATTGGCTGGGCACCTATTTAGCTAAATCAAAATAAGACTGTGGTTTCATATACACTTCCTTTGGCAGACGTTGTGGATTAAGCAGATTCTGTGCCAGGCTGTACCTTCTCTGCCTCTTAGTGAACCTGATCTAGCAGCTGGTATGGGTTAAACCAATCCAGAAGACAGGAAAAAAAAGAAAAAAAAAAAAAAAGAAAAAAAAAGGAAGGTTTTAAGCAGAGATCAACTCTCTCTGGTTAAATTTACCAGGACATGGCACTGTTTCAGTGCCACGATTGAAGGGCTGAGGGGAGAGAAGGGCTTCAGCAGCTTCTTCAGCTCAAAGCCAGGCATGTGAAACCATGCCCTAGTTGTGTTCTCCAAGGGGTTCCTACTAGTTTAATTACATCCCTTTAAAGTCGCTTCAAGCTGCACCAGTGCAGATGAGAGCTTGCTCGCTTTCCTCGTGTCAGCTCGACTGAAGGTGTGTTTGGACCCAGGGAGGCTGCAGCTGCACTCCTGGTGTGGGGCTGCATCGGGAGGCTGCTCATCTCTCCCTGCCTTTCCCCTGAACTTCCTGGTCCGCCTTCTTAAGGATGCTGTTCCCTGGCTGTTTGCAGTGCTTTGTGCTCCAGACCACATTTGTTGTTCCCCACACACACGTTTTTTCCCTTCGCTTGGTTGAAATCTTGATTCTTTTTCTCTTCTCCATTCCCTGTCTATTCCCTGTCTTTGGCACGTGTCCCCCGTGGTCCGTAGAGGCCAAGAATCCACGAAACTCTCCCTGTTGCCGTGTCCTCAGGGCTCTCTTCTTCTGGCCTCCTCTCTTACCAGCTCTAACTCAAGTACTCAGACCCTGCCGTTTCGCCCGGCCCCTCACACCACCCTGTCACCACCTTTCCCTCACCAGACCTATTCTCGGGTCTGATCTGTGCTTGTTTGGGGCTTCAGCTCATCCCCACGTCCAGTTCCACATCGCGTGGCCGTAGGCGTCCCCGTCCCCCGTGGCACAGAAGGTGCCTTTTGATTTCTCCCGAAACATCTGTCCTGCTGCTGTGCTCAGGGGCAGGACCTTTCTCCTCCCCTTCTTTCAGTTTAGCCTAAGATGGTGAAATCCCCGCAGATTGTTTGTTCCCCTATTTCCTTTATGTTGCATTTCTCTCCAGGCACCGAAAGACTCCTCCCCTTCCTGCTCCAAGCCACCTCGCATTCTCTTTGGGTATGACCCTGCTCTTCGTCTCAGTGCCTGCCCCGCTCCCCCTTCACTCTGTAGGATTTCTGCCATCTTACGGCGTGGGTTTTAGGAGGTATCCTGACCTCTCGTTTCCTCGGGCTCTTTGCTCACTTGTGCCCTCATATGTGCGGATGGGTCTTTTTTGTTGTTTTTTGCAAAGAAGCTGCCTCGCCCCGGTTTCCCCTGTGTGCCTGGCCCATCTTCTCTATCTGGAGGATCTCTGCTGGCCTGTCTGGGCCCAGCTGAGGGTGCCAGGCAGCAGTTCCGAGGGCTCGCTCAGTTCCGTGGCTCCGTCCCTTGAGCCGCTGGATCCCCACGCTGCTCCTTTCAGCTTAAATGGTGCAAGCTGCTTCTTGTCCTGTTCAGAGCTGGTGTCGCCAGGAGTTTGTCAGGGAAAAGAAACCCGACGGAGATTTGGGATCACGTGTCACTTTCAGCTGCTTCTCACTCACCCGCTGCACCGAGCGCTGCCGTGGCTCTGTGCCTCTTCACCTCCGGGTGTTGGGTGTTTCTCTGAGCCGAGAGCCTCTGACAGCCTCTTTTGCAGTCAGTTCTACTCCGTTCGGCCGAGTCCACTTGTTAGCACAGTTAGCACAGCCTCTCTTCCTCCGTTGCTTTTTCCCTGACACGACTCGAGCAGCAAAGCTGCCTTAATGCTTGAACACCCAGCGCTGCACGATTGGCTGCAGCGTCCTCCCTCCAAAGCTCCACCCAGCCGGCGGTGCGTCTTGGATGCTCACGAATCGCTGGATTTCCTCATGTTTTCCACCCGTAACTCCGCTGAATACCAGCACCTTCCTGACAGAGGGAGGGGATGCTCGCTTGACAGCACTGTCAGCAGCCCTCTGCTCCCCTCCAGGGTCCCCCAGCTGCCCCCGTGTTTGAGGTGTCTCCCCGTGAACCTGCCACGTGCTGGTTTGTCAGCATCCTGTGAAGCCTCGGGGATGGCAGCCTTTAACAGACCATCATCTCGGGTAAAGCTCTGTCTCGTGGCTCAGAAACGGGTGCTGGAGGTTCCTCTGGAGGGAGAGGAACAGTGGAGGAATATTTTGAAGTTTGCATGTGTGTGTGTGTGTGTGTGAGGATGCCCGTGTGAAACTCTCATGGTAGCCTGAGAGTGCTTTTTTGGCAATAATGTTTAACATGAGGATGAGCAGACCGTGGCTTCCATCCCAAGGCGCTGCTGATTTCTCCTCACCCTCTTCCAGGCGGGTGTGGAGCACGGAAGGCACTGCCTGGCAGCGAAGCTGGGGGTGACCTTCCCTGAAGCCCAACTGAATGCCAGCATCTCCGAGGAGAGTTACCCATCCTCTGTTTCTCCTTTGTAGGCAGAGCGGCCCCTGGAGCCCCAGCAAGTCCCGGTGGGTGAGGAGCAGCTGTCATGATCTCTACAGCACCTCTCTACAGCGGGGTGCACAACTGGACCAGCACAGAGCGGATTCGCATGTGTGGCCTCAACGAGGAGAGGTGAGGTGCGTGGGTGGCGTGGCCAGGGAAGGAGGAGGAGAGCGGGGAAAGGGCCTGAGGGATCCGGATTGGTGAGGGGAAGGGAGCTGGTGCTGGCTCAGCCCCTCCTCACCAGAGTGAGAAACGCCTGAGGCGTGGAAGAGCTGCAGGGAGGGGAGGTGGTGAAACGTGGTGAAACGGTGGCGTTCTGTGGTGGTCCCCGTGTCCCTTGTGCTGGAGGGCTCTGCAGAGGAACCAGGGGCTGTCTGTAGCTGTTGTGTTGGTGTGACCAGGCCCAGCTGTGTCCATAGATCTGTGCTGTTGGCTTCACCAGACCTGTGCCCTTAACTGCCAGAGGAGGGAGAGGGCTCGACCCACGGAGAGCCAAGACGCTTTTGGTGACCCAGGAGTGTTAGTGCAGCCCTAATGATTAGATGGGAGAGTTGTGACATGCCACCAAATGGGAGATTAGGGAGGATTAGTGGCTGGGAGGCAGGATCGATCAAGACGAGTTGCTGGCCGGCCCCGTGGCTTCGCGTCGCCGCTTTTTTCCCGCAGCTCCGGGGTCCTTGTTTGCAAACCCCATCAGTTTGTGGCTTGCTTGAGGCTGCGGCGTCTGCTCGGCGCGTTTGCTGGAGCCAGAAAAGTTCCGGGTGCTCGGAGGCAGCGCCGGGTCAGTGCCGGTGGGACGGGGCCGAGCCGAGAGCTGGCGGGACTGGCACGCCGCAGAGATCATCTCCAGCCGCAGCAGCCGCTCTGCCCGCCGTGCGCCCCGCAGATAAGAGCCGGGGGACGGCGTTGCCCTAAACCAGGCGGAGCTGCTCCGAGTTTACCACAAACACTCGGGTTTGGGGCGTCCTGCGGGCCGGCTGCAGCCCGGCGCTCGGCCGCCCTCAGCGGGGTGCGAGTCCCCGTCTCTGCGGTTGTCTGCGGAGGTGCCCGGGAGGCAGGCGGGGCGGGCCGCATCGCCGGGGCTGTTCCGGGGCTGTCAGGGCCTGGTCCCGGTGCCGGCGGCCGCGGGCGGGAGGGGCCGGGCGGTCCCCGCTGCACAGCCCCGGCCGCTCGCCGCCTGCGCTTTGCCGCCCTCTGGTGCCCAGCGCTGTCCCCGGCTCCGCGCCTCGCGGCCCTGCCTGCCGCGGGCTCTGGCTGTGCCCTGGGCGGGAGCCGGCGGGAGGCAAAGGAAGAAATCGCCGCATCAGCAGAAACTCAGCGAGAGCCGCTTTACCCTGGCACCGGCAGATTGTCTGAGCAGCCCTCAGAGACCAGGGAAGTGCCGCCGTGGTGGGGCAGGAGCGTCCGGGCAGGGTGCTGGGCACAGCAGCACTGTCTCCTGTCCAGCCTGCTTGTAGGTCGCCAGGACAGCTGTAACCTCAGCGTACCTCATGTCCATGGAATTCACAGCCTTCATCCAGAAGAGGGATATTTTGTAAGAGCATGTGGTGATAGGATGAGGGGGAACGGTTTCAAGTTGAAAGAGAGGAGATTTAGATTAGGCATTAGGGAGAAATCCTTACCTGTGAGGGTGCTGAGCCTCTGGCCCAGGTTGTCCATGAGAAGCTGTGGCTGTCTCATCCTTGGCAGTGTTGAAAGCCCCAGGTTGGATGGGGCTTGGAGCAGCCTGGGCTGGTAGGAGGTATCTCTGCCCATGGCAGGGGGTTGGAGGTAGATGGTCTTGGAGGTGCCTCCCAGCCTAAAGCATTCTGTGTTTCTATGAGTTCAGGCTTCTGCCCTTCCAAAGAGGAAGGGTGCAACGTGCAGGCCAGCAGGACATTGCACACCTGCTGAGGACAGCTGCTGCTTCCACCACGTGTAACATGTGGTGATGAGGAGCTACCTGGAGCTGGCACACTTCTTCAGGCTGCCAGCTGCTCTGCTGTCCCACACAGGGACACGGAGGGGTGGGATGCTAGGAGCGTACCTTGGGGTTTTGTAATGCTGTGTCTTGTTCCTTCGCTAGGAGAGCCCCCCTTTCTGATGAGGAGTCCAAAACGAGCAGCTCCCAGCACTTGGGGTCTCAGGACTTTTGTGTCAGCAGCAGCCTTTCCAAGGTGAGCTCCTTGTGTGTAGGTCTGGGCCTAAGCAATAGCATCTGCTCTGAAGGGTCCCAACGGGCTCCTTTTCCAGTGGGGTGCACCCAGGTGCAGTGAGGCAAAGCAACACTCTGGTTTGGCAAGAGCTCTTTGCCACTTCAGCCTCAGTGTCCTGGTGGTGACTTGAGAGAAGATCCTGCCTGCTTTGATGGGGCACCTTGTGCAGCTCTCTGGATCTCCTTCTGCTTTCTCATTGCAGGTGGAGCTCACAGCAGTCAGCGGTGGTGGCGGCAGTGCCCAGGGGCTGGATGCTGATGGCAAGGTGGAGGAAAAGCTTGGGCCCAAACTGGAAGAGCAGCCACCTGATCCCAACCCGAACACTGAGTGTGCAGGACAGACTGTGAAAGATGATGGCCTGGGCCCTCCGACAAGCCAGGGGAATGGCAGAGGGCAGGAGCCTGCCATCCCTACAGCTGCTGAGCAGGAGAGTGGTGGTGCTGATGCTGCCTGGACCCCTGCAGATCCTCCCAGTGACAAGCAGGCTGATGCTCCTCCAGCCTGCTCCGTGGCTCCCGAGAGCGATCCTGCTGAGGAGAAGACCTCCCCGAGCCCCGGAGCACAAGGGCCAGGTGTGCTGGCAGAAGGGACGTTGTCTGCAGATGTCTCTAGCTGCAACACCTCTGCCTCCACTCCTGCTACTTTCACTTTGAACAGAGTGTGCTTTCCCACCACTCAGGCCCCTGCTATGCAAAAAGTGCCCCTGTCCTTCCAGCCTGGGGCGGTGCTGAGCCCCAGCCAGTCCCTGGTGTACATCCCCCCGCCCAGCTGCGGGCAGCCGCTCAGTGTGGCGACGCTGCCAGCCGCCCTGGGGGTCTCCTCCACGCTCACCCTCCCTGTCCTGCCTTCCTACCTACATGAGCGTTGCCTGTCGGGCATCATTGCTTCCCCGGAGTTGCGCTCCTACCCCTACACCTTCTCCGTCACCAGGCCCTTGGCTTCGGACGCCAAAGTGGTGTCTGTGGAGGTGAATCAGCTCAGCTGTCCTTCGCCCACAGGCGTGAGCGCTGCCCAGGCTGCTGCTGAGGGGGCTGCCCTGTCCACTGCCGGACCTTCTCTCTCCTCCAGCCAGCCTCCACTGCCAGCATCGTGTGGGAATGCTGCTCCCTCTTCTGGCACCAGCACCAGCACCGGAACACACACCAGGACCCCGGCAGCCCCCGAGCCACACGCGCCGGGGGTTGCCACTTCACTCTCTCCTCTGAAGTCCCCTCCGCAGCTGGAACGTGAGATGATCTCCTCTCCAGAGTGCAGCGAGATGCCTCTCGATCTCTCGTCCAAGTCCAACCGTCAGAAACTGCCTCCCCCGAGTCAACGCAAGACACCCCCCATGCCCATCCTCACGCCCGTGCACACCAGTGGCAAAGCTCTTCTCACCACTGTCCTGTCCAAGTCCCAGCGCGCGGCCCAGACGACGGGCAGCAGCGTCACCTCGTGCCTCGGCACCACCCCTCCCTTGGTCATCTTCCCCGAGTTCCTGCGCAACGGCGAGCAGGGCTCCTGGGTGAAGAACACTACGCTCATCAGCACCATCCCCGGCACCTACGTCGGCGTCGCCAACCCGGTGCCTGCCTCGCTCCTGCTCAGCAAGGACCCCGGGGTGAGCTTCAGCAGGGACCCCCGACACCTTCCCAAGCAGGAGCCCATTTCCATCATAGATCAGGGAGAGCCTCGTGGTGCCGGTGTTGTTCCCTGTGGGAAGAAAGCTAACCAGGGCAGCATGGAAGGACAGCAGGATCCTGCCAGGAGACCTCTTCATGGCAGAGGTGCTCCTGGAGCTCCTCTGTGTCTGTCCAAGGACATCTCCACCTGGAATCCTGGCCAAGGAACTGTGTACCCTCGATGCCCCGTGAATGGAAAACCTTCCAATCCTCAGCTCCTGCCTCTTGGTTGGTCTCCTTATCATCAAGCCCCTCTGCTTTCAATTGGCATCTCCACGACAGGGCAGCTGCCCCCAAACCAGAACAGCTCCTGCAAGCCAGCCGGTGCCGGGGAGCTCCCGCCGTTCCCCAGCGTGCCGCCCGTGGAGTCCAGCACGGCCGCCCAGAGCCTGCCAGAGGGGCTGCCCAGGCCCCCACCTCAGGAACGGGAACCTGCCGCCAAGACCAAGAGCTGCCGGGGCCTGCCCAAGCTCTTCGAGGAGCCAGCCAACCCAATCCCCTTGGATGCAGGTCCAGCTCTTCAGACCAGCGCCTTGGATGCAAAAGGTGGCAAGGGGAAGCTGGACAACCCTCAGAAGAGCCAAGAGCGCAGTCAGCCAGGGGCTGACTCTGGCAAGGAGGGCAGCGTGCAGAGCGAGGCTCCCCAGGGCAGCTGCAGCCTCAAGCAGTTGGAAACAAAGCCTAGAAGCCAAGTGCTGGCGGCGTACTTGTCGCACGACCCCCCAGCAGCTGGGCAGCAGGGCCCGAGAGGGACCCCTGAGGTGCCCGCCCTGTCCTCGGAGAGCCAAGGCAAGGAGCTGGGCCGAGAGGGCTCCCCGGAGCCGCCGGCCACGGAGCCCCTGCAGTGTGTGCACCAGGTGGAGCTGTGCCGGGTGAAGAAGGAGCGGGTGGAGTGCGAGGGGGCCTTTGGCTCCGTGAGCTGCCTGCGGGCCGGCAGCGCGACACAGCCCCTGCCAGAGGTGAAGCTCAAAGGACACATCAAGCAAGAGGGCGGCGTGCGCTGCAAGTCCAAGCGTCAGCACGACGGGGAGGCCAGGCAGGGCCACAAGAGGCTCAAGTGCCAGGCCCAGGACGGGCAGGAGTCCCCAGGCAGAGCCAGGAGCCGGAGCACACATGGACGGAAGGTGGGTGGGGGGTGTTGGGGTGCTGGGGTACGGAAGGGTTTGCAGGGGGTAAGGGGGCAGCTCCTGGGGGAGGCTGGCTGTGTGCAGGGCTTTCCACCGCTCCTTGGCATGACCTGGCAGGGGACTAATGTAACCATGTTGGAGCAAAAATGGATCTGGGGGGTCAGAAACGCTGGAGGGCACCAGAATGAAGAGTGAGGGACAGCGCTCTGTCCCTTCTTTGCTGGGCCAGCTGTCAGCCTGTGTCCTCCCTCCACAGTGGCAGAAACACCACGACAATCCACACGAACTCAGCAAGAGGGAAGGGCGAGCGGGCCCGGCCAAGGACCACAACAGCCTCAGGGTGAAGCGTAAGCACAGGAGGCCGGCCAAGAGCGAGTTCCCCCCTCCAGCACACCGTGGGGACGGCCACGAGGAAGGTAAGGCTCAGGAGTGGCTGCAGTGGTTCCTCGTGCCCCTGGGGACAAGGCCCCGCTGCCCTGAAGGGCCCATGCAGCAACGCTGGCTGCCTGTGGCGGGCTGGGGTCCGATGGCAGCTGGCAGGCGTGCAGGTGGGAGGTGTGATCTCTCAGGGCTGGCTTGTCCCCACAGTTTACCTCGAGAAGAAGGCCAAGAACAACTTTCGGGATTTCATTCCGGTGGTGCTGAGCAGCCGGACACGCAGTCAGTCGGGTGAGTTGGTGTCTTGGGAGCCAGGTGGGAGTCCTGGGTGGCCTGTGAGCCTGTCCCTGTTTACGTGGCCTTGTCCCTGCCTCCCGTCCTGCCTCGCAGGGTCTTTCTTGTAGATACTCTTGGCTTTTTTTGTCAGCTCTAAATCCCACTTTCTTGCAGGAAACGTCGCTGGCTCTTCCGCTGGTGTGGCGGGAGAGTGTGATGTGACCGGTCAGGAGGTTTTGCCATTGCTGGAGGAGGATCAGGAAGAAGAGGAGGAGGAAGAGGAGGAGGAGGAGACATCCCTGAAACGTCGCAAGCTGCGAAAGTCCCACAGGACATCCCGCTGCCACAGTCGCAGGGACAGGGACAGGGACAGGGACAGGGACAGGTCTCTGTCCGAGAGGAGCAGCTGTTACACCAGGAGAGCCCGGGAGCTGCCCTGGAGAGTGGAATCACCCAGGCAGCTGTGGGAGCCCAACGAGGAGGATGAAGATGACAGCCACATCAAAAGGAAGAAAAGGAGACGACAGAAAAGTCGAAAATACCAAACAGGGGAATATTTGACAGAGCGGGAGGAGGAGCGAGTGGGCTACCCCCACAGGAGGCGGAAATCCAAAGCAGGTACGGGCTGGGAATGGGTTTCTGGTACTGAGGGCTGGGTTTTTTCCTGTTTTGCTGCTCTGTTGTTGGTGTCTGGGGGAACTTTTGGGGGAGGTTTGGGTTTTTTTTGTAATGATGAAACTCCATTAATACTAACCACTTTGTTGGTCGAAAGGCCGGGCCACTTCAGTTGATCATCCCTTCTTACAATGATATTTACCCCTCTCTGAGGGATATCCCACGGGAGTTTCTCCTTTAGATTTCAGGTACCGGAAGCAGAAGGAGCTGGTGCAGGGTAAGGGCACAGAGCTACGGCTGAGGAACAGGCTGTCACCCTCACCCCGAAAGTCTCAAGGGCGCCCAGACTTCCGGAATGGCTTCTTCCTGGAGCACTCTGACAGCTCTCCTGCCCAAGAAGAGCTGGAGAAGCCATCAGGAAAACGCAAATGTAAAACCAAGCACCTGGCAGGGATCTGCGACGAGGGGAAGGTATGGCTGGGGCTGGTGTGGGTAACAGAGGTGGGAAGAAGAGAGAGAAGGGGACCTTTGTTAGGAAGCCATGTCCTCATGTGCCAAGGAATTGTATCCCTGTCTTTTGCAGGGGAAAGGCTGCTGGAACCAGCCCAAAACATGCCCTCTGAAGAAGCCCCAAGACTTGTGGACCCTTTGTAAGTCCCATCGGGTCAGCCCAGGGAGTTCTCCTGAATTACCTGTGGCCCAGAACGTTCCTCCCGGAGCCCGGCGGCTGATTGTGAACAAGAACGCGGGGGAGACCCTTCTGCAGCGAGCAGCTCGCCTGGGCTACAAGGTGAGCTTTGGGGCCCTCTCCTGCCACCTCCCCTGCGCTGCCCTGTCCCGGGTTGGTGTGTGACCGGGCTTGCCACCCTCTCCTCCCTGCAGGATGTGGTGCTCTACTGCCTGCAGAAAAAGAGCAGCGACGTGAACCACCGCGACAACGCCGGCTACACGGCGCTGCATGAAGCCTGTGCACGGGGCTGGATTGACATCCTCCACATCCTGCTGGAGCACGGAGCCAACGTCAACTGCAGCGCCCAGGATGGCACCAGGCAAGGCTGGGAGAGGGGAGAAGAGGTTCTGGGAAGTTGGGGGACATGGTGGGGATAGCAGGGCGAGTGGTTCAGGATGAGCTCTTGGTCGTCACTACGTTTGCCTTCACGCAAACTCTTCCAGCCTCTCAGGTTTCTGCCATCTCCTCTGTCCTCTCAGGCCTGTCCACGATGCAGTAGCAAATGACAACCTGGAAACCATGTGGCTTCTACTCTCCTATGGTGCTGATCCCACTCTGGCCACGTACTCGGGGCAGACAGCTGTCAAACTGGCCACCAGTGACGTGATGAAGCGATTCCTCTGTGGTAGGTGCCCAGCCCGGGGGTGGCAGCCATCACATCCTCCCTGTCTGGGCAGCACACGAGACCAAATCTGGGGCTCAGAGGGTTTAGAAGTGCTTGAGCGGCAGCTGGCTGAGTAATTTGAGCTCTGTCCTGTCATGCATGTGTGTTTTTTACCACCCAACCTTTAATTACAGAATTATATACTGTTTTCCAAATAAGATACAAGCCACTTTTCAGTCTTTAAAGTGCAAGGAAACAGCAGTGCTGTGGTCACACAGCTAAGGTCAGAGCTGTGCATGAGGCTTGGAGACACTATTCCACCATTCCTGGCTCCACTGCATAACCAAAGGGAATGTATTTTTCCTGCCAAGTTATGGTGCCTTCTACTTGAAAGCAGCTCTGTCCAGATGCTGCTGGTCTGCTGTTGCTAGAAAGGACCATTTCTGGATCCCCATGGCCCAGCGTGACACCTGCCCACTCTCTGTCTGTGCTGATGAGTGCTGTGGTGCTTGCACACATTAACCCTCTCAATTTTTTTCTCTTCAGATTACCTTTCAGATCTCCAGGGACGCACAGATGGGGACCCTCGAACAGCGTGGGACTTCTACAGCAGCTCTGTCCTAGGTGAGTTCAGGCTGTGCCATCTTGTTTGCAGCAGCAGAGCAGAGAGAAGTTCTCCTCCTTCAGTGGTTCAGTCCTTCAAAGTTTCCCATTCCATCACCTCCACCAGCTGAGGCACAAAGCATTGCAGGTCCCTCAGGGTGGAGGAGAAATCTCAGGCCCCTGCTCAATCTGTTTCTGGGTTGTTTGTTTTTTTTTGTTTTTTTTGAGCCAGGAATGCTGTCCCTGTTTTCCTTCAGGTCTGCAAATCTCTGGGGGCCAGAAGATAATGAGGGACACCAGGGTGTGGGATCTCTGAGGCCTGAGGATGGTAAAGTCATCAGCCTCTTGCACTTGGCGCTATTTGAGTCCCAGACCCCAAGTCCCAGGGATGTGGTTCCACACCTGGGACTCACATTGTTGTTCCCAATTGTCTCCCTGCTGCTCAGCAGGGTACAGGCTGTTCTGAGCTTGTCACAGCCTTCACACAGGCTAACGGGCAGGACTGAGGGAGAAGGGTTTTCAGGGCAGACATTGGGCCCTATTGCTGCTATATTAAATTATTTTTTCCTGGGTTGCTCAAGAAATTTGAGCTTTCTCAGTGATGGCACCTGAGCCTTGCCTCACAGTGATACTGTTTCTTAGGGAATTTTTTTTTCCCTTGGCAGGACTAAGAAATTTTTTTTTTTTTTAATTTTTTTTTTTTCCTGAGATCCTGTCTGAGCCCATGCTGTCATTTTTCCAGTAAAATAACCTCCTTGCTGGGTGCTGCCTGTGTCTGTAGTGCAGGATAGTGCCTGAAGCTTTCTCATGCAGCAGAGCAGAAGGGTTTTTTGCAGCATTTTCTCTCGTGCGTGGTGTTGAACTTTTATATGATTGGTTTATTTGCTCGCCAGCACATTTGGACTGTTGTCCCTCTGTAGAATCTAGACTCTTATTTTCTGGAAGTTTTTGGAGTTGCCCTGTATTATCACAGCAGGACAAAACCACTCTGCAAACCCAAGACTATTCACACCTCCTAACAATAAAACCCAGGCAGCAAGCTGGTTTTCAGCAGATGCTGTTCAGATTGGTGAAGAGCAATTTATCTGTCTGGAGATGGTTTATGGCTCAAGTGGGCTATTCCCCAGCTCCTGTGGAAGAAAATCCGGATGGAGCTCAGAGACCTCCGGGCACAGCCAGCTTTACACAGGAAATTTGCAGGGCTGAGTCTCTGACATGGTGCTTGTTGTTGGGCTGTACTGGTGTCCAGCTCTGCCGCACAGGTTGGTGGCACAGCCTGGCAGTCCTTATTTGGACACAGTTGCTGGCACAGGTCTCTCGGTGACCTGCTGGCAGCTGTCAGGAGCGGGATCTGGGTGGGGGATCTGGCAGGATCTCTCCTCCTTCCCTGCCAGCTCCTCACCACCACAGGTCCTTCCAGGCAGAGGGGAGCTGTGCTGGCAAAGTGGAGGAGCTGGGCTGTGTCGGGGCATTCTGGGGGGCAGTGGTGGCTGGTTCTGTGACAGGCACAGGAGGTTGTCCCTGCCTGGCCTGCTCACCAGTGCAGGCTGGCTGTGTGGAGCAGCCAGCGCTCACGCAGTTCCTCCGAGATAAGGGGCTGGGGAGGCAGGAGGAGCCCCTGGACGTGGCTCTCACCATTGCTGTGACACCCTGGAGCTGAGGTGGTGGCAGCTCAGCTCTTCCCAGGGAGAGGTGAGTGTGGACTGTTGTGGAACTGAGCAATGCCAACAGTGTCTGTCTTGTTCGTTGCAGAGGGGAAGGACAGCATTGGGTGCGATCTTCTGCTCAACCCTCCAGGAACTTCAGACCAGGAGGAAGAGGAGCAAGAAGCAGACAACTTCATGTTTGAGTTCTCAGACAAGCCCCTGCTGCCCAGCTACAACCTCCAAGTGTCAGTCTCTCGGGGGTGAGTGTCTGTTCCTGGAGCAGAGAGCATTTGGGTGACATGAACCGGGGTAGAGGGGGAGCTCACAGAGCAGCTCTAGAGCTCCCAAAGTTAGCAGCAGTGCAGGAGAGCCTTGGGCTGTCTTCCAGAGGAGGGATAAAGACCCCTTTGGTGTAAGAAAGGAGTGATTCAAGAAAAGACTTTGTTTTAAAACCCAACAGCGAAGGTGAAGCCAGGAAGATGGTTGTTTCTGTGTTGTCTGCCTGGTCTCTGCTGTTCTGTGGCTGCAGCCCTGGCATCCCCCTCACTGAGGGCAGCACAGTTGGTCAGTTCAGCTCCTTGTGGCTCAGAGCAGACCATATAGTCACAGGTGGTGACTTTCCTTCAGATTTGGATCAGAGGTGCTGGGCTGAAGGCAGGACCTTCCAGGAACACAGTCAGTGTCTGGGTCCAGCTCCTGTTCCTGCAGAGCTGCTGGGAGACCTTTGGAGGTGTGACTTTCACACCACTGTCCCTGTCTCTCTTTGAGTGCTTTAAAAAGAGGTGACCTGCAAAGCAGCCTTCAGCCCCAGGCGTGGCTCTGAGCTGAGGGCCTGTCCAGACCCTGCTGAGGAGGATCAGGAGGACCAGGACAGCCATGCCTGGGGAGCCTCGGGGTGGGCAGCGTGCCCCCTGAGCCCACCCTCCCTAACCCACCCTCCTCTCACTGTCCTCGCAGGCCCAGCAACTGGTTCCTGTTCTCTGACGTGCTGAAGAGGCTGAAGCTCTCCTCACGCATCTTCCAGGCCCGCTTCCCGCACTTTGAGGTCACCACGCTGCCCAAGGCCGAGTTCCAGCGCCAGGTCTCCCTCAGCCAGGTGCTGGCACAGGAGGAGGTGCAGGAGAGCCCCGAGCCGGGCACTGCAGAGACAGTGGAGCTGGTGCACTATGAGCCCGAGCTGCTGCAGCTGCTGGGCTCGGCGGTGGAGTACCAGGGCTGGAGCAGCTGACGGGGCCGGATGGCTCCCGGCATCACGAGGCAATAATAAGGACCAAGGGGAAGCAGCCCTCTCAGCGCCAGCAGCAGGGACCCGAGTCTTTGGCCAGCCAGTCCCCCCTCTCCTCGGGGTCTCCTCCAGCTGGGGAGAGGACTCTTGCCTCCAAGGACTCGCCGGGGTCCCTTCACCACCCGCCCGACCCCGTCCGGCAGCGGCGGGCGATGGAGCCCCCTCTGTGGAGCTCGTGGGGCAGCGGGGGGTGTGGGTGCCGCTGCCCCTCCCCGCCTGACCCCGTGGAACTGCGCCTCTCTCTGTTTGCCCTCCCCCTCCCGACGTCTTCCATAGTATTTATTTAATTAGTATTTAATCTGTAATGTTTCCTTTGTTTTTGCTGAGTCTGTATCACTGTGATGGTGGGCTCCGGGCTGGGGGTGAGGGCTCCCTCCGGCCCCTCTCCCACACTCCCCAGGACCACCCGCCGCAGAGCCGGGAGGGTCTCAGCCCTCCTTTGAGCCTGGGGACAGTCACTTCCCTCAGCTTTGGAGCCCGCCAGCCCCGCTGCTCCATCCTCTCCCCGGGCTCCTTCCTCCATCTCATCTGTGCTGCTGTTCCCCGGTGCACCCCACGCTTCCCAGCAGCTTGTCCCCCCCCCGCCCCACTCCAGGGTCTCTGGCCAGGGCAGAAGCCCCCTCCTCACCCCGTGCAGTGTCTGCTGGGCCTGGCCCTGCTCCCCGGGCCCCCTGTGCCAGCAGGAGCAGCTCCCGGTGCCAGCGGGCAGGGCGCCGGGTGCTCTGCTCCCGGTACAGTTTTATTGTACAGGTGCTACCAGGACTGAGGAGGGGACAATCGTGGTTGCTCTGGCTCTCCCCAGCTCCGCAGCGGGAGCCTCGGGTGGTTTTATTTTTATTATTTTCTTCTTTTTTTTTTTTTTTTTTTTTTTTTTTTTCCTTTTTTTTTGTTTTCTTTGATTCGTTTTTCCTTTGTGTTGTGTTTCTTCCCAGCCAGGGCAGGTGTTTCCCCCTTCCCCTTGGCCTCCCAGCTGCTGGGCTCCCCCCTCTCTGGGGAGCTTGGCAGCACCTTGTTTAAGCCGAGGGATTTTTGCCTTTGGGTGTGTATTCTGGTTGCTCTTTCTGATTTCTGTTTTATTATAAGCAGCGACAGGCTGTGGTGTCAAAAACACTGATGTACAGAAAAAACCTGCATCAGGCCCCCCGTCTCCTGCCTCTTCCTTGTCCCGTGTCGGCTGCAGGCAGCGCTCCCTGTCCCCGGCTGTCCCCGGGGCCTCGGGTGGCAGTGATGGCTTTGTAGAGCAGGGGGACATTGTCCAGCCACAGAAAGCTGTTGGGGACACTGCCACGGCTCCTGGCAGTGGCAGCTGTGGCTGTGGGGCAGCTGGTCCCTGCCTGGCTTCACCCCTGTGGGAGCAGAGGGGGCTGGTGGGGCTCAGCTGGGGTTGGGATTTGTCATTCATATTCTTTGAAACATGCCCCAAAAGGCCCTTTTTGAAGCTGTTTCCCCCCTGTCCCCAGCCCAGGTGCCTCCTCCAAGGGCACAGGGATGGCTCAGCCTCCAAATGCGCCCAGGCTGTACCTGTGCCCCAAAACAGCTCCTGAAGTGGCAGCCTGAGAATGGGAGCAAGGGCTGGGGACATGGCCACACACACACTCCCACTCTCTGTTCCTCATCCAGGCCTTTTATCTGCAAACATTTAATTTTTAACAGCACAATTAACTTTCCGCCCAGCTCCAGCAAGCCAGCTGGAGGCATGGGGCACTTCAGAGCCACCATCAAAGGCAGAAGCTCCTGCCACCAGGAGTGGTGGAGCCACGGAGCTTCAGAAGCTTTGCAGGGAAAACGAGGGGGCCAGAGCCAGAGTGTGGATGGAGTTGATCTGAGCAGAAGTGAAAGTCTGCAGGAAGCCTGCACCCTGAGCTGTTCCATCCCCTCAGGGAGCAGCCTCCCTGCACAGCTCCAGGGCAGTGAGAGGGGGCTCACCAACCAGGGGGGGCTGGAGGAAGAGGGGCTGCAGGAAGAGGGGCAGCCCCACAGGCCCCTCTGCTGTGGGGACAGGGGAAAGCACTCCATGTTAAAGAGCAACCACGCACGGGGGGCAGGGAGGAGGCCTTTAACTTTACAACAATCTGATTTATTGGTGCAAACGTTAGAACTCTAAGGTGACTGGAAATATTCCCAAGTACTGGCTGCCCGGGGTGAGGGGTGCACTGCCCTGCTGGCTCCCACTGCCCTGTGTCCCCTCCTGGAGTAATTCAGTCCTCGTGGATGTTGAAAAGCTTCGCGACTTCGTTGAGATCGTCGTGCTCCTCCCCATCTTTGATGATCTGAGGGAGGGAAGGATGTGTTACAACCTGCAGGGACTCCAACCCACCAGCTGCTGCTCTGCAGCCCCTGTGCAACACCCTCCTCGGATGCTCTCGGAAGCTCACAGCACCACAGCAGCATTTTGTACGGCAGCTTTTATGTAAGAGTCTTAAGCCCAGGAAACCCTGCCCAGGGGAGTGGCTAGAGCTAAACCCAACCCCTGCCCCGGGAGGATTGGTTTCTGGTGGCTGGGGAGAAGCAGCATCTTCAGCAAGTGACTCCCATGAGAAGACAAACCAGGACGAGCGGGTAAACCTCTTCTAGACCCCAGACCAAGAGGCCAAGGACCCTGCAGGACCTGACTCTCTGATCTAGAGAAGGAAGGAAAGCTCTCTTCCCTGGGAACGGGAGAAGTAACAGGTTTAAACTGCACCATGAAGGCTTCAGAGAGGTACCAGCATTAGGAGTAGTTCATTTTGGGACAGATCACCTGGGGACAATGTGGAATCACTCTCATAGTTCACTGAAATTCTCCAAGGACGTTAAAAAATGACCTAAGTGCTGCTGAGCTTGCCTGGGGGGCAGAGAGACCATGGGGGGCAGAGACAGAGTAAGCCCCTGCTCAAGGCTGCTCCTACCCTGGCTGCTCCTACCCTGCCTGTCTGTGCCTGTCTGTGGCTGTCTCTGGGGTGACAGATGTTTAAGGCTGTTTTAGACACTTGTACATTAGACAAAGCAGCACAAAAAAATAGGACATTCCACTCTGATGCTCAGTCACGTGTGATTCTTGCCTGTACTTACCACGGCCCGGGAATTTCAGCCAGGCAGAGGCAAGGCTGGAAGCAGGAGCCTGATTCCAGTTGTTACCGCAAGAATTCTGAGCAAACGTGCAGAAGGGCACGAGGACAGCTCCCAGCATTCACCCCAGACAGGGCTACCACTGGATACTGCACGGCTCTGCTCCAGACAGAGCTTCTGCATTTATTTATCCTCATTTTCAACTGGCAGATTGATTTTTCCACAAGGAACTGCCCGGCCTGAGCCCCACTGCTCAGCACACCAGCCCTGCACTGACCTTCCGAGCAATAGGCATCCTGTTGAAGATGTTCCATAGGACAATTCCTACCACCACTTTCTCCCTGAGGTAGAAAATGACACCTTTGCCATAATCTTCTCCTGGCTTCGGAACTTGAGGCGTGGGTGAAGAGCTGGGAGAAATGTGAACTTCTGAGGCTTCTGCTTCTGTTTCACTCTCGGATCGAATGCCCGTCCCTAAAGGTAAGAGAAATCAAACATCCACACAGGCAAACACAGCAGCTGCTGCCTGTGAGGGTGGGAGCAGCCCTAAGGAGCAGGTTCTGTACCAGACTGAGGTGTTTTTCTTTGAGGTGTGGCCAGGGAAAGTTAAGTTTTGGTAATGGGAAAGGAACAATCCTAACATGAAGCACAACACTGACAGTTCCTAACACAACCACTGCTGTGCAAATCCTGGTCGTGTCCTTGCACGGAGGAAATGGAGATTTATTGGGAGGAGAAGCTTTAGTTTGGTAAATGAGTTACATGCTGCCTTCTTGGAGGAATGTTATGTTTTAATTGCATTTTAATACCAGAATCAGCCTTACTGCTTGGTCCAGAGCAGAAGCAAAAAGATGGATGCCTCCTGTGCTCTGCAGAGGGATCAGGGTGACTGTGGGGAACACCCAAACCCTCCCACCCACAGACAGCCCCCCGTGTGTGACCAGAGCCCACCTGACTGCTCTGTTGCACTCTTTGGGGTGTCTTTTGCTGTGGCTTTAGCAAAGACTCCAACTGTTGGCAAGCTGCTGTCAACAAGGCCAATGGCTTCATAGCCCACATTGGGACCCAGGTCACTCCTAGGAATGAAGCAGGAAAAAAGCATTTGTAGTGTCAGACAAAGACAGGGCAGTGCTCTTCTTCCCACAAAACAAGTTGGAAATTGCTGCATGTAAGTCACAACCTTCCTGGCCAGAATCCCCAGCACAGACTGGGGTTACTGAGGGGATACCAGGAATGTGCCAGCACCCAGCAGTGGGTCAGGCAGAGCTCGGGGGGGGAATCTGAACATCCTGACCCAGTGCAGGAGCAGCTCCTGCTGCTTGCCAGCTCTGCAGCAGAGGGAAGGAAGTGTCCCTGGGTGAGGGCTGGCAGAGCCCCAGAGTGAACACCTGGCAGCAGAGCCTGGGAGGGCAGCTCACAGTGCCCCACCACCTGCATCTGTGGCACAGCCAGAGCATCCTGGAGAAAAAAACCCAACTGGAAGGGATGGTTCTGTGTCCTTTTTAGCCCTCCGCTAGGCCCCGGGGCCGTGCAGCACAGACCAAGGGTTCAGGTAAGTGACAGCAGGTCAGAAAGTACTCTTTTTGAAGGGACTTCTCCAAGAAAAGTAAAACTTTTTCCCACATTTAACCTCCAGCTAACTTTAAAATTTTCTGATATTGAGCTAACAGGCTTTAGGATTTTGTTGTTGTTGTTTGTTTGTTTCATATTGTGTTTTGTTTAGTTTTAAAAAGACCTTCCAAAAGCTACAGCAGAACTGCCCATTTTCTCAATACCTCTCTCTGGAAAACAACAAACTTCCAGGTGGCTTGGGAGGCAGGGATGTGGAGCTACTAAAGCATCAGTTCAGGTAATCAGCAAGGGGATGACACAGCTAAAACCAAGAGGCTGTGCTGGGCAACCTCAGAGAACTGTGACAGAAAAGCTGTTGCTATGCTCAACCTGCAACTCAGCCTGCTCCGAGGAAGGGGCTGCTGCTCTGTATTGCTACTTGCTGGGCTGAATGGGACTCATTCAGGGAGAAACTGGGATCTGCAGGAAGGAAAAACATTTCAGAGAGGTGAGGGTGGAGCAGGTGAGGCTCACACACCCTCCTGTGCCCACAGCTCCTGGGATCAGAGAACTGTACCAGGGATTCGCTGAAGGAGTTTCACTATGCTCAGGACACAGAAACCTCCAGGAGGGGTCACACAGCTCCCGCCACGGGGCCCAAGAAGAAAAGCCAAAAAAAAAGAGAAATCAGCAGTACCAGAACATGGACTGATGCCAGTAGGGCTTGGCAGCTCCTGTCATGTTTTCTCCAGCCAGCCTCCCGCTCACCACCGCGTGGTCGTGGTGCTCCACACGCCTCCGCCCCAGTTTGATATCGTAGAAGCAGGCAGCATCCCCAGCCTGAAACAGAGCCACGGGCTGAGCACCAGCACTGGCACCGACACCTTCAGTCAACACACACACACACCCAAAAAAAGGCCAAAAGGGAAGAGGACACTGGAACTACGAATGGAGTGAGCCACAAGCTCTTACCCCACTCCCGGGCTGCACGAGTCCCAGTTTCTCAGCATTCGGAGAAAAAAAGCCACCATTGAGTACATTTTTCCAGAGGACTCAAAGTCTCAACTCCCACCAAAGGGACTCTTACACAACAGAGTAATCCGTGCTATCTTTAGGTCACCCCAACTCCTCTTACACAGCATAAATATTCAGAAACTGGCAGCGTGGTTACCACAGCAACCCCGCGTGCTGCGGTGCGTGAAGGGGCTGCGGGGCTGCCGGCACAATCCGCGCTACAACTCCTCTCACACTTTGAGAGTTTTTGCCCTATTATTCCCCTTCTGGAGGCACAGCAGCCCCCACAGCTCGGTGTGTTCCGATGGCACCAGCAGAACCAGCAGACAGAAACCTCCTCTGCTTGTACTCACCACCCAGATATTGGAGCGTGCCTGCAGCTCCGCGTTCACCCTGAAGCCCCCGAAGTCCGAGTCCACCTCCAGCCCCGCTGACTTGGCCAGCTCCACGTTGGGTTCCAGCCCCACTGCAGCCACAATATGATCTGTCTCCACCTGGTTGGCAATTTATAACTATTACTTGAAGCCTCTCAGTGCCCCTGCCGACTTCACCCTCTCCCTGATTTTATATTTACCTTCCGGCCATCTTTCAGCTTAATTACCAGCCGGTTGCCAGAGACAGAGACAGACTTGACCACGGCGTTGGGCATGACATTAACTCCCTCTGGAAAGAAGCAGCAGACAGGTGAGAGCTCAGTGGGACAGCAGCTGGAGAAGGTGTCTCTGCTGCACGGAGATGCAAGCGGATCAGGGGGGATCAGCAGAGACCACCTCGTCCTTGCTGCACGTGCCAGACCAGGTTTGGGTGAGCACGAGGAGGAAGGAACACAGTTAAAAAGTCTGAAAGAGCTGCTTAAGTGACGATCAAAAGCACACATATGGTGACAAGGTGGCATCCAAAGGACTCCACAACAGGTTTTCAGGCACCAAGGACCTCAGACATCTCTTGCTCTGCCACAGCCAGACCCAGATGTCCAGCAAGGCAGCAGCCTCCATCAACAAGGACCTCAGAGCTCTGGGGCCCTGCAAGCTCCAGCTACAGGGATCTGTTCTGCACCGAGTTCAGCAACTCCAGAACAGGCATCTGGGATAACAGGGCTCCCAGCTGAGCACTGCAGTGCTGGCCTCCCCGAGGTGTCTGCAGGAGGCACAGTCCCCTGGGGCTGACCACCTGAGGCTGTCAGGAGGGAATTACCTGAGGCTGGAGCAACCCAGGGTTGGGGACCAGGCAGTTATCCTGAGACAACTCTGGTTCCAGAGACCATTAAGGTAACTTGCAAGTGTGGCAGCAAGGATCACTGTGTACAGGAACAGCCAGAAGGAAAATCTCCCTGGCAGCAGCATGATATCTGCTTGGTGTTCCCAGAGGAACCACTACGGAGCAGGAGCTTCACAGCCTCGGTGCCACCCAAGCTTCCCCAGCTGCAGCTTGTCCTGCCCTGACCCCTCCTGCCAGGCAGCAGGGACACAGGGAGCTGCCTTGCACAAGAGCTGCACCACAGCCTCCAGCCTGGCACGCCCTGGCACGCTTCACCTCTCCGGACTTTCTCGGTGGTCCAGTTGCTCAGATATTCTGGCAGGACTCTGCCCATGTTGCCGTTCTCTGGAAAGAGCTGAATCACCTCCAGGCCTCTGGTTCGTGCTGCAAGGAAAGCAAAGAGCACGATTCTTACAACCCAGGGACACAGAAGCACAGCACAGGCTGCAGGACACAAGCATCTGCTCTGCTTCACCCAAGGAGCTTGACAGAAGTTTCCAAAACCAGGAGTTCTGGCTCCCAGATCTTCCAGAGGATTCCCAGAGTACCTGGGTAGCAGGCAGCAGACTTCCAAGGAAGATAATTAATATTTTGGAGAAAACTTCCCTTATTTAAGTAGCTACCATAACAACGCTGCTCAAAGAGCTGCACAGGCTTGACAATAAGAACCCAATTGTTGAAAACCTCTTTGAAGTAACAGTTTTCAGGGTGGCTTTTAGCCCTGAGACAGCACAGGTAACTTTTTGTACAGGGGGGAGTGACTCTGCAACACACACTGGCGTGCAGAGCTTCCAAGGAGCCTAACTTGAAGAAAACCTTTGTGGTCAGAGGCTGCTTGACAGTTCATGGGAGAGAAAATGGAAAAGCAGTTCAGGCTGTGCAGCCAACAAAACACCCGTGCATTAGGGTTATTTCAGGCAAACCACAAGACTGTGTGAAAACTCAGCAGTTGGGGAAATGACAAATAAGTTGACTGTGTCAGGCTGCTTACAGGGAAGGTCCATCACTTCTGGCAGGCTGCAGAGAAGCTGCCTGCAGGAGCTCACTCACCTCTTCTTCCCAGAGCACAGGCCAGCTCACTGCCCAGGAAGCCACCACCAATAATCGTGATGGACTTGACTTCTCTGGAAATCTTCTCCAGCTTTTTGAAGTCCTCAATCTGAAAGAAGATTTATTCCTGTTTCCAATGTCCTCAGAACACAAAGGGCAGCAGAAGATGTTTTTCACCAATTTCTCCCTTTAAAATGACAACAGCTCAGAAGGGGAAACATGTTTCTCCCCCCTCCTGTGTGCTGCAGCACCCGGGCGTTACCTTTCTGAAGAGTGTCAGCCTCTTTTGAACATCTTTTCCTGCTCTTTCAATGGCAGGAAGGTTCCTTGGGGTGCCACCTGCAGGCAAGGGGAGAGACAGAGAGACTGATGGTACCAAGGTCACATCTCCTGCTATCCAGGCCACCCAAAGCTGGCTCTGATCTGTGCTTCCCAAACTGTCAGAGGATGCTCTACTCCCTGCTGCTGCCTGGGTTTCCTTGTCGGATAAATGCTGCTGAAAGGAAAAGCCTGGCACAAGACAAAGAGGAAAACCAACACACCAGCTTACCCGTGGCAATGAGGCATTTGTCATAGGATATCTGGGTGCCATCGTTGAGTTTCACTGTGTTGCCTCTGACATCCATATGCACAACCTGCAAATGGAAACCAGCAGGAGAGCTCAGGCTTCCAGGCAGTGACACTGCTGGGGCTGAACCACACAAACTGGGGGTGAGAGATCAGCACAGCCCCTGCTGCACCACCAACACCTTCCCCAGGCAGCCCCCTCCCCACCACCAGCCACACCTGTGCTGGGGAGGTGCTGGGGCTGTACCCACCTTCTTGCCACAGAGCACTGCCACCCCCCCGTGCTCCACGAAGGGCAGGTCCGGGACAGGCACGTAGAAGGATGGTGGCTGGAAATATATACTGAAAAAAGCTCCATTAGCACCTGGGTCCCACCTTCCCTGTGACCCCAGCAATCACCAACAATACACAGACCATGCTGTGGACCCGTAACAAGATCCAGAGTTCTTATTTATCTCTTTGTTGGAATTAAGGTCTTTGTGCTGTTGGAGCTGGAGGGTTTAGGTCAGTAAGGCTGTCACAAGAATTAAATGTGAGCCAATGTCCCCGTGGCTCTGCTCTGAACTGTGCAGCTACACCCCCACCTTCTCTACTCAGTGATTTCTCAGGATTTCTGCCAGTGATGGGGCCATGTCTGAGGGAATCACAGCAAGACTCAGCAGGTATTAAACAGCTCTTCCAGGGATGGGGCATCCACAGCTTCTCTGGGCAACCTGGGCCAGTGTCTCACCACCCTCACAGTCAAGTTCTTCCTCAGATCTCATCTAAATCTCTCCTCTTTCAGTTTGAAACTGTCCACCCCTGTCTGCATGTCCCATTGCTCCACGCCCTTGTAAAAAGTGATTTTTGTCGTTTCTACCCAGCCCTCTGCAGGGGCTCCTCACAAGGAGAGTTTGATAGGCACCAGTCCTTCCCCAGGGCTGCCCTGCTCCCCATGACACACACACAGGTACCTCCTCTCCTTCCCATTCCACTGTTTGAACCTCAGTGTCTCTGTCACGTTGGGGTCATCTGAAAACCAGAGCTCTTTGGAGAGAGGCGGCCGCATGTAGGGCAGGGCAGGATCTTCAGACACAATCAGCACCTTCAGGGGGTCAGTAAAGACATCAGCTGCACCCAGCTGGGCAAAGTCTCCCAGCAAGGCTCTGCAGCAGGCACAGCACTCAGTGACCCGTGGAGCTCAGCAGGGACAGGGCAGCTCTTACCCGGGCACCGGGGTCACGAGCCCGGATGGATCTGGCAGCAGCAAAAGCAGCAGTTCCTCCCCCAATCAGCAGGAAAGGGACGTGAGATGGGACAGCAGGACGAGCTCCTGGAGCTGCAGGTGAGAGGGGGCAGTGAGTGCACACACAGCCAGCCCCCAGGAGCAGGGGGCACAGGCACAGCTCCTCTGTCACAGACCTCCTGTCCTCTGGTTTCAGATGTGAGGAATGAGAATGACCCACACAAGAAGCTTGAAACACCACGGGCTGGACAGCCTGCTGACAGCCTGCTTACTCTGATCAGGGGCTACTTGTCCAGCAGACTCTCAAAGAGCTTCATTTTATAAACTGATCTATTTAAGAACACTGCTTGCGTTCGCACAGCTGGGTGAAGGGACTGCAAAGCTGAGGACCCTCAAAGCTCATTTCCAGCATTCAATACACAGCTCCTGGAGATTCAGAGAGGACCAGGACGTTCTCTGTACAGTAGGTTCAGGACAGTAACATCATGTTTGGCCTCTGCTCTGGCCTAACAACGCCCCAGAGTTTGACAGCAAGAGGCTGTTTGCTGAGCCAGCAAGAGGGACGAAGCCAAAAGATTATCCAAAACACCAGGAGAAGAGATGTGGCCTGGGTGTCATTCAAAAGTATTTGGAAAATACAAAGTGCAGCGTTTGATCTAGCTGCAGGCCTCCTTTAAGAGTACAAACCAACTTGTGAGCAAGACCAAACCTCTGCACTGGATAAGAAATGAAGACATTATAAGAAAGTAAAGTTCCCTAAAATGCCACTGCGTATTTTTCTGCAGCTGTAGTCTGAAAGGAGACCAACTCCTGAGTTCCCACCAGAGCACACCTCCTCCCACACACAGTCCTGTTTCTAAGCAACCTGCAGTTGAACCACAGGCAGGGTAAATGGGTGAGTTAAATATTACCCTCTGGACCCACCTGCTGTGCCCCGAGGAGCAGCACCTGCATCTGGAAGAGAAGACCCAGAGTCAGTTGAGTGAGGCCGGGGCTGCCACGGGCCCTGCAGCTCAGGGCTGACACGAGGGGACCACGGGATGAGCAGGATGGGCTCCCAGAAATTAAAAGAGCCCTTTGGTGAGCAACCTGTGGCCCACAGGATGCCTGCACAGCACCAGGGAGCCTCACGTTGTCCCAGTTTCTCTCTTTCTACCCGTGGCCCAAGCAGGGTGCCCAGGGTACAGCCCCGAGGAGCACATCATCCCTGAGCAGCCCCAGAGGTGTCCCGCAGGTGAGTACCCACCAGCAGCTGCCCCAGCTTCCTGAGGCCGGGTTATGGAGGAGACGCGGGAGGTGAAACGCTCCTTGTTCTCCCTCAGGGTCTTGTACACCTAGGGACAGACAAGGGGATGTTTATCTCCTGCACCTCACAGCACCAGCCTGCTTCCCTCCCCCTCCCCTCCCGATGGGCCTGTGTCCATCCTGCCTGCTCAGAAAATCCCCCCTGCTGGGATCACCAAGCACCTCGTGGGGAAAAAACCTGCCCGTGAAGGTCTGTCCTGAAGGTCTGTCCCTGGGGGATGCACCAGAGGAAGGGGTGGGATGGATCCCAGGTCCCTGGCCGCCAGCAGCCAAGCTTCCTGCAGCTGGGGGCTGCAGAGGAACCAGGCAGAGGAGCAGAGGTGCAGTCACCCCAGCCCCAGGGCTGCTGCAGGCACGGGGCAGGAAAGGGAGAGAGGATTTCAAAGCAAAGAGCCTGGAGCAGCTGGGCAGGGCAAGCAAAACATCTCCCTGGCTTTCCTTAGGCCAGGAATGGTGTCAGCAGAGAGGTCACTGCCCAGCAGGAGAGTCCCAGGGCTGGACACCGGGTTCCTGAGCACTCTGTCTGAAGGTCAGGGTACAGCAGGAGCACAGCCTGCACCTCCTGGGGACACAGAGGGGCATCCTGCAAGGTGTCGTGTTAAGCTCCAAGAAGAACGGGTAGAGAAGCAAAAGGCAACGAGCTGGCTGGAAGCAGGTCAGAGCATGGCACGTGCCCCCACGGATAATGGATTAGAGGGAAGCAAACCATTTTTTTCCTAGGCAAAACCCCAGCCTTGCTAATAATCCACATCACATGGGCAGGGTGTTCACTGTGCATTGTTCATTGAAAAAATCCCAGCACAGCAAAGCCCTATCGAGACAGCCCCAAACACAAACATCACCCAATTGCTCTCTTTTGAATTGTGGGAGGATATTAAAACTGGAACATTTCCAGCAAGGAATAAGAGCCTCCAAAGTGCAAAGGCACAACAGGCAGTGCTGCAGCTGATGCCAAACCACTTACAGGTCTCTAACTGAGTGTTATGACATCCAAACTGTGTTTGAGCAGAAGTTAATTCCTTCAGGGAACTGAAATCTCTGTAACTCCCCAGACATCCTGCACTTTACCAATCCCCACAATTAGGTGCTTTATAGCACAGCAAACAGTCTCAGGTGGGAGCTGAGGAATTTCATGCCAGGCAGAAAAAGAGCACCAGAAGACAAAAAGCATATCCAAGGAACTGAAACAATGTCAAAAACATCAGAAAAGAAGAACTCATCAGTGTGGAAGAGAACTCAGAGATTTTTAAAGCCTTTTGCTTCAACATGCAGAAGTCAAGGTTGGCAGAACTACTGCAGCTTTTGCAAGCATGACAGTGAAGTTGTGAAGTGAGTCCAGAGGGCAGCAATACAGCAAACTGCATCTGATGCCTTCAGAAAAACAAAACAAAACCCACAACTATTGTTTACATGCAAAAGAACAGATCAGGTCTTCAGGATGCATTTTCCAAAGGGACAATGCCAAGCTCTCTCTCAGCAGACACACAGCTAACAGTGACATTCCAGTGCTCTGCTCTGACGAAATCACAGAGTGAGACAAGTTTTTTCTTTTCTTTCCCTCAGCACATGTGTATTTTGTTGATTTTTTCCTTTTTTTTTTTTTCTTTTTTTTTTTTGTATGCCAGCATGACTGATACCAGAAGAGATACATTAATTAATGATTAATTAACGTGTGCCTTTCTGAGGGCTACCAACCACAGCCAGTCTGGGGCTCGGGTTTACTGAACATGGAAACTTCTAAGGCAATCCTCCCCACCAAAAAAAGTACAGTTTGGGAATATCAAATCTGTAAACTTCAATTACTTGACACCATCCCTCAGAAGGAAGTCTCTGGGGCTGAGGAGCACAAAGGTGATTTAGTTGGAGCACGTGGCTGGGTGGGCACGACAGACAGAGAGGTTCCCCCCTCCCCACGCTCCCCCAATTAATGAAACCCCATTGATTGAGGGTCTTACATAAGCTCCTGTCCCAGTGGCTGCTCCTCCTACAATTAAGTACAACAACAGGTTGCTGCCAGCTTTGCCAGGGGCACCTGAAGACGTCAGGGATCTAGAAGGGCATCTTAGATGAGGACAGTGCAGAACTGCAGGTGAAGACAGGCAAGGGAAGAGAAGAGAGGGAAAGAGCTGAGTGTTAAGAAGGGCTCTGGATTAAGCAGCTCTTGGGAGAAGCAGAGTGTGCTTTGTAATTTCAGTTACCTCCTGCTGTATTTTTTTTTTCTTGAATATTTAAAGGAAACAGGAAGAGACTTTTCCTCTGTGCACTAAGGATTTTTTGTTTGTTTGTTTGTTTCCCAGGAGGCTTCAGCATTTGAGGAGTTTCATTATGAGAGAATCAGGACTTGGGACTTTTAATGAACATGATCCTCTAAGAGACAGAGTTTTGAAACAAAGACTTGTGTGGTGCAAGCTTAGGACCTGTCCACCCCCAGGGAACACTGCAGCTGCCTGGGAATGGGATTTACTCAGGCTGGAAAGCTTTGCTGCTCTCTGAATCTTTTGAGTGGGATACCAATGTATGCTCACCACTTTGGGGCTGATGTGGTGGTTTCACACAGCTAAACACTGTGTGTTCTGGGTGGAGATTTGGCAAAGAATGGGTTACTTTTGGCAAAGAATGGGTTACTTTAGCATTAAAAGCACATCCTGTCCACCTCTCCCTAAACTCCACTCTACTGTCACATACAGGACAAGGGTTGGTCAGAGTATGTAACACAAGAGAGACTTTGTAAGAAAAAAAAAAGTCAAAGGTAACTGAAATTACAGTTTAAAAACAAAAATCTCATAAGAAGTTAATTTCCAGCCAGCTCAGTTAGCTCCCCTTGAAGTTTTCTGAAGAAAGAAACAGCTAGAGAGATGGAAAGCAAAGTCAAGTTAGCTGAAGTAGAGGCAAGGCTTGTGAGGAGAGGTGCAGGGCAGCCTCTGCCCCTCAGCTACCTTTCTACTTACATAGACACCCGCTCCTAAGCTGGACAAGCCCACAATTAGGACAAAAACAGAGCTACCGCCTTTGCCCCCGGGCACACCAGCGCTAGCCACTTGTCTGCTCAGCTGCACTCCCGGGGGGACATTCCAGCGCTGCAACAAGTTGCCTGGGGAATACAATGTATTAGAGAATAAAAAGACCCAAACAAAACGAGAAAACAAACACGAGAAGACGGGCAATACAAAGTTGCGTTTTGAAATTTCAGAGGCTTGAGTAAATTCCTGAAACCGAGCGGCTGCTTTGAACCGCCCAGTCCCACGCGGGGTGGCCGCAGGGAACGAGTCCCCGCCCGCAAACAGAGGGCTCCGGGCGGCTCCTGCCACAACCAAACATCTCGGGATCAAAGCGAAAGCGAAGGAGCTACCGGCAGGAACGCCCCGGAGGAGCCAGGCAGCCTCTCTCCAGCTGCAGGAGCCCTGACGCCAGGTACGGCTGGGAGAGCTCATCAGCCACGCGTGTCCCTGGCAGAGCTCATCAGCCACGCGTGTCCTGCCCCCTTCCCTGCCCTCAGAGCTCTCCCCGGGTCCCTGCTGCTGGGATGGTGCCCTCTGCTCCACCTCCTGCGAGAGGGCCCCGCGGGACGAGCAGGGGACACCAGCGGGACCGGTCCCTGCAGCGGGGCAGGACGGGACATTCCCGACGGGAAGGAGGTGCCGGGACGGGCGAGGGAGCTCCCGGAGCAGCCAGGGAACGGGGGATGTGATTGCGGTTTAATTACAGACTCCTGCCTGTCCCAATTAGATCTCTAATGAGTGCGAGGGACAGCGGGTGCTCGGGGCGTCCCTCGGGGGCTGTTCCGTAGGATCTGTGACCCCCGGGGCACGGACCCCCCATCCCGGGCAGGGACACGGCCGCAGCCGCTGCGCGGTACAAACCCGGGCAGAGCCCCGGGCAGCCCGGTGGGTACCGACGTGCGGAACACCTCCGGGGAACCGCTGGTTTCCCAGATCACAGCCGTTTTCCCTCGCCTTCCCGGTTAAGCCCTGCACACCCCGCACACCGGGGCCGTTCCCGCCTCCCATCCCCCCCGGCCCTCCCCGCTGCCGCCGCCGGTGGAGCGGAGCCGCCCGGCAGCGGGCCCAAGGGCAACCGATTCCCCGGAATGCGCCGCGCCGGTCCCTTCGGTGAAGTTCATTGAATCGGCAGCGCACGGAGGCCACCGGAGCCGCTGCCCGGCTGCCCGGACACGCTGGGGCGCCGGAGAGCCCCGGTTCCCCCGAGCCCCGGCCCGGTGAGGAGAGGGCTCAGCACCGCTCCGCTCCACACACGTTGGGTACGGCGGGAAACGAAACAAACCATCGGTCCGGGACCCCTCCCGTCCGCCACCCCCCCGGCTGACCGGGCCTGTCACAAGCCCGGCGGGACCCCCGGTGCTGCGGGGACACCGATCCCGGGATGCCCCCGACTCACCGGCAGCGGCGCGGCCCCGCGGGGCGGGGCTGAGGGGGCGCAGGGCCGTGGCCAAGCCCCCCGTGGCGCCCATCAGGCGGCAGCGGAACATCTCCCCCCGGTCACCGCGCCCGGCACCGCCGCGCCGACACCGCCGCTCCGCCAAGGCGCATGCGTCGCCGCCGGGCCGGCCCCTCCGCCCCCCTGTCTCTATGGTGGCGGCGGGTCCCCTCTGCACACTCGTCTCTATAGTGGCACCTCCGGGAGGCTCCTTTCTGTCCCGCCGTCTCGATGGTGGCGTCGCCGCCATGTTGCGGCCGCCCCGCCGCCTCTTCCCGCCCAACCGCGCCGCAGCCACCGGTACCGGTACCGGGCTCGACCGCCGCCTCCTGCTCTCCACTCCCATATTCTACGCTAACGGGCCGCCGCACATCGGTCATCTCTACTCCGCCTTGTTGGCCGACGCTCTACACCGATACCGCGGCCTCCGCGGCGCCGGCCCGGGCCGCCTCTCCACAGGTGAGCGCGGGCCCCGCGCCTGCCCCGCAGCCTCCGGTGCGTCCCCGGGGCTCTCCGCGTTCCCCTGGGTAGTGCCCTGCGTCCACCCGCAGGGTTGGTGAGGGGCGAGTGGGGAAGGTTCCGAGCCCTCCTCACGGCCCCCTCCGCCCCCCGGTTCTCGCTGCCGTTTCAGGGACCGACGAGCACGGGCTGAAGATCCAGCAGGCCGCGGCCGCAGCGGGGACGTCGCCCCCGGAGCTCTGCGAGCGGATCTCGGGGCTCTTTCGCCAGACCCTGACCCAGGCCGCCGTCTCCTTCACCGAGTTCACCCGCACCAGCCAGCCCCGCCACCAGCGAGCCGTGCGGCGCTTCTGGGGAGCTCTGCGCGATGCCGGGGCGCTCTACAAAGGCTCCTACGAGGGCTGGTACTGCACCCCCGAGGAGAGCTTCCTGCCCGAGAGCCAGCTGGCCGAGAGCAGGGATGCCCAGGGACGCCTCTGCAAGGTCTCAGCGGAGAGCGGCCATCAGGTAACGGCACCGGTACCGGCCCAGTAAGGGCGGTGCCTCTGTCCTGTGTTTGCAGCCGTTAGGTGTCTGGAGTTTCAGACCCATTTTGTGAGGTGATTCGGGTTGGGCTCCTTCCCCGTGTAAGAGGAGCACTGCCCGTTTAGCATGGTTACAGAGTGACAAAGTCAGCAGATAAAGGGGGACTGGTGCTTAACTGGGGAGGGGAAAGAGGGGAAAGGGACATATGGTGCCCAGGAGAAACACAAAGGCATGCCCTGGGATGGTTGTAAGGCAGTAATTAACCATGTCATCCTGTCAGGATTTTCTGCTATTGCAGAACTCCACGTGTAAGGAGGCACATCCATGTCTCCCTGAGCCTCGCCTGGTGACACAAATCTGCCAGGCAGGAAGGTTTCCCTCCCCTTGGGACATGAGCATCTTTAATAGCAGAGTGTGGGGTCCCCACACGTGGCCCTGAGGAGCCCAAGGACAGGACAGGACAGGACAGGACAGGACAAGACAGGAGAGGAGAGGAAGGACAGAAGGACACTCCCACCAGGGACTGCATTGTCACGTGGAGGCAGCACCACAGCCACGGGCCATGATCTTTTCCTGTCCCACCTCCCCAGGTGCACTGGACCAAAGAGGAGAATTACATGTTCAGGCTCTCAGCCTTCCGGGACCCTCTGCGGGAGTGGCTGCGGGACAACCCCCGGGCGGTGTCCCCGGAGCCCTTCTACCAGCGGGTGCTGCTCTGGCTGGAGGAGGACTTGCCGGACCTGTCGGTCTCCCGGGAGAGGAGCCGCCTGCCCTGGGGCATCCCGGTCCCCGGTGACCCCACACAGACCATTTACGTCTGGGTGGACGCCTTGGTGAACTACCTGAGCGCGGTGGGCTACCCCGAGGAGCACGGGGGCTGGTGGCCCGCAGCCCACCACGTGGTGGGCAAGGACATCCTCAGGTTCCACGCTGTCTACTGGCCGGCGCTGCTGATGGCAGCGGGGCTGGCCCCCCCCCAGCGGGTCCTGGTGCATTCCCACTGGACTGTCCGTGGGCAGAAGATGTCCAAGAGCCTGGGCAACGTGGTCGACCCGGTGGGCTGCATGGGGCGGTACACGGTGGACGGGTTCCGGTACTTCCTGCTGCGGCAGGGCGTGCCCGAGAGGGACTGTGACTATTACCACGAGAAGGTGGTGAAGGTGGTGAACTCCGAGCTGGCGGACGCCCTGGGGGGGCTGCTCAACCGTTCCACGGCCCCCAGCATCAACCCCAGCAACACCTTCCCACCTTTCTCCCAGTCCTGTTTTCCAAAGGTCTCGGATTACAGGGAGACGGGAGGCAGGGGGAGGGCTTCGGCCGAAGACTACGAGCTCCTGGTGTCCGTGGCTTCTCTGCCTCTGCGGGTGGCTACTTATTTCGAGGGTTTCCAGATCTACAAAGCTTTAGAGTGCATTGCCCTGTGCGTCAGGCAGACCAACAGCTTCTTCCAGAGACACCAGCCCTGGAAGCTGAACCGTCAGGACCCCTCGGAGAAGCTGTGGCTGGACACCATCCTGCACGTCACGCTGGAGTGCCTGCGTGTCTACGGGACCCTCCTGCAGCCCGTGGTCCCGCACACTGCTGACAAGCTGCTCTCCAGGCTGGCTGTGCAGCCCCAGGAGAGGGGACTCTCAGGTCTGGTGTTCCTGCCACGCTACCACGGGGAGCCCTGTCCCTTCGAAGGGAGAGGGCTTGGAGAGGACAGCGGCCTCTTGTTCCACAGGCTGGAGAAGGCAAAGCACCAGTGGGTGGGAAGCAGGGAGCTCTAGTCTGACAGGAGCTTCTGCCAATAAAACCCCCTGCAGCTCCTGGAAGTGGTGTTTGTTAGCAGCATGTTCCTTCTGCCCCGGGGCGGTGCTGGGAAGGGGGGGAGAGTGGGGCTGTGCTGCCCTGGCAGGTGACAGGGACAGGTCTGCAGTGACACCAGGGCTGTGTGTGGTCCCCTGGCAGGTGACAGGGACAGGTCTGCAGTGACACCAGGGCTGTGTGTGGTCCCCTGGCAGGTGACAGGGACAGGTCTGCAGTGACACCAGGGCACACTGGTTGTGTGGGAGCTGGGGAAGCTTCTCCCCTGAGAGTTGGGGTGGTGGCTGCATCAGCTGAAGCAGAGCCTGGGGCTCGGGTGTTGCTGGTTTTCTTCTCCCTAATGGGACACAAAGGGATGAGCTGAATATTTATCCCCTAAGGGGGCCTCTGCCTGTGCAGCCTCCACAGAGAGCCCCGGTGTCTCCAGGAGGATCAGGCCACCCCCCAGGAGAGGAGGGGGCTTCCCTGGGTTGTCACCACTCACCGTGTCCTCGGCGTTGCCCCGCCGGTGTTTGGCCAGGCCAGGGGGGGTCACAGGGGTCTCCCGGTGGCACCACTGGGACCCGGTCCAGACGGATCTCGTGGGTCCATTACGGGAGCCTCAGTTCAGCGCTGTCCCCACGGGGGGATCCCTGCGGTGGGTCCCTGGTGGAGGCTGTGACCGGGGCTGGGAGCCGGGCACACGCTGCCGGCACAGGATCGGCTCCCGGGGACGGGTCTGCAGTACCCGGGGCACTCGTACCCCCCCGGTACACCCCGGGGACCCCCGGTTCCCAGCCGGTGCCACCCACCAAGGGTGGGGACAAGCTCCGTGTCCCGCCCCCCTCATGGCTGCCGGTGGGGTGCGGGCAGCCGGGCCCGGGGGGCTGCGGTTCCGGGGGGGGCGAGAGGGGGGGCAGCGGCCGGACCGGTACCGCTGTGCGGCCGGGTCCTGGCGGGTCCGGCAGGGGGCGCTGTGCGGGGCGGGGCCGGTGCCGGTGCGTGGGGCGGGGCCGGTGCCGGTGCCGTAGCCGGTGCCGTAGTGGGGATCGTGCCGGTGCTCCGGGCCGTGCCGGTACCGGTACCGGCGCATATCGCTTGGAGGCCCGATGATCCGGTGAGGCGATGGCGGCGGGCGGTGGGGGCGGGCGTCCACCGGGCCCCGAGCCCTCCCTGGAGCCCTACGTGCAGACCCGCATCTTCAAAATCATCGTGATCGGGGACTCCAACGTGGGCAAGACCTGCCTGACCTTCCGCTTTTGCGGGGGAACCTTCCCCGACAAGACCGAGGCCACCATCGGCGTGGACTTCCGCGAGAAGACGGTGGAGATCGAGGGGGAACGCATCAAGGTGGGCTACGGGCAACCCCCTCCCGTCCCCCAGCCCCTCGCAGGGACTGTCCTGCTGCCAGCCCACCCCCGGCAGGGACGCGGGGAAAGGGACCCCCGCACCGCCACCCTGTCACCCTCCCTGCGCAGAGCTGGAGCCCGAGGGGACAGCAGAGCTCCGAGGGGTGCAGAGCTCCTGCCCTCCTCTGACCTCCGGGTCCTCCCAGGGCAGGGGGGGCTCCAGCTTGGGCCAGGAGCTGAGGGAAGGAGCCGTGCGATGAGACCGGAGTGACCTGGGGGGAGCAGATGGCGGTGGGCTGGGAGGCGGGGGGCTGGTGGGCTGGGCAGCGGGGCTGTGCTGGGCTGGAGGAGGTGCGATTCCAGCAGAAGGGGAATAGGAGGGGTTTGCTGCAGGAAGGGCAGCGGGACACCTGTCTGAAAGCTGTGGTTGTGTGCAGGCTGGCACCGAGCCTCTCTCAGCTCCCCGAGCCAAAAAATGTCACCAGGCTTCCCACCTTTGGGTATTATTTGCGTTCCAGCAGCCAGGAGTGGGAGGCAGTGCAGCAAATTGGCCTTTTCCTGGGACAATGCATCCTAGAGGGGAGGTGAGAGGTGGTAGAGGGAACCTCCAGCTCCCGCTCTGCCCAGAGGGAACAGTTCTTCTTTGCCAGCATTCTTCACTCTGAAAGACTTTGGGAACTCCATCAATCCATCCATCCATCTATCCATCCATCCACCCATTGGTCCATTCATCCATCTCTTCATCCATCTGCCCATTGGTCCATCCATCCATCCATCCATCCATCCAGGTTTGTCTCATAAGGGATTTCCCCTCCCTGCCAGGCTCTCCTGGCCTGTGCCCTGCCTCACAGAGCCCCAGGGACCCCTCCTGTGTCCCCCTGCCTGGAGATGAGCACAGCAGCCCCCCGGGCCAGGGTGGACCCTCAGTGCTCCTCCAGCCTTCTGTCCTTCTGCTCTGCTCCCCAGGTGCAGGTGTGGGACACGGCTGGCCAGGAGAGGTTTCGGAAGAGCATGGTGGAGCATTACTACCGCAATGTGCACGCCGTGGTCTTCGTTTACGACGTCACGAAGATGACGTCCTTCACCAACCTCAAGATGTGGATCGAGGAGTGCAACGGGCACGCCGTGCCCCCCCTCGTCCCCAGGGTGCTGGTGGGGAACAAGTGTGACTTGAAAGACCTGATCCAAGTGCCCTCCAGCATGGCCCTCAAGTTCGCCGACGCTCACAACATGCTTTTGTTTGAGACCTCGGCCAAGGACCCTCAGGAGAGCCAGAACGTGGACGCCATTTTCATGTGCCTGGCCTGCCGGCTCAAGGCCCAGCGCTCGCTGCTCTGCCGGGACCTGGAGGGGCGGCAGGGCCAGGCCCGGCGGCTGGAGGCGGCGCACGATAGCGGCACTAAAGCGTCCTGCCCGTGCTGAGCGGGGACCCGCGGGCTCTGTCACGGTCACCCCAATAAAGGCTCTGCGGCCACATTCTCACACGGCTCTTGCTTTGCGCGGACCGCTTCGGCTCGGACCGACTGCGCTCGGTTCGACTCGGCCGCGTTCGACTGCGCTCGGCCCCAACCGGTTGCGCTCGGCGGCGACTCGATCGCGTTCGGTTACGCTCGGCCCGGCTCGGCAACACTCGGCAGTTCCCGTCGGGGGGGGGGTGGGGTCGGGGGTGTAGGTGGGACGCGCATGCGCAGCGTGTGCCGCTGCCAACATGAAGTAGGTCCGGGGCGCTGAGGGGAGGCGGGTCGGTTCGGTTCGGTTCGGTCCGGCCGCTCCCGCCGCCGGTGCTTACGCTGCCCTCGTCCTTCCCTCCAGCCCCCTGACGAAGGTGAAGCTGATCAACGAGCTGAACGCGCGGGAGGCGGAGCTGGGTGTGCAGGAGGCGGTTTCGTGGCACGCGGAGTATAAGGACAGCGCCTGGATCTTCGTCGGTACCGGCCGGGCCGGGAAGGGCCGGGATGGGATGGGCCGGGTTCGGGCGGTGCCGGAGCCCCCTCCTCTCCTCTCTCCGCAGGCGGGCTGCCCTACGAGCTGACAGAGGGCGATGTCATCTGCGTGTTCTCCCAGTAAGTGCCGCGGCCCCCGCCCCCCTCCCCCTGTGGCGGCTCCCGGTGCTCACGGTGTGTTCCAGGTACGGGGAGATCGTGAACATCAACCTGGTGCGGGACAAGAAGACCGGAAAGTCCAAAGGCTTCTGCTTCTTGTGCTATGAGGACCAGAGGAGCACCATCCTGGCTGTTGACAACTTCAACGGGATCAAAGTGAGTGAAGTGATGCCGGGACAGCATCCGGACAGCACGGGGGGGGTCTGTGTGCCCCCAACACCCCTGACAGCACGGGAGGGTCTGTACCCCCCCAAACATCCCCGACAGCCTGGGGGGGTCTGTGTGCCCCCAGCACCCCTGACAGCACGGGAGGGTCTGTACCCCCCCAAACATCCCCAACAGCCTGGGGGGGTCTGTGTGCCCCCAGCACCCCTGACAGCACGGGGGGGGTTTATGTCCTTGCTGACAGCCTGGCTGCCCTCACAGATCAAGGGGAGGACAATCCGAGTGGACCACGTTGCCAACTATCGTCCCCCCAAGGACTCGGATGACTTGGATGACATCACAAGGACCCTCCATGCAAAGGGCTGTGGAGTTAAAACCCCCCCTCACACCTCATCCGACTCCATGTCTGAAGATGAGGAGCTGCCTGTGAAGAAGCAGAAAGGTGAGGGGTAGTCCTGCTGGGCTGGACAGTGGGCAGGAGCATTCACAGAGCCCTCGTGCATGGGGGAACACCACGGATCAGGGGAGAACATCCCGAGTGCCTGACCTTGGCTTTGTGATCTCCTGAGGGGTGTCTGGGTGCCTGGATTCATCCCTTGTCCTGGGCCAGCAGGGGGACAGAGAGGGACAGGGCTGAGGACATCTGTGTGCCACATCACCTCAACATCTGCTGTGGGGCAGGGGAGCTGCTGGAAGGACCATCGGGTGGTCTCTGAGAGAGAGAACACAAACCCAGCAGGTCTGGGGGAGGTTCTGGGGCTGGAGACTGATGCTGAAGTTGGACTGGGTGTTCTGTAAAGGTCCCTTCCAGCCCAGGCTGCTCCATGGCAGCACACCCAGAAGGTGCTGGGGGTTCCAGAAGTGCCAGGGGCAGCCTGGCTGGGAAGAGTGTGGGATGGCTGAAGCTGGAGGAGAAAAATGTTGGGATGGGAAGTGGAGCAGGATCCCTGTGAGAGGGGAGGACAATGGGCTGTGGAGCCTGGGGGAAAAACTTGGAGTGGGAGTGGGGTTGGTAAGGTGCCAAGCTCGGGGGGTTGGGGTGATGCTCCAGGACTGGAAGATGGATCTTGTCCTTCAGATCAGGAGAGGAGCAGAGAGGAGCGTCCCAGGCCCAGCAGCCGGGCAGGGAAGAGGACCCAGCCTGGGGAGGAGGAGCAGCCCAGGGTGAAGATCAAGAAGGAGAAGGAGGACCCGGGCTACGAGCGCTACGCAGGGGGGAGCCAACCCCCCGGGAAGGGATCCGAGAGGAAACCCGGGAGCAGGACCCAGCGGGAAGAGGAGGAGCGGAGACACCGGAAGCCTTCACCGGAGAGGAGAGGGGAAAAGAGGGCCCAGGAGCAGAGGGGACACGGCGGGTGGCGGGAGGAGAGGGAGAGGAGGGAGGAGGCTGGCAGGAGGGGTGAGGGGCATGGCAGATCCCGGGAAGAGGGGCCCGAGGGGGGCAGATCCCGGGACCGTGGGGCCAGGGAACCCCACTCCCGGCACGGGGAGCAGCGGGGCTCTGCCCGGGGCTCCACCCGCAGCTGAGGAGAGTCCCCCTGCCCCAAAACCCCTGGGGAGGGGGCACGGCACCCACACCCTTCCCTCGGGACTGTGGTTTCTCCTCCAGCCCTGGTGCCTCGTGGGGCTTCCCGGGACACCACGGCACGGTTGGGGGTCACGGGACTGCTCTGTGCCCCCCAAAGCCCCCGGTCCCGGGGCTGTTCTGTCACCGCGGGCTGGATTTGGGTCTAGACCTCCCCACCCACACACGCACATCTGGCTGGGCAGTGGGTCCCAGCGCTGCACTGTTCGTTTTGGTATAAATAAACCTGGTTTGGGTGTATTTTTTATAATAAAAGTGAGCTGTGGAGCAGCGTTTCCCTCCGGTACCGGCACTGTGCCACGGTGATCTTCCCCATCCAACCCAGAACCTGCGGGGGTGATGGGGTGGAACCGGGTGGTGGGGGCGGGAAGTGCAGAGATCCGGGTTTAGCCACACAAAACACCACCTCCCGCCAGGATCCGGGATGGGGCCCGGTACCGGGCCAGCTTCCCCACACCGGGATCGGGGCACGGGGCCGGTTTGCCCCGGGGGGCAGCGGGGGGGGGTGTCATGGCGATGGGGGGGGCGGACTCCGGTACCGCCAGGCCCGGCGGGGCAACCGGTGCTGGCAGGGGGCGCTGTCCGGCGGGGTCCCGGTGCCGGCAGGGGGCGCTGCCCGGTACGCCCCCTAGCGTTTCCGGTGCGTCCCGGCGCGGCCCCGCCCCGCCATGCCATGTCCGCGCTCAACTGGAAACCCTTCGTCTATGGCGGACTCGCCTCCATCGTGGCCGAGTTCGGTGAGGAGGCGGCGGCGGGGAGGAGAGCTGAGGGGGTGGGTGGTGTGGAGGGGAACCGGGAGGGCCGGGCCGGGCCGGGTCGGGTCGCTGAGGGCCGCTCTCCCCACAGGCACCTTCCCCGTGGACCTGACCAAGACGCGGCTGCAGGTGCAGGGTCAGAGCACCGATGCCCGGTTCCGTGAGGTCCGGTACCGCGGCATGTTCCACGCCCTCTTCCGCATCTGCCGGGAGGAGGGCGGCCGCGCCCTCTACTCGGGGTAAGCATCGGACCGGGACCGGAACCGGAACCGGACCCCTCGGTCCCCCTCACCGGGTCCCCCTCCCTGCTCGCCCCCTCCCCTCCTACACCCGCCCCGGGTCCCCTCCCCGCCCTCCCGTTTCCCCCCCCTGCCCGCCCCGGTCCCTCCCATCGCCCATCCCGGTTCCGGTCCCCGCGTTCCCGGCCCGTGGCCGTCCCGGGGCTGCAGCCGCCGGGTCAGTGTCCGTGTCCGTGTCCCCTCCCCAGGATCGCCCCCGCGCTGCTCCGGCAGGCGTCCTACGGCACCATCAAGATCGGGATCTACCAGAGCCTGAAGCGGCTGTTCGTGGATCGGATGGAAGGTGGGTGGGTGGGTGGGTGCTGGAGGGGGCACAGTGACGTGGGACCCCCCCAGGCTCTCTGCTCCGCGTGGTTTTGCTCATCCCTTCCTCTGCCCCCCCAGCTGTGGATCGGGGCGGTTCTGCCGGGTCTGTAGCAGCCAGGAGAGGTTTTGGTGCAGCTCTCGGGTGCCTGGCACTGCCCGCAGCCCCCAGCAGCCCCCTCCCCCTGCCCTTAGCCCTGCGCTGTCACCTCGGAGCCAAAAATCCCCAAAATCTGGGGCATCGCTGCCCCAGGCTCCTCTCTGCTCCTGATCAGCCCCAGGGAAGAGCTCCACGTGCTGCAGCCTCTCCAGCCCTGGGATCCAGCTCCTGAGCGTTTGTGTCCTGCAGGCCTGGGCAGGCAGTGGCCTGGTCTCCTCGGGGAAGTGCTGGGGTCAGTACCTGCCAGGGGTTCTGCCTTGTCCCAACATAACCATCACCCTAACCATGGGCCTGGGAGCCTCGGGCCGTGCTGCCCACCCCCCAGAACTAACTGCACCTAACAGCTCTCTGCCTGGGTCACCCGGGCTCTCTGTGTTCTGAGCATGGCCCAGCTGGGGCTCCTGAGCAGAACCAGTTGGTGGCAGCTTTCAGGAGGTCCCTCTCTGTCTCCCTCTTTCCTGGCTTATTTCTCTCCGTTATGAGAAATGCATCACTGGAGGCTGAAATCTCAGATGATTGTTCAAAATTGTCACATGTCACAGGCTTTCCCGTTCCCAAACCAGCCAGACCCATCAGCAGCACCCTCTGAGAGCTCCTGGCTGAGCATTTCAGAGCGGGTGTGGGGAGCTGAGCCAGGAGCTGGTGGCACCTGGGGCAGCCTCACCTCACTCCCTCTGACTGGCCCTGAGTTTCTCTGCTCTGCCTGGAGCCTCCTACCCGCTCGGTGCCAGCTCTGCACCTTCCCTGGGGCTCCTCAGGCTCTGACTTTTCTTTCCTTGGTTGCAGATGAAACGTTGCTCATCAACGTCATCTGTGGTGTGGTGTCTGGGGTCATCTCCTCTGCGCTTGCCAATCCCACAGATGTCCTCAAGGTGAGCCCTGGCTGCTGTCCTGCCTGGGGTACGGAGTCAGCAGAGCCCGGGGGGCAGCCTGCTCCCCTTCCTGCCCTCTGTGGCCTTGCTGGGGGGTCAGGGCCCCTCTGCTCTGAGCACAGGGAGCCTGCAGATCTGCCCCACGCTCCTCCCTGGGTGGATCAACCTTCTCAGAGCAGGAGGACCTTGCCTGTCCCTCCTCTGTCTTGGATGAGTTTTGCCCTCTGGGTTTTGCCCTCTGCTTCCCCCCCAGTGCTGTCCCTGCTCCCTCACCACTGGCTGCCTGCTTTGCCAGCTCTGGGTTCCCCTGCTGTTCTTTCTCCCAGCAGACTCTCCCCTCTCTTGCAGATCCGCATGCAGGCTCAGGGCAGTTTGTTCCAGGGTGGGATGATCGGCAGCTTCATCGACATCTACCAGCAGGAGGGCACCCGGGGGCTCTGGAGGGTGAGCACCAGTGATGGAAGCCCTGCCAGCAGCAGCACTGACACCTCCCTCCCTCAGCAGGGCAGCTCTTGAGGAGAGCTCTGAGCCACGGGGAGTAGCCAGGTTCTGCTCCTGGCTACCAGGCAGCCATGTTGGTCCCCACCCTACCCGGTCCTAGACCCCTTGGGACCCTCTGAGCATGGCAGGGGTAGGACAGAGCAGTGGCTCTGGGGGCAGCTGCAGGGGACAGGGGCTGGGTTGTCAGCAAAGGCCCCAGAGGAGGCTGGGGTGGTGCTGTGCCTCAGGCAGCAGCTTGTGAGCGGGGTCTCTGCTCTGCAGGGGGTTGTGCCAACAGCTCAGAGAGCTGCCATTGTGGTTGGGGTGGAGCTGCCCGTCTACGACATCACCAAGAAGCACTTGATTGTGTCAGGCCTGATGGGGGACACCATCTTTGCCCACTTCGTGTGAGTATTTCCTGCTGCTGCTGCTGCTGCTGCTGCTCTGCTTGCTAGGCTGGGCAAGGTGGGATTTGGAGCTCTGGAGCTGCAGAGGACAGGCTTGGCTCTTCTGAGGGATGTGCTGTGGAGGCTGGCAAGTATCCCCAGAGAGACTGCCTGGGGAAGGAGCCTGGTAGGGAGCCTGTGGGGACGTGAAATGCCAGCTTGGTCTCAGCTGAATGCTGCCCAGAGGTGCTGCTGCTCCCTCCTGCCTCGAGCACGGCTCCTGCAGCTGCCCTCTGCTCCCGGGTGCCTTTCATTGGATGCAGGAGGGATGCTCTCTCTCCTGCCGGTGTCTCAGTGTGTCTGGGCCGTGTTCAGAGCTGTTCCTCCTCTCTTTTGGTGCGTGAGCAGCTCCAGTTTCACCTGTGGGCTGGCGGGGGCCATCGCATCCAACCCCGTGGACGTGGTGCGGACGCGGATGATGAACCAGCGGGCGATCGTGGGCAGCACGGAGCTCTACAGGGGCACCCTGGATGGGCTGCTGAAGGTGAGGGGGGGCAGGGCCCTCTTTCGAGGAGGCAGAGCTCAACACCACTGACAGAGCAGCCAGGTTCCACAGCGACAGGACCTGGTGGTCAGTGAGTGTTTGAAGAGGCCCAGTCCCTGTCCTGGGGTAGCTGTCAGCTTGAGCATCCTCCCGAGCTGGGACCAGCCTTTGGTGGCAGTGCAGTGTAAATGGGTTCCTGTTCTGTGCCTGACACCTCACAAGCCTGACCTGCACCTCCTGCAGCAGGGGTGAAGGTCCCTTGTGTCACATTAGGGAGATGGGCAGAGCATGGCCCTGCTGTGCCTCATCACCCATCTGTCTCTTCTCTCCTCCCAGACGTGGAAGAGTGAGGGTTTCTCTGCCCTCTATAAAGGTTTCTGGCCCAACTGGCTTCGGCTGGGACCCTGGAACATCATTGTATCCTTCAGTCTGCTGCTGGGGGGGGGGGGGGGCTGGGAGCCAGGCTGTGCAGGGCTCAGCCCCCCAGTCCTGCTGGGACAGACACAGGAGGGTTCCAGTGGCTGGGAGTGCTGCTGCTGGCAGCTGGGGGGTGGTCAGCACAGGGGTCTGGGGTGTTTTGCTGCTCACGTGCTTGGCCTGAGCCCCCTCCTCTGGCCCGAGCTCTGGGGGTGCTGTGGTTCCTGATCAGCTCCTGTGTCCCTTGGAGTCTCCTGCTGCTCCCAGGTGGGTGCTGAGCTGCTCTGTGGAGCCAGCACTGCTGCCCTCTGGAATGGGCTCCGTGGTTTATTTTGAAGAAGCTTGGGATTGGGGCCACCTGCCTTTCTCAGGGCTCTAGGTGAGCCCGGGCCAGCTTGCTGCTGGGTCAGCCTTTTCCTTTCCCTGGCAGCCCTTGTCGCACACCTCTCCTCTCCCAGTGCAGCCCAGTTGGTGCTGCTGCAGAAGGGGCTTCTGGTTGTGACAGCAGGCACTGCCTGAGGAGCTTGTTGCACTTTCCTTGACCTTCCTGCCCTCCAGTTTTTTATCACTTACGAGCAGCTGAAGCGCCTTCCCTTCTGAGGGCAGCAGGGAGGTGCTGCAGGGCCCCCAGCCCTGCTGAGGGACCCCAGCCCTGCTCCAGCCTCCCCTCCATCTCACCGCCTGTCTGTGTCTTGGTACCTGTGGGTCTGGGCTCTCCCCTTCCCCAAATGCATGATCCCTGCAGCATGGGCTGGCTGGTGCTGCCTGGGGTTGGGGTGCTGTCCCCCTGCCCCGGGGAGGTGTTTGGGTGTGCCAGGGGCTGGGCCTGGAGCGATATCTTCTGTGAAGATCCCTGCATTCCTGTGGCCTTCTGGTGCAGCTGTGGAGGGGCTCGGGTGGGGAGGGGGTGGGTGCCTCTCGTGTGTTCTTGCAGAAGTGTAACCTCATTAAATTATTTATTGACTGGAGGAGGGCTGCAGTGTGTGTCTGTGCAGATTGACTGTTCCAGAGCAGATGGTGGAGCTGCCCTTGGTGAGAATGTGTATACATTCACTCTATATGCATCTTATTCCCCATATCTGTGTGTGTGTATATATATAAATGTAGGTACATAACACCAATCTTTAGGAATCATGGCAATAGGAACGTTTATCAGCCGGATTGTCACAAAATGACACCGGTGCACTCTGGGCTCAGTTTTGCAAAGCCTCAGCCTCCTCCCCTCCTGTCACTGCAGCTGCTGGGATGGGGCCACGGGAGCACCCGCGGAGGTTTCTGCTGACACAGGGCTGTGGCAGCCATGGGCTCGGGTGTTCTGCTCCTCGGGTGTGCGTGTGACCGGGCTGGGGCCCGCCCGGTGTTTCCCATCCCGGGAGGCAGGAGGAGGCTGGCACCGGGGTTACGGGAGGGGAAGGGACGGAGCAGCCCTGGGGACATCGCCCCCTCTGCGGAGCCTCAGGGAAGGGTCACTAGTGACGTCATTTCACTGATCGGTAAAATGAGTGCGTGACGTCACGACAGCCCGGGAACGGAGCCGCACCGGGGTTCACCACGGTCCCGGCATGCTCTGCGGCACGGCACGGCCCGCCCCCCGGCGCGGGGTCAGCCAATGGGAGGGGTCAGCCGATGGGCGGTGCCAGCCAATGGGAGGAGTCAGCCAATGGGCGGTGTCAGCCAATGGGCGGTGTCAGCCAATGGGAGGTGTCAGCCAATGGGAGGTGTCAGCCAATGGGCGGTGCCAGCCAATGGGAGGTGTCAGCCAATGGGCGGTGCCAGCCAATGGGCGGTGCCAGCCAATGGGAGGTGTCAGCCAATGGGCGGTGTCAGCCAATGGGCGGTGCCAGCCAATGGGAGGTGTCAGCCAATGGGCGGTGCCAGCCAATGGGCAGGCGCGGTGGGCGGGGCGGGCGCTCCATGATGGCGGCGGCGCGGTCGGTGGGTTCGGTTCGGTGAGTGCGGGCCCGGGGCGGGAGAACCGCGGGGAGGGGAGGGGAGAGCGGTGAGTGCGGTCCCGGGCGGGGCTGCCCCTCCCCTCCCTCCTCGCTCCGTGCGGGGCCGTGCGGGCCCCGAGCGCCTCGTGGGGCCGGACCGGAGCGCGGTTCTGTTCTGCGGGTGGTTCCGGCCCGGTCCATCCCGCCTGGCGAGCGGGGGGGCGGCAGCGGGGGCTCGGGGTGTCCACTCCTGTGCCCCTGCTCTGCAGAGCTTCACCCCTGGTCGTGAACCGGGCCGAACCGGGCCGGGGTGGGTGTGAGCTGTCCCGGGTGTGCCTAGCCCGGGGAGGTGCCGCCTGCCCGGTGTGTCCCCAGGGCCTCTCCCGAGCGGGGCTCTGCCCGGTGCTGCCCGGCCCGCCCAGGCAGCTGGGTTGCGTTCGGGTGTGCCGGTACCGGTACCGCGGCCGTGCCTCTCTGCACGCCGCTCCTGGGCTGTGACCCGCAGGCACCGCAGTCCCGTCCGTGATCCCTGACCCCAGCGCTGCCCCCGCTCTCTGTCTGCTGCTGTCTCTGAGGTTCGGCTCCGGTGCCGGCCCGGGGGTGCCGGTCCTGGGCTCCTCGGTCCCCACCCTTCCCGCCTCCCCAGCCCCCCCTGCACAGCTCCCGGGTCAGGCGCTGGGCAGCAAAGCCCCCCCCAGCCCCCCCTCTTGACCCCCCCCCCCTCTAGTCGGGCCCCCTCCTCCCTTTTGCTCCCCCCCCTTTAGCCCCCTTCCTTTTAGCCCCCCCCCTCCTCACCCCCTGCCCACCCGCTGCCCCCGGGGGCTTTCTGTCCCCCCTGCCCCTCAGGCCCAGGCTCCTGGTGCCGGTGCCGGTGCTGGTGCCGGTGCTGGTGGGAGCTGCGGGCTCAGTCCCAGCTGCTGTCAGGTCGGGTTTCTTGGGTTCTGGCCATGGTTTTGGTGTGGGTGACTTGAGCTCTCCGAGGAGGGGAAGCTCAGTCTCTGAGGAATTCCCAGGGTAAGGTGTTGCTGCAGAGGCATTCCCAGCACCTTCCAGAGAGGGTGTGAGATTGCTCCACTAATCCCACACTTTCCTGCCGAGATTCCCCCCCTCTCCCTCTCCTTGGTCCAGGTGTTTGCACTGGGGTTGTGCAGTGACCCTGATGGCAGCTCTGCTGCACTTTGCTTTGGCATTTCCCTCTTTTTTTTTTTTTTTTTTTTTTTTCTTTTTTTCCCCTTTTCATTTGTTTCTCCAGTGGGTCTCTGCAGTTTGTCCTCTTTCCCTTTTCCTGGTGGGTTTCTCCTCCCAGCCTTTCACAAATGTATTTCTGACACCCTGAGCTTTTCTGAAGCAATAGGAATTTCTCTCTGGGCCGTGTGGGGCTGGCAGGATGGGGGGGAATGTGCCCAAGGAGCTGCCTGGGGACAGCAATGTCCCCTCTGAGCTCTCTCCCCAGGTGACAGAGGACAAGCTGCTTGTCCCCTGTAAGCCCTGTGCTGGCACAGAACCCTTCCTGGGTGTTGTGTGGGGAGGGAAGGGGGCTTGGCAGTCGTGTCAGTGTCCCAGAAAAGCCCTGTGGAGAGTTTATTGGTTTGGGGTGCTGGTTGGGTCGGTGGGGTCTGTGCTGTGCCTCAAGGCCGTGTTTGCAGGGTCACAGAGGAGAGGGACTCCTTGTGTCTCCGTTTTTCCTCCCTGGCCCCTGCCAGGACCAGGAGCTCTCCTGGATGGGGTTCCCTGTCTGAGCCCAGCTGCCAGGTGGGCACAGGGAGTGCCCCTTGCCACTGGGGATTACCAGAATGCCAGCTCCCCGTGCCCAGGCAGCTCAGCCCGGGCATGCAGACAGGGTTTGTTCCAGTGCCTGCCAGCTCTGGGCAGCAGGATGCCTGAAATCCCTGCCACATTCAGCTCTCCTGGCTGCTAATCTCCCCCTGCTCCTCCACCTCCAGCCCGGGCTGAGACTGATGGTGACACCTGCAGCTGCCCCTGGCCAGCCCCAGCCCCTGCCCTGCCTGCCCACAGTGCCCTGGCTGCTGCTCCTCTCCTGAGCACCCAACTTGCCTCTTGTGGAGCTGGCAGGGGAGCTGCTGCCAGCCTGGGGGCTCAGCCCCGGGCTCCTGTCTCTGGGGGTGACAGAAGGGGCTGAGATCCTGAGCTGTGGTCAGCATCCTGCCATGTTCCTGGTGCCATACACAGGTAAAACGTGTGGGTTTGGGTGCTCGTCCCACCCTCAGAGCCTTGGTTATCCCTCTGCTCTCCCCTCCTTGCTCTTTGCTCTGTGGCTGCTCTGTGCTGCTCCTGGAGTCTTCCCTGGGAGCAGGCTGTGTGTGTGCTCAGCTGGCAGATTGGGTCCTGGACTCCACTTGATTTCTAAATTGCATTTTTTACCGTGCAGAAAAGGCAAAGGGACCCCAGCTCGGGCTGGGCAGGGCTCACTTCTTGTGTTTGTCAGTGCTGGCAGAAGGAAAATCTGTATTTATAGCAAAGCCTGTGTCAGCCCATAGCTGGAGTTCCTCTGGATGCTGGGTAGGAGGGAGGCTTGGGGAGTGGGCAGGGTCTCTGGGGGTGTCTGAAGTGAAAATCAAAATGCTCTTAACTGTGTGAAGGTGTCAGGGGACCTGGTACTGGCTTTATTTATTTTTTTTTTTCTTTTTCTTTGAGCTACTGGGATGAGATTTGTGTTCCTGGTTTTTATGAACTGGCTGGGAGGCAATCACACTGCCTGGGTGTCCAGCCAGCAGCAGAGGGAGGGTCCCACCAGTGTGTGTTCCCCCCTCCTGCCCTGGCTGGGCTGCTGCCTGTGCCTCCAGAGCAGTGCCATGGTACAGGACCCCCTGAGGGGAGGTACTTCCCTTGATTTATACCTGGGACACGGAGACCTTTCCTGCCTCCCCAGCCCCTTTATGAACGTGTTCTGTGGAAGGTTCAGCTGCATCTGGTACCAGCAGGGCCCTGGATCAGTGCCTGCCCCAGGGAGCAGCAGGGCTGTCCTGGCATCCCCCCCAGGGGTGAGGACCACCCCCAGCAGCTGCTGCTGCCCAGGGCCTGCTGAGCCCAGGGGCTCATTTCCTGCTCACCTTTGAGCATCTTCACTCTTTTATCCTGATTCCTTTTCCTAGTGAGGAATCTTCTCCTCCAGGCTGCTCCTGATACAGCTGTGTGGTCCCTGCTGGGGGAGGAGGAGGAAGAGGAGGAGGAGAAGGAGGAGGAGGAGGACGACAGACACCTCCAGCTCCCCTCTGACACTGCAGTGAGTGGGGGTTCTCCTCCTCCTCCTCTCCCCTTGTTTTCTCCACTGAAATCTGCTGATTTCTGCCTTCCCTGCCTGGCTCTCCACAGAGCTGAGTGAAAGCCTGAGGCTTGTTCCTGGCCTGGTGGTCCCTTCCTGAGCCCAAAATAGCCAGGGATGCTGAGTTAAGGTCAGCAGGGAGGAACAGTGCTTGTGCTCACGTCTCCTGGCCGTGGTGGCTGATCCTGCCAGCTCCTCTCCTGCTCCTGCTCTGCTCCCAGGGGACAGCTTCCCTGCAGCTTCAGCCTTCCCTGCCTGTTCCTGCTGGGATGTGCCTGGAGCTGGAGCTGCAATGGCAGAAGAGGTTCTGGTTCTGCGAGGTGGCTGCTCTCCATGGGTGTAGGGTTTGTAGGGTTTGTAGGGTGGGAGCTCTGCCCTAAGCAGGAGTTTCTTACTCTGCAGTGCATTGCAGCTCTCCTCTCTGCCTTGCTTTAATTCTTGGAGCAAACTCTGTGCTGCAGGAGGGCAGTGGGCAGGGTGAGCACTTCTTGTGCTTGGGACCATGAGGTTGGACCTGGGCTCCTGGTAGTGGTGACTTCATCACACCCTGCATGCTCACCCTGAGCATTAATCTGACACCATGGACCTGTACCAGCACAAAAAATATTGCAGCATTCGTGCCTGGGGGTCATGTGTTGCATCTGCTGGAGACCATATCTGGTTACATCTGATGGGGAGCCCGTAAATAATAAACATTTGGGGAGTGGGATGGCTGTGCAGGGCTGGAGCAAGTCCACAGCCTGTTCCCCTGGGAGCATCTGCTTTGTCTTTAAGGTGCTTTTTTTGGGTTTGCCCCAGACCTCTCCTCCTCTGTGGGACAGCAGGGCACCCAGCCTGGGGGGCACCCAGCCTGGGGGGCACCCAGCTCTGCAGGTGCTGCAGTGCCTGGCTGTGGGTGGCTGTGGGGCTGTCTGATGGTGCTGAGGGTGTGTGTGTGCCTGCAGAGGAGCAGGCCCTCTGCAGGTGGGTGTTGGGGTGATGTGTGTCAGCTCTCTGGGGTTGGTTGGTGCTGAGGCTCTATTTATAATCTGCTGCATTTGAAATTTGCTTTCCCTTGCCCTGGTGAACACTTTGGGGTGTTTAAGAAACAGCACTGTAGGCATCTGGTGGCCCCAGGCATGACATCTTGTTGCCAGCTGAACAGTACTTATTTTTTTGGCTTCTTGTATTCTCGCCTTTCAGCAGCTCAGGGAGTTTCTGGGAAGTGGGATCCTCCAGAACACCGTGGCTGGAGGAGGGTTTGGTCCAAACCCCTCAGCCCCTTGGTGCTTTGAGACAGCACAGTTCTCATTCCTGGAGTTGTGCTGATTGCCCTCTGGGGCACACAGGCATCTCTTGGCTGAACTGTGGCTGCTTTTATCCTTTTAGTGGCTCCACAGAAGTATTTATTTGGTGCTTTGTTGTTTGTTCTGCATTGGCTGATCAGAGTTTGCTGAGGCAGAGGAAAATCAGAGTGTGTTGGAGTGTTCCTCTGCTCTGGCATCCTGCAGTGCTGGATGTGGCAGGAGGGCTGGTGGGGGTGCTGGGGGCTGGTGGGGGTGCTGGGGGCTGGTGGGGGTGCTGGGGGATGAAGTGCTGGGCAGCAGGAGCACCCTCTGGGGGTGACATTCTGCAGTGGTGCCAGTGTCACCCTCCCCCAGGGCTCATGCCTTGGGGACACCTCCCTTCAGTGCTGCCACCCCAGCAGTGTCAGGGCAGTCACTGGCTGTGTTTTCCTCCCCAGGCTTCCCCCCTCTCTCCTTTGAGCCCTCCAGCAGCAGCCCCGACAGCCCAGCCCAGGATGGGAGCCCCCCGGGCAGCCAGAGGAGGAGAGCAAAGCTTCCTCCAGGTGAGCAGCGTGGCAGCTGGGGGCTGGGCACTGAGGGGGTGTCCCCGTGGGCCTGGGGGGGACGTGGTGGTGCTGTGGTTCTGTGCTGAGGTGTGGGCTGGTGGTTCTGGCAGCCAGACCCGGGCCCTGGTTCTGTGCTTGCAGGGGCTTTGGGGGAGTGCTCACGGCTGTTGCTCTGCAAAACAAAAGCAGCCTCTGTGGTCTTTATTTATTTTTTAAGCATTGTGGAATCTCTGCACCATCCCAGTAGATTTATCCTTTTTTTTTTTTTTTTTTTTTTTTTTTTTTTCCTGAGTGGGCAATAGCTCAGTCCCCAGCCTGTTCCCCTGGGAGCATCTGCTTTGTCTTTAAGGTGCTTTTTTTGGGTTTGCCCCACACCTCTTCTCCTCTGTGGGACAGCAGAGCACCCAGCTTGGGGGGCACCCAGCTCTGCAGGTGTTGCAGTGCCTGGCTGGGGGTGGCTGTGTCTGATGGTGCTGGCCCGGAGGAGCTGGGAGCTTTTTCCTGTTAGGTTGAGATCTGGGTTTGGATGCTGATGCTGCAGAGCCTTGCTGGGCAATGTAGGTCCTGCAGGATTGAGCTGCTGATCCCTTCCTCTCCTCTCAGCAGATGGTGGCACAGATCTGAGTCTGGACTCCATTCCGATGGGATTGCCAATGTCAGACCCAACCGCCTGGGCCACAGCCATGAACAACCTGGGGATGGCTCCCATGGGCATGACAGGACAGCCCCTCCTGCCTGGTATGGGGTTCCCTGGGCTCTGCACACCCCTGCTTTCCAGCCTCTCCTTGGGAAGAACCGGGTTTAGTTGGGTCAGACAAACAAAAAGCATGAATGGGCCCCGTTTGAAATGCATTAGTGCCTGTCAGTGGTTTGTGCAGAGGCTGCTCTGGGATGTCAGAGGAAATGAGAAGACATTGGGGTTTGGTGCAAACAATGGTTACTGTGAGCTACCTGAAGATATTCTGCAGTGGGCCAGCAGGGGAGGGTCCCACACGGAGCTCAGGAACGTGTGACATCAAGTGACATGTTATTCTAGCTGGACTAGAGCTGTGTGGAAGGAAGGATGGGAGGGAGATAAATAGGAAAGCAAGAGGGCAGTAAAATGGATATGGCAGAAATTAATGGAGGTTTCTGCTCCAGAAATGACCACCCTGCAGTCTGGATGGGCATGGTTGAGTCATCCCAGCCAGTATTTGTTACAGAGCTCCTGTAGGAACAGACTGGGCTCTGCTTGGTTTCTCAGCAGTGCAGGAAGCCTGAGCATCAAAATCCTGACACGAAATCAGTGGTTTGGTGCTTTACTGCACTGAGCACTTGAGAAGGATGCTGTTTCCTGCCTGAATCACATTGCCTGCTCACCTGGGGAGGGAGCAGCTGTGTTGGCAGCACCTTGCAGTCCCACTTCTGCTCTTGTGGAATTCTCCAGAATTACAGAATGTGAAGGGACTGAGTTTAGAGCCACTCTGCAACTCCTGAGCATGCACACATTGCTTCCCCAATATTTGCAACTGAACAAGCAGGTGCTGTATGAGTCCAAAGCATTGCCTGACTGAGTCCTGTGTCCTCTTCCCTGTTTAGATTTTGACCCTGCTCTTGGGATGATGACTGGGATCCCTCCCATCAACCCCATGATGCCAGGCTTGGGGATAGTCCCCCCTCCCATCCCTCCGGACATGCCTGCTGCCAAGGAGATCATTCACTGCAAAAGCTGCACTCTCTTCCCACCCAACCCACGTCAGTGCCTGTTGATGGTTCCTCCTGTTCTGCCTGTCTGTGTAGGAATAGCTGTGTGTGTGTGTGTGTGTACATATAGATGTATTTATAGAAAAAGAAGTGTGTGAGAGAAGAGCCACTATAATGCTCTGGGGCAAGTCAGTGTGACAGCTGCTGGCAAGCAGGTGACAGTGACTCTTGTCACTGCATGTTTGCCATGGCAGTAAATGGCCTTTCTGGTGACTAAATGGGTCAGGGCTGGGAAACCAAGTGTTCCAGTCCTGGGATGTTTGAACTCTCATCTCCACAGCCTGACTCCTGCCTGTATCCTCTAAGGCTTTGCAGACATCTGCAGAGCTTTTGGAGGTCAGGGGGCTGGTGTGTGCTCAGTCTGTGCTCTGGGCTTTGCAGAATGTGGTGGAAGGAGAGGAAAGGCAGTTGGAAATAAGGCAGAAAACTTCATAAGGAATAAGGTTTGAAATTCTTAGAAGAATAAAGAATTTTTATTCTTGGAAGCCAGGAAGGTGTGGACACCCTCAGGAGGGGTGGGCAGATGAAAGGAACGGGTGCTGACAAACCCAAACCCAACCCAAGTGATCTCTCCTGCTCTCTTCAGACCTTCCCCCTCCAGCCACCAGGGAGAGGCCCCCCGGGTGCAAGACAGTGTTTGTGGGGGGTCTGCCTGAGAACGGGACAGAGCAGATCATCATGGAGGTGTTTGAGCAGTGTGGGGAAGTCATCGCCATCCGCAAGGGCAAAAAGAATTTCTGCCACATCCGCTTTGCTGAGGAGTTCATGGTGGACAAGGCCCTCTACCTCTCAGGTGAGTGTCTGGGCAGCTCAGGAGGTGGTGGCACAGTCAGACCTGCTTGGCTTTGCTGCCATTCATAGAATCATAGAATGGGCTGGGCTGGAAGGGACCTCAGAGCTCATCAAGTCCAACCCTTGATCCACTCCCCCCGTGGTTCCCAGCCCATGGCACTGAGTGCCACATCCAGGCTCTTTTGAAATATCTCCAGGGATGGAGAATCCACCCCTTCCCTGGGCAGCCCATTCCAATGCCTGATCACCCTCTCAGTAAAGAAATTCTTTCTAACGTCCAACCTAAACCTCCCCTGGCACAACTTGAGACCTCTTGTGCCCTCTTGTCTTGCTGAGAGTTGCCTGGGAAAAGAGCCCAACCCCCCCCTGGCTCCAACCTCCTTTCAGGGAGTTGTAGAGAGTGATGAGGTCTCCCCTGAGCCTCCTCTTCTCCAGCCTCAACACCCCCAGCTCCCTCAGCCTCTCCTCATAGGATCTGTGCTCGAGTCCCTTCACCAGCCCAGTTGCCTCCTTTGGACCTGCTCCAGCACCTCAATCTCCTTCCTGAGCTGAGGGGCCCAGAACTGGACACAGACCCCATTGGAGGGGTTGCCTGCTGTTCTTTTTCTGCTGCTGTTGCTTTCCTGCTTAAATACTCAAAACCAAGTCCTGCTGGGAGAGAGAGCAGTGCTGGTACCTGGGGTGCTGCAGACCTCCGCAAAACATTGGGATGGGACTGAGTCCATCCCTCTCTTACCTGGAGAAATGTCCAGCAGCTGATGCTCGAGGGTCCCACTGCCATCCGTGTGTGCAGAGCTGGGTTTGGTCCCACAGCCCGAGGACGTGGGGGTGTTCTGGGGAGGCAAAGCCCTGTCAGCTCTGGCTGTGATGTGCAGAGCAGCGCCAGGAGCAGCTCTGCCCTCGGCTCTCTGCACGGGGCTGTCTGGCTCTGTCGGCTGGAGAGCTGTGCCCAGGGTCAGTCACCTGCCCTCCCTGCCAGGCTACCGCATCAGGCTGGGCTCCAGCACTGACAAGAAGGACACGGGGAGGCTGCACGTGGACTTTGCCCAGGCTCGGGATGATCTCTACGAGTGGGAGTGCAAGCAGCGGATGCTGGCACGGGAGGAGCGGCACCGGCGGCGCCTGGAGGAGGATCGCTTCCGAGCCCCCTCCCCACCCCCTGTGGTCCACTACTCCGACCACGAGTGCAGTGTGGTGGCTGAGAAACTGAAAGGTAAGGGGGTCTGCAGGCCACGGCCACCCTTCTGTGCAGGTGCTGGGGCAGAGGTTTGTGTTCTCCAGTTGTCTTCCTGCTGAACGGGAATGATGGTGCCTCTGAACTTACTGAGCCCCCAGCCTCACACAGCAGCTGTCCCAGCCGTTTTTATTCATAGGTGTCAAATCAAACCCATACATGAGTACAGTGGTTTCTTCCAAACTGTTTGTGTTTAGGTTGAAAGGTCTAGTGTAAGTCCTCAGACCTCCCTTGAAGCCTAAGCCCCGTGCATGGCCTGTTCCTTTGGAGCTGGAGGGAATTTTCTGTCATAGAAGTGGACATCTGGACAGGCATGGGAAGTTTTGCCCCTGGTTTCCAGCAGTTGGTCCTTCTCCTTGGCAGAGGGTTTGCTCCATCAGCTTGGTGTTAGCATCTCCTTGCTTTCCAGAAGCCTTTTATTCACATAATACCATGGTGGCTGCAAGATCTGTGATTAGCCACCAGCCCAGAGCACGTTCCCTGTTGGAAGAGAGCAGTTCAGCAGCGCCAGGGAGAAGTTCTCAAAGCTGTGCTTCTCATGTGTAAAGGTGCCTGTGTCCTTGCTGCAGATGAAACAAAGTTCTTGGAAGCCATACAGACCTTGCTGACCTGGATAGAGCGTGGAGAGGTGAACAGGAGGACAGCCAACAACTTCTACTCCATGATCCAGTCGGCCAACAGTCACGTTCGCAGACTGGTGAATGAGAAAGCAGCTCATGAGAAAGAGATGGAGGAAGCTAAAGACAAGTTCAAACTGGCTCTCTCAGGGATTCTGGTTCAGTGTGAGTAGTGTTTGCACACTCGGTGTTGCTTGTCTGTTGCTGTAGGGAAAATGATTTAATTTCTAGGGTCTGGAAGGGCCCTGCAAAAAGGGCTCCAGGAAAAGCAGCAGCAGTGGCTCCTGTGCAGCTGCAGTTAACCTACAAGTGTAGATCAGAGTTTCTGGTGGTGCTTTCTATTGGAGTAAGGGTCCGTGTGTGGGGGGAGCAGAGAATGAATGCTTCTTTTTTTTAACTCTCTAATTATAGTCTATTAGTAGTTCTCTCATCTTTTTCACCTCCACTTCTGTGCACACAAGGTAAGTTCTGGTAATCTGGTGCCTCAGCGAGGTGTGCAGGATTTATTCACCAAAGGTAGGATGCAGCAGAGTGTTCCCAACACCCCGTTCTCACTCACACCTGAAAGCCTGGTGCAGAGCAGCATTTCCACCCTGGGTCTTTCAAATCCCAGTTCTTCACTGAACCTTGAAATCAAGGAAGAGGCACGGGCTCTGTTAGTTCTGAGATGTGATTTGTTCCTCAAACCCTTCACTGCCTCTTACACTCCTCTTCTTCAGTTAAGTCTTAACTTTTCAGAGTACATTCTTAACTTTTGGTTTTTTATTCAATAATTTTGGCTGTTATTTGTTTGATACTTTATTATTACTATTTTTAATGTTATGTTTTTAAAAATTCCATTCATGGTAAAAAATGCAGGCACACAGTCCAGAGGGGAATCCAGTGAGCACTGCAGAGTAAGTAGCAACAGAGAGCAGTGTGAAACTCTGCTCTGTAAATCACCCACTGGTTTCTCAGCCACTCTTGGGTTACTCTAACCAGCAGAGAGCTGATATTTTTTTGTTAGAATTACAGCTGCTACAACATCACAAGTGTAAAATCAGGTAGATGTGCTGTCTGCTGCTGGGTGAGCTCTCGCCCTAGGAGAGGCACATTGTATTTCTAAAAAGCTCTGCAAATTTTCTAGAAAAAATACTTTAGAAGGAGTAAACCCCAGGAACAACAAAAGAAAAAGTAAGCTGGTGCTGGAATCCTTTTTCTGTAGCCCACCTGAGTGGGCTGCAGTGGTGCTCAGGCCCTGCCCCCAGCAGGCAGGAGAACATCCCAAGTGCCAGCTCTCATTTGCCTCTGGGCACACTCCTGACAGCCTGGGCAGCCCTGGGCAGTGTGTTTGAGTGTTTTTCAGGTCACAGTGTGCCTGCCTCTTGGCCCCTGGGAAGCAGAGGCCGTTTCCACAGTCAGTCCTTCCTCTGAGCCTTGGGCACTGGGCTGGTGAAGCCCTGACTCTTCTTTCCAGGCACAGAGTCCCTTTCCTGAGTGTAGCTGCAGCACAGTACAGTGTTATAAGAAAAGGTCAGCCAAACCACCTGCCTGATTCCACTTTTTTACTCCTTTACTCCTCTTGTTCGCCCTCTCTGGATGATATTCTGGCCTGATTTGACTGCTGATTTGATACTACAGTCGAGCAGATAGTGGCCGTGTACCATTCTGCCTCCAAACAAAAGGCTTGGGACCATTTCACGAAAGCTCAGCGTAAGAACATCAGCGTGTGGTGCAAACAAGCAGAGGTTGGTAATTTTTTTCTTGTGTTAGATCCTCCAGCACGGTCTCTTTCTTGTCAGGGTATTGATGTTAAGCTTGCACAGTGGTCACGTGGATAACACCACCTTAATTCACAGTGTGAGATGGGAATTACTCATCTCTTGTGCTGCAGGTAATGAATTTTCTCTTGGTGTTTGTGTTCCGTTGGGATCTGTATGCTGGTTGAAATTGTGCACAATCATAATAATGATAATTGATCAGTTTTCTGATGGTTTTATTCTAAAAGCAAGAGGGATTTCTAGAGAGATTTTTTTTTTTTTAAAAAAAAAAAAAGAGCAAACATCTAAGCATCATCTGAGATTGAATACTTGGTGACACTGTGAGTGAAATACAAGGTTTAGGGGTGGGGACAGGGATGGGGTTGAACCCATGGTGGAAGAAGGGATGCCACTCAAACTGCTCCTCCTGTAAGAGGAAGAATCTCTCTGTCTCATATCTGATCTAATCCAATCCTGGTGGGGTCAGGCACAAAGCTCAGGTAAAGAGAGGCTGGTAAGGGAAAGTGATGGGTGGGGGACATTTGTCCTGGAGTCTGCAATGGAATTTCTGCTGCCTTCTGCCACCTGTCCCACTGCAGAGCCTGTCCTGGTGCTTGAGGGAGGAGGTTACTGTGCTTGTGGGGAGCTACCAGGAGGGCAGAAAGCCCTGTGCTGGGTTCAGAGTTCACATCATTTCTCTCTCCCTTCCCCATGAAGGTTAATGCTCCCAGTGACAGCAGAAGTATTGTCACCCTGGCTAGGAATGGCCTTGAAGGCAAGAGCAAGAAATTGTATTTTTCTTGCTCATTAAGCATTTAAAGTAGGGTGGAGCCTGAATCAGTTTTTACCACTGACAATAAAGACTTCTTTGAAGTAGTAGGACCCAGATCTGAAGTGTAGAAAAGAATTGCTATGAAAACCACCTGCCTTTTATCCTAATCCAGGGAGACACAGCAGTGCTCAGAAACACTCTTTATTCACTGCAGGAATGTGAGCAGGTTGGAGCTGATCTTGTCATTTATGCCTCAAAAATAAGGAAAAGCAGATGCTTTCTCATCTCAGCATAACCTTAAGAAGGTTTCCAGCCTGGTGGGTTGGCAGTGTGCTGAGAATGTCAGTGTGGATGGGGCTGGAAAGGAGCTGAGCCTTTGGCAGTGGGGTCTCAGCCCTCCCCTGACTGATGTGGGGTCAGCCCCAAGGGTCTTGGCCGTGGCTCCTTCAGGTTTGGGTGAGAAATCCTGCTCTGCCTGCTAGCTGTGGGGTTTCACTTCATTTCCCTTGCTTGGAAAGCCAAGGCTGTGGGCTGCTGGACCTCATCGTGTGGCTTTGCAGAGCCCACCCAGTGCAGGCAGCAGGGAATGTGCCCTCGTGGGATGGAGAAAGGAGGCACTGGCTGAGGCTCTGCTTGCCTGGTGCTGCCCAGGAGTGCTCCTAAGACAAGTTCTTGGGCTCCCAGTTGTGGACTGGACTCAGTGCTCTCCCCATGAGCCTGCACGTCTGGGGCTTGCTTTCCAAATCCCACTGAGTCAAACCTTTCCTGGTGGCTGAAGGAGGAGCTTTGGTTTTACACCTGAGGAGCCAGGTGGAGAGTTGGGTCCAGGTCCTGCTTTGGGCCCTGGTGCTCCTCTTCTTTCCTGCTTGCTGTGGCTGGGGTGGGAGCATGCCCTCTGCTCGGAGCTCTCTGTTGGTCCAAGGTAAGTTCTCCTGGTGGGAAGAGGCTGTCAGCCCACTGGTGAGGTCTCTTCCAGGAGTTCTTGCTGCTGGGCTCAGCCTGCTGGGCTTCCCCAGCTTGGGGTCTCCTCTTGAAGAGAGCTGGACCCACAAAATGCATCTTTTTGGTGTGGAGTTTAATCCCATGGCTCAGAGCATGGGAGGAAAGCCTGGCAGAAGCTCAGGGAGTTTGCTGGGGAGGTGTGAGGCCAGGCCAGGGTTTTATTTTGGTCAGTGGTGACTTGAGATGGTTTGTCCAGGTAGTGGCAGCAGGTCTGGTGCCTGCAGGCAGCTCTGGAAGTGTGAGAGCTGGGGGGCACCATGCTGGGGAGCTGCCAGCCAGCACCTTCCCTGTGTACAACAGCTTTGCTTCTGTGTTTGGTGTCTCTGCTGTTGCTGTTGGGTGCTGGTGAGCCCTGGCCAGGCTGGCAAGCAGAGTTGATCAAAGTTTCAGGCCCTTGGAGTTAAATCTACAAGAGATTCCTAAACAAATCTTCTGTATCTTTTCCCCTGTGGCTGTGCCTGGGGTGTACAGTCTGGGGATGGAGCTGTGGTCAGTAAGTACCCAACAGCTCTGCTCTTTCCTGACCCCAAATGTGGTCTGAGGGGGGGATGGAGAGTGGAGCTGGAGGGTTTATTGATGAATAAATGATGGTCAGATGACAACTGATGACTGAATGGTAATGAAATGGTAATTAAATGGCCATGAAGCACTAACCAAGTGGTAATTAAACAGGGAGGTGGCAGTGGTCACTGCCACATCCCACACTTCCAGTAATTAAGCTGTAGCTTTAGCTTTATATGTATGTGTTGCTAGCACATAACACACTTCTTGGTGTAATGTAAAATGTAAAATACCTCTTTATAGGTATCAGATGCCAGGGGAAGGGTCTCTTGAGGGATCACCTGGAGAAGTGTCCCTGCTCCAGGAGCTCAGCAGGCTCGGGGGGCTGCAGATACCTGAAGTGTTGGGTGATGGACAAGTCAGTAACACCAGCACTGACCTGTGATAGGGACTGTCCCTGACCTAGCAGTCTGTGCCCATTTTTCCTTCATCGGTTTCCCCTTTCTTGTACCATGGAGTTGTGTTTTGCAGGCTTAGTTTTTCAGCATCTTTTTATCCCACCAGCCTGTTCCTTGTAGCCTGTATTTAGAAACCCCCCCTGCTTTCTGAACCTTAGGAAATCCGTAACATTCACAATGATGAGCTGATGGGTATTCGAAGAGAGGAGGAGATGGAAATGTCTGATGAAGAAATAGAAGATCCATCAGAGATGAAAGAAACAGAAGAATCAGGTAGAATCACTTTTTCACAGCTCGGAGCTGCTGCGTGCTGGCTGGGGCTCTTCCCCAGGGGCTCTTCCCCCTCCTCCCTCCCCCTCCAGGGTCTCTTCCCCCCCAGGGACTCCTCACCCCCATGTTTTTGAGTGCTGCTCCTGTTCTGCAGCCCTGGTGTCCCAGGTGGAAGCCCTGAAGGAGGAGAACGACAGCCTGCGCTGGCAGCTGGACGCCTACCGCAACGAGGTGGAGCTGCTGAAGCAGGAGCAGGGCAAGGCCAGCAGGGATGAGGACACCACCAAGGAGCAGCAGATGAAGCTTCTGCAGCAGGCTCTGCAGGGGATGCAGAAGGTGGGCCCAGAAACAGCCCAGCACCTGCTTTATTTCAGGGCTAGTGAAGGTTTATTGATGGAGCAGCTGCTGCCCTGAGCTGACAAAGTTATACTGTGTATGCTCATAGACTTTTCCAGGGTGCATTTAGAAAATATGTCTTATTGTTGTGGAATTGGCCTTTTAATTGTGTTGATTGATCCCTCTGGTCTTCGTGGGAAAATCCTTGTTCAATTGGTATTGTTTAAACAGTGGGAGGTGAAAGGCAGGTTAAGAACTGAGCTTCTCTCTTCTCTTCCAGCACCTTTTGAAAGTACAAGAGGAATACAAAAAGAGAGAAGCTGAGCTAGAAAAAGTGAGAGAAGAAAAACTGAAAATGGAAACACTATTAGAAAGCCTGAAGGAGCAGGTATGTGCCACCCCAGGGCTGCTCAGCAGTAAATCCAGTGCTGGGGTTTCATGGTCCATCACGAGCTCAGGGAAGGACAGAGCATAGAAAATTCCCAGCCTGGGCTTAGAAGCACTTGTCTTTGGAAAGCTGGGAAGAATTTCCTGCCAAACTGGGAGATGTGCATCAGTAATGAACTTGTCACCTGCTTTGTGTACCAGAAATATTATCAATTATTTTAATTCTCAAACTTTTATTTTTAGGTTTGCATTTCAGGAATATGTTTTGGTCCAAGCTCCATAAAACACTATTGAATTGGAAGTTTTTTTCCAGTGTTAAAATATTCTTAATGCTTGCTGGATTTATTCCCAACATAAATACAATGTGTTTTGGTGCAGACAAGAACCATTTCCCAGCACTTCTCACTGGTGCCCAGAGAGCCCAATTTTGAAGCCTTGTCTCAGATTTTCGATCTTTATCCTCACCCTTTTCTGCCAGGAGCTGGGAGGTTAATAAATGTCTTTGTAGTAACTAAAAGTGTCTTTTTATCCCAGCAATATGGGGTGCCTGATATCAAAGAACAAATCAGTAATCTTTCCTGTGCTTTACCTCCCTGTAGCAGAGCATGGCAGATGAAGAGGACAAGGAGAGAGATACAAGTGACTGTCAGGGCAATGTGAGTCCAACAGTTTCTTTCCTGTTACTTCAGTCAGAATATCTTACTGAGGGGAGAAATGACACCTCATAGGAAAGTGAGCAACTTTTTAAGGTTTGGTTGGTCCATACAGACCCTTTCTATGCACAAATTGAAATCAAGTTATCCATTGGGAGCAGCTTCTGGCTGGAAGATCAGTGGGTATTTGCAACATTGTGGTGCAGAAATGGGGTTTGGTGTGCAGGGTAATGGAGCTGAGCTGCCCAAACCCCGGGGGGTCACCAGGACAAACAGGCAGCTGCCAGGGTGGCACTGAGCTCCAGGCCCTCTGCCTGCTCCACAGGAGCTCCAGGCTGTTCCTTTTCCTGCAGAAGCAAAGCACAGCCTGCTCAGGCCAGGAGTGCAGTTTCACTCCTGTGTGGTTGAGAACTGCACCGGCATCAGAAGCTGAGCAAACCCAAGGGACCCTTTTTTCTGTCTGTGTTACTGGCCCAAGTCCCATCCCTTCCACTAGTGACTGAAGGCTATTTCCAATTATAGCTCTCTGTTCCTCTCAGACCACTGGAATTCCACATAAAACTGAGGAATAGAAGAAAGTCCTGCTTTTACTGCACTCAACAGCTCTTTGCATTTCTGCCCTGTCTTTATTTTGGGGAAAATAAATGATGCAAAACTGTTTTAATTCAGTAGCCCAAACCCAAGTCGAGGGCAGTCTGATCCTTAACCCTTTGGGTAATCACATTGCCTCAGTTTAGGCATCTGGAAAATAAACATCTGCACCTGAATTAGTCACTGCAAGGCTTTCTTTCTAGTCTGCTTTTTCTTTTATTGCTTAAAATAAGCCCTTCTCCAGCAGAGGTCAGACCAATGGCCAGGGCTGACAAAGTGTGTGTTGTGGCATCTTGCCTGATCTCTTGGGCTTTTAACCTGGCCTGGTCATTCAGACACAGCAGCAGGAACACAGCTGGGCTGTGCTGGAAGCATTTTCAAAATAAACAGTAGAGAAGAGCAATGCCACGAATGCAGTGAGACAGGGAAACAAAAATGCAGACTCGGGTGAGTCTGAGGGAGCTGCTGCTGGATGGGGGGGTGAGGGTGCTGGAGCCTGGGACAGAATCCTGCTGGGGTCTGGAATGGGCCCTGTGGTTTTCCTGCAGGAGAGCAGCACCTCCAGAGCTTGTTCCTGCAGCCAGGAGAAGGAGTGTCCTGTGGAGAAGACCCTGAGCACCGGCCCTGTGAGGTCTGAACGAGAGGTTCTGTTGGTTGGTGAGTCCTGGAGTGGGGCCAGGGGGCTGGGGTGGCCTCGCTGCTCCCTCTGTTCCTTTGGGGGGGAGTCCTGGAACCAGGGGAAGCCTCCAGCTTGGCTTGGGGTCAGGGTTTCCCTGGGGCATGGTGCTGTGCTGTCAGTGCAGTCCCACACAGGCAGGGGGGGGTGTGGGGGCACATCCTGCAGTGCAAGCTGCTGTCCTGGAGAGACAGCTCAGGTGTGTGATGAGCTCAGCCTGGGCTCAGCACTGAGCAGCTGCACTGCTTTGTTGGTGCTTTGCAACCTCCCTGCCAAAGCCCTCCCTCTCCTTACAGCCAAAAGTGCCCTGTTAGGTCCCTCCTGCTGTGCCCGTGGTAAGAGGGAGCTGGTGTTGCCAGCTGGCTCAGAGGGCTGATGTTTGTGGCCTTCCTCTCACAGGAATCATTTCAACATTTCTCCACGTGCACCCCTTTGGAGCAAGCATTGAGTACATCTGCTCCTACCTGCAACGCCTGGACAGCAAAGTAGGTGACCCAGCACCCCCAGCCTGGCTCTGCCTCCCCAGTCTGCAGTCTGTGTCACTTGGGATGATCTGAAAGGGGCCAAGAGAAGGGCTGAGCTCTCTCAGGATCACAGATGGATCACCAGATCTGTCACTGGATCAGGTTGCTCAAGGCAAGGCTGGCTGAGCCCTCGGGCAGCCAAACCTGAACCTACACAGAGCTGATGGGCCTGGCTGAGCCTGCTCAGGATTCAAGGGACCCCTCTGCCTGTAGCTGTGTTTTGCAGCAGTGAATTCCATCTTTAAAAGAACCTCCATGTCAAATTTATTTCTGTTTATTCTGTTTGAGCTCTGCCTTTGGTTCCCCTTATCCTCGTGGCCTCCAAGGCAGAGAGCAAACAACCCACCTCTTGTGTACTATTTATTGCCTTACAACATCTGCCACTGTTTGTATATATTCTCCATAAAGTCAACAGTCATACTGGCTTTGTGGCTCTGAGCAAAGCATTTCTGTATTTCTCAACTTGCAGCCCTCCACTGAGCATTTTTGGTCTCTATTTTGATGCTCTCTGTGAGGTCATTTTTAGGAGGGAGCTGTGCCAAGGGCCTTGGGCTGCTAACCACAGCCCCTGCCTCAGGGGTCAGTGCTGAGGAGAGGATATTGAGTCCTGGGGACAAGAAGGGCAGTGACAGGAGCAGACCCCAGGGAGCTGCTGGATCCCACAGTGTTTCTGTGTGCTGCTGGCTTCAGGTCCTGGCCAGAGCTGATGGGGAGGGACTGTGAAAGGCTTGGGCAGGCTGAAGGAAATGCATCTCATTCCTCTGCTGCTCCTCACTTCCTTTGTCTTCCTGAAGTGCCCCAGGAACAGGGACTTGCCAGCACAGGAGTCATCTCTGCTGACTGCATCTCTTTCAGCTGCTGTTCAGAACTCACTGTTTGGTTTTCCCCACTCTGAGGAGCAGCAGCTCCCTGGCCTGCCTTGGCCAGGCTCACTCCAGACCTTTAAAGACACAGCTGATAATTTGTCCTCTCATTTGAGTTCTGCAGCTGTCTGGGAGATGAGCAGCTGCCTTTATTTTGCTTTGGAGCTCCTACAGAAAGGCCATGGTGTCACTCACCTGGCTGCTGGCACTGCTCCTCTGGGCTCCCTGGTGTGGGAAAGGGCTAAAAAGGGTCACTGGAGGCTCCTGCAGTGAGCTTTGCAGAGAGGCCCCGGGCACCCTGTAACCTCTGCACGGGTGTCAGGTGTTTTATTGTTCCCTGACACATCAGCCTCTGACTTGCACATCATCTGTGCCTGCCCCCCGTGAGAGGAGATTTTCCCCTTTGTTCTTCAGGTCACACCTTGGCTCTTGCATCTCCCCCTTGATCACTGCAGGAGCTGGGTGCCTGTTGGGTGCTGCTTCTAACATCTGGCAGATCTTTGGGCTGGAGTTAGGTCAGAACAGGACCTGGTTTCCTGAGGCTGGCTGCAGGAGGGGAAGAAGATGAAATATCCTTGTGTTTGTGTATTGCCAGTCACTGCACAGCTCCCATCACCAAAACTCTCCTGGTTTTCAGCAAGGTTTTCCTTCTCTCCCCCCAGATCTGCACAGCAGAGGTGGAAGTCCTCATGACTCGCCTGCAGAACACCTTCAGGCAGGAGCTGAGTGGGGTTGGGGCCAGCCTAGAGAAAAGGTGGAAGTTCTGTGGCTTCGAGGGACTGAAAATGACCTGAGCTTTGTGTTACCATGGAAACCAGCAGCAGGATGGGTGTGCTGAGAACACCTGGGATGCCTCTGCCCCCTGTCCATGATGTTACCTTGCAGGCACCACGGACTCAGGTGGGACAATGTCCCTGTGAAACCAAGGCCAGAGCAGCACTGGAAGAAACATCAAGTTCTGCAGCTACTTTAATCAGTTTTTTGTTAATAGGCAAGTGCTGTTCAACATATTTTGGGCGAGAAGTTCATGTCTGGTGTTTCTGAGCACAGCCTCTTGACTCTATGTTTTGCCCATGTTGTATTTGTACTGTGTGCCCAAACCTCCATCCCTTCCTTTTGCTGGTAGGAACTGCCATAGACTGTCTGCTGAAGCCACAACAAAGAAGCATTTTTGGGGTTTTTTTAGGCATCTCTGTGGTTAAAAATTGGGATATGTTTAAAGAGAAGAAGATTTAGATGGCTCAGAGCTCTGAGCCCTGCAGTTGATTCTTTTCCATGCTCTTTTTTTCCCTGCTGATGGTTTCACTGTGAAGCTACAGTGGAGGCAGCATCTCAGGACCTGAGTGTGTTTCTGGCAGTGCCACTGGTGGTCTGTGCGTGGCAGACTCTGTAAAGTTTGGTTTTTTTACACAGGAAGGGGTATTTTAATTCCCTCTTGATCTGGGTGGAGCAGAGTGCCTGTAGCAGACTCTTTCAGTAGTGGCTCACCACCAAATTTCTCCACCCACTTTGCTTTGGAGCCTGAGCTTCTGGAAGTGCTGCAGGCACCAGAGACTTTCCTGCTCCTGAATCTTCCCAGAGGCTCAGTAAACGCCAGGCTGCTCCTCAGCCCTCTGCAGAAGGTTTGTAAGGTGTAGGGTAAAATGGATCCAGCCTGTCTGGGTCCCTCTGGAGAGCCTCCAGCCCATCAGGCTCCCATGGTTTGCTGCTGCCTCATGATTTCCAGCTCCTCCTGCTTGCTGCCCACCCTGCCTGCCTCAGTGTGGATGCTCTTCAGTGGGGCTGTTGGTCCCACTACCTCTTTTGAGGGAGAAGCCCTGATTCCTGCCTGACTGTTCCCAGGCACTTCCCTGGGTTCTGCCACATCAACAACCCCTGGAGCAGTGGGAAGGAGCTCACCAAACACTGGCCAAAACCTCCCAAATCCTGCTGGTGAGACCAGGCTTGGAACCAGGTATTTGATCTGCTGGCTGTTCCTGCTCCAGCATTCCCTGCAACTGGAGAGGGCAGAGGAGAGCACTGCCTGGGCTCTGATCCCACAGCCACCCCTCCCATGGCCCTGAAGTCTCTTGGTTGCCCTTGGACTTCTCACTGCATCTTCATTGCTGCCTGCCTGGAGGATCAACAGTGGACAACAACCTCCTGGGGGAGCTGGGGTGGTGGTGGGGCTGAGCCTTGGGCACTTTGGTGGTGGAGCAGGGAGGTTGTTCTGTGGGGCAGGGGGAGCGAGTGGAGCTGAGCCCCCACCCAGGGTGCAGCTGTGGGGATGGCTCAGAGGAGCTCCCCTGGCTTCTGACACCCAAGGCTTGCCACACAGACACCAGCTGCAAAACCTTCTACAGAAACCTTCTGAGTAGTTGTGTCACTGCAGGCAAATGTATTTTTAAGGAATAAACGATTTTTATGAGCAAATCTTTGCCCTGCTTCTTTTTTTTGTTTGTTTGTTTGTTCTCACCCAGCGGGTGCTGCCTGCACCAGGAGCAGAGTTCTCCATCCCCAGCCCTCTGCCACCCTGAGGCTTCACCGAGGTTGTAGTGAACCTCAGGAGCACTCGCAGGTACCAGGCCAGGCAGGGCTCAGAGGCAAAGGGCTCTGCAGGGTGTGAAGTGGGTTCCCTGGGCTCTGGGTCTCCATGGGTGAGGAGGGCAGTGGTGTCCCTGACCCCCCAGGGAGCTGGGGATGGTGGAGGGGGGTGATGGAGCAGCCAGGCAGCCAGCTTCCCTTCCAGGTTTCACCTCCCAAAAGAGCTGCTGGAGCACCAGGTAGTTCCTGAGAGTGGGGAAAGAGGGAGGGGGGAGCTGGATCCCCCGGCAAGGCAGAGGCAGGGGCTGGCGTGGGAAGTGCTGCTCCTTCCCGCTGACCCTGCCCTCTCCCGATGTTTTGGGCTCTCATTTCTTTTTGGCAGAAGAATCACATTCTCACCACCCCTCCCTCCCCTCGGCTGCTCCCGTTCCTGCGGCCTCTCCTCTGCTTCTCTCCCCCAGCAGCAGCAGGGAAGCTTCCCCCGGAGACCCCTCGGAAAACCATCGTGAAGGAGGAGAGCAGAGCCCGGGCTGCCCTCGGTCCTGCCAGGAGGACACGGGGAAGGTAAATGTCGGCTTCGTTCCAGGTGGGAAGGGGAGAGGGGTTGGTGCTGAAAAGGGGGAGCAACTGCAGCTCCCTGAGGTCAGAAAGGGCACCTGAGCTGAGCCTTTCCTATCAGGTTTCCTTAAACAAGCCCAAGGCTGAAAAACCAGCAGAGAAAGTCACTGCGGAGAAGGAGGGCTGTCTGAACGCTCCCAGAAAAAAGCCTTTTATTTCTGGTGTGGAGTCGGTAAGATTCCATCCATGGCATCCCCCTCTGGAGTGAGCTCTGCGGGAACTCTGCAGAGCATCGGGGCTGTGCAGGACATCAGAGCTGCGGGGGGTGGTCCCCATCCAGTTGGCAGCAGCCAGGGGAGGTTTTCCAGAGTTAACAGTGGGACGGGGAGTCACCCGATGATGGGGTGGCACTTGATAGGGCTGCTCTGGTGGCACTGGCGGCAGGGACAGATAAGGAGCAGCTCGCCCTGGCTGTTCCTTCCTGCTCTTCCGCCTCCTCCTAATCGGCTTCTCCTCCTTGCCCGAGCATCCTCCGGAGTGGCTGGGGCAGGGGCTGGGGGCCTAGGGAAAGGTAATTCCCGTCCGTGTGTCTGTCCCTGTGCTGCCTGCGGGCTCCTGGACCCCGTGCGGAGCTGTGCGGGGTGGCTCGGTGACACTGTGCCCGCCGGGTGTCACCACGGCCCCGCCGGGTCGCAGCGGTGTGGGGATAAACATCAAATGCTTCGAGGTGATCTCTCTCTGTAGCTGAGTTCCCTCCTGGGTGTGCCCTGCTGGGGAGCTCACAGCAGCTCCTCCGGATTGATTTATTTATGGATTTGTTTGTTTGTTTATGACGTGCGTCACCTTCTAAATCTCTTCAGAAATTGGAAACCTGGCCAAAAGAAGCTGTGGGGCTGGAGCGGGTACCACAGCCTGCACCTCGTCCCCCTCCAGCCCTTCCCACCCGTGTCCCTGGTCCCAGGAGGTCCCCGGGTGCTTCAGTTTCATCCTTTCCTCTCCTCGGGCTCTGCCCACCCTGAGCTCCTCTCCTCCCTTCACTTTTGCCCTTTGGACCCTGGCAGGCTGCTGGGGCAGTGTCCCAGGGTGAGGGACATCAGTGCTGGGGACAGGAGGTGGCCAAGGTGGGCACCTGGTGCTGCCAGCACTGCCTCTCCTGCACCGGGCTGCCCGCTGCTGGGCTCCTGACTCCTTTCTGTGTTCCAGAGGACCCCGACCTCAGCCTCCTGTGGGACACAGCCCCGAGATGCAGCCTGTGCCCCTCCACAGCCTTTCCGAGTTGGAAAGAGACAGCCTGCAGGAGATTGCCCTCTTCCAGCTGCAGGAGAAGCACCTTGTGGGGAACCTCAGCCTGACCAAAGGTAGAGGGGGGGCTCCTGCTGCGGGCTGAGCTCGTCCCCTCCCCTCCCCTTCCCAACACGGGGTGCTGCTGCTGGAAGGATGTTTGTGACACGGTTTGGTCCATTTTCTGTTGAGTTTCCTGCTCTGGTCTGAGCCTCCAAGGCCTCATCAGCCTTCTGAGAAGGGTTTATGTGTCCAGAGGAGTGTGAGAACGTGACCCTGCCTGTTGTCCCCCCCTGATCCCCCTAATCCAAACCAGCTGCAGGAGGACTTGGCAGGGTCTTTCACTGAGACTTAGTGCCGTGGGGATGGGACAAACTTTGCTTTGGATTGATGTCCAGCACGACATCCTGGTGCTGGGACAGGGCTTGTGCAAGGCCAGAAGACATGCTGCTGAAGTTTAAGGGTGGATAAATATAGAAACTCCACAGGGACTGAGCCTGCACAGCCCCAGGCGTGGTCCGGGTTCCCAGAGCTGCCCGTGCCCCCCAGCATCTCTGCATGTCCCCAGGCCAGCACAGAGCTGGGGACCAGCTGCCTCCTGCCCAAATTCCCTCTTTGCTCAGGGTGAGCTCGGGATCTCCATCCCCAGCCCGTGCTGGAGCTCTGGAGCTGGGTTGGCCTTTTGTTTCCTCATGGGTGCTGCGTGTCTGGGTTGTTCTCCCTGCTGCAGTGGTTGGTGCTGGAGGCTCTTCTGCTCACACCAACCCTCACGGCTGCCCTGCAGAATAACCCAAACAATCATCCAGCTGTGGCTGGGGAGAGAATTCCTCAGGAACAGGGAGCACAAGCAGAAGGGGATGATCTGTCCCAGGTTCAGAGCACGCAGTGAAGGAGTTCTCAGATCATTGCTGTGACCACACGTGGTGGCTGCTGTCCCTGCAGGACAATGTGGGCACTGGCAGGGGGGGACTTGCCTCTCCTAAACCAGCTGGGGGGGTCCTGGTGGGATGAGTTCTGTCTGAGCTCTGCAGAACAGACACGGAACCTTTCCCAGGGCTCTCTTCCTATTCCCAGCATTGAGACCTCTGAGGATGAATGAAAGTAATTTTCTGGGCCATTAAAATAATTGCCAGGGCACCATTGTTAGCACAGAGCCAGGTAGGAGGTGGACACAGAATTTATAGGAAGCCAGAACAGCTTTAAGCCCCAGATGAGGTTTTTCCTGGGAGTTTTTCCTAGGGGAGGCCACACCAGAAGAGTCTGGAGATGCAGAACCTCTGCTTTTTGTCCTGCAACAGATGGGCCAAAAGGCAGCAAATCCATCCGCCAGAAACTGGAGAGCTTTTCGAAGGAGAAGAAAGGTGAGGAGCTTCCCTTGCACCCGGGGTGTGGTCGGGGGAGCTCTGGTGCGACTGGGGCACAGCTTCATCCAGGCTCTTGGTGTCCTGCCTTGTTTTGCTGCAACAAAGCACATGAGCACGAGAAGGGCTGGAAGGGACACGTGTTGTGTGTGTGTGTGTGCGCGTGTGTACAAAACGTGTGTGTGTGCCTGGAGGTCTGTTTGTAAAGATGAACACACAGGAATCTTTCTCTTTACCTATTTTGCCCCTGGTCTCACTGCCCCGAGTCCCACCAGGCAGTGCCCTGGGGCTTCTCAGGGTCCAAACTCCATTTGGGTTTGCCCAAGGTCATTGGGATGCTCTTCCCACCCCACCCCAGGCCCTCCTGGGAAGCTGGATGAGGATGGGGCACTCCAGGGCTGCCCTCCTGGAGCTCCAGATCTCTCCCACCCCAAACCACGCTGTGGCTCCGGCACCTCCTCGTCCCTGCTGCCCCCTTCCCTCTCCCGCAGGTGGTTCCCAATTCTCCCTTGCTTTTCCCCAGACTGCTCTCCTCAGACTTTCGGGATCCCCCTCTCCCAAGTCATCGCCAACGACCGAGCCCAGCGGCAGCTGCAGGAGGCGGTTCGGAGCCGCCGGTTCTGCCTGGAGGTGGAAGCCACCGTCACCCGGTTCCGGGCTCAGCGTCAGAAGAAGCCCCCGGTGGGCAGGAGCCTGGGGCCCTGCGGGGGGGTCCCGGAGGAGCCCCTCTCCCCGACCTTCCCCGGCAGCAGCTCCTGGAGCCAGCGCAGGGTACGGGGCTGCGCGGGGAGGGTGCCCGGGGCCAGGGGGAGCTGGGGCTCCAGCAATGGTCGCGGTTCCCCGGGGCTTAATGAACGTGAGTAATTAGTGCTGGGCGCTGGGCCCGTCCCAGGCTGCCTGCAGGGAACCGGGGTGTCCCTGTGTCCCCCGGGATATGGACTGGGAGGGGTGGGACAGGCTCTGCTCGTCTCTTGTGGAGCTGAGGTTGCCAGGAGGAGGCGGCCAGCAGCCCAGGGGGATAGAGGCAGGAGGAGGTGGGTCATGCGTGGATTTTTCTCATGCTCCATTGCATCACGTTGAGATGTGGGGATGTTCCCTCTCTCCCCACCGTCTGTGTGTTCAGCAGCACCTGGTGCTGGGAGCAGCTCACATAACCCAGCACCCAGCAGACAGGAAAGGTCTCTCTGGTTCCGCAACCCCAGGCAGGCTCTGCAGCTCTAGGGTGTTGGTTTGGATGTGGTGCCTCCCACAGCAGTGCCAGGGTGCAGAGAGGAGCTGGTGGGGCAGCTCAGGCCACCCAGCAAATCCCCTCTGGTCCGTGGCAGGGGGCAATGTCCGTGGACTCCATCACTGACCTGAGTGACAACACTTCCAAGCTGTTGGAGGCTCTGCAGTTGTCCCACCCCCACGAGCTGGATCCACGGAGGAGCCTGGGCAAAAAAAAGATGTTGAGCCTCAACCCTGTCACCTGGCAGGTCCCACGGATCGTGGACAGATGCTGCAAACACATTGAAACCCATGGTAAACACCCCTGTCTCTGGTGGGACAGCACCCTAGGGTGGTGGGACTGGGGCTGCCTGGCCCAGCTGTTCCCCGAGATGGGAAGGGGCAGCTGGTTCCTGGGGCTGGGCGTGCACCCAAAAACCCTCCTGGGAAGAGTCTTCTGGGCTGAGAATGACACTGTGGGTGTGGGGTGGGTGCTGCAGAGCCACCTCCCTGGTGGGGGCTGTGGGGGTGCAGAGCTCTGACCCCTCTGTCTCCCAGGTCTCCAAACTGAGGGCATCTTCCGGGTGGGGAGCTCCAAGAAAAGAGTTCAGCAGGTAAAGTGAGGTGACTCCTGTGTCCCCTGCGGAACGAGGCACCCCACAGGCAGGTGCCTGGTGGGGGGGGACAGTGAATAAAGCAAACCCTGAGATGGAGAGGTCTGAACACCCTCCTGTCCTGGCCCTGCAGAGCTCAGTGCAGGGCAGACCCTGACCTCTCTTCTCCTCCTTCCAACCCCCCCAAAGCTGCGGGAGGAGTTTGACCAAGGGTTGGATGTGTTCTTGGATGAGCACCAGAGCGTTCACGACGTGGCTGCTCTGCTGAAGGAGTTCCTGCGGGACATGCCGGATCCCCTGATCCCCCGGGAGCTCTACTCAGCCTTCCTCAGCACGGCCAGTGAGTCCCCAGCCTGCCCAGAGCCCTTCTGGGCCTTGGTGCTGCCCGGCACTGCCACCTCCACCTCATGCTCTTGGGGGGCTTGTTGGTTTTTATTTTCTACAAGGGCCTGGAAAGATAGGACAAGGGGTGATGGGTTTAAGATACAAGAGGGGAGATGCAGACGAGATGGGAGGGAGAAACTCTTTGGTGTGAGGGTGCTGAGCCCCAGGGTGCCCAAGGAAGCTGTGGCTGCCCCATCCCTGGCAGTGTCTCAGCCCAGGTTGGATGGGGCTGGAGCAGCCTGAGCTGTGGGAGGTGTCCCTGAGCATGGCAGGGGGTTGGGACTGGGTGAGCTTTGAAGTCCCTCTGAGCCCATTCTCTGATTTATTCCTGATAATGGGATGATAATCCCTCTGGTCCACGGGGTGCAGGATGGATGTCAAACCCAAATGGGTCCCTGCTGAGGGCAGGATGCCATCCCAGCTCCCCACAGTGCTCAGGGGGTGGCAGTCAGGGGTCTGCTCTCTGCCTGCAGCCATGGATCTGGGGTCCCAGCTGCTCACCCTCCAGCTCCTGCTCTTCCTGCTGCCCCCATGTCACAGTGCCACACTCCACCGGATCCTCTGCTTCCTTGGGGAGGTGGCCCAGCACGCCCAGGGCTCCCGTGGCCCTGATGGTCAGCAGGTAAGGATGGACCCAACCCGGGGGGGCTGAGCCCAACCTGGGGGAGAAACCCAGCACAGCTTCTTGCCAGCCCCCAGGAACCCCGTGGCGGGTTGGTGATGGATCCTGTTGTCCCCTGGTGGGTCTGGGTTGCTCAGGGGGATCTTCTGGGCTGCAGGAACCCCCAAGAGACCTGGCTGTGTGTCCATGGGCAGCACCAGGGGCTGATTTTGGGGGGTGAGGCTGGTTCCCCACCTCCAGCTTACATGGAGGACCTGATTTAGGCTCCTCTGTATGATTTGATCCCTGAGCCTCTGAGTGGTTCAGGGTTGGTTTTGCCCCTCACTGTGAGGTGACACAGCAGGGCTGGTGGTAACCTGCTGGTGCAGGGGTTGTGCAGGTGAGGGAGGTGGGAATGGAGGCCCTGATGCAAGGAGGAGAGGAGTGTGTGCTGCAGCACCACAAACCCTTCCTGCTGGCCCTGGCACTAACTGGGGCAGGACCAAACTGGACCCAGATCAACAGCCCAGACCTCTTGGTGTCCCCATCCTGGGGTGGGTGAGGCTGTCCTGGGACATCTCATCCTTGTGCATCTATAATCTGTAGCTTCCCCTTGCCCTTGCTTGTCAGATTCCTGGGAATAAAATGACAGTTTTGAACCTGGCCACGGTCTTTGGTCCCAACATCCTGCAGAAGGAGAAGCCTGGGGAGAAGGAGGTTGGTGCCAACAGCTTTGCGGACAGTGCTGCCATCATCCTGGTGCTGCAGAGGCTGATTGAGCACCACCAGGCCTTGTTCATGGTAGGTGAGGCTTTCCCAGGGCACCTTCCAGCCCTGCAGGAGGAGGGACACATCCCCAGCCCTGCTCAGCAGCGGGTGGCTGGGGTCAGGGGGTGACAAAGTGACTCAGACCCCATGGCAGGAGTGTAGGAAATACTTCATTGACCTGGGCTCCTCTGCCGTGCTCAGCTTCCCCCGTGGAGGAGGAGAAGCCACCAGTGTGTGTGTGTGTCTGTGCCCCCCAGGTCTCTGCAGACACGCAACGTGACATCCTCAGGAGGCTGTTCCAGACAGACCCCGATGCCATCGAGCACCTCCTGCGCAGGAAGTTCCGCTCCGTGCCGTAAGTCCCATCCAGCTCTGGGGCTGCTGGGGGCACCCAGCCTGCTGAGACCTTCCTGGCCCTCCTACCATCTCAGGCAGCAACTCGCAAGCAAACCCCACCACTCCTGAGCCCTCTGTGCAAACCCCCCACAGCCTTTGTCCTGATGCCCCCCAGGATTCCCCCCCCGGGCTCCAGCTCTGGAACGGGCAAAGGAAGCAGTTTGCAAACAGCATCTCTTTTTTTTTCTTAACTTTCTCAGGAGCACAGAGCATGAGGGTCCATCAGAGGAGCAGAGCTCAGCCCCCCTGCCCGGGATGCCCCACAGCCTGGGGAGCAGCAGCTCAGTTTCATCACAGTTGTACAGCAACCTCTCCTTCCTCAACCTGGACGTTGGGCTCTAGGGAAGCCTCTGCCCTGCCTGCTCTGCTCAGCACGGGGCAACCTGACCCCGGACAAGCCCAACCCCCCCCCCCGACCCCCGATGCACTCCAGGGGCTGTGGGTGCCCAGGGGAGCCCTGGCCCCAGGGGACAGGGGCTGAGGGAGGGGGTGATGCAGCTCCGCGGCCGTGTGCTCCCCTCCTGCTCTGCCAGCAGCCAGCCCGTGGCTCTGCTCCTGTCCCTCACTGTCACATCAGTGTCACGGCTCCTCACATCCCCTGCCGGAAGGTCCCGCACCGCCCAGGGTCCATGTCCCGTTGCAGAGGTCCCGTCCCGGGCCGGGCAGGGGCGGGATGGGTGGGGAAGCGGCCCCGGGTGTGCTGAGATAGCCCGGGGAGAGCCTCCCGGGAACCGATAAGCTCCGGGAGCAGCGGTGCTGTGGAGTCTGTCCAGCGGATAAACTCGGGATCCCCTGAGCCTGCTGAAGGTTCCTGAGCCCACCAGAACCAGCAGCACCGGAACCACTCACGAGGCTGCAGAGGGGAGATCCCACGGGTGTTCACCCCGAGCGTGGCCAGGGATGCTGAAGCACGGGGCAGCTCTTCGCTTGGACTCTCCCGAAACCCGAACCCTTCAGCACTTTGCTGCCCGAGCTGGGGGCTGGCCCGGCCCAGGGGCTCCGTTTAGCTACAGAGAACTCACAGATTGCTGCAGGGTCTTGGGGACTGCTCGATGCCACCGAGGGGATGGATACGGCTGAAAACTCGGAGCGAGGGCAGCCTGGCATCACCCGCCCTGGGGTTCTGGCCGCAACTGAGGTTTTGGTTTTTTTCCTCCCTGTCTGCCCGGCATGCACGAGGCTTTATTCATCACTTGTTTTATTTCAGCCTCTCAAAGTGAACCCGGGCCCTCAACCCGACCGGCTCTGGAGAACCCGGTTGCTTTTGATGTGATTCTTATTTTTGTTTTTCTGGTTTTGAGCACCAAGACCCCCCAAAGCCCCCCCTGGAGGGGTCTCACGGCCGGAATCGAGCGCTGGGGGCTCCAGCGCCTCCGGCCGGTACATCACCCACGTGCGAGTGGGTTTGTAGTCCCAGAAAACATCCTTTTCCTTCCGTTTTTGGTGGGTTTTTTTACTCAATTTCTCTTTCAGACCTCGCGATGTCAAACCCCCCGTGGCGCCAAATAAACGGCTCCGGTTTGAGGCCAAACGCGCGTTTATCCGGGGTGTGTGTGTGTGTATGTGGGGGGACACCCCCGGGGACACCCCAGGGAAGGACGAGCCCCATGACCACACCCCCCTTCCCCTCCCGTTCCCCCCCCTCGGTAAAACGGACGCGCCCGGCGGGATCCTCTGCTGACGCCCGGAGGTGCCGGTGAGTGCCGTGCTCTGCCCCGACCCCTCCCCAGGACTCCCCCTGCCCCCCCCGGGTCACCCCCCGTTCTCCGGGGTCTCTACACCGATCCCCCCGATCCCCAATTCCCCTGTCGGGGGCTCCTCGGGAGCGGGTGGAAGGGGCTGTGTGTCTCCCCGACCCCCGGCTGGCTCTAAAGCTGCCCAGCTCCCTCCTGCTCCTGGTCACCCGGGCTCAGCCCTGGACCCTCCTCATCCCCCCGAGGCCCCCCCGGAGGTTGGGTGAGAAGCTGGGTCCGTGCTCGAGCCCCTTCCCTGCCTGGGATCAGTTCCCACGGGGCTCAGACCCTGCTCGCTGCTGGGATGAGCTGGAGGGACCACGGCCCAGCTGCCCCAGGAGCAGGGTGTGAGGGTGCTGAGCCCCAGGGTGCCCAAGGAAGCTGTGGCTGCCCCATCCCTGGCAGTGTCTCAGCCCAGGTTGGATGGGGCTGGAGCAGCCTGGGCTTTGGGGGGTGTCCTTGCCCATGGCAGGGGTGGAGGTTCATGGTCTTGGAAGTCCCTCCCAGCCCAAACCGTTCTGAGATAAGGAGCTGGATGTGCCCAGAGCTCTGGGGGGGGGGAGGGGGGGTAAGGGACAATCAGCTCTGAACTCACTGCATGGAGCTCAGCTGCATAGAGGTGGCTGTGACCCCAGCCCTGTCCCCAGCCCAGCTCCTGTCAGGCTTCTCCTGGGGGTCTTTGCCCGGTCTGTGCCCCCAGCCCCATTCCCTGCTGCCCCCCCAGCCCCATCCCCATCCCCTGCTGCCCTCCCATCCCCATCCCCATTCCCTGCTGCTCCCCCAGCCCCATCCCCATTCCCTGCTGCCTCCCCATCCCCATCCCCATCCCCTTCTGCCCTCCCATCTCCATTCCCTGCTGCCCTCCCAGCCCCATCCCCATTCCCTGCTGCCCCCCCAGCCCCAGCCCCAGCCCCAGCCCCATTCCCTGCTGCCTCCCCATCCCCATCCCCATCCCTTTCTGCCCTCCCATCTCCATTCCCTGCTGCCCTCCCAGCCCCAGCCCCATTCCCTGCTGCCCCCCAGCCCCAGCCATGGCCGATGAGCTCAGTGCCCTCCTGCGGGAGTTTGACCAAGTGCTGGAGGACTTTGAGAGGGGCCCTGCCTGCCAGTACCAGCAGCACCTGGAGGAGCTGAAGAGGAAAGCAGCACCCAGTGTGTATGACAGCGGCATCGAGGAGCTGGAGAGTGAGTCCAGGGCTGGGGAACGAGGGGTCTGGGGGCAGGACAGTGTCTGCTGGGATGGAGCTGCCTTGGGAGCTCCAGGTTCCTCCATAGTCTTCCTGCTGGTCCCATCTCTGAGCTGAGCTGGATGGGCAGTGTGGGGTGGTGGCCAGGGCTGCACAGCATCTCCTGAGTGTCCTGCTGCTGGGTTAGCTGCTCCAGGACTGCTCCAGGCTTCAGATCCCCGGAGCTGAGAGGGGCCCAGCTCGGTGTGATGACCACAGGGAGTTTCTGTGGCTGTGCCCTCGGAGCTGTTTGGCCTGGTGGAGGAGCTCAGTTCCCTTTTTCCAAGCATTCCTGCAGCAGGGGAAGGGCAGACGGACAGGCAGTCCAGTGGGGGACCCCACGGGTGGGATTGATCCCGGAGTCTCAGCCCAGGACTGATGCTTTGCTCCTGCAGGCACCAGCACATCCCCAGGCAGCAGCCTCAGCTCCAGCGAGGAGGACATCAACACCCCCACCGACACCTCCCAACCCAAAGGTGAGGCTGCAGGTCCCTGACCCCCGGGTTTGGGGGAGGTTCCTGGGGTCCCGGCTGGGTTGGGATGTTCCCAGTCGAGGCCGGACCCCTCCTGCCCCCCTCCCACTGCTGCCAGTGCAGAAACCTCTGGAGCAAGGAGCAGAGATCCTGTCCGGAGCTGGGAGGGGAAGGGCAGAGCCCTGAGGGGGTGTTTGTGCACACAGCAAAGCTGGGAGACACGCAGGAGCTGGAGGAGTTCATTGCAGACCTGGATAAAGCCCTGGAGGGTAGGTGGGCAGCCCTGATCCTCCTGCTTCCCGGGCACGGGGGGGGGGGGAAGGTCCCGAGGGGTTCCTGGGGGATGGGATGGAGGGAGGCAGAGCTTGAGTTACAAAAATGATATTTCCCCTTTGGCAGGGCGGGGGGAAGTGGGAAGGTCCCAGTTCCTGTATCTGTTCCCTCCAGCAGGAGGGGGGTGCTGGCTCTGCTCTGGTGTTGCAGCCCAGGCTGGATGGGGCTTGGAGCACCCTGGGCTGGGGGGGGTGGGGGGGTCCCTGCCCACTCAGGGGGGCTGGAACTGAATGATCTGTAAGGTCTCTCCCCACCCAAACCCTCCCGTGATTCTGTGCTCTGGTTTTTCCCCATCACAGAGATGTGAGATGTGGTTCTGGAGCAGAGTTTGGAGAGCAGGACCTGCAGCAGATGCCTCCTTGATGCACCCTCTGCTTCTGCAGCCCCCCCGGGCCCCCCCAGGGCAGCAGTGCCAGCCCTGAGCCAGCCCTGTCCTGGTGGCCACGGGCTGGGATGGTGCTGGAGCCCAGGCCCTGCCCAGCCAGGGGGTTGGCAGTGACTGAGGGGCTGGGGGGGGGGGGGTTTGGGGGGGATTTCTCTGCCTCTGCTGAAGCCAGAGGAGCAGCTGAGGTGGTTTGGGGGAGGTTTCCTTGCAGCACATCCCTGAGACCTCGGGGTTCCTGCTCGGTGAAGCCTTTTCCCATCCTTGGCTTTGCAGGGGTGGCCCCAAATGTGCCCCCCCTGCCCCACTCCTGCTGCTGTAAATCCTGTACAGAGGCTCCTGGTGCTGTACAGGTGGGGTTCTGGGAACAGGACCTGAAGGCTCTGTGCGTGTCCCTGTGGCTGTGACAACTGCTGGGACGCCAGTCCTGTCCCCTGGGTGCTGCTCAGGGGGTGTTGGGCACCTCAGCCCACGGGGGGTGGGCACACAGCAACCCCACAGGTGCAGGGGGGCTCCCGAGCAGCCCCACGGAGCCCTGGCAGGGCTGAGCACACGGGGGGACACTTTCCACTGTCACTGTCCCCATGCTGGGTGGTGTGGCTGGGGACCTCCCCAGAGCTCTGGGTGCAGAGAGGGGCAGCCAGAAGATTGGGGTGAAAGCATTGGGGGGGCTGGATGGTGGTCAGAGATGTGTCTGTGGTGGGGGGGATGTTCCCATCCTGGGGATGTGCACTCTGCTCCGTGGGGACACTCAGCCCCCGTCCAGGAGGCCAGGGCAGGAGGAGCTGCCACTCGCTGCTGGTGGCAGCCACCCCCCTGTCCCAGGGGACATTTTTTCCCTCTGGGTCACAGCCCGTGGGTGTTTCACCCTCTCAGTCTCGCTCTGACTCTGGAGTTGGTTCCACCCCGGGTCGGTCCCTGCCTCCCAGCACCCCCAGCATCTGTCACACGTTCCCCCCATGCTGGTCCCCTCTGGGGGCCGTGGTGGGGGCACCCCTGGGACCCCCCCGGTGCCTGCAGTACCCCTGAGCACTGCAGAGGTGTCCCCCCTGCAGGGAAATGTCACCAGGGAGGCTCTGGGGATGTTTGCTGTGGGGCTGCCAGGAGAGGGATTGGGTTCTCCCCCTCCCAGGGTTCCCCCAGCCAGGATCAGCTGAGCAGGGTCTGCCCCAAGCTCCTGCACCCCGGGACTGGAATCCCAGACTGGTTTGGGTGGGGAGGGACCCTCAAGGCCACCTCATTCCACCCAGCCCAGGGGGCTCCAAGCCCCGTCCAACCCTGCCCCCTCAGCACTGCCAGGGATGGGGCAGCCACAGCTCCACCTGGGACAGGGGCTCAGTGGGCAGCGGAGGGGATGGGATGAGAACTGGGGCAGGGCCGGCTCCCCTTGTGCACAGAGACCTCCTGGGGACCTGGAGCTCTTTCTGGGGTGCCCTAAGCCCAGGGACCAACCGGGGTCCCCAACCCCATAGCCTGGGGTCACTGATCCCATCATTTCCCCACCATCCTCTCCCACACCTCCACCCCATGGATGTTGGTCTCCAGCTGGGATGCCACAGAGGGACAGGAAAGCAGGAAGGGATCCAGAGCCCTGGGGCATCACCAGGTGCTCCCAGCAGTGCCTGAGGGACCTCAAAGCCATCCCCATGGCCACCCCTGCAGGGCTGGCTCCAGGCCTTGTCCCCCCGGGCTGCAGAGGTGTCACCAGAGCTGGAAGGTCACCTCCTTGTCCCGATTTGAGTACCTCCAGCTCCTCGCTGAGGTTCCAGGGGATCCATGACCTCGGTGTCCGTGTCCCCTGGCTGCTGTCCCCCTCCCAGCTCTGGCCTCCCCCCAGGTATCCAGGCAGACAATGGTGGTGGTGGCAGCCAGCACAGCATCCTGTCCCCTTCTGTCCCCCGGGTCACTTCCTGGGATTGTTCTGCTCTGCTCGGAGAGGGACGGGAAGAGCCTCAGGTGGTGCTGGGCTCCCCCCCAGCACATCCAACCCTCTGGGGCAGAGATGGTGCTGGGATCGGGTTATCCCAATCCCACTGAGCCTCTCCCTAGGGTCTGTCCCCACCAGCACCCAGCCCTCAGTCCCTGGGGTGATGGTGGCTTCCTGCACCCCCACCCAAACCACCCCGGTACCCCTGCTGTCCCCACACCTCCTGTCCCCAGCACGTCCCATGGCTGCTCCTGGCCTGCCTGCCCCAGCCCCGCAGGATGTCTCTGGCTTCTGAAGTTCTCCTCTTTTCCCATTTTCCCGTGATATTTGCAGGATTTGGGGTATGCTCCTGGCTCTCCGTGCTGGGCACCTGGGAGGGGGATGCTGGGGCAGAGCTCACTGCTGGATGGGGCACCGGGAGTGCCAGCTGGGCAAAGCTGCCTCCTGCTTCATCCCCATCCTCATCCTCATCCTCATCCTCATCCTCATCCCCATCCTCATCCCCATCCTCATCCCCATCCCCATCCCCATCCCCATCCCCATCCTCATCCCCATCCCCATCCCCATCCCCATCCCCATCCTCATCCCCATCCTCATCCTCATCCCGGGGATGGGTGCTGCCTGGTGTGCTGTGCATCCCACTGGGATGGGTGTGCGTCCCAGTGCTGTCTATCCCAATGCTCTCTCCGTCCCGGTACCGTATTCACCCCGGTACCGTATCCATGTTTTTCCTGCCGTTGGACTCTTCCTGCCCGGGCAGCTCCCGCCTCTCCTCTGCTGCCCTCTGGTGCTGGCAGCATCCCGCAGCCTGCCTGTGCTGTGCCCCGCTCTGGTGGCTCTGGCATGGACTGGTGACACTGGAATGCACTGGTGACACTGGAATGGACTGATGGCACTGGAATGCACTGGTGACACTGGAATGGACTGATGGCACTGGGATGGACTCGTGGCTCTGGGATGGACTGGTGGCTCAGGGACTGCTGGGGGAACTGGTTCCTACTGGGAGGGTTCAGCCATGGGGGATCAGCGGGGGGTGGTCAGTGAGGAGGGGAGGGGACATGTCTGGGACAGTCGCAGTCCCCTCCCTCCCTCCCGCCCCCCGTCCCGGCTCCATCCGTGAGGGACGGGAACCCGCACACAAGATGGCGCCGGCAGGGGCCGCGCTGCCTTCACCCGCCGCACCGCGCCTGCGCGCAGCTCCCTGGGCAGCGATTGGGCGGCGGGGGTCACGTGTCCGGTTTGTCCCCGCCCCGCGCTGGGCGGAGCCAGCGCTCGCGCAGGTGCTGCGGGGCGGCGCGAGGGGCCCGGAGGGGCCTGGGGGAGAAACCGGGACCGGGACCGAACCGGGACCGAACGGAACCGGGGGTGAGCGGGGCTGAGGGGAGCCGGGCCGGGCGGGGGAAGGGAACGGAAGGGAGCCGGGGCCCTGCTGTTTCCCTCCCTCCCTCCCGTGTCGCGGTGGTGCCGCTGGGCTGGGGGGTTCGGGAGGAGCTGAGGGGAGCGCGGGGCCCAGTGCCGGGATGGGGGGGGAGGGGTTGTTCCCTGAGGGGCTCCGGGTGCCCCCCAGGTGAGCACTGGGCCGGGCTCTGCGTCCTCAGACAGCCCCGGGGGCCTCAGCACCTCTGTCCCTGCCCCCAGCTCCAGAACCTCCGGAACCCCCAGAACCTCCGGAACCTCCAGGACGCCCTGGACCTGCAGCACTTGGAGCAGCCCCCGCAGCCCCGCTGTGCAGCAGGAGGCCCCCGCAGTGCTGGTGGGTGGGTGGGTGAGGAGCTCCCGTGAGCTCTGCCTGAGGGGGGAACACGCGTGGGCACGGGGGGCTGAGCTGCCCTCCTGAGGAACGTTCCCCTCCGAAGGAGCCTCCGGGAACGGCAGAGAGAGGGAGGCAGAGCCCTTCAGTACAGAGCGTTGCTGCCTTCTGGGGGCTGGGAGCTTTGGTTTGCTTGTCCACAAGTTTTAAAGCTTTTGTTAATTCTGAAGGATGTACCGGCATTTTTTTTTTTATTCTCCTGCAGCCAGAAGGAAAGGAAGGATTTAGGTTGTTGGAGAGCAGTGTTTGGGAGGTGCTGGCTGTGTGATTTTCCAGGTGTTGGTGGTTCTGTTCTGTCTCTGGGGGGGCAGCAGGGCTGGGGGGCAGGCAGGCACTGCTGTGCCTCTGCCTCCCTTTGTTCCCAGCAGGACTGGGGAACAGCACTGCTTTTGTTTTCAGAATACTGCTGGAGTGACTGGTGGGGGAAAATAGGGAATTGTTTTTAATTCTTTGGGACACAGCAGCAGCCAAATGCTCCCCGTGGCTCTGGGGGAGCCTGGCTGAGCTGCTCCTCTCTGAAGGGGCCTCTGCAGGCTGAGAGGGGGAGGCTGCACCCAGGTTACCTCCTGGGGTTTGGATGTGGCTTTGGTCTGCCCCAGATTTTCCTGGCTTTATCACTTAATGGTTGTGCCGTGGGAGCTGGAATGGTTTGGGAGCAGCACCCAACCAAGAGCTGGTTTATTTTTTTTATTGGGGTTGTGTTGTTTCTGCTCCTCCTCCCCCTGCTCTGTGCTGCACCTCTCCCTGTGGCCTCCTGGGTCCTGTTCTTCAGCCACTAAAAGGCCAGAACTGAGTAAGAAATGTGTCCCTAACACCAGCATTTCAGGAAATCTCTGTAAATGAGATGATTCTTTGGGCTCTGGGTGTCTTGGCAAGGCACAGAGCTGGTTGTGCAATCCCAGGCTGCAATTAGCACACAGAGTCATTAACTGCCTGGCCAGGGAGCTGCCCTGCACGAACAACCAGTTCAGCAGGAGGGGTGGCTGAGGGCTTCACACACCAGGGCAGCAGCTCTGCCACGGGGGTCTCCCTGCCTGGGGAGGGTCTCCTGCTGCCCAGGGCCTGGGAGCAGCTGCAGTTCCTCAGCTTGTGCTGCTGCAGAGCCCTGCTGTGGGCTGCAGGGGCTTTCAGTGCAGGGGGATGCACACAAATTCCCTTTTTTCCCCTGGGAATAGCAGTTGTGAGGCTGTATCTGTGTGGTGGTGACCTCTGGGATCTGAGGGCTTTGCTGCAGCTCTGGGGGGCTCCTGCTCCTCTGCCCACCCTCACCCACCTCCTTCTTCCCCAACACCCCTCTTCTTTCTTCCCCTCTGCTCTGGTTCCTCATTTTCTTCTCCCATCCTTGATGTGGGCAGTGGCAGAGTGGTGTCTGCAGCCACCCCCCAAATCCCTCAGGTCAGGCTGGAGCTGAGCTGTGCCACACCAGGAGATGCTGGGGAGGGTGCACAGCCAGCCCAGGGCTGATGTTCTGATCCAAACTGCTCTTGGACTCCTCCAGTTTGGGTCTGGGTGTCTGAGGGCAGGGCTGGTGGGGTTGGTGATGTGCATCAGGGCTGCAGTGGGATAACCCCCCCTTGGCTGTGCAGCTGAGGAGGGGTTGGAGGAACAGAACCATCCCTGGGGTCCCCCAGCTCTGACCCCTGATTTGTTCCCAGGTGAGGCCTGAAAACCTCAGAGCTCTCCCAGGAATGCTGCCCCCAGCTTTCCAGGCACACTCTTGCATCTTTATTGGGTTGGGTTTGGTTTTTTTTTTTTTAGCAGTTTAGAAAATGACAACTGCTTTATTTGTTGGGGTCTTGTTTGCTGGTTTGGTTTTGTTTGTTTCTTTCTTTGTTGGTTTTTATGTTAAGATCTTTGCTCTTGCAGGGTGAACCATTCAGGGTGAGCTGTTCATGGGCTGGGACACCCTGAGGTCCCCTCATGACCCCTCCTGAGGCTCCTCAGTCCTGGGGTCCTCTCTGCTAAAACAAAACAGAAATCTTTCCTTGTTTGGTTGGTTTTTAAGGGCAAGGTGAGCTGTAGGAGTGATAATCCTGCAGGAAAGCTCTGCTGGCCCCAGCTCAGCTACCTGGGGTATAACAGAAAAACCAGAGGGTTCTTTCCTCTCCTTCCCCCTTATTTTTTATTTTTTTTTTTTCCCCAGTTACACTTGCTGTATTTTATTGATTTATTTACCTTATCTGGTGGCTGGGGGGGGGGCTGTGCCTGCTCTTGAGGCTGTAGGATGGGGAAGAAGAAGTGCCCTGAGCTGTCAAAGCTCAGCTGAGATTTGCTGATCTCTCTGGGACAAAAAAACCCCAAGGAAACAAAAGGGAGAGTCTTGTGACCCGGGCTGGGGCTTGGAGGAGGAAGCAGCCACAGATGGCAGCTCAGCTCACTCCATCCCTGCTCCTTTTTGTGGTGGAGCCCTGGAGCTGAGGCTCTGCTCTGGGGGGGGTTGGAAAGGGCTGCAGGAGCTTTCACAGAATCCTTCTGGTTAGGGAAAAAAAAAAAAAAAAAAAAAGAGAAAAATCCCTTTAAGATGCTGCAGCCTGGGCTTGTGTCCTGCTGGGACTGGGAGAGCCCTGGAGCTGCCTGCTGGGAGAGCTGGGGTGGCACTGGGAGGAGGAATGCTGCTGCCAGGAGGATGTGGGAAGCTTGGAAGGGAGAGAGGAGCCTGGGAGGGGCTGGGCTTGTCCTGCAGGGTGGCAGCAGGGTGTCCCCTTCCTCCTGTCACCTGTGTCACTGCCAGGAGGGTGTGTGGGATCCTGACCCCCCTGGGCTTTGCTGCCAGGGGCAGGGAGCTGGGAGGAGCACTGAGGAGGAGGAGGATGGTGCTGGCTCTGGGTTTGTCCTGGGGCATGGCCTGGGCTGGCAGGAGGGAAACTCACCCAGGGGAGAGCTCAACTCTCTGCTCTCTCTGTTTGTTGGTTTTTTGGTTTTTTTTTTTTGGTTTTTTTTTTCCCTTGGTGTGGATACTTTAGCTGGAAAGGCACCACTTGCCCATAGAGGGAGCAGTGCCCTTCTCTGTTAGAAAACTGACTTCAATGTGTGTCCCCAGGGTCTGCTGCAGGGGAGGAGCCCCCCAGGGGTCTGTGCCCCCCTCTGGTGTGTTCTGACCCAGCTCAGTGAGGGAACAGTGCTGGGAAGTCACATAACACCATGTTCTGTGGAGCAGGGCTCAGCAGGGAGCTCAGCACCTCCCTGCAGTGCCAGGGCTTTTGTGTCTCTCTGTGTTGGCTTTTTCTTGTAGTGCTTCCTGCAGAGTCTGTGATTCCTGCTGCCTGCCAGTGCTGCCCAGCTTCTTCCCTTCCTGAAATAAGGCTGAGCTGCAGATTTGCTTCCTCTGTAATTCTCTTGAAAACTGTGTGTTTGCAGGAGAGAAGTGCACACAGCCTGTCTTCTCCTTCAGATGAAAAGAACTCAGGTTAGAAGAGCTATTTTTTAATCTGACACCTGAATTTTAAATGTTTTTTTTCCAAATTAGTCTCTTAGCTTGTTTTCAGAGCCTGTGCTTTTGTAGTTTCCCTGCCATCCTAGAGAAGAGGAGAGATGATGGGCCTTGTGTCACAGCCTGGCAGGGGCAGCCCCTGGAGCTGGCTCAGGCTGGCTGCAGGTCCAGAGAACTTAATTAAGATACTTTGTTAAGTTTAATAGCACATTTCCAGCTTGAATTTTGCAGCTGGGGATGGTCAAGAATCCTCCCTGGGGTGTGGCAGCTCCCCTGCATCTCAGGGCAGGTGAGCCTGGCACATCTAGGGGCAGCTTCACAGCTTTTTAGGCCAAGAATTTAGCAAAGTAGTTGGATTCCTGTAGAGCAAATCAAGATTTGGGTGGTTTGAGCTGCTCTTGTGCTTGAGAGCAGAGTCACAGGAGTTAATGTCACCTGGTGCCTGTGGCACTTCTGTCGGGGTGACCCCAGTGCCCCTCCAGCACAGCCCCAATCTCTCCTGCCCAGGAGAAGAGCAGAGTGGGTTCCTGCTCTTTAGGAGAAAGCATCCAGTGGGCATCAGTGCAGCTGGGGTAGAAGATTGAGTCTTCATGGCTGTGCACCAAGAGATTTCCCCTTTTCCCCAGGTCTGGAAGCTCTGGCCATGGACCAGAAAGGCTTTCGGCGGGGGAGCTTCCACAGCAGCACCAGTGATGAGGACATGCTGGAAATAGCAGGAGCATCTCTGGACTTCTTTGGGGCAGATGATGATCCCCCCCTCGACAGGGAGGTGGGAGGTAGGGCCCACACCTCTCTCTGTTTTCTCTGCTTGGCATAATGGCTTTTGGTGGGATTTTTGTGTTCAGATGTCCTGCTGGGCTCTGCCCAGGATGGGGCCACTCCCCCACCTCTGTTTGCTGTCAGGCAAAAACTACAAAGAAATCCTTTGGGTTTGCTTCTCAGCTTGGTGATCTGCCTCTAGGCAGTGGGAGTGAAGCCAGGTTTCCTCAGATGTCACCTGTCAGTAGCCAGAACCATCCCTGGTGCTCCTGGAGATCCTACAGTGCCTATGGGATTGTTCCCTGCTTGGCTTGGTCCCTCTCACTGCTCTCAGGCTCCAGCAGAGGAAAGATCTCTGGTTTTGTAGCAGGTTTTTTACCTCCTTGCTCAAATAGGCTTCTCCCCTATCTGCAGGACTGTGTTGCCCCCACTGCTTTAAAAACATTTCAGTAGCTGGGAAGTTCCCTTTTTTCTGTAGGATTTAAGAAGGTTGTTGGCTTTTTTTTTTTTTTTTTTTTTTTTTTTCCTCTTTGAGCTCCAAGGGACAGAACTGAGAGTTGCAGTAGCTGCTCCCTGAGGGATTCAGTCCTTCTCTTTGGTTTGCCAGGCAGGGTTTCCCTCACCTGCTGCACCTCTGGCAGGTTCAGGCTGATTGTCCCACCCACTGGAGGTGCCACAGGTCCAACCTCTCAGCTGGGAGGTCTCTCCCCTGCCTTTGCTTCTTCTCCTCCCTTCCTCTTGACCTCCAGCCAGAAGCCCAGGATCACCAGAGCATATCTGGTAGGAGCAAAGTCAACCTTTGGGGTGTAGTGTTTCATTTTGCCAGACAGTGTTTAAGTGACAAACTATCTCTAGCAAATGGGAGCCAGAGGAACTTAATCAGCAGCCCCTTTGAGCTCCTCTGTGCACTGCATGGGGAGATAAAACCTGCTGGGGGCTGGGGGAGCTCCTGAAGTGTGTCCTGTGCAGAGAGGACAAAAGGAAAATTCAGCTCCTGCCTGTCTGCCTCTGGGAAAAACAGTGAGTAAAGAGCTTTGAGCGAGCAGAATGTCAGCTGGGGAGGGGGGAGGAAGGGTTTGTTGTTGTTTTCTTGCCCAGTGTGCCTGTGACAGACCCCCCAAGGCTGGGAAGCTGTGTTGGTCAGTGTGTTACCTGTGTGGAGCTTGGTGTGGGGAGGGCAGGGCTGGGCTGGCCTGGGTGCTCCTCTCTGTCCCTCCCCAGGCAGAGGTGGGGGGTGAAGCAGCTGCTCTGGAGCTGGAGGTCTGAGGGCACAGACCTGGCAGCTTCTCACTGCTGATGGGAGCAGCAAAACACCCAGGCCCCAGCTCTGCCCCATCTGGGAGCCCTCTGTGTGTCTGCTGCCTGCCATCCCCATGGCATAGAATCTGCAGCACAGAATCCCAGAACCATTTGGGTTGGGAAGGACCCCTGAGGTCACCAACTCCAACCCTTGATCCACTCCCCCTGTGGTTCCCAGCCCATGGCACTGAGTGCCACATCCAGGCTCTGCTTAAAAACCTCCAGGGATGGAGAATCCCCCCCCTCCCTGGGCAGCCCATTCCAATGCCTGAGCACCCTCTCTGGAAAGAATTCCTTCCCAATATCCAACCTAACCCTCTCCTGGCAGAGCTGAAGCCCATGCCTCGTGCATCCTGGTTCCAGGAGTGCAGCTTCAGGAACACCTCCTTAGCTCTCTGCTTCCACTGTGGGATTCCCACTGTGTTTTGGTCACATTTTGTTGTTTGGGTTTTTTTTCCTAAAAAGAGGGAAAACTAAGAAATGTTTGTATTTTCCCCACCAGGATTTTCCTCTTATAATGGGCTGAATGGCACAAGCACAATGATGGATTTCCTGGAGGAGCCTCTTCCTGGTGTGGGGACCTATGAGGATTTTAACACCATAGACTGGGTGCGGGAGAAGTCCAGGGACAGGGACAGGCACAGAGAGGTAACACTCCTGGCAGGCTTGTGGGGTAATGAGAGCTGAGCTGGGCTGAGTGCTGGGCTGAGAAACCCTTCTAGGGTGATCACTCAACTTCTCTGTTTGCCTGTAAAAATTGTCTTTAATTTTTTTCCCCCTGCACGTAACAAACCAACTTGAGTGGCACTCGGAGCACACAGAGTGAGCAGGTCCCTGTAGGACAGAACTTGCCCAAATCTGAGCAGGGACAGACTTGGGTAAGGGGGCTCCATGTCACCACAGCCTCCTGCCCAAAGCCTCTTCCCCTCTATGGGTTAAGGGTACAAACCCCAAAGACTTCTCACACATCCCCCCCACACACAGATGGGTGTGTACAGAGGGGCTGCTCAGCAGCCTGGCTCAGAATGAACTGTTGCCCATCTGCAGAGATGCTGGTGTAAAAGAACCACTTCTGTCTTTACCAAAAGCAGCTGAAATCAGGTCAAGGCAGAAGTTACTGCTGGCCAAAGGGGTGTAGGGTTGGTCCAAGGGAGGTGACTCTGCCACCCCCTGGACTCAGCAGCCATTCTGCTCCTGGGCAGTGCAGCACTTGAAAAACAAAAGCCCAGAGGAGAAACCAGAGGACACTCACTCAGGCAGAAAGAGTTCTTCATTTATTCCTCATATAGTCATGCAAACAACTTGATACTCAATGTGCCTTTTTATCTGGGAATAATAATGGTGTGTCCCTCAGGAGGGGTAGCTGGGGTGATGGGGCACACAATAGCTGTTGTGTCACCCTTTTGTCTGCCTGTCAGGAGCAGTGAGACTGACAGGCTTCAGCCAGCCCTGCCAGACAGGGCAGAGCCTCTCAGCAGCCTCGAGGGCTCTGACCCCCCCTTGCAAGCACAGCATGTCAGCAGAGCTGTTGTTCTGAGTATCTTCCACCAGCACCATCACCCTGTAGCCTTTAGAGCATTTACACTGAAGCAGATCAGGATCCTAACAGATTGTTGTTTCTTTTTGGAAAAAACCAACCCAAACCTGTGTAGATCACCAGTCGAAGCAAAGAGTCCACCTGGGCACTGATCCACAGTGTCAGTGATGCCTTCTCGGGGTGGCTGCTGATGCTGCTCATTGGCTTGTTGGCAGGTAAGAGCAGAACTCACCTGGAAAGGCAGTCCTGGGGCTGGGTGGCTGGAGGAGGTGTCCCTGGGGCAGGGGGAGGTGTCCCTGGGGCAGGGGCTGTGCTGGTATTGGTGGCTTTGCTGCTGCTTTGCAAGTTATGAATTATTTTTAAGCTTTGGGGAGTGTTTGTGTAAATACTCAGGTAGGAAGCTGGAACTGAAAAGTGTCCTGGGCACTGCTAAGGAGCAGTGAGATGAAAAATCAATTCATCAGAGCCAGGCTGGTGAAGGTGCTGGCTCAGAGGGAGCTGTGATGCTGGACATCCCTGAGCTGAATGCTCTGCATTGACACAGGGCAGGTTAATGCCCAGGACAGCTGGCAACATTTTCTTATTTTAATTTTTTTTCCTACTATACTTGGGTATAAAAAGTGAGCTGTGTTTCCTGGGAAGTCAGACCCCTTCCAGAGGCTGAGAGCTTTTAGATTACCTCAGCAGCAACCTTTGGACCCAGTGCAGCAGCAGTAAATCTGTGGGATGCAGATCTTCCCAGTGGAAAGCAGCTGAGCATTCATCCCGAGGAATGAAATGAAATCTTCTGTTAATGTTTACACAGGAAAGCTGCTGGGGAGCTTTTCATTAACTGCAAGATTTGCTAAATGTTTATTGCTACCTCTGGAGCTTGTGCTGGTGTTTGCTCCTACAGATCAGAGGTCTCTGCTTCTGGCCCCTGTGCTGGTGGCTTGAGCAGATTGGGGGCATGTAGGAGTTTTCCTCCACAGAAAAATCAGAAGTTGCCTGGAGTCTCCTCTTTTCGAATCTGAATTACTTTCTGTAGTGCCTTTCTACTTGCTTTGTTTCACTTGGCACTGTTGTGACTTTCCCCTCCTTTTTTTTTTTTTTTTTTTTTTTTTAATTGGGATTGGCAACATTTATTTCCAAAGGAATTCCTGTCACTAATTCCTGCCACAGTCTTAGCACTGTTGGTGAAACTCCTGGGTTCCAGCTTTTGGGCTGCACACCAGTAGCACATTTTGTCTGCATCCTCAGAAGTCCTGCATCCCTCTCTCCCCCCAGCCCCCTGGATTAACACACACTCTTGCAGCAGAATCAAGAAGAATTTGTTCCTAGTGATACAGGGTGGGTTGGAACAGTTTTGGCAATGGTCTTGCAAATGCAGTTAGGTGTGCTTGGCTTCCTGGCCTCTTTTCAATAGATATTTAGCTAAGCAAATCTTCCCACCTAGCTCTCTATAGAGTAAAAATTAATTGTAGGCAAAAATCCCAGAACTGCTCCATTTGTTGGTACTCCAGCCATAAATTAGTAGGGCAGCCCTGTAACCTTCAGATGCTTGAATCTGCAGAAGGTGATTACTGATTTTTTCTCCTTTTCTTCTTTTTCCCTTCTCTGCTCTAGGTTCCCTGGCAGGTCTGATAGACATTTCTGCCCACTGGATGACAGATCTGAAGGAAGGGGTGTGCTTGGCAGGCTTCTGGTTTAACCACGAGCACTGCTGCTGGAAATCCCACACAACCTTCACTGACAGGGACCAGTGCCTGGAGTGGAGGAGCTGGTCCCAGCTGATCCTTGGCCATGGAGAGGTGAGGGGTGCCCTCAGCTCTTTGTGCTGTTTGGATGTCCCATTCCCCAGCCTGGATCCTCCCTGCCAGTGCTCTGGATGCAGCTGGTGGTTCATGGGCTTCACACTCCTTGTTGAGGCTCCCAGGGGTGTGAACAGACTCAAACCAAGGTTCTTGTGTTGTCCTCAGAGGGGATGGGGGGAGCAAAACAGGGACACGTTTGCACCAGTGGTGTCCTGGCCAGGTGTGTAACCCCCCAGGTGTAACTTCTCCTCAGGACCTCAGCCTTGGTGTAGTTCTCTTCATTTTTGGGTGATGCCTGTGTGTGGGATCACCTGCTGGTCCTCTGGGCTCACTTCAGTGTGCAGCTTTGGTGTGATATCTGCTCTAATTTTGGGTAACTTTCTCTGCATTTCAGGGGGCTTTTGCCTACATTCTCAACTACTTCATGTATGTTATCTGGGCCTTGTTGTTCTCCCTCCTTGCTGTGTTACTTGTGAAGGGCTTTGCTCCTTATGCCTGTGGCTCAGGGATCCCAGAGGTGAGAGAATCAGAGTGGGTTGGGTTTTTTGAAGGTGGGGTAGGGATCCACCATCCAAAGATGATGGGTGCCTGCTGTGGAATAATAATTCCTTGCACTTTTGATATATAGATTTTTTTTTTTTTTCTTTGCAAATTATTCCTGACACGTCTTAAGCACTTAACTCTCTGTGCAGTCCTTTTAATAACTAAAATATTGTGTCAGGTGCTGCAGGAAGTACAAAGAAAAGTGCCCTGCTTGTGGAAGGCCACAAAAACTATCCTCCCATTTTCCTTAAGCAGGGAGAGTGGCCCAGAAGGGAGGGTTCAGATGGCTCTGCACAGGGGATACTTTTACTGACTCTGTTATATTTGAGGTGTTGGGGGGCTCTGAAAGCTGTTGGGCAAAGTTGAGGGCAGGATTGGGAGCACCCAGTAAAAGAGGAGCTCTGAGCAGGGCTTGGCAGAGAGCCTGTAGAGCTTTGTGTGCTTGACTTCCAGATCAAAACTATCTTAAGTGGTTTCATCATTAGAGGCTACCTGGGCAAATGGACACTGATCATCAAAACCATCACCTTGGTGCTGGCTGTGTCCTCTGGGCTGAGCCTGGGCAAAGAGGGGCCCCTGGTGCACGTTGCCTGCTGCTGTGGGAACATCTTGTGTCACCTCTTCACCAAGTACAGGAAGAACGAAGCGAAGCGCAGAGAGGTATGGAGAGAGTCTGGGTCCTGGGGCAACCTGACTGCTGGGACTGCAGCCTCTAAACCACTGGGCTTTGCTGGGCTTCAGCCCAGCCATCTGAGTGGGTGCAAGGGCCCCCACACCTCCCCAGTGCAGGCTGTCACCCCCGTGGTGATGGGAGTGTTCACTGGCAGCACCCAGTTGTGCAGCTCGTGTTTGTGTTTGCCCTGTGACATCAGCGGGGCAGGGGACTGCCTGAGGGACCTGGGCTTGGGCCTGGGAATAGCACGTGGTGGAAGAACCAAGCTGGCATCTAATAGGGAGTTCCTGAGTGTATCCTCACGGTGCTGTAAGGCTTTTCTCTGCATGAGTCCCTGGAGAAGAGTTCACAGGAGATGTGCAGGGTCTCCTTGGCCAGTTTGCCTTCTGCTAAACCCAGCCCAACAGAATCCCCGCTGGGGAGATAAATACTGTACAAATTTAAGTAAAGACAAAAAAAGAAAAAGGGGGGAAAGGTGGCATGGGGGGGGCTGGAAGATGCCTGACTGTTGTTGGTTTCTCTCAGGTGCTGTCAGCAGCTGCAGCTGCTGGGGTGTCTGTTGCTTTCGGGGCGCCGATCGGAGGAGTGCTCTTCAGCCTGGAGGAGGTGACTGCACCTTTTGCTCTTAGCTCCTGGGGAGCTGTTTCATGGCAAGAGCTGACCCTGCTGGTTTGAAAAATACAGTCTGCTCAAAACTGCTGGGCTGTGGAGAGCAGACCCTCTTGAGTACTGATTGGTGGTGTTTGTACAAGGCCGAGCAACCTGAAAGCTTACTGGAGCTTCAGGTAATCCCTGCCAGTACTGGAGAGTTGATTTTGGATGAAACCTGTTGGTTTCCCTGAGTCTGTCCATGCTCAGCAATGTCAACTGCTCACTGCCACCCTCTTTGCCACATGTCCACCCTGTCCTGGCAGCTGGGGAACAAACCTACCTGGCTTTTCATCCTCCTTTTTTTTAACCCAGGGCACTTCAGATCCTTGTTCTCTGGATCCAGCCGTGCAGTGGGTCACAGCTGCTTGCTTCAGGGTGTAGCTCAGAGGAGGAGCAGGGGGTGGTTTTGCTCAGCTGAGCCCTGGATGTGGTTGGCATTGTTTCCTGGGTTCATCTGATTGCTGAGTGATCACTGCTGAATAAATTGCCTGCAGCTGAGGGATGAGAGTGTTGGAGGTGTGCACAGCAGGACCTGTCCTGGGCATTGCAGTCCATGTGGGGCAGGAGCTCAGAGCAAAACCTGGGGTGCTTGGCTGGGGAGCAGGGGACAGAGGAGGGGACATGGCCAACTCACGTCTGTCTCTGGACACTGTTTTGTTCCTGGGCAGTGGTGGGTGTCCTCACAAGTGTCAAGTTGACTGAATCTGATTGGTTTTTTCCTTCTCTTAGGTCAGCTACTACTTTCCTCTCAAGACCCTGTGGCGCTCCTTCTTCGCCGCCCTGGTGGCCGCCTTCACCCTGCGTTCCATCAACCCCTTTGGGAACAGCCGCCTGGTCCTCTTCTACGTGGAGTTCCACATGCCCTGGCACCTCCTGGAGCTCGTGCCCTTCATCCTCCTGGGGATATTTGGGGGGCTCTGGGGAGCTTTCTTCATCCGCAGCAACATCGCCTGGTGCCGGCGGCGCAAGACGACCAAGCTGGGGAGGTACCCGGTGCTGGAGGTGTTGGTGGTGACTGCCATCACTGCCCTGCTGGCCTTCCCCAACGAGTACACCAGGATGAGCACCAGCGAGCTCATTTCTGAGCTCTTCAACGACTGTGGCATTTTGGACTCCTCCAAGCTCTGCGAGTACGTCAACGACTTCAACAGCACCAAAGGGGATGACCTGCCCGACCGGGCCGCGGGCCCCGGGGTGTACACGGCCATGTGGCAGCTGGCTTTGGCCCTCATCATGAAAGTCTTCATCACCATCTTCACCTTTGGCATGAAGGTGAGGATGGCTCGTGCAGGAGCTCACCTCCTTCTCATCCTCTGCAGGACTTGTGCTCACTTAACAGTTTTCCTCCCAGGCTTTTGGACAGCTCTGTGATTCTCAGACATGTCCTGGCAGCTCTAACACTTCACAGGAACACTGTTTTCAGCTAAGGGGATAGATCTGTGGGTGAAAGGAGAGCAGCAGTAGTGTAGTACTGGTAGATCATTTGAGTAAGGTTTCTGACAGTCTCACTCCACCCTGGTGCCCAAGCTGGGTTGTTCAAGTCTGCACAAGGGGTTTTCCTCCCAGGCTCTGGGAAGGAGGGGGTGAGGTGACAGGATGGGATGGTTTGTTCTGTTGCTCACAGCTGAGGGCAGTAGAAGCCCTTCAGCCTAAGCCTGGGTCAGATACAGCCACTGAAGCTGTCATCCCAGGGCTTCACATCCCATTTTCCAAACATGGAATGGTCCCACCTTAAGCCTTGTTGCTAAATAGGCTCATGGCAGAGTAGCTGATACCTTGATTTGTAAATACATTTACTGATCAGTAGTGATCTGGGCTGATCAGGGCTGTTCCTTGGTCAGGTGGTCGTGAGCCTGTTTGGTTTCAGCCTCCCAAGCTGTGGTTACAGGGCCCAGGTCTGAGCTTTCCTGCAGTGGGGGTCAGGAGGTGGAGCAGAGCATTTCCTCCTGCCCCACTCCTCCAGTGGCTGCCCAGAAAGGTGACCCCACCACTGAGGTTGGAACACTGGTGTTGCTGTGAGGTGGTTGCTGGCATCCAAGGGCAGTCATCGTGTCTGTGAGACAGCTGTGCAGTGTCTGGAAAAGCTGTGTGCCAGATGTGGAGAGGAAGAGGGGGCAGATCCCCTGAGTGCAGAGAACAGGAGCCTTTGCAGAGGTGACCCTTGCTGCGTGTGCTCATTCACCCTGACTTTGGTGGTGGAGTTTGTTTCTGCCAGGGCAGGAGGATGCTCCCCCTCTCAGGACAGGGAGCCAGCAGAGTGGGAAGATCCCCTGCAGACACGTTGTGCTCCACACCAACCTCTTGTGGGTCTGTTCCCCTGCTCAGGGGGACTGAAGCTCAGACTTCTGCAGAGGCTGGAGCAGAGGGTTTGGCAGGGCAGAGGTGACAGAGCAGGGTGTCCTTGCCAGCTTTAACCTCAACCTAAGTTCCAACTCTGTCCTGTTTGGAGCTTCCATCTGTTTTTTGGAATTTCTTTTTGCCTCTGTTGAGAACTGGTGCCTTCCTGTTCCCACAGGTGCCCTCGGGTCTCTTCATCCCCAGCATGGCAGTGGGGGCCATAGCTGGTCGGCTGCTGGGAGTGGCTGTGGAGCAGTTGGCCTTTTACCACCACGACTGGGCCATCTTCAGTGGCTGGTGCAGCCAAGGAGCTGACTGCATCACCCCGGGGCTCTATGCCATGGTGGGGGCTGCAGCCTGTCTGGGTAAGCCAGGTGTCTGCTGCAGGCACGGGGATGGGATGTGGCACCGAGAGCCATGGGCTGGCAGCCAGGGGGGAGTGGGCCAGGGGTTGGACTGGGTGACCTCAGAGGCCCTTTCCAACCCGGATGGCTCTGTGGTTGATTCTGTGATTCCATGGCTGACTCTCTGATTGATTCTGTGGTTCTGTGATTCTATGAAAAGATTTGGGAGTAGCTTTGGGATGTGAATCCGGAAGCGCAATTGAAATACGCCCGGACAAAAAGCTGTTGTAAAAAACTCTGTCAGCGTTTGGGAGGCCCCGCTGGTTGCTCTTGGAGTCCCTCACCTGGTGGTGGTTGGCAGCCCAGCAAAGCCCTCGGTGGTGTGGTGCAGGGGTGTCCCCGTGCTCTGCTTGCAGGCGGGGTGACCCGGATGACGGTGTCGCTGGTGGTCATCATGTTTGAGCTGACGGGGGGGCTGGAGTACATCGTTCCCCTGATGGCAGCAGCCATGACCAGCAAGTGGGTGGCTGATGCCATCGGGAGGGAAGGGATTTATGATGCCCACATCCGCCTCAACGGGTACCCCTTCCTGGAGGCCAAGGAGGAGTTCTCCCACAAGACCTTGGCCATGGACGTCATGAGGCCGCGGCGGAGCGACCCTCCCCTCACCATCATCACCCAGGACAGCATGACTGTGGAAGATGTTGAGACCATCATCAATGAAACCACCTACAGTGGGTACCCCGTGGTGGTGTCCCGGGAGTCCCAGAGGCTCGTGGGGTTTGTCCTCAGGAGGGACCTCATCATTTCCATTGGTAAGGAGCAAGACACTGGGTAAGGTGCACGGTGCTGGTAGAAATGGCCCCAACACTGGGTTACTTGATGAGTTTGTGCACCCCGTGGTGATGGTGGCTGTGCTTAATGCTGCCTGCATCTCCATCCCTGGGCAGCCTGGGGTCTGCGTGCCTGGGGTGGGAAGGAGACCCAAATGGAAGTTCTGGGCATCTCCCATCTGCCTTCTCTTGATAAAGCAGACAAAATCTGTGTTAGGGATGAGCACTCCACTTGGTTCCTGTCCTTGACCCCAACCACAGGCACAGAGCCTGCACCAGCAGGTTCAGTGCTTAAAAACATTTTAGCTGCTCTGCAGGGGTGACTGGTAAAACCCAGCTGGTGACAGATTAAAGCATGAAGCATTTAATCCTCCTCCTCTTAAAACTGGGAGGTCAGAATCTCCAGAACTTGCATTTAGGTGGCCAGAGGGCACTGCTGAGGTGTGTGGCAGCCCTGGCACTGGGCAGAGTGTGGGCTGGTCCCAGCCCTGGGGTGACACTGGAGGTTAGGATGCAGCTGACCCCGGAGGTTGTGCTGAAGTCACTAGGAAGTAGAAGGGAAATTTATCAGAGCCTCCTTGGGTCATCAGTTGCTTTGGGGAACAGTGCAGGTGAGGGAAGGAATGGACAGGATGCTCCTCAGCGTGGGGTGGGAAAGGAGGGATAACACTGAATGGAACATTTCTTCTTCCAGAAAATGCCCGGAAGAAGCAGGACGGGATCGTGAGCACTTCAGTAATTTATTTCACTGACCACTCTCCTCCACTGCCTCCAAGCTCCCCTTCCATGCTGAAGCTCAGGAGCATCCTGGACCTCAGCCCCTTCACAGTGACAGACCAGACCCCCATGGAGATCGTGGTGGACATATTCCGCAAGCTGGGGCTGCGCCAGTGCCTGGTCACACACAACGGGTAGGGCAGGGCCCTGGGCTCCCTGCTGGCCACCTCTGCTGGGGCTGTGGACACACTAACAATCCCTTTCCATCCCTTTTCCCAGGAAGCTGCTGGGGATCATCACCAAGAAGGATGTGCTGAAGCACATTGCACAGCTGGCCAACCAGGACCCCGACTCCATCCTCTTCAACTAGAGGCAGGCCTGGAGCTGTCTGTGTGTTCAGCACAACAGAAACTTTACAGACCAGACTGGATTTCCTTTCCTATTTTTATGGAGACTATGGGACTGCTTTCAGCCTTTCTTTTCATGGAGCTGAAGAAGATAACTTTTTTTTTCTACCAGATAACCAATTGCACTACATAATCTGTGGAACATAATCTTCTTTTTAGAAGAAAAAAGGAGACTGTTTACGTTGCTTTTGTGAAGTTGCATTGGAAAGATTCCATGAAGGAGTAAAAGCAGAATGCTGTAGAATTGTGTCTCCTCTCCTTGGTTTATCTGAACTCCTGTCACTAACGTGGGGAGGAACAGAACAAGGTCTGTACCTCCAGAGACTCTGCACAAGGATGATTTATGATTTTGCACACAGGGTTCAGGAGGTGGCAAATGGGTTTGGTGTTAACTCAGGGGCAGTGTGTTTCCAATTAGCCAGTGGGTAAAGTACAGGAAAATGGTGAAGTCAAAATAGGGGACGGGGGGAGAAAAATAATTGGCTGGCTGAGGCTGTGTGGCTGCAAGAAGGAAAGAAACCCCCAAAACTAAAACCCCCAGAAGACCTGATCTCCTTAAAATCAGGCCCGGTTTCTGGTTGGGAAGAAGCTTGTTTTGGTTAATTTTCTGTGAATGTATTAAATTGCTCTGCCTTGCCTGGAGAACCCCAAGGAGGAGGCAGGAGTGAGCAGTTGCATTTCTCATTGTGATCCCTTGTTCAGGTGCCCACCTGAGGGTTTCTTCTCCCTCCTTTCCTTTGAGTGTGTCAGGAAAACCCCCAGCCCCTCAGTCACTGCCCATGGAGCTCGGGTGCTGTTGGGTACCACACCACTGACCTCTTCCCTCAGCAGTGTCTGAGGGGGTGGTGGGTGTCCCTAGGGTGTCTGTGGGGATAACTGTGCCCTTCCTGCTCCTCTCCTCAGCCCTGGGGTTGGTGACACTGCCACTTCACAGCCACCACCCCGTGTCCCTCCTCTTGCCAATGTCTATGCAATAAAGCCCTTCCTGCCCACTGCCAGCCCAGCAACCCCTCCCACATCTCTGCTTCTCATCAAGTCCCCCCCCCAGACCTCACCAAATTATTTTCCTGTTAATAAAATGGTGACGTTTACTGGAGTCTTGGAGGTCTGTGAGGGCCTGGGGAGGTTGGGGATGTTCCTGGTGGCTGCACTGGGATGCAGATGCCATTTTACAGCTCCCCTCATCCCTGCAGCCCCAGGTGGAGGCAGTGGGGACCCTGCTTGGAGCTGGCTGGAGGTTTGGCTGTGCTGAACCTCCTTGCTCAGCTCAGCCCAGCAGTGAGTACCTGTCCTCACCTGGCAGCCAGGGGCTGAGCTCTTCTTCCTCTGGGGCTTAAACCTGAGCTGAACCCAGGTGAGGCCAGGGGATCACCTCCTGCTTAGGAAATCCACAGCTTCTCTTTGGGGTGGTTTTGTACAGCAGGAGATCCTTGCCAAGATAAAACAAAGACTGCAGCATGTCCAAAAGTCACTCACAGCTCAAAGTGTTTTGTGTTTTGCCTTTAAATGTTTCTGGTTTTTGTCCTCCTAGAGAGGGCTGTGTGCCTCTCACCTGTTGGATGCTCCCTGAGCCAGGGGCTGAGTCCAGGGAAGAAGCTGCCACCTTCCATGTGCCAGGGGGATACCAGGTTGGGGGCTGCAGGCTTCTCTCCCCTGCTGCATGCTTGTGGCTCCAGAAAGACACAGCTTTATTTTTCTTTATTATTGTTTTTTTAGTCTGGGTTGGGTTTTTTGGGGGGGGGTTGGGTTTTTTTTGACTTTTCTGTTTATCTCCCAGTATACAAGGAGGACTCTAGCTTGGAAAATCCTGTCCTGGCTTCACTGGGCTCTGCAGCAGGTGGGAGCCTGTTCCTCATGTTCTCCAGGGAAGGTGGCCAAGGTGAGGGTGAGAGGGCAAGCCCTGAGCTGGCTGCTGGCTCCTCCCGGGAAGCATCAGGGCAGGGATGAGGGGAAGCAGGGATGCTCAGGGCAGGAAGCAGCTGCCCAGCTCCTGTGGCCCTGGGGAGGCTCCTGCAGCCAGTCCTGCAGTGTGGGGAAGCCCAGCTCTGCTCCACAGACACAAGTCCTGGGTTCATGGAGGCCTTGGGGTGCCAAGCCAAGCAGTGGGCAAGTTCAAGAGATGTTGTGGTGGCCCAGGACCTTTCTTTGCCTCTTGCTCGAGCAGGTCTTTCCACTCTCCCTGCTTTTAATGTGGAAACTGGGAATTTTCCTGCTGTCATGGCTGAGGGGCTGGTACACGTGGGTGAGGGGGGAGTCTGAGCTTGCTCTGTCAGTCCGTGGAGACCCTCTGGCCCTGTTAACCAGCATCAGTGGGGTCAGGGGAAGGAAAATCCTTGTTTTGGCTCCAGACCTGTAGCTAAACCCTGGTTTTCTGTGTAGGGAAACTCGCTGCAGTTACCCTGTGGTCAGTGTCACTCAGGAGGGGTGACGTGGCTCTCAGTGTCTGGGGCTGGTGCCTTCCCTTCCCCGGGGAGATGTGGCTCAGAGAAACCCCTGGCTGTTTGCTCTCTGCTTGTGCTGAATTCCCTTAATTCCAACAAAGATAAGTTCATCTCTTCCCTCAAAACTTCTGTGCAGGGAAGAGACCATACTCAGGTTTTTTTAACCAGGAGCGTTTTCTCCTTTGCCTGTAACCAAATTCAAGCTGCTCCGAAGGGCTTTGTCCCCTTTCCAGGTCTTGCTTTTCCATTGCTTTACCTTCGGAGCGGCTCCAGGAGGAGCCCTGGGTTTTCCTCCAGCCGCCAGCTGGTTACACAAGTCAGAGCTGGAGATGATCCAGACTCAGAAATCCGAGCCCGGGGTCGCCTTGGCTGAGCGAGCAGCGTCCCTGGGTCAACACCCGGGGCTGATGCTCCTCTCGATGCCTCCTCCGTCTGTTGCTGAACCCTCCTGGCTCCAGGGTGTGGATCTGGGCGAGGAGGGGGCTGTGGGGCACCCCCTTCTCCAGCCTCACCCGAAAAGAAGAGGGGACCTGCCAGGGTGGGGGGGGTCATGGTACTGTGCTTGTGAAGTGCATTATTGGGGCTGCCCTGGGGTGCGGGTGCCTGCTGGAGCTGTCACCCTCCTGAGGGGTGGGATGGGGGTGGGGGTGGGTGACCCTGCACTTCCTGTGGCACAAAATACGGGAGATAATTTATTATGGGGGCCCGGGGCTACCCCTCACCTACACCCTGCAGCTCCCTGTCCCCCCCTGCAGCGGGTCTGGGGGTGTCTGTAAGGGGGGGGGCTCCCCAAAAAAGCTACAGCCTTGTCTGGATGCCTGGGGATGGACAAGGGACGGGTGGGGATCGGGCTTCTGCCGCCTCCCCCGCGCTGCAGGCAGGAGGGGGGGGGGGGGGAATTCTTGTTCTTCCCGATACCTCCAGCTCCTCTGGCTCGGGGAAACAAAGGGGGAATCCGCGCGTCTTTGGTGCACGGGATCCGAGGGCCTGGCTGGAGCTGGCTCAGCTGTTTTCGTGTGTACAGCTCACTCCTCCCAAGGGCAGAGCTGGGGAGCTGCCGGGGCTGTCCGGAGACCGTGCCAGGGAGCGGCCGGGATGTCCCTGCCAGGGAAGGGAGGAATGGCCGGGGAACCCGGGGCTGAGCGGGGATGGGAGGGGAATCGCCTTCAGAGCAGCCTCTTTCCCTCCAGCTCCCTTCCAGCCCAAGCTTTTCTTTGATTCTGGGGTCTTGGAGAGGCCTCAGCACCGGTCCCCAGCTTTTGGAGAGCAGGGATGGGTGGACACGGGGTCCTGCTGGCAGCAGCAGTTCCCCTGCTCGCTCTCCTCGCAGCACTTTAATGTTTCCCGTCTGTACAAGGAGCATCCTGCCTCCTGCAGCTCCTGGAACCCTCTCTGAAGGGAAGAGATTTGCTGGTGGTTCCCCCCCCTCTCTTTCAGGCTTTATTAATGCTTTAGGGGAGGGGGTGTCCTGTCTGTGTGGGATGTCCCGGGGTGCCCCCGGGCAGGGCAGTGGGTGCCAGGGAGGTGTGCGCAGGCGTGTGGCAGGGCAGTCACCACGCCGGGCTTGCTTGCTTTTGTAGGACTTTATTTACAATGTCCCAAGAAATGGTTTCCGGGGGTATTGACGTGTTTTTCAGCGTGGATTTCCTCCTTCCCGCTGCGAACTTAGGGCTAGGGACTCGAAAGTTAAAACAAGGTCTTGTTTGGAAGGGAACAAAAGACTCGGATGGAGCGATGCGCTGGTTAATGGCAACAGCAGGGAAAAAAAAAAACAACCCTAAAAAAAAAAAACCAAAACCGATTTCAGCCCCAGAATTTGTTTTGAGACAAAGGGCAGCTCAGTCGGGGCTGTGAACGCCCTTGGCTGGCGCGTTTGTCTGTGCTGAATTGAAAGCAGAGCTGAGCGGCGGCCAAGATAAGGAGAGTGCCTTGGCAGGCAGGAGGAGGAAGCAGCACGGGCCAGGCTCACATCAACGCCGTGAAACCCTGAGAAATAAGGTCAATCTGAAATCATTATGAGAGCTGCAGGCACCCCCCTCGCCCCCCTCTCTCTCTCTTAGGGCAGCAGAAGTTTCGGTGCTGTCACCGGTCTGGGGAGCTGGAGCAGCTCTGTGCTTCACGTGATTTCATTATTTTAATTATTTTATGGTTCTGGTGGGAGCTCGGCCCCTTCCCCGTTGGTGTGTGCGGCCCCCCCTGCCTCAGCCCGGCAGAGAGAAGCTGCTCCTGCCCCAGGGGAATAGTTCTGAAACTGGGCTGCTGCTGGGACGGGGGGGCCACCAGCAATCCCACCCCTGCTCACTGGCAACGTGGGGTAGAAGCTCCTTGCAGGCTTCTAGTAAGGGCCCAGAGTTTTGGGGTTTTTTTTGCAAATACCAAGCTCCACGGGCATCTTGTACAAGTGGGGAAACTGAGGCACAGAGGCTTTGCAAGAGATGAACTTGTGTGGTGCCAGCCTGTGCTCCCAGCTCCATCTGCATCCTTGGCTGTGATAGGAGCTGCAGGGGTGAGCAGGGGATGCTGCAGAGCTGGGGACATTGGGGACACCTTCCCAGCCTGCACCCCCCACCACATCCACCCCATCCCTCGTCCCTTGCCAGACCCAGCCCAGGGCACTTGGCCTGATGCTCCAAGAGCTCATCCCCTCCAGAAAACATCCGCCCCCCCACTCCTCCCTCTCCCTTCCAGGAAAGCAGAGCACGACCCAGCACCCGGCTGGCACCCGGCCCGGCACGCACGGGGCTGCTCTACCTGCTCCGTGCTGTGGGGCCAGAGGGGCCGGGGCTGCTCCCAGCTCCGTTTGAGGCGATCTCGGGAGGCTCCCTGAAAGCCCCGGGCTGGCAGAGTCCAACCTGAGCTCCAAAGCGGCTACAGGAGCCAGGGGAAGATTTGGGGGGAGCAAAGGATTTTTAGGAGCCTGGCTCTTGGTGCTTGGGCACCAAGGTGGCTGAGAAAGCAGGAGGAGGAGTGAGAGGTGGAAGAAAATGGGAGTGTTTCAAAGCTGGCTTTGAAGGGAAGGGGGTGGCAGGGCCTGGGGTGTTTGGGGGTCTCTGGAGGGGCCCAGCTCCACTTTGTGGTTTTGTGTTGGGCTTTTGGCACTGGCTGTGCTGGGGGGCTGGTGAGGGGCAGTGGCTGAGGTGGGTGGGTGGGTGGGGGGACAAGGGAGTCATCAGGCACAGCCTGGCAGATGCTGGGAAGGGGGGGGGTCTCCAGACCGGAAAGCTGTGGGATGGAGAGTGGGAGCAAGGAGCAGCCACAACAGGGTGGGGAAGAAGCCCATCTTGGGGTGGTCTGGCCAGGTTTGGGGACCCCAAAGCAGAGCAGAAGATCCTGAGAGTCCCACAAAGGCACCAGGATGGGGAGTACATCTCCTGGGGAATGCTGCAGGCATCTCGGGGGGAGGCAGCTGAGCCCTGCTCTGCTCTGCCTGTACAAGGTGAGGCAGGACCCAGCTCCTGCCCGCAGCCTTCCTGGGCAGGGGGGGAGCTGCCCAGGGAACCCCCAGCCCGGGGTGCTGGACACACGGGGTGCCCAAGCAGCACTGGGGTAGAGGCTTTATTCAGAGCAGCAGTGACTCCCCCAGCAGCCCCCTCTGCGGGGGGCACTGTACCACTGGGTGCTGCCCCTGCCCACCCCCAGTCCTGGTAGGGTGCAGAGGGATCCAGGTAATGGCGAGGGGTCACATCCAGTTCATGGGTCAAGCCAGCCTGGCCCTGCTCTGCACCCATCTTCTCGTGTCCAACGTGGCCAAAAATCCCCAGGGAAGAGCTCAGGGGGAAGCAGGGGGGGTTCAGTCCTGTCCTGTGCAGCTCAGCTGGGGCACAACGTGCTGGGCTGCCACGTGTTGGGGTGCTGGGGCTTGGGGCTGCTGATTCCTCCAGAGCCTTCATGGTCCTGCTCCTTGACCTCCCCCAATCCCTGGGGTGGCTCCGGGTTCCTAATGAGCTGATTCCTGGCGTTGCTCCAGGTTTCTCGTGAGTCCAAACTGAAACTCTTCCGTTCCTCTCCCTTCCCAAGCAGAGCCTGGCCCTGCCTTGTCCCCCCTCCCCCCCATGCTCTGTCCCTGCACTTTGGGGTCCCCGAGTGCCCACAGCTTCTCTCTGCCCCATGGGAGTGGGGGTCACACATGCAGGGGAGGTCACCCTACCACAGGGACACTTTGTTGTCTGGTGGCAGAGGTGACCTGAGCCCCTCTGCTGCAGCACGGAGCCACTGGGGGCTCTGTTGGCTCAGATGGGAGTCCCACCAGGCAGCTGATGTCCCACCACGTTGGTGACAATGTCCCACTCCGTGCATGTGTCCCGTAAGTCCTTGGAGTCCTTTCCTGGCTTTTGGGCTTCCCCTTGGCTGGATGGTGTGGCCCCACGTGGCATCCCCGTGGGCAGCCACCCCCAGTGTTCGTCCCTCGCCGCGAGGGGAGGGAAGGACCTCGTGCCAGCTCCCCGTGCCAGGTCCCCCCCGGGCATTCAGCCACTGTCTGGTCGGAATAGCTGCTGCTCCAGGGGATGGTCTGGGTGGGAGCAGAGCAGGTGGGTCAGGAGGTGGCAGTCACAGGTCCAGCCGAAAGGCCCCGAAGTAGCTGGCGGCTGCGTCGTTGTAGTCGATGGCCAAGGAGGAGACGGAGACAAAGAGCTCATCCCCCACCTTCAGCTCAAACAGCCCCCCCTGGTACAGGGCGTGCAGCCCGTAGTCCGCCTCGGGGGCCCAGCACTTGGTGCCCACCCCTTTGAGGAGCAGGATGGGCTGGCTGTAGGACGTCTTCCAGTTGATGCACTGCACGAGCTGGGGGACGGAGGGGCGGGCGGCGGCGCTGGGGTAGCGGAAATAGATCTGGGAATAGACGTAATATTTCCCTGCGTGATTGACCCGCAGCCGCCCCTCCTGGTAGGTGATGTTCTGCAGGTGGGAGTGGATGGTGCTGGCTTCCCAGCGGGTCAGGGCATGGCGACAGGACTGAGAGAGGTTCCCAAAGCGCCTGGAGCTCCCTGGGGAGAAGGAAAGGTCACTGAGGGGGTCACGGGCACTGACCATGGGGTCACGGAAAGGGGGAGGGAGCTCTGGCTTTCCCTCCAGCCTGAAGGGGTGGAGAACGAGTGATTTGTTTAGGTTGGGAAAGACCTTCAAGATGATTGAGGCAAACCATGAACCCAGCACTGCCAAGGCCACCCCGACCCCATGTCCCTCAGCACATCTCCAGGGCTCTGAAACCCCTCCAGGGATGATGGGGAGCCCAGCCCTGCCCTGGGCAGCCCAGCTCCAACCTAAAATTTTTCCCCAGCTCCCCAGCTCCAATCAACCTCCCCTGGCACAACTTGAGGCCAAAAGTTCCTCTTGTCCCATCCCTTGTTCCTTGGGAGCAGAGCCTGACCCCCCCTGGCTCCAACCTCCTCTCAGGGGGTTGCAGAGAGCCAGAAGCTCTCCCCTCAGCCTCCTCTGCTCTAAGGTGCCCTTGCAGTGAAGCAGAGAAACATCTCCCCAGCTCCTCCCCTCCCTTGGGCCGAGATCTTTGCCCCGTTCCCAGCTCAGCAGCCCCACTCACCATCCTGGGCCAGGCTCTGGGGACGCAGGGTGAGGTGTGCCGAGGGCTTCCCGGCTGCTTTGGGCCGCGCCTGCCCCTCCGAGGCGTTGAAGGAGCTGCGCCGGGCTTCTGCCGGGAAAGGGACAGGGCTGCAGGGGACAGAGCAGCGGGGACACCCAGCCCAGGGCTGGGAACTGCCCCCCTGACCCGCCCAGGAGGAGGACGAGGTTCCGAGGGGACGGAAAGGTCTCGTCAATCATTGTCTAACGGCCCCGGGCCGTGCCCTGCAGCAAGCCCGACGCACGTGGCTGTCCCCAACCCTCCCCTGGGGACACAAACCCGGCGGGACCGTCCTGGAGTTTGCCCCGGGGAGGATCCGATCCCCCCCATCCCGCCGGCACCCCGGGCCGCACGCCCGGGGCACGTGGATGGTGGCTCTGTCTGTCCCCAGCGGGGAGGTGGCCGGCGCTCCCCGTGTTCCCCCCGGGACTCACCCTGCACCACGCTCCTGCCGATCACCTTCTCCGTCACCTGGGCACCAGAGGACAGGAAAATCCCCTCAGTTCAGGGCCAAACGGGTGCTCCCCCCACCCCAGTTCCTCTTGGCTCGCCCAAGTCCTTGAGACCCTGCCCCTCGTGTTGTCTCTGGGCTCCAGCACCTCTTCCCTCCCCTCCAAAACCATCCTCATGGTTGCCCTCTGCCACCCCTCCCGAGGGGAAACTGAGGCAGGGAGGCAGGCAGGACCTCTCCTGTCGTCTGTCCCATTGTCCCCCTGTCCCCACATGCTCACCGTGGCCACGTAGGCTTTGATGGTGTTGGCCAGCTTGAGGCAGGACTGGTTGGTGATGAGCTCCTCCAGGCTGGAGCCCTCCTGCTGCTGGTTGATCACCTGCAGACACCGCAGCTCCTCCGGGCTTGCTGGTGCTTGGGCTTTGAGCTGGAACAGAGACCCCCAGAGACCCCAGGGTCAGCAGGATAACCCCCCCGAGCTGCCCTGAGCCCCTGGGGGTGGTGTGGCCGCTGGGATGCAGACACCTCCGGGGATGGAGCTGGGTTAGGGTGGCTGGGAGGAGGCTGGGAGAAGCCCAAGCTCTGTCCAAAAAGAAACAAATCGATTTTTTTGTGGACTGGACAGGTTCAGTCTCACTGTGTCCTCCTCTCAACCCTGGCAGAAGTGGTTTTGATCATCCTGGCTCTGCGGGGAGCACAGCAGCCCCTTCCCCCACCTCCAGCAGCAGAGTGAGGAGCAGATGAGACACCAGAACCCTCCAAGCTGCAGAGCACCAGGTAATGAAAAAGAACCCAACCTTCACCTCTTCCTGCCCTGCCTGGGGGCACCGGGCTGCTCCAGCAGCACAGCCCAGCCTTGGCTCTGCTCGGAGCTGCAGCTGGGACGTGCCTGGGCAGCCGGGTCCAGGCTCTCCTCCCCTGCTTCCCTGCTGGGAACCTCAGGGGGTTCCTCACCCCTGCTGGCATCTGGGGTGGGCTGGGGTCCTGCCCTGCGGGGGGGGGGAGGGCTCTGCACAGTGAGCAGTCCCTTCCCCGGGGGTCCCAGGGCTGACCCAGCTGTGGCATGGCAGGGGGGGACAGGCTAGAGGATCTCAGCAGGCTGCTGGCTAGGGTGTGGGGAAACTGAGGCACGGATGGGATGGCTGCCCTGGAATTGGCGTGCTGAGAGCTGGGAATAAACACCCAGCACTTTGACCTTCTGCCTCTCAGCACCTGGGTTGTTCCCAGATCCCAGATCGGGACCCGGGAGCCCTTGGGCTTGGCCACACTGTGTGAGGGCAGAGAAAAAAGGGTTTGTGGGGCTTCTTTTGGCCACTTTTGCGCCAACCCCCTGTCCTGAACTTGCCGGGATCAGGGCACCCACGTGCCGTGTCCCTCTGGGTCCCAACAACCCCCCTGGTCATGCTAATTGCCTTAATTAAAGCTTGCTGGGACGGGTGCCACCAGCACACCCTCCCCTGCGGGGTAACCCCTCTGCCTGCCCCCGGCACCTTCTGCTGGGCCGGGTTTTAAATTAAGGAAAAAAGTGAAAGTTTTGCAGAAGTGGGGGCAGGGGCAGCACCCCCCAGGGAGGGGGAGGGGGCAGGCTGATGGGCCGAGGGGTTTTACACCCCCACACCCCCACCCCCAGGGGATGCTGAGCTCCCAGCTCAGGTCCCATGCCGGGCTCCAGGTAGCAGCTTCCCGAATTAGCTCCAAAAATCACTTTAAGTGTTTCCCCACCCCCCTTCAGCCCCTCCCCCTGCCCCCGTGTCACCCCCCCTCTTTCCAACCCCTTTCATGTCCATCCCTCACCGCGGGGATGCAAACAAAGCCCAGGACGAGCGCCGGAGGCTGCTCAGGGGCTGCTCCTCCAGCCAGGGCTGGGGGGACTTTTTTCCCTTTTTTCCCCCCTTTTCGTGTGGTTTTGTGCAACGCTCGGCGCTGTGGGACCCTTTTCCTGCTGTCCCACCCCCACCATCGGGGTCGATGGGGACCACCCGAACGTTCCCCTTCCCACAGCAGAGCCCTTTTCTGGGGAGGGGGATTTTCCCCCCCAGGACCCTCCGGTTGCTCGGGGCGGGGGGTGTGAGCAGGATCCCCCCAGTTTGGGAAGGGTTTGGCAGGGGTGAACCTGTGGGGAGGTGGGCGGGGGGGAGCTGGGTCCCAGCACGGGGTTTTCAGGTGATTAAGACGGAGCAAAGACTCAAGAGGTGCTGCTCGGGGCGGGGGGGTCCCCGCCAGGCCCCTTCCCATCGCTCCACGGGGGTCCCGGGGGTGGGACGGGAATGGCAGGGGCGAGGGAGGGGATGGAGGAGGAAGCGGGGGGTGCTGGGGCCCAGGTCAGCCCCTCGCCCCCCCGCAGAGCCCAGGACAAAGGCTCCTTCTCTCCACATCTGGCTGGGCGGAGCTGGCAGCGGTGTCCACCTCCCACCCCACATCTGGATCCGCTGTTCCCAGGGGACCCCCGGGCAGTGTCTTCCCCCCACGCCTCCACATCTGGATCCGCAGCTCCGGGTGGAGCTCGGGGCAGTGCCCCCCTGCCCTCTCCCCTCCACATCTGGATCGGATCTGGATCCCTCCCCTCATCCCCCGGCTCTCCCGGGGTTGCAGCCCCCTCCCCTCCCGCCGGTCCCCCCGCCCGGCATGGCTGGGGGGTGCTCTGAGGCCGAAGCCCCCGTCCCGCGGGCTCACCTTGGAGATGGCCATGGTGAAGTAAACGAAGAGTCCGGTGGTGGAGGCGATTTGTAGGGCCAGGATGGCCATGACGGCCACGCTGCTCCACAGCGGCCCGCACCGCCGCCCCCCCCGCGCCCCCCTGGCACCGACACCGGGCCCTTCCGCCAGCATCGGAGCCTCCGACCCGCCGCTATCGGAGCGCAGGTACTGCCCGGCGCTGGGCTGGTGAGGGGCCATGGCCCGGCCCCCCCCCCCGCCCCGTCCCCGGCTGCCGCTGCCCCGCGACCGCCGCGCTCCGACGGGAGGGACCGGGCGGGACCGGCGGGGCGGGAGGGAGCGGGGAGGGGGCGGGAGGGGGGCGGGAGGGGAGGTGGGGCCTCCCCGAAGCCACAGCCCATCGCGGGGGGCTGGGACTCCGGGACCCAAGGTGGCCCCAGGGGCTCAGGGGGTCCCCAGGGGGGGGGGTCCAGCGCGGTCCCAGTGTCAGGGGGTGGCCGCAGGTGTCCCCTGGGAGGGTGGGGGACAGGGGTGCATGTCCTCAGGGACCCCCGGTGTCCCCCACACGTGTCACGTGCAGCTCCCGGCAGCGAGAAGACCCCCGAACCCCCCCAACCCCGTGGTGCTGCCTGGGTGGAGAAAAAGGGGGTCTCAGGGCCGGGGGACGCGATGTGACACGGTTTTAGGTGATGGCCCACACGTCCCCGGGGGACACCGGGCCACCAGGGCTCTGCTGGGCCCCCCAAGAACCTCAGACGGGGAAAATTTTGGGGTCTGGTGTCTCCCGCAGGCTTTGCCGCGGCTGCTGCCCAGCGGTGAGAGCCCCCCCGTGCTGGCAGCAGGGCCGGCTGTGCCCTGTCCCCACAGGGCCATGGGAATGTCGAGTTGTTGGGCAAACAACCAGAGGTGCTGGAGAAGGGGCTGGGCCAGGTGAGCAGCCTGTGCCCTTCCCTGCTTTTCCCTCTGAAATGGAAGTGGGAACCTGCTGACCCCCCCGGCACTTGGGTCCTTCCCGAACCCCTCCCTCTGCCCCAAGGGTGGGCTGTGGGACAGGGGGGATGGCCCCGACCCCCCAACATCTCCAGCGCCCCCAGCCTGGTGCTGGGACAGTTTTGGATCGATAGTGACCCAGGGACTTGGCTGTGGGCTGGAGGACTTGGACCCAGGGGAGACCCGTGAGGGAGGTGCCTGCCCTGTGGCCACCCTGTCCCCAGGGGCCCTGCAGCTGTCCCCAGGCTGGGACACAGCCCAGTGCCACGGCCACAGCTGTTTGTAGGGACGTGCCACAGAGATGAGGCCACGGAGCTGCTCTCAGTTCACCTCCCCATGTGCCACGGGGGTCCCCACTCGTGCCGTGGGGGAGCTGCCAGCTTTGAGGGGCTCTCTCAGGTATTTCAGTGACATTTTGGTGCAGGGTTTGGCCCTCGAGGCTGGGTCTCACAGTGTGTGTCCCTACGGGGGGGACACAGGGGACACACACCCCAAGCTGTTCCCTTCTCCAGCCTCTCACACTTTTTTTTTTTTTCCCTTTGCTAAAGGACCTTTTTCCTCTTCACATCCCACCTCCAGGTACAGAGCTGGCTCCTCCAGAACCTTCTGGCCATCCCCTGGGCTCCATCCAGCCCCATGCCCTGCACACAGAGGTGCAGCTACTCACAGGTAACTCCTGATTGCAAGGGAAAGAGCAGCTCCATTCTCACTTGAGTGTCCCCAAGCCTGGTTCTGCCCTTGGGTGTGCAGAGGGCCAGGCCCCTGGGGCACCCCAAGCTGCTGAGGGGTGAGCAGCTCCTGATCTGCTTTTGAGAGCCCTGAATAATGCAGGCTCTGTCCAAGTGGCCTTAATCCCTGGGCTAATTACTCCCTGCACCCGTGTCCCCAGGGGGCTGAGCTGTCTGAGGGGAGAGGGTGGGGGGCAGCGTGAGTGTGGAGGAGGCTGGGGGCTTCCTTGGCATCTTCTGGGTGGCAAAAAAGTTTTTTCCTCACCCTCTGCTCTCAGGAAAGCAGCTCTGGTGCTGTTTGGGGGCAGTGGGTCCCCATCTCCTGGTGAGGGCAGGAGGAGCAGGGGGAAGGGGGTGGGACAGGGGCTGTGAGGAGGAGGAGGAGGAGGGGAGGAGGGATGCTGAAGGGCTGAGGAGGGGTTCATCAGCAGCCAAAGCCCTTCAGCCGGGGTTGCTCATTGTCTTGGTGGCCTCTCTCATCTCCACCACCCTTGGGTGTCCTGTGGGAAGGGGCTGCTGCTGACCTGTCCTGCAGGGACCTACTGGGGAGGGTGCTGCCCCTTCCACCTCCCTGCTGGCAGGGTGCTCCTCAGACAGGGGGATCTTACAGACAGAGATATCTGCCAAGCCCAGGGGTGTTTTTCCCCTCCCTCTGACAGCTCGGTGCATGACAGCTTGGGTGCCCAGCACCCAGCTCAGCACCCTCCCTGCCCAGGCAGGTAGCTGTGGCTCCAGGTGAGATATTTCCCTTGGCACTGGGCAGGGAGAGACGTGACTGCTCGTTTCCAGAAAATCCAAATGAAAATGAAACCTCCTGGTTGTCCTTCTTGTAAGAAAGGCTCAGGGATCCCCTGAGATGGGTGGAGGGGGAAGAGTGAGAACAGGCACAGGCAGAGAATACTTTCAAAACTTTGGTACCAGGAAGAAATTCTGCTTTTTAAAATTTTTTTGTTTGTTTGTTTGTTTTGGTTCTGTTTTTTTTTGTTTTGTTTTGGTTTTTTTTGTTTTTGTTTTTGTGTTGTTTTTTTTTTGTTTGTTTGTTTTGTTTTGTTTTGTTTTGTTTTTTGTTGTTGTTTGTTTGTTTGGGGGGTTTTTTTGGTGCTGGGGGGCAGGGGGGTGGTGTTGTAGGGACCCCCTCCCTGTGCAAGGGGCAGCATTTACCTGTCCAAGCCAGGAGAGGGGCCAGAGGTGGCCAAGTTTCTGGTGGAGACACGTGCAGTCTGGGGCCTGGGTGCAGGAGCAGGATGGGTGCTGCCAGCCCGGGCTGTGGCTGGGGTGAGGACACATGGCAGGAGCAGGGAGCAGCCTGGAGCTACAAAAATCGGTGGCTTGGGGCTGCTCGGGGTGCCCTGGGGACAGGTTTACAGAGCAGCCAAGCCCGGGAGGGAGGGCAGGAGCAGCGCTGGGGCTGTGCAGAGAAAACTGGGTGGGAGCCAGGTGAAAAAAAAGCTGTCTGGCTGAGGAGTTGTTTTTCACTGCTAATGCTTCCTGGCCTGTGCACCAGGGTCAGCTGAGCCTGGGAATTGGTTTCCTCAGCACTCGTAGGAGCAGAAGGTGCTGCTGGGGTTCTGCTGGGGCTGTGCTGGCAGCAAGGGGAGGGGGAACCCGGGCAGCAGCACCTGCCTGGGGCTCCAGAATGTCGTGGGGGTTTCCTACTCCTTCCTTGCACAGGATGCATTCTGGCTTCAGGCAGGGGGTGGGATCTGCACGTTATCCTCTTGTTATCCTCAGTTTTACGGGATCGATGGGAGCAGCCTCCGCTTGTTCCTCCAGGACTGCTGCCTCCTGGAGCAGAGCTCCAGTGCTAGGGATCAACATCCCGGGGCTCAGAATCCTGGGGTTCAGCATCCCGGGGCTCAGCATCTCGGGGCTCAGCATCCCGGGGTTCAGCATCCCAGGACTCAGCATCCCGGGGCTCAGCATCCCAGGGCTCAGCATCCCGAGGTTCAGCATCCCGGGGTTCAGCATCCCGAGGTTCAGCATCCCGGGGTTCAGCATTCCGGGGTTCAGCATCCCAGGACTCAGCATCCCGGGGCTCAGCATCCCAGGGTTCAGCATCCCAGGGCTCAGCATCCCGGGGCTCAGCATCCCGGGGTTCAGCATCCCAGGGCTCAGCATCCCGAGGTTCAGCATCCCGGGGCTCAGCATCCCGGGGTTCAGCATCGAAGGGCTCAGCATCCCGGGGTTCAGCATCCCAGGGCTCAGCATCCCAGGGATGCTCCTTCAGTGCAGGCTGATGGTTTCTGAGGTGTTGGCTGCATGGTGCTGGGTCAGGAAGCAGCAGGGTCCCATCCTCCCCTGCCGTGGGAGGTGAAATTACTGCATACCACTCAGGATGGCTTCTGTTCACCTTCCTGGAATGCTCTCACAAACATTTGTCTTTAGGTTTGAACTGGCCAATTCCTCTCTGAGATTTATTTTTTTTGACAGGGGGAACCTCTTCCCCCTGCCAGGGTGCTCCCCAGGCTGGGTGGGGAGGGCAGCACTTCCAGCCCAGGCACAGGAGCAGCTCACCCCCCATGGCCCTGGCTTGTGGCAGGGATGTGCCAGCAGGACAAGGACAGGGTGACCCCAGCAGACATGACTCAGCACCCAGACAGTGTGACTCAGCACCCAAAAACCCTCTGACAGCTGTGAAGTACTGATGGCAGTGACTGGTGCTGCAGTAACTGGGCACCCAGTTTCTCCCTGGGATGGACGGTCCCAACCTGCCTGAGCCCACCACCACTGAACCAGCAGAAAATGCCCCAAAACCCTGCACAGTCCCAATAACCCATTTACACGGAGACTTGGGTTCACAGCCTCCTCTTTTCCCCTGAACTCCCCAGTTTGTGCCAGGCCCTCAGCTAGAGACCTTCAGCTCCATCTCCAGGAGCTCCCAGGCCCCTGCCCAGGCAGCCACAGCCACTCTGGCAGGGACAGATGAGGACCCGGGTCCCTCTGCTGTGATCCTGGGAGCCTGGAGGACCCTGCAGATGCTGCTGGGGAGGGATGGGCTTCAGAGAAGCCGTGGCCGGGGCTGACTCAGAGCTTCCCACCGCAGCTTTCCTGCTGGCTCAGGGCTTTTCCATGCCCTCCTCCCTGCCCAGCACTATCCAGCTCCTTGTGAGGATGCTGAGACGCAGCCAGAGGCCCCTTCCCCTCCTGGGGGCAGCTCTTGGGGTGAGCCTGTGCTTGCTGCCTGGCTCTGTCTGGGTACAAACACTCTTTTGGGGTGAACTTGGCTCAGCTTGGGCTGAGTCTGGCCTGGGTGGGCACGGGGGGGTCCTGGCTGAGCAGCGAGGTGCCTCCTGTGGGCCAGAGGGATGGGGGCTGCTTGGGCTCAGGTTCTCCTCTCCCACAGCTCGGTTGGGCCCCAGGATCCATCCCAGAGCTGCTCCTGACACCCCCGGGCTGGGACACGGCTGCTCCTGGGGGGTAAAAGGGATCTGAGGGTTGCTCTGACTCACGTCCTGCGTGTTGCAACCTCCTGGCAAAGCAGAGCACCAGAAAGAAAACAAGAAAAAAAAAAAAAAAAGAGGAAGGAGGAGAGAGGAGAGTCAGAGCCCATCCAGCCCCCGGGGGGCTCAGCCGTGCCTCCTGTCCCTGCTCCTGTCCCCAGCAGGCGCTGAGCCTGGGGACAGACCCCGTGCTGGCTGTCCCCATGTCACCGGGGGGACACAAAGGGCCCGGTTCTTCCCGCGGCTCCTCCTCTGCCCTGGGTTCCCTCCGCTCGGCTCCTCCGCTCTCCTCCTCGCTCCGCCGAGCGTTCGCTCCCTCTAGTGGGACCGCGGCCTCCTGCGCACACTCCTGCCCGAGCTCCGTGACTTCTTCTCGGGAAATCCCTGCCCTGGCCACCCCTCTTCTCCCCCAGGCTGCCACTGGTCCCAGCCTGGTCCCCACAGAGGGAGCAGAGCATCCTCCAAGAGACAACCCCAGAGCCTGGGTCTCAGCAGGGGTTGGGTTGGGGTTTGGTGGCTCTGCTGCCGGGGCAGGGACACAGCTCAGCCTCTGGTGGGACAAAGAGCTCCGGGAGGTGACCCTGAGCACCCCCCAGCCTGTCACTGGAGGCTTCTTCCTCCAGCACAGCAGTGTCCTGCAGCCTGGGATGGTGTCCCCAGCCCTGGTGGGGTTGAGATGATGGTGTGGCTGAAGCTGCCATGGTGGTGACTGGACCTGCCCCCAGCAGAAGGTTTTCCTTCCCTGGGGACCCTCAAACCACTTTGGTGAGGAAAAGGAGAGGAAGAAGTACGAGAAGAAAGGAGGGGGAGGAGGAAGGAGAAATAGATAAGAAGAAAAGGAGAGAGAAAGGAGAGTAAGATGAGAGGAGGAGGAATAGATGAGAAGAAGAGGAAAAGGAGAGAAAAAGAAAAAAAAGCGGAAAAGAAGAAAAGGAGAGGAAAAGGAGAGAAGGAGTAGAGAAGGAGTATGAGAGAAGACAGAGGAGAGGAGACCAGAGGCAGAGGAGGAGGAGAGAAGCGGGGCCAGGCTGGGTCGGGGGACCAGAAACCGATGCCTTCCCCCCCGCTGGGACCAGCCCTGCCCCCCCCCCCCGGGGCTGCAGCCGTCTGGGGGTGTGGGCAGCCCGGGGGGGCCCCGTGCCCCTCTGCCAAGGTCACTCTGAGCGACAGCGGCAGCAGCCGGGATGGGGGGTTGGGGAGGGAGGTGCCGGCGCTCCCGTTCCTCCTCCCGCCCTTTTCCGCCCCCCCCGCCCGGTGGGATCCTCCCGGTAGCTCCCGGCGGAGCTGCCTCCGCTCCGGCCCCGCAGATGCTGCGCGTCCTCTTCCTCTTCCTCCTCCTCCTCCTCGCCTCCCCCGGCAGCTCGGCAGCCGGCCCCGCCATCACAGGCAAGTGTCTGCCCCGGGGGGGGGGCTAGGGGGTACACCACCCCCCCTAGAGCTGGGGAACACCCCCCCGGGCTCTGTTCTCCCGCGTCCGCCCCCACGGGGGTGGTGGGTCCGGTTGCGGGGGTGTCCGTGGGTGTCCCCCCTCGGGGCGTTTCGGGATTATTTTTTTTTGTCTCTCATTTGTGAAGCTGCAGCGGGGTGGGGGCTGCACCCATCCCGAGCTTCAGGAAGGCAGGAGAGTTTTCCTGGCTCCCTCTGTTATATTTATTTATTTATTTATTTAAGCGTGAAAAGCCAAGCCCAGGCTTGCGGGCTCCTGAGCCGCTTCTCTTCCCGGCCATGAAGGTTTCCAGAGACGGTCGGGAAGGGGCTGGCAGGGATGTCCCGTCCCTTGGCACATTTTCTTGGCAGAGCTCCGGCGGGAAAGGGCTGGGATGGCTCCTGGAGCTCCTTCACCCCGGGATTTGGGCTCCTGGGTGGGAGGAAAAGGGCTTTTTTTTTTTTTTTTTTTTTGGGAGCAGCTCTACCCCCACCCAGCTCCGAGCTGCGGGTACCCGAGCCACCAAGAAGTTTTTCAGGTGACAGATACAAAATCACCTCATACGTGACCATCCTTCTACTTTTCCACGTCGCTCATCACAGCCAGGAATAATTCCTGAAGTCCCCAGCTCTGTTCTTTGCAAAGGGGCTGAGCCCGGGGCGGTCCCTCCGCCCCAGGGATGGTCCCCGCAGCCTCCTCCCGGGTGGGTGAGGTTCCATCTCAGCATCTCTCCCGTCTCGTTTCTCCTTCCCAGCCCGCACCCTGTCCCCCTGCTACTCCGCAGACCTCCGCCCGGCACAGGGGGGGTTGGTCTCGGCCCCGGGCTGCACCGTGCTGCTGGTGCCCCCCCCGCTGCAGACCGCCCAGGTGGTTCTCTGGGAATACCGGAGCGGCCCGGAGGAAGGAACCATCCTCACTCACGCTGTCGATGGCCCCACCAACACCTCCCGCCCCTACCAGAACCGCACCCTCTTCAACCAGACGGATTTCTCGCTGCGGCTGCTGCTGGCGCGGGGGGACGGGCGGCTCTACCGCTTCAGGACCGAGGCTGAGGCCACGGGCTGGTTCCAGCTGCGTGTTGTGGGTGAGTGCCGGGGTGACAAAGCCTCTGCCGCAGCCTGGGCGTCCCCCCGAAGGAGGGGCTGGCGTGCAGGTTGGAGCACTCGGTCCCTCCCGTCTCTCCCAGAGCCCCTCTCCCAGCCAGAAATCCTGGGCAACTCCTCGGTGAAGGCGGGAGGCAGCACCCAGCTGGTTTGCAACGCGGTGGAAGGGCAGGCGGACTCGTACTGGTGGAAGAAGAACGGGGAGGTGCTGCTGGGCAGTGAGCACATCCAGTTTGTGGGCAACAGCACCCTGAGCATCGCCGGTGCCTCCATCAACGACAGCGGGCACTACGCCTGCGTGGTGAGCAACCAGGTCAGCCAGAACGAGACCTCCTTCCTGCTCCACGTCCAGAGTAAGTGGGGGTCCCTCCCTAGAGAATCCCAGAATATGGCTGAGGTGGAAGGGACCCATAGAGTCCAACCTCTGTCCCTGGGCAGACCCCCCAGGGTCACACCATGGCACCACCCAAATGCTGCTTGAATTGGGGCAGGTTTGGTGCTGGGACTGCTTCTCTGGGAGCTGCTTCTGCTGCTCACTGCCCTCTGGGTAAAAAACCTTTTCCTGATGTCTCACCTGAACCTCCCCGAGCCCTGCTTTTGGTCACAGGAGTGAAGAAATCAGCACCTGCCCCAACTCCTCCCCTCCTGAGGAAGCCGTGGGCTGCAATGAGGTCACCCCTCAGCCTCCTCCAAGCTGAACAACCCCAAGGGCCTCAGCTGCTCCTCAGAAACCTTCCAGACCCTTTCCCATCCTTCTTGATGCCCAGGGGAAGAAACAGGGCAGATGCTCCCCCCAAGCCCCCCCCAATTATCCTCTTGCCTCAGTGTGCTGTCCCACGTGTGGGTGCCCAGGGGTTTGCTGGACGGGTTCAACTCTGCAGGGACTGGGTCGGTTCTGTTGCAGATGCTGCCAACGTGGTGCTGCCCATGATCCTGGCCTGTGTGGCCCTGGGCTCCCTGGCTGGTGAGTGCTGGTGGCCCTTGGGCTTCTTTGGCTGGTGAGGAGGGGATGGGTGTGAGGTGGGGGCACATGCCAGCTGGGTGGCCACTGCCATCACGTCCCCAGTCTGAGGAGGTGATGTTGCCCCCCTGGTGCCAGGCGTGGGAGGGAAGCTTGTCATCAAAATGCCTCCTGCTTATAATGCTTAAATTTCCTTTTCTGGGTCACTCCCCTCTCAAAGGGCCCTGGGGGATGCCACACATCCCTCCTGGGCTGGGAGCACTGAGCCCCCTCCACTCTGCTATCATTTTCTGCCCATGGAAGGGAAATGTGTATCCTTACTCAGTGGTTTTGCTTTTCCTCCTTTTTTTGGGGGAGCTGGAGAGCATTTTTTTCCCCAGCCCATCCCCAGTCTCCGGCAAAGCAGAGACTTTAATTCTCAGCTTGCCAACTGCAAACGTGGAGCAGGGGGGGGAACAAAAAAACCCAAAGAGAAACGCTCAAGTCTGGACCTGAGGAGAGGACCTGGCAGTTTCAAATAGAAGTGGGAGGTTCTCCCTGGGGGATTTGTGTGTGTGTGTGTGTTTTGCTATTGCACAAAGTTTTCAGGTTTTTCCTGTGAAAAGCCTCAGGGCTCTGGGTGGGTGTGGGCAAAGCTCACGCCCCCCCTCTGCTCCTGCCCTGACATCCCCTGGGACCTGCTCACCTGCAGCTGGGGACACATGGGGTGGCCTGGGGAGGGGCTAGGGGTGGCTTCCTCCAGAGCCCACCCCCCAGCAGGGCCCAGGGTCCCTGGCTGAGCATGGGCACCCTTGGTCTGGGCACCATCTCCAGGGTGTTTAATGCTCTGTGTCCCCTCCCCAGGTGTTAATGCTCTGTGTCCCCTCCCCAGGTGTTAATGCTCTGTGTCCCTTCCCCAAGTGTTCATGTTCTGTGTCCCCTCTCCAGGTGTTCATGTTCTGTGTCCCCTCCCCAGGTGTTAATGCTCTGTGTCCCCTCCCCAGGTGTTTAATGCTCTGTGTCCCCTCCCCAGGTGTTTAATGCTCTGTGTCCCCTCCCCAGGTGTCTTTGTCTGGTGCAGGGGAAGGGACCGCCCGTGTCACAACCCCTGCAGGTGAGATCCCAGGCAGAACCTCGGTGTTCCTGCTGCTCCATCATCCAGGTTCTCCCTCTGTGCTGGCCATGAGATGTTTTCTGAAGCCACCTGTGGTGGGTGGTGGCCCTGTCCCCCTTCCTCTCCTTCCACAGCTCCCATTGGGCTTCTTTTTGGGAGAGCAGAATTGGAGGGGAGACTCCCAGCTTCTCCAAAGCTCCTCTGTGGCTCAGGAGGGGTTCCAGGAGTGCTTCCCAAGAAGGGCACAACCCAGGCTCTGAAACATCCTCCTTAGTGGGTGGCTTGGGTTTTGTTTGGCTTTTAACTCTCCAAAGGGCTCTGGAGGCTTCTGGGAAGTGAGGGATCCTTGAAATCTTCCCAGAGCTTGTTTGCTCTACGTGACCACAAAAAACGAGGGCTTGTTAATTGGAGCTTCCTGGAGGGTGAGGAGAAGGATGCCAACCCCCTAAGGATGGAAACCCCATCCCACATTGCAGTAAGACAGCTCTGGGTTGCCTTGTGCAGCCAGAGAACCCCTCCCAGGGGGAGCCTGGCTGAAGGTAGCTCCTGAAATTTGGAGTAGAGCCCAAGTCCAGCCCTGCCCCCACCAGCATGGGACATCCTGGAGCTGCACAGGGAGGATCCGCACCCAGGAGGTGGCTTGGATGGGGACCTCTCCCTCTCCCTCTCCCTCTCCCTCTCCCTCTCCCTCTCCCTCTCCCTCTCCCTCTCCCTCTCCCTCTCCCTCTCCCTCTCCCTCTCCCTCTCCCTCTCCCTCTCCCTCTCCCTCTCCCTCTCCCTCTCCTCTCTTCTCCTTGCAGATAGAGATTTTGGGGTCCTCACTGCTGTCCCCAGTGCTGCTGCTGGTGCTGGGTGCTGCCCCAGCCTCTTCTGGGCTCACCTTGGAATTGCTCGAGCTGCTGGACTCCAGGATATTTGTTTGGAAAGCACCAGGTTGGGCAGTTGGGTGCTGCCCTGCCCTTCCCCAGGGGAAGGTGGGCATGGCTGTGCCTGCCTGGCTGGGCTGGGAGGAGCCCGTGGGCCTTCTTGGCTGCTGCTCTTGGGCTGGGGGTGTTTTTCCCTCCTGTAGCTGAGGGTTCTGAGCCTGGAGGCACAAATGGCCCCTTCACCCTGCACAGAACTGGATGCTGGACCTGTGCCTCCTGCCCCTCAGGTTGGGCTCTTTGCACCCATCTTTCCTTCTGATGGGCACAAGCCCAGGTCCAGCACCCCCCCTGAGCCACCCCCAGCACCCTGCAGGGACTCTGGCTACGAGGTGGGGACTTCTGGTGGCCTGGGGACCTCCTTGCTCTGCCCCGTGGGGTAGAGCTGTACAGGGTGCTGGGTTTGTGGCTGGGCTCTTGCCTCTAGGTCTGCTCTCCCTTTTCCTTGGAGAATGGAATGGGAGCAGCTCCAGCCCCGTCCCGTGGTGCCTCCTGAGCTGGCTTCAACCTCAAGAACTGTGGGGGAGGGGCCTGGGGGCTTGTCCATGGGGGATGCTCCATCCTGAGGGGTGGGAGAGGTCCCGAGGGGCTGGCAGGGAAGGGGCAGCACCCACCTGGGGAGCTCCCGTTGCAATTAAATAAAAATCAGAGCAGTTTGGGTGGAGACAGCTGGATTTCAGCCGCGGGGTTAAGCTGGTTGCCAGGTCCCTCAGGCACTTGCAGGTGTAAAAACCCAGAAAAACCCCACAAAGAAGAAAAACCCCAACACATGCTGGAGATGTTTTTTGGGTTGGTTTTTTTTTTTTTCGATGTCTGATGCTGCTAATAAATGCGAGTTTGTATCTCAGGGGTTTCCGTGGTGGCCTTCAGGGGGGGCAGTGACCCGGAGGGACATGGATGCTCGCCGGGAACCATACCGACCCGCGGGGGATGGAGACCAAACCTGGCTGCGTTTTGGGTGGAAAAGGAGGGATTTTTACAGCAGAGCGCCGGGAGGAGGCGGCAGAGCCCGCTGCGGGGAGGAGATGGGACCCGAAGTCTCGGCTTCTACTTTGCTCCAAATTTTCGGGTTGTTTTTTTTTTAGCTTCCCGTGTTTCTCTGTCCCCCCAGCTGGAGCAGCCCCCCCACCCCCACCCGGGCTGCTCTTCACCTTCGTGGGTTGATTTTCCCCTTATCCAGCTGATAAGTGTCATGTTGGGTTGTGTGGTCATCAGGGGGCCCCAGGGGCTCTCCCAGGTCCTGGGTACCCGAGTGGGAGAGAAAGGAGATGGGTAAGGGCTGGAGGAGCACCAAGCATGGGGGTGACACCCAAACCTTCCTGGGCTGGGGGGTTCATCAGCTCCCCAGCACCCATCAGTGGCAGGAGGACCTTCTGCTGGACACAACACCCAAAAAACCCCCCCAAAACCACAGGGACTGGGTCCTTTGGTGGCACCAGAGCCAGCGGGGGCTCCTCAGCATCCCTGAGCAAAGTCCCACTGCTGGGAGGGGGGACACAGGTTGTCACAGCCCCAGGACAAGTGTCCCCCAGCACATGGGGCTGCTCTGCTGCTCCCCAACATCCCAGGTCCTCACAGCACCCCCAGGGATCAGACCCCCTCCCATGGGACCTGGGAGGTGGCACCTGCCCCCAGCAGTGTCCCCAACACCCCCAGTCTGAGGACAAAGCCCAGGTGTCCTGCAGGGAGATGCCTCCCTCTTATCAGGAATTACTTGTTGGGAAGTAAATATTCACCCTGGAGCCTTTGGAGGGGGAGCAGTGAATGGGGGGAGTCACGGAGGTGGCCACCATGTGTGTGCCCTGGGCAACCCCTGGGCTTCCTGGGCCTCCTTGACCTCTGTTCCTGGGACCTGGGAAAAAAGGAAAGGCCACAGAACTCTTGGGTTCCCACCCAAACCCAGCAGTTCAGGATGGAGCCCATTTCATGGGGGGAAAAACATCCAAAGGGGCTGTGGCAGGGAGGGCACATGTCCCAAAGGAAACTCAGTCCAAGGGCAAGGAAAACCTCGGGAAAGAGGACACTCAGCCACTTGCTGTGGGCTGCCCAGGGAGGCTCTGGAGTCTCCATCCTTATCAGCACTCAAAAGCCACCATCTCCCCTCAGCAGGGCTCCTCGAGCTGCCAGATTCAATATTATGCTTATTTTATTTATTTTTTTTTAAACCCTAATGGATTTACAGTCTCTGCAAACAGCAGCAAATCAGGGAGTTCCTGCTGCCAGGGTGACAGGGGAGGGGGACACAGGGCTGGGTGCTGTGCAAACAGGGCCCATGCTCCCCAGCAAAGCTCATTTCCAGCCTTTATCAGGAGAAAATTCCATTTGTGAATGGCAGCAACTGCTGAGCTGCTTCTGCTTGTGTCCCCTTGGCTGGCCAGGAGGATTCCCCTCTGCAGAGCTGCTGAGGTCACATTTGCAGGAATATCTGGGGGGGCACTGGAAAAAAAAAAAAAGACTTATAAAACCCATAGAAATGGGTGAATTCTGAGCTCTGAGCTCAAATGTGGTCCCAGGCCAGCAGTGGTACAGCAGTGAGCTGTACCTCGAGGTGAAGCTATACCTGAAGTAGCCAACCACCCCCCCAACTTTTTTTTTTTTTTTTTTTTTTTTTTTTTTTTTTTTTTAATGCCTCCATCGTTTTGAGCTCCTGCTGCTCCTCCCAAGAAGAAATTCCAGCTCCTGGGAAGGTGATGGGATTCTCCCCCCCCATTTTCTGTTGTTTCTCTCTGCAGAAAAGGGGGAGAACGGAGTCTGTGTGTGTGTGTGTGTGTGTGTGTGTGTGTGTGTGTGTGTTTGTGTGTGTGTGTGTGTGTTTTAGCTGCAGATGTTCAGGCAGGAAAAACCCCAGAAATAAATAAAGTGACCATGGCTCCATCTTTCTGCTGGTGACACAAGGAGCACTCATCAGCTCTGTGTTACAGCATCCCCACCCAGGCTGGAGGGGACAGGCAACACCCAGACCTGTGGAGTCAGTGGGAAACAGCCTGAAACCCCCTTAAATCCCCCCCAAAAAACCCAAGAGCACACCCTGAAATCATCTGCACCTGGGAGCAAGGAGAGGGGAGGGTGGGGGCCTTGGGTCACCCACAAACGTAGGGGAAAAAGAAAAAAAAAAGATAAAATGAACATGAAAGAGCCTCTTGCACCTGCTCCTAATGGCATTGCTCTGTGTTAGAGGCTGGGTTTAAAGTGAGGAAACCCCTTCATTTGGCCTCCCCTGGCTCCAGGTTTAAAAAACCCCAAAGAAACCCCAAGGCAGAGCGAGCTCCTGGCACTGGTGTTTATTGCAGAGCCCCCAACCCACCCGGGCTGGGAGGAAGCTGGAGGTGACTCAGCCAAATCAGGACCATCCCGACTGCTACTGGGGGTCAGCTGCATCCCTGCTGCTGGGCTGGGACATTTCCAGGGCCCTGGAAAAAAGAGGAGGTTGGGGGCCTTCCCCATGCCCACCCCCCAATGAGCCCCCACTGAACGGGTTCCTCTCCATCTCAGGAGGGGCTGGGATGGGGCAGAGAGAAACTGATGGAGCCCCTGAGGTTGTGGTGCCTCAGGATGGGGGAAATCATGGAATTGTGGAATGGGTTGGGATGGGAGGGACCCTAAAGCCCCCCCAGTCCCATTCCCCTGCCATGGGCAGGGACCCCTCCCCCAGCCCCATCCAAGCTGGAGCCTCCAGCACTGCCAGGGCTGGGGCAGCCACAGCTCCTGGGGGGAAGCAGGAGGAGACAGGGCTGCCAGGATGCCTTAGAGGGAGGGGAATCTGTGGGGAGGGTTGGGCAGGCTGGAGGGGACCCCCCCACCCCACCCCCTGAGCCCTGGGTGACATCAGGAGCTTGGTGGCCTCTTTCTCTGGGGCTTGGAAGAAAAGCACAGGGTGGTTCCCAGGGCCACTCTGCCCTTCAGGACAGGCTGAGGCCACGGAAAAGGAGAGGCAGGATCTACCTGTCAGCCCAGGTGGTGTCACACTCCCCCAGCCTCCTCTGCCTGCTGTGATCTGCGGGGGACAAGGAGGGGGGAGAGAGGCTCTGAGTTCAGCCAGGGGGGGCTGTACAGGGGGAATGGGGCTTGCAGGGAGCAGAAGTGGGGATGGGGATGGGTGGGGGCTTCCAAGGAATCCACAAAAGATGGGGAGGGGTTGGGACAGAGGGACACCAGCTGGCTGGGGGGGATGGAGGAGACTCACAGCAGAGGAAGATGGTGAGGAGAGGGAGAGCTGCCACGGCTGCTGTGCTGACTGTGAGGGTGGTGACAGCCACCAGCCCCCTGCACCCTTCTTCTGGGGGGCACCAAACAGCATCCCGAGCGGTGGGAGAGGAAGGAGCAGAGCAGAGTGCCACCACGGGGAGGAAAAATCCAAAATAAAGGTGGGGGATGTCAGGTGGGATGAAAACAAGTTTTGGTTTTGCAAAGATTTCACCTCCCCCAGAGCCCCTGGGGGTTCCCTCTCACCGTGGCGCTGGTGGATGCTCTTGATGAGGAAGCTGGATGTCAGCACCACCAGAACCACCCCGGCTGGGGCTGCATAGCCCATGGTGCTCTGGGCTGGACGAGGGAGAGGTGACAAAAGGGACAGAGTCAAGGGATGGCAGAGACCTTTGGGTTGGAGAAGACCTTTAAGGTCAGCAGGTGCCACCGTGAGGCTCAGGGGGCTCAGCCGGGGCTCTGCCCTCAGCCACGGCCTGAGTTGGCACCAAAGGAGAAGAGAAACTTCTCATCTCGGGGTTAGGGATGAGATCTGGGGCACAAAAACCACCCCGGGAGGAGCAGTTTTCCCTCTCTCACCAGTTTTGCTTTTCAGTTGGGTGAACACGGCGGGGCGGAAGGTGACAGCCACGGTGACCAGGAGGTTGATCACGATGGCATAGGTGAGGGCAATCTCGGGCAGGATGATGGCAACAGAAGGGCCTGGGAGGAAAGAGGACGAGGCAGAGCCCCAGTTCCTGCCTTTTTCTGCCACTCTCACCATTTCATGTCCCTCTTTCCTGTCCCTTTCCCACCCTCTCCCCACTCCCAGCCCCTTCCCCCCACCCTTCCCAGCTCTCCTGCTGCAGGGCAGGGGCTCAGGGGAGAGGGGAATGAAGGAATTATTGGGGTGGGTGGGTGGGTGCTCCCTGTGGTGGCCCCATGGCTAGCTGACCTCATCAAGAAGTTTTGGCTGGAAAAGTCCAACCCTCAAACCCAACCCTTCAGCCCGTGCCGGGTGGGGAAGCCACGGGGGGCTCTGGCTGGGTCCATCCTCACATGTGGGCTGTGCCCCCCCCTCCACAGACCCCCTGGAGACCCTTCCATCTCCCAGCATCTCCCCAGCCCACAGGGTTCACGCAGCCCCAGCCCAGGGGGGAAGGAGTTGGGGGGTCCTGCCCCAGCCCAGCAGCCCCCTCCTTACCTTCCTCCTGCATCCAGAGCAGCCCCGCAGCCCCCGCCAGCCCCGAGGAGAGGGACACCAGCCCACAGGTGTAGGCACTGAGCCACCGCCACAGCTCCCCCCCTGGGACACCCAGAGCAAGGGGGGGTCACCCCGGGGACCCCTCCCATGGCACACCCCAGCCTGTCCCTGTCCCTGTCCCTGTCCCTGTCCCTGTCCCTGTCCCTGTCCCTGTCCCTGTCCCTGTCCCTGTCCCTCCCCTGGTCAAAGGGCTCTGTGCCCCCCCGGGTCAGCGGGTGGCAACAAACCCAAAGGAAATGGGGGCTGCTCAGCAGTGCCAGGGTTTGTCCCAGCCTGAAACCTGAGGACAGTTGGGTTTTGCTGTTCAGATTTGCCCAAGGGAACCTTCCCCACTCTGGCAGGGATCTGCCAGAGGAGGTGAAGATGTAGAAATGGTTGGAAAGGGAATTATCATGGAATCCCAGACTGGTCTGGGTGGGAAGGGACCTTAAAGCCCACCAAGTGCCACCCCTGCCATGGGCAGGGACCCCTCCCACAGCCCAGGGTGCTCCAAGCCCCATCCAGCCTGGGGGCTCCAACACTGCCAGGGATGGGGCAGCCACAGCTCCACCTGGGCCAGGAGCTCAGCACCCTCATCCCAAAGGATTTCCTCCCAGGATCTCCTCTCCACCTCCCCTCCTGCAGCTGTAAACCCTTCCCCAGTTTGCTGGCACCCAGCTGGTCCCACAGCAGTGCTCCTCACCCCCCCCCAAGCTGAGGGACAGGGGGGCTGAGCTGTCCCCCCCTGCAGACTCACTGATCCTCAGCTTTGCAGACTGGCAGACAGGAAAAACCAAGCCCCACACCGAGATGGCAGCGATGACCACGGCGACCACTGCCACCCTCAGAGCATCCTGCAGGCGGGGGGAGAGACCTGGGGGACACAAACCCCGAGGGAGCCAGGGCTCAGGCCCCCAGCTGCTCCCCACAGAGCTCTGCTGAGCCGGGGGGCTCCTCCCCCCCTGGACAGGCAGAGTTTCTTTGCCTGCTGGTGGCCAAAGCTGTGCTTCCAGGCTGTGACCCATGGGATGGCCAAGCTGGGATCTGGGCTGCCCAGGGGCTTCCCAGCCACCCCCCCCTGCCCGGGTCCTGCTCAGCATCACCATGGTCAAGGGACATCCCTGGGGGATCCCCCTCCAAGAGGGAAGAGCCAACCCCAGCCAAGGACAGTGTCTGGGTGGGATCAGAGGGTGGGGATTGCCCTGAACACCCCACAACTTCGGGGTGAGCAGAGCCTGGGGATGGAGCCACCCGGGGACCCCCAGGGAAGGGCAGAGCAGGCAGAGGGGAGGAGGGGGAAGCCCAGCAGTGCTCACCTGCAATGGTGACATTCAGGGAGGTCTCCTGCCAGCTGACCCTGTTGCTGGCGTTGCAGGAGTAGGAGCCACAGTCTGACCTCTGCACTGCCCTCAGGTAGAGGATGCTGAGGCTGTGGGAGAGGTGGGAGGCTCTGCCCGGGGGCACGGGGTGCCCATCTTTCTTCCAGGAGATGGTGTCCACTTTGCCTTCTGCCACCCTGCAGAGCACCTGACCAGCAGCCTGGGCCACCAGGGCACTGGTCCAGAGCTGAGGGCGAGACACAGGCTCTGGAGAAGGGACAGAAACATCATCCCTGAGCCACTGCTCCTTCCCAGCTTTGGGCTTTTGGGTTTTTTTTTTCTTCCCCGAGCTGAGCTGTCGTTGTCTCATTGTGTGGACAAAGGCAGAGCCTTGAGGAGCACATCAGGGCATGAGAACATCCAGAGGAATGAGGTGAAGATCCCCCTGGGACTTGTGTGGGGTGGGAAGGAGCCAGGGCTGTGGTGGCACCATGGAGGAGAAGGCCAGAGGCAATGATGGGCTGGGCAGAGCAGGCTGGAGGAGACATTTCTGGGGTGTTTGGAGCCAGAGCTCTCATCTCTGCTGCAGATTGCCCAGAGCCCATCAGCCTGGGCGAGGGGGGGGCTTGTTCTGACCCCCCAGCCCACCCCCCGGGGCTTTTCTGCCGGGTCCCCTTGCAAAAGGGGCCAGGGGGGAGCTCCACAGCATCCCACCCCTCTCCATCCCACACAGAGAGGAGCAAAGCAGGGAGGGTTTTGTCTCTGCTGGCTGGGGATGCCAGGAGGACTTTGCCTCCCAGCCCTGGGTCACAGCCAGGCAACCTGCAAGGTCCCCCTGGGCAGAGCACCTGCCCTGGGACAGGCTGGGAGCCTCTTCCCAGTCTCCTGGGTGATGGCTCCATGCTTGGCAGGTTCAGATGAGCTCAGGATTGGCTCATCAGGCTCAAACCCCTTCTCCAAACCCCTTTATCTGTCCCATGCTCCACACCCAGGGGAACGAGGCCCCTGCTCTCCTTGCACCCATCACTCCCTCCCCTGCCCACTGCTCACTGAGGACTTCCAGCAAGATCTCCAGGCTCTCCTTGACGTTGATGGTCACTTTGTAGACGCCACTGTCACTTTCCTGGACATCCTCCAGCAGGAGAGACCCGTTGGTGGGATGGAAAAGGGCTCTTCCCTTGTAGGGTTCCTGGATGGTGGGGCTGGGTGAGCCCCTGGAGTGCTGCAGGATGGGCTGGGACCTGGACCCGTTGAGGAATTCCCAGCAGGTGGAGTCGATGTGTGTGACATTGCCCAGCCCGGGCAGCAGCACCCGGGAGCCCACGGCCGTGGCTTTGCTCTCCAGGGCTCCCACCACTCCTGCAAACATCTGCAGAGGCAGCAGCAGCCCTGGATGGCAGGGGAAGGATGGGAAGAGGAGCTGGAGCAAAGCGCCGAGACTTCTGCTCAGGGTCCTCTCGTCCTGGCCAAAGCTGCAAGGCCAGGATGGGGACGGCTGGCAGCCACCCAGCCTGTCCCCAGCCTGTCCCCAGCCTGTCCCCAGCCTGTCCCCAGCCTGTCCCCAGCCACTGCCACCGCAGCCGCGCTTCCCGACAGGACAACAACATCATTAACATCAACATCATTAACAGCGTGAACATCATTAACATCATCACCATCATCATTTCCAGCTCCCGGGGCCCTGGGGGGATGCTGGGCAGGCAGGCTGGGGGGGTCTGGATGCTCCCCCCGGGCGGGCTCTGCTCCCTGCCCCTCCCAGCAGATGTTTGCTGCTGCCTTAGCAAAACAGCCTGAAAATTCTCCCTCAAGCTCTCACCATCGATTTTCCTTCCCAGTTTTGCTTTTGGGAAAGAAGAGGGGTGCAGCAGTCCAGGTCAATCCGATTATTCCCATGCCCTGCTCTCACCAAACACCCCTCGGGGTTTTATTTCTGTGCCCCCCCCCCCCCCCCTCCTGTAAAGAAACAACCTCACAGCTCTGAAAATCCCCCCCTCGCCCCCTGTCCCCGGGAGAAGACTCTTTGCTCAGCACAGGGTGCCACGGGCAGAAGGTGAGGGCAAACACTGCAGAGCTCAGCACCCCCCCATTTGCCATTTATTGCCATTTATTAATTTTCTATTGTCATTTAGTTATTTTATATTCTATTTTAGGTGCTCGCTCTGAAACATCTCTGCCCATCGGTGCTTCGAGGTGTAGATGAGCACCGTGGTGAGATTTTCTGACACGAGCGTAGCCAAGATAAACTTTGTGTCGTGACAGGGATCAGCCCCAGTACAAACCACTCTGCAGGAGATTTGTAGCCCGGGCAGGGTGCTGGGAGCAGCAGCTGAACGCAGACACTTTTCCCTTGCAGGTCCAACATTTTGCCCCACCTAAAAACTCCGATTTCCGCAGAGCCCATGGCAAAGACCCCCAGGCCCCCCCCACCCCCCAGCCCCGGGGGGATTTACCTGCCAGGAGCACCCAGCCGCTCCCCAGCAGCTCCCAGGGCCGGCACAGCAGCATCTGCCGAGATAATAAATAAATAATAAAAAAAAGAGCTCAGCAATCCCTCCGCTTCTCCAACAGCCCCGGAAAGCTGCGAGGAGAAGAAAAGCGGCGGGGGCGGTACCGAGCGGGCAGCTCCGTGGGGACCGGCTCGTCTGTCGGGTCCGGATTCCCGGGGCTCCGGGATGCTCTCAGGCCCCGCTTTATCCTGGTGATTTCCCTCCGCTTCTTCCTCGCTGGCTCTGCTGAGGACCCTTCCCCCCTGGGACCCTCCCCGGGGCACGAATCGCTGCCCCAGCCCCGCCGAACCCTGGGGAGGGATCTGTCCGTCTGTCTGTCCCTGTGTCCGTCTGTCTGTCTGTCCCTGTGTCCGTCTGTCTGTCCCTATGTCTGTCCGTCCGTCCGTCCGTCTGTCTGTCTGTCCATCTATCTGTCTGTCCCTATGTCAGTCCGTCCGTCTGTCTCCAGCCCAGGAGAGGAGCCCAGCTCCCATCTTTTATCTCCCGCCTGGTTCTGCCCAGCATGTTCCATCCGGTTCTGACCCACTTCTCCCACTGCAAGGGGCTTTCTCCTCCTCCCAGGCAGGTGTGGGCTGGGACCAGCCCTGTCCCCAAGCAAGGGGACATCAGGCAGAGGGACGGAGCCTGGGACCTGGGTTTGATGCTCTGGGCTGGAGAGCAGAGGGCTGAGGGGGAGGGGGGGGGGGGGGAAAGCTCCCAGCCTGGGCCACATCCAACCCCCCCCTCCCCAGCCCTTTTCCCACCCCTCAACCCTTCCTCTCTCTGTCTCCTTCCAAATAAATACACCTGCACTCACCTCCCACCCCCCTGCCCCTCACTTTGCTCTACCCACCCCCAAATTTATCATCCCCAACACCCCCCAGCTCTGCCTGCTCTTTCCGAGCTGGTTTCACAAATTTTTGCCACTTTGTCTTGGCAAACCTGCTCCCCACAAGCTCCTTGGGTTTTTTTTTGGTTGGTTGGTTTTTTGTTGGTTTTTTTGTTTGTTTGGGGTTTTTTTTGTTTGTTTGGTTGGGTTTTTTTTGCATTAAAAGAAGGGGCAGCTCTTGCTCAGGCTCTGCCTCTCTCAGGGTTTTGTGGCCTTTTTGTTTTTAAGTGGCCTCCCCCTCCTGCTCCTCCCCATGCCCAGCTGCAGCTTCTCTGGCCCCACCTGGGCACCACCTGAAGGTGCCTCCTCCAGGCAGTTTTCATTTGTTCCCAGGAAGGATGAGCTGCTGCACCCACATCCCCACCAGCACCTCCACCTCACCTGCTCCAAAGAGTCGTTTGGCTTTGCTGGTTTTTGGTTTTTTTTTTTGGTTTTTTTTTGTAATCAGCCAGGCCACATGAACCCTTCCAGCTTGTTCATAGGAAACTTTACAACCCTATTTCCCACTTAAACTTAGAGAAACTAAATGCAAACCCGTTTAGTCTCACTTGTGCACAGAGAACCCCCTCTGCCACCTTCCCTTCCAGCCGGGTTTTATCCTGGATAAATATCCCTGCTGGTGCAGGGAGCAGCCCTTCCACCCCATCACCTCAACGCCTTCAAAGCCTCTGCAGCTGGAGGGAAAGGATCCTCTGCACCGGAGGGGACAAAAGGAGGCTGAGCCCAAGGGTGAAACAGAGAAATCCCGAGCGCTGGGGCTGAGCTGGGGGCTCCGGGGGGAGCACACGGGGAGGAGCCCGACGGCTGCCGGAGGGAAAACGGGAAAATAAAATCCTGTCATCTCCTGCCATCGTGTGGCCAGGGAAAGAGTAAATGATGCAAAATCCAGGGAAACACACGGGCTTGCTGCTCCTCTCGTTTATTCCGACTTTTTGGGTGGCACAGACCTTTATTGTCAAGTTCATGATTGCCTGAAACAGATATTTTATTAAGATGAACACTTTACAAATCGTTTATTTAAAAAGCTTGATTTCTTGGCTTAGAAGAACACCTTGAACACCTTCGTGGGCTCACAGGGGGCGTGGGGGAGAGAAGGAAGCAGTTCAAGCAGTTCAACTTTGCTTTGCTTTTTTTGTTTTTTTTTTTGTTTTGTTTTTTTTTTTTACTGAAAGAACTGAAAAACCTGGAGTACAAAAGCTGGTCCGAGGTGGTTCCTGCAAAGGGAACCTGCTCCCAAACAGGGATCCCAGCACTGGATGCCACCCCGAGGGGCAGGGTGGCTGAAGGCCCCAGGACAGTCCCTGCCAGGGGCATCCCTATCACCACAAGCCCTCAGCAGGCAGCACCCCAGGGCCCAAGCCCAGCTCCTGCAGCAGGCAGAGGGACCCACACTGCACCTCCTGAGCCTTCAGCCCTGGTGCAAGGGGCAGGAGGAACCCAGCCTGACAGCCCTGGGCTTGAGGAAACGTCAGAAATGCAACATTCATCTGCCACAGCCATCTCTGTCCTGCCCAGCACTGCTCCTTCCCCCTCTCCCTCCAGCCTACACCTCAGGAATCCCTCAGCTCACCAGGTTCTCCTCTCCAGCAGCACAGCTCCTGGCAGGGACACTCACAGAGGCACAGAGGATGTTTGAGAAGAAAGTCACTAAAATATTCCACCTGCCCTGCCCCCGAGGAGTGGTGTTCTCATCACACAGATTCCTGTTTCCTCGAGGTGTGAAGCCCAGCCTGGGGTGAGCCCAGAGCCCGGCAGCTGCCACTCTGCTCTGCTAAATAAAAACAAACCACAAGGACCTCGTGGTGAGAAGGTGGCCAAACACCAGGGAGAAATGCTGAGATTTCACATCCTGAAGGCACTTGACTGGAGGAGCACTGGTGTGAGCAGAGCTGAGACAGACTGGCTGGCTGGGAAAAGCAGGTGGGGGGCACAGAGAGCAGCCCCCCCCCCATGTTCAGAGGCAGAAGGTGGTTCTGTAAAGCTCCTGTAAGCTTTGGCTTCCCCCTGCTCCCTCCCCTGAGCGGGCAGCCAGAGATCAGAGGTGTCTGAGGTATGTGTGAGGTCCTGGGGTGGCCAGGTCCCAGCAGGGTGGTGCTGGGGGGGTTGCTGCTCTCTGGGGGAGGGCTGGGGGCTAAGCCTGCAGCCCCAGCAGGCGGGCAGTGTTGAGCACATCGTCCCTGGTCAGGTAGCAGCCGCAGAGCTGCCGGTACCCTGTGAACGCCTCCCTCCCGTGCAGCACCCGCCAGTTATCCACAAACAGGGCCTGGAGGAGGAAAGAAAGGGAATCAGAAGGAGGTCAGACACCACAGGCAGGGCCAGCACCCTCCAACAGGACAGGTCTCGCAGCTGCAGGTCCCTGGAGACCGGAGGAGGGAGCACGGGTGAGTGCGGCTCCCCCTGCTCGGCGCTGCCCGGCAGCAGGGGAGGCTGCAGCCAGATGCTGACAGGACCCAGCCCAGATGGTTCCAGAATTGGAACCATCCAATTAAGGGTCCTGAGGTCCCTTCTAACCCCTCACATTCTGTGGCTCCTCTGAGCCTGAATTAAACATTTTTAACACCCCCCCAGATGCAGCACAGGGCACCTTAAACAGCTGTGAAGAAGAAATCCACAGCACGGGCAGCTCACCTTAAGTATCCTCTCTGGTGGCACCCACCCTGCACACCCCCAGGAGCATTTCCCCCTCAGCAAAGCCACCCGAGGTCTCCTGATTTCCAGCCCACCTTGCCTGGCTTCAGCTTGACCCACAGCTCATTCTCTGGCCTCCTGAGCTCCGTGGTGAGGGTGCGGTGGGCAGCGTACCAGCGGTGCACCACGTCGTAAGGCACGGTGTTGATGACAGCACGGTCGTAGTTGTTGTACCTGACAGGAGAGGAGGGGTCAGAGACCACCCGGGGGGCACGGCCAGGCCTTCCCAGGGGAACTGGTCAGTATTTAGGGAGGCTGCAGGGGTTGTGTTGTGCTTCCTCTGGAAGTTGTCTCCTCCAGGAGAACGCAGAGCGCTGGAGGAAGGAGCAGTCGGCAGCCACATCTGGAACAGGGTTCTCCACGGGAGGATGTGCAAGGGGCAGGAGAGAGGGGTAGTGAGAATAAAGGCCTGAAACTGAGCTGGAGATTCAAAGGCAGCCCAGGTTTCCTTCTTTCAGAGAAGGGATGAATTCTCCTGTCCCACAAACGAGGGGAGAGGAGGGCAGGAGGATGGGAATGAAAAGCAAAAGCTTGGCACTGCCACTCCCCCTTGTAGTGGTGGTTCTGACACCCACCCTAAAGCAGAAAGGCCCAGGAGGAGCTGAGGAGCTTCTGGTTTCACCCCTGCCCCTAAAACACGTTGGTTTTTAATTCACAAAGATCTTCTGGAAAGCCATCCCCCCCTTGTCCTGCTGAGGTTACCTGATGAGATAAAGCTCGTTGTTCCAGGGGTAGACATTGAGGACAGGCCCCACCCCAATCATGTGGTTGTGACAGTCTCCCACATTCTCCACGTACTCGTGCTTCAAGGGCACCTTGCTGAGCAGCTCAAACTGCTCTGGGGCTTGCTGGAGAACCTGGGCTGCTGCATAGAAACCATCCACCAGCAGTGTCCTCCCACCTGTGCCCTCGTGCTTCAGGCAGTGGAACACTTGGATGCTGCAGGGGGGAAGAGAAAAAAGACCTTGGCTGCCTGTCCTCTGGGGAGAAGGTGCTCTGAACCCCCCACCCATTCTCCTCCAGGCTGTTCCCTGACAATTCCCCTTCTTGATGGAGATGAAAGCAGACCAAAACAACAACAAAAACAATGAAGTGTCCTGCACTTCACGTCCTGTGAGCCCCGACCTTCCCTGCTGCCTTTCCTGCTCCAGCTGCCTGTGAAACTTCCAGCCCAGAGGCTACAGCAGCAAAGCAGTTTGCAAAAGAGCCCCTGGGAACCAACACTGCAGCCACCAACTGCTTTTCCAAGCAGAGACAGGGCCGGGGGGGGATGGTTTCTGACTCCCTGCAGAGCTGCTCTGCTGCCAAAACACAAACCCCAAGGCCTCGGAGGGTTCCTGGGAGGCTGAATGCTCTCTGCCACCTTGGAGCCTGAGGAAGGGGAGAGCTGGCAGCCAGGCCCTTCCCTGCCCGCCTTCTGGAAGACTTACAAGTTGCAATTACAGGGGGAAAAAAAAACCAAACCAAAAATCCCTGTTGATCCCATCTGCACTTACCCACAGGGCTCCTGGAAGTAGGTGGTGTCGGTGTGGCGGTCCAGGGCCAGCTTGGTGTAGGCAGTGTCCCCCCGGGAGAAGTCAGAGGTGAAGTACCACATCCTGCCATAGATGGTCTCCCTGCAGGAGGCAGCAGGCAGGGATCAGAGTGCTGCAGGGATCACAGCACAGCCCCTCCAGCCCAGCTGCTGAGTAAATGGAAGCAGAGCAACTAAACCAGATCCATGGCATTGGCACACGGGGACACTGCTGCCTCCTCTAGCATTCAGTTCCCCTCTTTCCTTCCCAAAAGAGGGAGCCTGGCTTTCCCCCCACAAATACAAATGCAGATACCTTCTTTGTACCCCACACCACCCCAGTCAAATCAAGGACATGGGGAGCTGCCAGAGTGCAGCTCTGCTTGCACCCATCATGGGGTTACCTGAACATCCCTTTTCAGGGAGGCAGAAGGCAAGGGCAGAGAGTGCTGAGGGGCTACAGGCTGAGGGCATCTGAAGGGTCAAAAAAAGAGGTGGCTGGCTACTCCTTGAAGTGGGGGCCTTTCCCCTCATTTCTGTTTGGTGTCACTACAGAAACCCCTGGATAAACCCCAGGGCTCCAGGCCTGGCTTGCCATGCTGCTGACATGTTTCAAACAACACAGAAGAAACATCTCTCACTATTTTTTCCTCATCCAGAGCTACAAATTGTTTTTTTGGATGTGCCCCAGCTCCCAGGGCCAGGCTGCCCTCCTGACCTTCCAAGTCATAACAGGAAATGTCTCTCCCTGCACAGCTCAAGGCTTCCCAGACAGGCTCCTTCCTCCATTCACTCCTCTCCTCCACTACCCCCAAAGTCATCCCGAGCTCCCGAGGCATCCCTGGGACCTGCTGGCTCCAGGCTCTCTCCCTACAAAGGGGTTGGATCCCCAGGCTCCACCAGGGGAGTGCCCGGACACCTTCTGTTTGCTAACCAGCCCGGCCTGCCCAGCTGCAGGGGTCAGGGGGGCAGCACCTCTCTGAGCAGAGAGAAAACACCACTCTGCCCTCCAGGGCTGCTCTGCAAAGCCCCGGGGACCCCCCCAGGGCACCCCCTGACCTGATCAAGCTGATCCTTTTAGCCAGGATCTCCGTGTCCTCCTTGGTGGGCGCCACATTCTCGACGAAGGCGATGCCGTAGAGCAGGAAGTTCTGCAGGAATTCCTTCAGCCCCTCGTCTGTCTCCAGGAAGCTCTGGCAGTCGACGGAGGGGACCCGGGCCTGGTGGTAGATCTCAGCATTCCAGAGGATCCTGGGGTGCATCACCTGCTGCTTCTGCCCCTCGTAGCTGTTCCTCACCAGCCACTCCAGCCCGTAGCGCGTTACGTGCCCGTCCGGCCCTGCCAGGGGGACAGGGGGGACCTGCTCACCACTCCATGGATCCCACCACCACCCCAGGGCAGCCCTCACCCCATCAACACTGCCTCCTGGAGGGCTCTTTGCACTCTGATGGCACCCCAAAGTATTATGGGGTTAATGTCACCCCAAAGTATTATGGGGTTAAGGCCAAAAATGTCCTCGTTGGTGCCACAGCTCCAGGTTCAGAGCCAGGAGCTCCAGAGGGGGTGGGATTGGTTCCTCTGGAATCCCAGGAGGAACAAAGCAGGCCTGGAAATAAAGGGGAGCTATGAGGAAAGGAGGGAAGCAGCTGGGAAGCTGAGGAAGAAGGACAGCACATGGGAATTCTGATCCCACAGCAGACAGGACAAGGAAAAGGAACCTGACTGCTGCTTGGGCAGCTGTGATGTGTTCAGAGCCCAGGGAAACACCCAGTGAAGGAACACACAGACACTACACAGACAGACAGACAGACACAGACAGACAGACAGACAGACACAGACACAGCTCCCTGCACAGAGGCCTTGGGGAGCAGGGAAGCTGAGGGAGCTGGGGGTGTTGAGGCTGGAGAAGAGGAGGCTCAGGGGAGACCTCATCACTCTCTACAACTCCCTGAAAGGAGGTTGGAGCCAGGGGGGGTTGGGCTGATATCAGTGGGACAAGAGGGCACAGACTAAAGAATTTTTTCCTAATATCCAACCTAAACCTCCCCTGGCAGAGCTTCAGCTCTGCCAGGGGAGGTTTAGGTTGGATATTAGGAAAGGATTTCTTTCTGGAGAGGGTGCTCAGACACTGGAATGGGCTGCCCAGGGAAGGGGTGGATTCTCCATCCCTGGAGATATTTCAAAAGAGCCTGGATGTGGCACTCAGTGCCATGGGCTGGGAACCACGGGGGGAGTGGAGCAAGGGTTGGACTTGATGATCCCAGAGCTCCTTTCCAGCCCGAAGAACTCTGTGATTCAGTGAAGGCTGAGGTGTGTCCCAGCCCCAGGACAGCAGTGTCCCAGCAGTGTCCCCAGCAGTGTCCCAGCAGTGTCCCAACAATGTCCCCAGCAGTGTCCCCAACAATGTCCCAGCAGTGTCCCAACAATGTCCCCAGCAGTGTCCCCAGCAGTGTCCCAGCAGTGTCCCCAGCAATGTCCCAGCAGTGTCCCAGCAGTGTCCCCAGCAGTGTCCCCAGCAGTGTCCCCAGCAATGTCCCAGCAGTGTCCCAGCAGTGTCCCAGCAGTGTCCCCAGCAATGTCCCAGCAGTGTCCCAGCAGTGTCCCAGCAGTGTCCCAGCAATGTCCCAGCAGTGTCCCAGCAGTGTCCCAGCAGTGTCCCAGCAGTGTCCCCAACAATGTCCCAGCAGTGTCCCAGCAGTGTCCCCAGCAGTGTCCCCAACAATGTCCCAGCAATGTCCCCAGCAGTGTCCCCAGCAGTGTCCCAGCAGTGTCCCCAACAATGTCCCAGCAGTGTCCCCAACAATGTCCCAGCAGTGTCCCCAGCAATGTCCCCAGCAGTGTCCCCAGCAATGTCCCAGCAATGTCCCAGCAATGTCCCCAGCAATGTCCCAGCAGTGTCCCAGCAGTGTCCCAGCAGTGTCCCCAGCAGTGTCCCCAGCAATGTCCCCAGCAGTGTCCCCAGCAATGTCCCAGCAATGTCCCAGCAATGTCCCCAGCAATGTCCCAGCAGTGTCCCCAGCAGTGTCCCCAGCAGTGTCCCAGCAGTGTCCCCAGCCCACCCCTCCTCCCGCAGGGCTCCCGGGTTTCCCTCCCCCCGGGGGTGTCCCGGTGCTCACAGGTGAGGAAGAGGGTGGCCTCGTCCACCCGCACAGCTTTGGGCCTGATGTCCAGGTCGACAGAGGCGGTGTCGAGGCTGCGCTGGTGAGTTTTGGTGTTGTAGCAGGAGGCGGAGCGGCAGTGGTCCCGCAGCCACACGAAGTCCAAACGCATCAGCGTCTCCGCGTAGCGCAGCTCTGAGGGGCGGGGGCACCGTGAGGACCCCGCCCCAGCCCCGGCCACCTCGGGGGCTCCAGGGCAGGGGGAGGGACCCGGGACACGGCGGGGAGGGGTGGGATCAGGGGGGTTTGAGCTGGGAAAGGAAATGTAAGGATGAGACCCTCTGGTGTGAGGGTGCTGAGAGCCAGGGTGTCCCCAGCAGCTGCCCCATCCAGCCCTGGAGGTGCTGAGGGATCCGGGTGGGATGGGGCTTGGAGCAACCTGGGCTGGGGGGGAGTGAACACAGAGCCCCAGCAGGCACCCCTCTGACACAGGATGTTTCAGAGGGAAAAAAAACCCCACATCACTTCCGAGGAAGGAGGAGAGGAAAACCTCACTTCTGCAGGGAAATGGTGAAGGGAGGAGATTTAGGTTGGACATTAGGAAAAAATTTAATTTGAGGGTTGCCCAGGTTACCCCCAGGAGCTGTGGCTGCCCCATCCCTGGCAGTGTCCCATCCCAGGTTGGATGGGGTTGGAGCACCCTGGGCTGTGGGAGGGGTCCCTGCCCATGGCAGAGGTGGCACTGGGGGAGCTTTAGGGTCCCTCCCAACCCAAACCCTTCTATGAGCAGCACCCACACCCCCACACCCCCACCCCACACCCACCTAGATGGTCCCCGTGTAGCTGCCAGGCACACTTGAGGGGCTCTGGGGCAGAGTGGTGCCAGCGAGGAGCAGCCAGCAGGATCCTCCTGCCCCAGGGCAGCCCTGGGCACCTGGGTCTGGATGGGACCTGGAACAGCCAGGCCAGGCTCCTGCCCCACATCCTGGGTGCCTGGGGGAGAGAGAGGGGACAGGAGGAGGTGATGAGCTGTGCAGGTGTCACGTCCCAGTGCCCTGCACCACCCAGATCTACTGACACAGCAAGGGGAGGGGGAACTGGAGCAGAGTCACAACCTCCTGGCACCATCTGGGCATGAAACACAAGCACCGTGTGCCAGGGGGAGGGAATCCACTCCTAAGGCAGCACTGAGGGGTTGGGATTTTTTACCCACTCTACCCCAACCTGCAGGGAGGAGCTGGGAAGGGGAGGAAGGGAGGCAAGGGGGAGTCTTGCTGGCTTTGTGACCACCATGGAGCAGAGCAGAAAGGAACAAACGAGAGCCCAGGACCCATCAGGCCAAAGCAATTCCAGGGGAGACAAAACCCCAGCAGTGTCATCTGCTGCAGGGCTTGGATTTGCCTGGAGAGAGCTACGGGGCTGAGGGAAGCAGAGAAAAGTGACCTTGAGAAGCAAGAACCAGAGGGACCCAGCAAATAGGTCACTTCTGGAAGAAGTATGCAAAACAAGGAGGAGGAGGAGGATCCCTGGTTCTGCTGAAGGACATTGGGAGAGAAACCAACTGTGGTTGGTGTGATCTGAGAGGTGAGGAGAGGAATTGCCAGGGGAGGTTTGGAACAGCTCCTCCAGGCTCAAAGAGCAGAGAGCTGAGGTGTGCTGAGGCTCAGCCTGCGAGGCTGGGGAGGTCAGGCCTGACCCAGCTGGGGTTCACAGGGCTCTGCTGGGTGTCCCCGGGTCAGCCCCAGGCTGGGAAAGAATTTCTGATCCCAGACTTGGGATTTCCCTTCCCTTTCTTGTCTGAAGGGCAGGAGGTGCTGTGGCAGCCCAGCCTGCTCCTCCACTTCCCAGAGAGCTCAGAGATGGGGAACAACAAAAGCAGGAGAGGGGCCAGATTCCCACAGAACAACCTGCTGGGAAGGGGAACAAAAAACCCAAACACCACCAGCCCAGGCAGCCAGCTCTGGGGAAAGGAAAGTGGAAACCTCCTCATAAAGTGACAGCTAAAACACAACCCCAGCCCTCCAGAGGCTGCAGGGGGACTGGCTGCTCTGCAAAGCCCCAGCTTGGGGTCAGGAGTTGAGGTTTTGCTGCCCAGAGCAGGAGGGGAGGCACTGGGAGCTCCTGGCACTGCTCCCTCCCCCAAGCACCAGAGCTGGGAGAACACCCTCCAGCCCAGCTCTGGAGAGGGAGCACAGGGAAAAGCACCAGGCCAGGGCTGAGCTGCAAACTTCATAACTAAGTGCAGAAAACCCTGGGGAACCCCCAGTGCCCTTCTGGCTGAAAGAAAGGATTTAACTCCTGAAGCAAGCACTGCACCTCCCAGAGATGAGGAGTATCCAAGGGAAGAACAAGGACAGGCAGGAGGGAGGACTCCAGCTTGGCTCCTGGATCCCCAGGATCCCCACCAGGCTGGCAGAGGGGGAAGAGAAGGCAGCTTGTTGGGTATCCCCTCTGCCTGCAAATCCAGTGAGGAGGAGGTGGCCCCCAGCCCTGTTATCTCTCCCTCCACATGTCCCTTTTATCTCTGCCTCTTCCAGTATCAAAGTTACCAGGGAATGAGCCCAGGTAATGAATGGTGAGTGATCCAGATATTTAATCTCATCAGCCAGACCTCCTGCTCCTCTGCTGCTCTTGCTGGGGGCAGAGCCCAGCCAGCTGCCAGCCTGCAATTAAAGCTTTCCCAGAGAGGAGCTGAAAAAGAGGAGTCACATCTGGCTTTGTGTCTGCTCACCAGCTCCCTGCCCTCCCCAGCCCTCCCCCAGCTCACCTGAGCAGCAGCAAAACAGCAGCTGAGGGATCCTGAGACAAAAATTCCCTTGAAATGCAAGGAGAAGAGGAAGGAGACACTGAAGCACCCTGCAGGTGGATTTGGTAACGGGGGGAGGATGTGAAGCTCCTGAACCCTGGAGAGCTCTTGTGGAGCTCATCCAAGAGTCCCCAGGGGCAGGAGGGAAGCAGAAGGAGGCAGGGAACCCACACTGGGGGGGAGAGGGGACACAGAGCTGGAGGGAAAGGCAGAAAACTTGGAGGTTGAGTGGTTGGAGGAATTACCCCAAGTCTGGAGAGAACAGAACAGACCAGACAAGAGCTGTGTGGTGAGGGGAGGGGGCAGGCAGAGGGGCTTCTCCCCAGCTCCCTGGCTGCTGACACGAGGACCAGCTGAAGGAACCAGTGTTTGGGGGTTTTTTGAGCTCTCTGACAAAAAGCCACAGCTGCCACTTAGCAACTGAGCAGTTTCAGCAATGAAAATGTAGATGGAAGGAGAAAGAAACCACCCCAACCTCTGGGCAGCTTTCAGCCAGAATCTCCCAGTCTGGCAGAAGCCATCGAGCCCCTGCTCATCACCCCCTGGCAGCCATGGACAACAAATCCATGTGGAGGGTTCCCAAACCTTGGGTGTTGCCCTCACACCACCCCAGACCCCCCTGGTGCCAGCAAAGGTTTCTGCTCCCCAAGAAAGAGGAAAATGTCAGCAGCACCATGGGCTTTAAGGCTTCCAAAAGAGGGGGGGAAGCCCCCAGGGAAGGTCTCAGACCCCCAGGGGAGCTCCCAGAGCAGCAGTTAAAGGTTGCTGAGCCCCCCTCAGCTGGTCAATGCCAGCAGGGCTGAGCAAAGCCCCAGCCAGGGGACAGGGACAGGGGACAGAGCTCTGTTAGATCTCAGCTCTCAGGTTCCCCTTTCAGCTCTTCCCAGCACGGGATTTCAATTAAATTAAGGCTTAATCAAGACACCCCAGACACCACCTCACAGCTCCCTCACTGCCCTGGGAGCCCAGGGCTCACCCCAGTTTCACACCTGCAGCCAGACCCCCCCCTTCCTCATTTTCCCCACCTTCTCTTGGAGGTTTCTCCCCCCTCTCCACAGCAGAGGCTGCACAGACACAAACTCCAATCATTTATTTTTTTTTCCAGCAGAGCTGCCAACCCTGGTGGTGCTCATCCCCCCGGGACACTTCTTGCTGGAAACTCGAATTATTGACTCATTTCACCCCCCCACGCTGGGTCCTGCCCTGGCACTGAGGGGGTGGGGAGGGGGCAGCTCTCCCAGGCAGGGAGGATTTGGGGTTTTTTTTACCAGGGAAGAAAAAGAAACCCCAGCTCTGCCGCCGCCATCATCATCATCATCATCATCATCATCATCATCATCATCATCATCATCATCATCATCATCATCCCCACCACCAGGGGCTGCGGGGTTTGTGTTACCTGGGACGGTGCTGAGCCGGTGGGAAGGGTCCTGGGGATGGTCCTGGGAAGGGTCCTGGGATGGGTCCCGATGGGGTCTGTGTCGCTGGTCACCTCCCTGCACCCCAAAGCCCCGCTCCGAGGCTGCCACACACGGACCGAACCCCCTCCGGTCGGGATCTTCCCGGCCTTGAGGAAAAAAAACCAACAAACAAACCAAAAAAACCCCAAAATAAACCCAAAATAAATCCCAGATAAAACCCAAATAAACCAAATCCAACGGGAATGCAGGGAAAGCCACGTTGTATCCCGAGCCTGCAGCTCCCGGGTCCCTCCCTGACACGCCCGACACCGCCCGGCGCGGTACCAACCCCGGTACCGACCCCGGTACCCCCGGCACCGGGACCCCCCGCCCTCGGGCTCCCAGCCTCGGGCTCTGACCCACCTCGGCAGCTCCCCCCGGAGCTCGGACCCTCCCGAGCGGCTCTGCCGGGCCCCAACCCCGCGGGGCCGGACCGGGAGCGGTACCGGAGCCGCCTCGGGCCGCCCCGGGGCGGGGCCGCACCACCGAGAGCCGCCGGGCTGGGCTAGAGCGCCGCCCGCCATAGAGAGCGAGGCGGGGAGAGCGCCCGCGGCCACCGAGACGGGGCGGGAAGAGGAGCTGGGGGGGGCAGCCAGGGCCGGGCCAGCACCGAGCCCCGCGGGACAGGGTCAGAGCACCGGGCAGAGCACCGGGACCGAACCGGGCGGCAACGGGAGGCACGTGCGGGAGAGGCCCCGGCGGCTATCGAGAGCTGGGAGGCCGTGGTGTAGAGCGCCGCACGCACACACCATCGAGAGCCGGTCTGGCGGGTAGAGCGTCACCCGTACCATAGAGCTCTCCGTCTCCGGCGGGCCGGGGGAGGAGCGGAGTGGAGGAAAGCGGCTTCGTGCCGGGAGAATGTCCCCGAGGAGCTGCTGCCGCGGGACGGGCGGGACGGGCGGGCTGAGCCGCTCCCCGCGGGGCTCCATCGGCCCTCGGCGGCCTTGAGCCCAGAGCGCCGCAGGGCTCACCATAGAGAGGCGGCTGCGGCCTAGAGCGCCGCGCGGGGGCGCCGCCATGATGGAGGGGGGGGGGCACACGGGGGCGTTTGGGGGAAGCGGAGACGGGAGTGAGGGAGAAATGTCCCTTTGATTGTCCCAAAATCCCCGAAACAGCGCGGTGGGGGTGGGGGTGGGGCCGGGGGGGCAGTGGGGATGTGGGGTGCAGGGACGGGGATGGCGGCTGCAGACCCCCCACCCCATCCCCATTCCCCATCCCCAGAAGGTGCCCCCGGTCCCTTCCCCAACCCCAAAGTGTCCCGGACCCGTTCCCAACCCCGAGGGTGCCCAGGAACCCAACAGGAACCCCACCCAACCCAACAGGAATGACCCAACCCGACCAAAATCCCCCTTAGTGACCCAGCAGAACCCGACCTTAATGACCCAACCCAACCAAAATCCACCTTAATGACCCATCCCAACCTTCATGACCCAACCCAACACCAAAGACCCAACACAGTCCTTCCCAACAAGAATGATCCAATCCGACCCAATGACCCAACCCAACAGGACTGACCCAACCCCCCAATCTCAACCCCAATGACCCAACCCAACAGGACTGACCCCACCCCACCCACCAGGGACCTCAGGGTGCAGCAGGGTCAGAGGGAGAACCCAGAGGCTGAGGAGAGGAGGGGTCCCTGGGCTGGAGCTCTGGGTGCTGCTCCTGCCCTCCCCCTGAATCAAGGGGACCCCAACAACCCCATCCCCCGGGACATCCACCCCACAGCCACCCCAGGAGCTGCAGCAAAGCCCAGGACGTGGCCGTGTCCCCGAGGGGACCCGAGGGCCACCAGAGCTGTGGGGCCGGGTCCTTGGGGTGCCCACGGGGCCCTCCTGGTGTCACCACCCCGAGGCTCAGCTCCCACAGCTGCCCCACGGACACACAAACTCTCCTTTGTTCCGCTTGTTCCGCTATTTCTTTAATTTTTAAAAATTTAATCTAACGCTCCCGCCCCCGTTATTTAATGTATTTATTTTTTTCCCCCCGGTGATGGCAGGAGGGGAGGAAGGAACCCAAACTCGGATGTTTGTTTGTCCTCTCCTGGCCCTTGGTCGCGCTCCAGCGGCTGAGAAACCGGGAGAAGGGGAGCAGGGAGCACGGCGGAGCCTGGGAAAGGCCGGGACCCCGCTCCCCCCCCGCCCCCAGCCCCGCTCCTCCCCCCGCATCCTCCTCTTTCCCCTCCCCTCTCCCCTCCCTGCCGGTCCCTCCCCACGCGCGGGGTTCCCGCGGCCACGGGAGGCGAATCCCCGCACCCGGAGCTGCCCCCCCGCCCCTGGGGTCCCCCCGGAGCGATGGGGACCTGGCTGGGGGGAGCCCCCCAGGGCTGTGTCCTCTGCTCTGTAGGGTCTGGGGGGGGCTTCTCCCCCAGCCGGGGGGGGACACGCACCCTGCACAGAGCTCTCCCCGCTCCCTCCCACGCGTGTCTGGGGACCCCGGCGCTGGGTGGGGGTCCATCCAAGCCCGGCCCCTCCTGCTCCGGGATGGTCCCAGCAAAGGCGCTTTGGGTGGTGGCACTTCGGGGAGCGGCGGCCACCTCCGGGGGCTTCCAGGATCCTTCCCCAAATTCCTGCAGCCCGGGGGAGGAGCCGGGACACGGCTCTGGCCGCCCCCTCCCCACCCTGCTGCCCGCGGCTGGGGGGCAGTGGGCAAGTCCCTGATTCTGCCGCAGCCCCTCGGCTTTGGGACTTTGGGCCACGGGACGTGTCCAGGGGGGGTTTGGGGCTCCCACCAGAGCAGGAGCCTGTGGGGAGGGGGGGTGGGGGCAGGCGGGGCTGGGGGTCCCAGCTGTGGGGCAGGGTCTGGGGTTAGAGGGAGGCAGAGGGGGGAGCAGGGGAGGTCGGCAAAGTTTCTTCCCTCTCCCGAAAGGTTTTGGCCGAGGCTCCGGGTAACCACTTGTTCTTTAATTTATATTTTTTCTAAATAAAAAAAAAAAAAAAAAAAAAAAAAAAGAAAGAAAAAATCAGAAAGGAAGGAAGTTCATCAATAATGTAAGGTGGAGAATGCATTAATGAACGGGAGAGAGGAAGGGACAGCGCAGAGCGGGGGTGCGGGGGGGGAGCTGTTCCTGCCCGCATCGATCGGCTCGGGTTACATCCCGGTACCGAACCTGGACCCACGGGGGGCTGGGCCGGGGGGAAAAGGGCTCCGTGGGCACCCCCGGGGGTGGGGGGGGGAATGGGGAGCAGGGTGCTGAGCTGGCCCAGAGCTCTGCTTCTCCCTCAAAAGTGGTTCTGGTCCCTCCCCAGGACAACTTGGTGGCCCGGGGTGACAATTCCTGGTCGTGACGGATCACCCGAGTGGGGGGTGTCATCTGGGGTCCCATCCCCATCCCCATCCCCATCCCCATCCCCGGCCAGGAAGGGGTCAGCCCAGGCCAGGAGGAGGTAGGAGGGGGATGGGATGCCCGGCAGAGGGGGGGATGTGTCCTGCCCGCACCCCCATTGCCGGCTGGGATCCCCCCTCAGCAGGATGGGTGCCCCTGGGAGGGGAGAACCCTGAGGAGAAGGATCCGCAGCACCCACCTCAGGCTTCACAACACCCACCTCAGGTGGCACCCACCTCTGCTACCTTTGCCTGTGCCTTGTTTCCCTTGCCCGTGCCTCAGTTTCCCCTCGGCACAGCATCCCCGCACCCCCCTCCCCAGCCCCGGGCTCCCTCCCCTCTCCTCGCGTTAATGAAGCTCGGGGGGTGGGGCGGCAGGAAATGGATTTTTGGGTTCATCTGCGGCACTGATTGGATTACCAGGAAATGGCAGCCTGGCCGCCAGCCAGAGCCGCGCCGGCTGGAGGGGGAGAGGCCAGCAGGACCCCCAGGAGGAGCCCACCACCCACCCACACCTCCCCCCACCACCCACCCACACCTCCCCCCATGCCCGTCCCATCCCAGCTCTGCTCCTTTTTATTTGAGGGGGTGATGTCTCCACACCCCTCCAGGAGATGGGTCCCTTCTCCAATGTTTTTTTTGTGGGGGGGGGTGAGGAACCCCTCTAGAGCTCCATCCCCAGCAGCTGAGCCCCCAGCCTGGGGCCGGGGTGTTACGTGCGCTGAGTGGGGAAGGGCTCTGCTGAGGTTGGGTGCCCCAAGCCGGGGGGTTCTGGGCTGGCTTGGAGGCAAGAGGAGCAGGGGAAGGAGTTAAGTTGGGGTTGGCTCTTCAAAAAAAAAAAAAAAAAAAAAAAAAAAAAGAAAAAAACAGGGGAGTAGGCTATAAATACCCGGGAGGTGTCGGGGGCTAATGAGGGGAGGGAATTGTGGACCAGGGGGGCCCAAAGCAGAGTTGGCTGCGGCACCGGGGGAGGGAGGGCCGGGCGGTTTTTAGGCTAAAAGAGAGCGTTTTGAGGAGAACCCTCCTGGAGGTGACTGGGACGGCTCCTGCCGGGACCCCTCCCTGTGTCCCCCCGAGAGCATCGGCCCCGCAGCCCGGCAGCTGCCTTGGGGGGGTGATGGTGCCCCGGGGCTGAGCTTCTGCACCTTCCTGGGGGGCGGCGGGGGGGTCCCGGCATGTTTTTGGGTTGGTCTCACCTTGTCGGGTGCTCCAAGGAGCGGGGCTGAGCTCCGGAGGGGTGCGGGAGGCTCCCTGCCCCGGGCCTGGCAGCACCTGGGGGGTCCCAAACGCTCTGTGCCCTCCCAGAGCTCCTGTGGGGGTGCAGCGGGGGGGACCCCGACCCTGTCACACCGCGGTGACACCTCTGGAGCTGCCACACCAGAGGCAGAGGGGAGAGGACAGGCGGGACTGGGGGTACTGGGAAGGAGGGAGGGAGGGAGGGGTGTGGGGGGCTGAGGGCAGGGGCTGAGCCCTGCTGGGGTTTGCTGCAGAGCACAGGAACCCTGCTCTGCTCTATTCTTAGCCCGGGTAGGATGTCAGCTCTGAAAATAGCCCGAGCCTCATGAAATCCTCTCTCTGGCTCTCACTGGAGCCGGTTCGGAGGGGGAGGATCGCTGTCACACCCGAGCTCCTGACATTCACAATGACTCGCCTCACTTCTAGTTGTGGGGGTTTTTTCCTTCATTTTTTTTTTTGGTAGTGTTTTTTTTTTTTTTTAAAAAAAAAAAAAAAAAGAAAGAAAACTTTTCCTCCCCCTCCGGTTTCTCCTGCTCTTCCCCCAGCTCTGCCTCACGCCCAGCACAAGAGGAGTCACCAGCCAAAAAAGCGAACGCGGGGGTGGTGCTGCTTAGCTACGGCCAAATCCCAGGCAGCATGTGACCAGATTGGCAATTTAACACCCAGCCCTTCTCCCGCCACTTAAAGTGACATTGAGACGGCAACGCCAAGGGCTGGAGGATGAGAAACGGGGGGAGATGCCTCCCTTCCCCCTTCCCACCCCCGTCCCTCCGCTGCCTCCATCCCTGGGGAGCGGTGGTACCCGAGGATGCTCGGGGCAGTGCCCAGGTTGGGAGGGAGCAGAGGTGGGAGATCTGCAGGAGGGGACACTGGGGGGGCTCTGGGAAGCCCGAAGGAGACCCGAGCTGGAACGATTTCCCACTGAGGATACAGCTGTATGGACAGGCCCCCAACCAGCGCCCCAGACTGGTTTGGGTGGGAAAGGACCTTCAAGGTGATGTAATTCCAAGCCCCCTGTCACGGACAGGGACCCCTCCCACAGCCCAGGCTGCTCCAAGGGCCTTCAGCACTGCCAGGGATGGGGCAGCCACAGCTCCACCTGGGCCAGGGGCTCAGCAGCCTCAAAGCACAGAATTTCCCTCTCTTCCTGGGAATTCACCTCTTGCAGCTGGAAATGCTTCCCCTCATCCCATCACTCGGGGTGCTCACAGAAAGTCCCTCCCCAGCTTTTTGCAGGGCCCGGTGTCACCTCAGCCACACAGCTCAGGCCACGTTTCTGCCCTGGCTCCTCTGCTGGGTGGGCAGTGTGGGTGGGGGCAGGGGACCTGGTGGGGACAGCCGTGTTTCCTGCAGCACGGGAGTGCCCGTGGGAGCTCCTCCATCCCCACCCGGGACACCCCGAGCGTTGCTGCTCAATGTGTGCAATGGGACGCGGGGGAAAAAATTAAAATAAAAATAGAGTCCTGCTGTGGTGTTGAGCGGGTGCGTGTGGGTCCCGGCTCATCCTGGGCGCTGTCCCCTGGGGTGGCAGCAGCTCTGCCACCCGCACCCGTGAGTCAGCAGGACCCGCTCCGCACCGGCAGGATCTGCTCCTCCCGACAGAACGGGCAGCGGCTTCTGCCCAGCCCCGCAGCCCTTGCCCAGCCCCGCAGCCTCTCCCAGCCCCGCAGCCCCTGCCCAGCCCCGCAGCCCCTTCCAGCCCCGCAGCCCCTGCCCAGCCCCGCAGCCTCTCCCAGCCCCGCAGCCCCTGCCCAGCGCCGCAGCCTCTCCCAGCCCCGGCTCGTTAAGCGGAGCATCCTGAGCCCGTTAATTGCTGTCTGAGGCTGCCTGGCTCCATCTTCAGAGCCCGGCTCACATTGCAGGCATCGGGCTCAGCTCCCGTCTGGCTCAGCACCCACCGCTCCCAACCTGCTCGGGATTCGCACCAAAAGCAGCCCGGGAGGAAGCCTCGAGGACGGAATCCCCGCAGGGACTTTTCTTGCCAGGGTCTGGGGGAGGTCGCAAAGGAAAAGGCGAGGGAGGGCTGGCGTTTATCCCCTGCTCCTTATCCCTCTCTGCCAGGCCAGGGTAGGAAAGGGTAACGGTGTATCCTTGACCCCAGGGCTGTTCCCTGGAGCCCGGGGGGGAAGGGGAGAGGGTGGGGGGTGGCTGTACCCGGCCTCCTCCTCTGGGAGCCACACGTCCCCCAGCCCGTCTCATGGCGAGGTCCCCAGCCCGGGCTGTTGCTCCTAGGAAGCGAGTGGCACTGCCAGCCTTCAAGTGGCTTTTACATAATACAGACTGTCAGGCGAGAGGAGCACCGCGGTCCCTTCTGGCCCTAAAAATCTGTCAATCTAAAAATTAGAGGGCACCAGCACCTCATTGTTTCTGGCTGATTTAATCAGGGCAATCGCGTGTTCTCTTTATCCTTTATCTCTTTATCCCTCCACCCCTCCATCCCTCCATTTCCCCCCCCCCCTCTTTTTTTTTTTTTTTTTTTTTTTTTCTTTCGCCCCCCTCCCCCTTTCCTGCATCATCTTTAACTGGAGATGACTTTGCCCTCCCCCTGTGCTGATAGCATGGGAAGAGCTCAGACATCCCCAGCCTTGCCGGGATATTCTCCTCTCCCTGCCCGCTGCCCCACTGGTTCCCAGCGGGTCATTTTTTTGGGTTGTCTCCTCCAGCAGAACCAGAGGTGGAGGCACCTCCACAACCTGCCTGGTAAAAAAAAACCAAAACCAAAACCAAACCCAACAGTGCCCATCTCTCCTCGCTGGTTTAAAATGACAAATAAACCCCTCAGGCTGCGGGTTGTGCTCTTTGGGTGCTGAGAATGTGGGTGTGTGTCTCTAGAAACACTGGGGATGTGCAGGGGGGAAGCAGGCAGGAATTGCTGATGGCCTGCAAGGATTTGTCGGGGATTTCCCCCAAAGCAGGGAGGCACAAGAGGTGCTGAGGGCTGGGAACACGGGGATGTGCTGGTGCCACCTCCCTGCTCGGCTCTCGGTGCCACCAGGTGTCCCAGGCAGCCTGGGAAACCAGGGCAGGGAATGGGAATGGAACCCCCGGGGGCTGCGGCTCCCCTCGCCCTTTGGACAGGACCCCAACCGAGGGCGTTCGAGGGGTTAAAAGGTGGCGGATTCAGACTGGGAGGAGGAGGGAAACCAGTCCAAAAGGGCAGCAGAGAGGAGCTGGGCTGGGCTGCAGGTGGTGGCAGCTGTGGGGGTGTCCGGGGGGATCTGTGACCCTCCCGGTGACACCCTTCGGGGGCAGCCGCCGACCCTGCAGGGAGAGAGATTGTCAAAAACTGGAGTGTTCCACCTCCCTGTGCACCCTCAGGGAACAGCATCCCTATTCCCACAAGCCCCCAAAACCTCCCGAAATCCTGACGGAGCCTCTGCCCTGGCCCTTTCCTTGGGGAGCGGCTGGAAAGTTGGTTTGCTGTTGTGTTTTTTTTTTTTTTTTTTCCTTTGCGAATGCAGTCGGGTTCTCAGCCCTCCTCTCCGGAGCTGCTGCGGTCAATAACTCCCCAGGAGGCTGCTGCTATTCTCCCTCCGCTTCCCACCCTCCCACTTCCCTCTCTCTCTCGGCATTTCCATGCCTTTTTGGCCCTCCCTCGGCAGCGGGCGAGGAATAAAGCGGCGCTGGCTGAGCAGGACGCCAGGCTGGGCTGAGGGATGCTGCCAGGGGAACCTCAACCACCGCCGGCACCTTCAGGTGGGAGTGGAGACATTTTTAGCTGGGAGAAAAGGGATGAAGACATCACACCTGCTTCTGGGAGGCAGGTGCTGCCCGGCCGGCTTGGTGGGATTCGGGCAACTTCGTCTCTTTCTGCCCCTTTAAAAGCCCCGGGAGCTGCGAGCGCTGGGGAGAAGAGGAGGGCGGAGGGATGAAGGCTCGGAGCTCCCCGGCTGAGGGATGCGGGCAGGGGACTCGCTCCTGCTGGAGAATAACTCCTCCTGGAGGAGCATTTCGGGTGGGATCCTGTGGAGGTGGAGGAACGCTCAGCCTTGCAATGCCCCAAAACCAGCCTGGAAAAGGGGGTCAGTGGGGTCCCTGGCCCCTGATGGGGGGGACGCGGAGGTTGCTGCTGGCACCAGCCTGGGGGGACCACCGAGGTTGGTGGCATCACCCTGGTTGATGATGCCCAGGGTGGGTTTTGTCGCCGTTATTCAGTCTCCTCTCTCCTCTCCTCCAGCCCGTTAGCATCCACCCGCACCCGGGGCTGCCCACCGGGCCCGGGTCCCGTGGCTGGGGAGGGGGTGGGTGAGTGCTGGGGGGCTGCAGGACTCCATGGAGAGGGTCCTCAGCTCTCCCTGAGCTGCTGGGGTTGCTGAGCTCCTGGGGTGAACTCTCCCAGCAGGGATGGGGGAGCCAGCTGGGGGAGCTCAGGTTAGGGTGGGAGCTCTGGTGGGGTCTGGAGCCAATGCCCGGTGTCACCAAGGAAAGTCTTTGGGACTGTCACCCAGGTCTGATTTATGTATAGACGTGGCTGAGGGGTGTCACAGGGGTCCTTGGTGCTCCTGAGCAGCACAAGGAGGGAGTGCACGGTGGCTTGTGAAATGTCTAGGACAGGAGGTCCTGGTTGGACCTTGAGTCCAAGGTTTTTATTTCTGGGAGAACGGGGATGTGTGTGGATCCGTTCTGTGGACCTTGGGATGGCAAAGTCCCTTCCCAGGCTCTGCCCTGAGCTGATTCAGGTCTGAGCTTAAGACTTTTTGGTAGTATCAGGGGTGGAGAGGGCTCCCACGGTGCCTCCTGGGGTGCCCGGGAAGAGCTGAGAGGAAAGAAGGCGATGGAGCCCATGCCGAGGGACTCACCCGAGGTGGCAGAGCCCGACAGGTGACACCGGCTCCTCACAGCCGAGCCCCGATACAACCTGCCCGGGGTGTGGGTCTGAACCGGATCCCTGCTGCTGTGGGATGACCCCTGGCATGGGATGAGATGATCCTTGGAATGTGATGAGATGATCCTTAGGATGGGATGACACCCAAGGTGGGATGTTCCTGGGCTGAGATGACTACAGGGGTGGGATGATCCCCGGGCTGGATGGGCTGAGCCCCGAGGCGAGTTGATCCCGGTGATGCTGGCACTTCCCCCACGGGTGTCCCCGGGGAGGGGGTGGTGGTGTTCCGGGGGACGCCGCGGCCGGGCTGTCCGGGTGGGCGCAGAGAGGGGAGCGCAGCCCGGGCTGCCGAAGCGGTACCGGTACCCCCGGCTGGGCCGCCCGCCTTGCCTGGGGAGCGGCTGCCGGGGCTCTGCGGGGACCGCTAATGGGCCGAGGCCATTTCGAGCGGGATGACGCCACTTCGGTAAAGCGTTAAGAGCTGCAGCTCCGGGAAGGAGAACGGCAGAGAGGAGGGAGAGGAGGGAGAGATGCTCCCGGGCAGCGCTAAATCCCTCCCTCCCTCCCACCCTCCTCGCTGCCCCCATTCACAGGCAGCGCCGGGGACCCGCCCGCCTTCCCCGCAGCCCCCCCGCCTCCCCTGTGCTGCCGGCCCGTCCCGTCCCGGCCCCGTTCCCCCTCCCCGGGGCGCGGAGCACGGCCCGGTTGCGGGGCCGGGCGGGTGGGTGCTGCTTCCCCCCCCTAAGGGCTGCCCGGTGCCCCCCGGGGCTGCCTCCGGATGGACCGGAGGAGGCGGCGGTGAGTGCCGGGGGGGGCACGGGGATTGGGGCTGGGGGTGGCGGGACCCCGCGCTGTGAGGAGTGAGGAGCATGGACACGCGTGGGCTGTGCGTGCCGCGGGGACGGGGTCCCTGGGCATGTGTGTGCGGTGGGGACGGGGGTTGTGGGCACGTGTGTGCAGTGGGATGGGGGTCTTGGCACGAGTGGGGGCTACGCGGTGGGGCTGGGGGCGAGGTGTGGGTCAGACTCGTGTGTGTGCTCGGTGGGGATGTGTGTGTGGAGGGGTTCTGGACACGAAGAACCCGGGGGGTCCCGGCAGGGCGGGGGCTGTGTGTCCGGTGGGGCTGTGGGCTGCGGGCCCGATCCGGGTGCCAGGCAGGCGGGGGCTGTGCTGCGGGGAAGGCCCGGGGGTGCCGACAGCACACGGCGGGGCTGGGCACGGGGGATGCAGCGGGGGCTGCCTCTCACCACCCCCCTGGTCCCCCCGGGACAGGGTGCGGGGATCCCTCCGGAGGGAAAAAACCCCTTTTCACCCACCTGGGCGCCCTGTGCAGCTTGTCCCTCGCTTGCAGTCACCTCCAGCCTGTAAATCATTTGCTTTTACGATCCCTCCTCTGGCCAATTATCACGGGAACTTTAAATGTTTGGGGCTGCCGGGGGCCATAAAGCTCGCCCGGTTTCCGGGGGGTGGGGGGCGAAATGTCTGCCCGGCAGGCGAGGGGTGAGGAGGAGGGGACAGGGGACACGCTGCCCCCGTCCCCCTGGCCGGGCAGGTAGGCAGGGAGGGGGCAGCAGCACCCGTGCAGGACACGGACAGCTTGCAGCTCTGGGATGGGGCTGGGAGAGAGTGGGGTGCTCGGGGGTCCCCACCAGGAGACAGGGGGGAGGGGGGGGGGCAGAAGAGGGGTCCCAGCTCAGATAAACCTTTGTGGGGGGCAGAGGGTCCGTGTCCACTCCCCCGGCCCAGGGTTCGGAGCTCCAGGAGTGTTGGGGTTCAGTGCTGGGGTCCCCCCTGGACCTGTCTCACCCGGGATGCTCTGTCCTAGCCCTGGACCCAGATCCTTCCTGTCCGGGTTGCACTGTGGCCCCATTGCCAGCTCCCCTCCCTGTCTGCTGTCCCCAGGGCTCTGTTCCTCCTGCCTAAGCTGGGCTCGGGGGCTCCTCATGCCCCCCTCTCACAGAGGGCTGGGTGTAGCTGTGCTGGGTCAGGCCCTTTGGATACTTTTCATCTCCTGGTCCTGCTGGCTCCATCACACCTCGGTCTGTCACTTTGGGTCCCCTCAGGGGAACCTCACGGGGGGTCTTGCTGGCTGAGTCCTGATGCCCCCCAGCACACATGACCGAGGGGATGGACACCAGAGGGTCAGCAGCTCCTCCCTGGGTGTAAATCAGCATCATCCCCTGAATGATCCCAGCCTGGGGTGGGCTCGGGGTGATGAGGGATGTGGGGAGCTGCTGAGTTTGCTCTTGGCTGCCCAGCTGCAGGCTGAGATGGGCTGTGTCTCCTCCGGGGGCTGGGCTGTAGTGGGACCTCCCCGGGTGAGGAGCTCGGTGGCAGCAGGTGACAGCTCAGGGGAGGGTGTTTGGCCTCGCTGGCTCCTTCCCATCCCGGCAGGGTGCTCACCAAACCTTCCCTGGGCCAGCCCTGCCCTCCCAGATCCCCTTCACCTTGCTGCTAACCATCCCGGTGTCCTGATCGATTGTGGGTGTCCTGGGAGAGCCACTGCCTGCATCTCCCAGGGCAGGGAGAGCATCCTGCTGGAGGTGGCTGGTGGGCTCCTTGTGCAGGAAAAACCCAAATCTAAGCAGATCAATTGCCTTGGCTTTCCGGGGAGGGGGATGGAAGCGACCAGATCTCTCTTGAAGAGTGGAAGGAAGTTGCCTTTGCTTTTCCCTGCTCTCCAAGGTCAGCCTAGCTGGTGAAAATCAATCTTCCCTCTCTCTGCTGCATGAGCAGATTCTACCTGTGGCCCCTCACCTACTGGAAAGCCTCAGCTGCCACCAACCATGTGCGAGCGTCAGTGGGGACCTTCCTGGTGACACAGACTCTTTCCTGCTGGCTCCGGGCACGGTGACAACGTCTGTGTCACTGAGGGATCACGCCTTGGGTCTGCCAGAGGAGGATGGCTTTGTCCTGGGGAAGCTGGCTCTGCACGGAGAGCACGTACCCCACATTGCAGCCGGGGCTGGGGAGGGCTGGGGGGAAGCTGGGCACTGGGCTCTGGCATGCAACGAGTGGCTCCCGGCCTCTGCCTGCTCCTGGGCAGCTCCCTGGGAGAAGTGGGAAGGTTCTCCCTCCCTCCTAAGGACCAAGGGGTGGGAATCCTCTGGAAGGAGAGGGAAAGCTCCGAAGGCACGGGGAGAGGCTGTGCCTGCCTGGTTCCTGGGACAGCCCTAGAGGCCTTTGTCTTTGGGATGCGTCCAGCCTCAGTCTCCCCGGGCACCGGAGTGATCTGAGCCCAGCTGGTGGGAGTAACTTCCCCAGGTGTTCTCCAGCCAGCCTCGGCTCTCTGGTTGGGAGGGATGGATCCCTTCTAGGAGGTAACACCGGCGTTTTCTTCCCTCCCCCCGCCCCGTCCCGTAGGATTTTTAGATGTGCCCTGATGCGGCGGGCTCTCCCCGCTCCCGGCGATGCAGCTCTCCTCCAGCGTGGCTGAGCTCAGTTGCGACGAGACGATGGACCCCCCGGCCGAGGACTTCCAGCAGGTCCTGTCCATCGACCAAATCCGCTCCATCCGCGCCAGCAACAACTACGTGGAGCGCCCTGCTGCCTGCTGCCAGCAAGCCCGCTCCAACCCCTCCCTGGCTCAGCCGCCCCACAAGCAGGACCGCTCCCAGGACCGCTCCTCCGCCTTCCAGGACCTGCACCGCAGCCACAGCCAGCAGCACCAGGTGCCACCCCTGCAGCAGCAGCAGCAGCCCATGAGCCACTCCAGCACCGCCAGCTCCGTCTCCCAGGGCACCACCGCCTCCGACCAGCGGCTCCTCGGCACCCTCACCCCATCCCACTCCGGGCACTCCCTCATCCGGACGCAGCCCCGGCCCGGCGAGCTGAAAGGGGAGGAGGAATCCCCTCTGAAAGGGGCGGACGGGGAGAAGCCCACCGCCGCCACCGGTACCGCCGGAACCGCCGGTACCGCCAGCCTGCACCACGCCGGTCACCTCCTGCTGGTGTGCGAGGAGTGCGGGCGCTGCAAGTGTCCCCGCTGCACGGCCGCCCGCAGCCTCCCCTCCTGCTGGCTCTGCAACCAGCGCTGCCTCTGCTCCCCCGAGAGCCTCCTGGACTACGGGACGTGTCTCTGCTGCGTCAAGGGCCTCTTCTACCACTGCTCCACCGACGACGAAGACACCTGCGCCGACGACCCCTGCTCCTGCGGGCCGGGCTCCTGCTGTGCCCGCTGGGCTGCCATGAGCCTCCTCTCCCTCCTCATGCCCTGCCTCTGCTGCTACTTCCCCACGCTGGGCTGCCTCAAACTTTGCCAGCGGGGCTACGACGGCTTCAAACGGCCCGGCTGCCGCTGCCAGAGCCACACCAACACGGTCTGCAGGAAGATCTCCTCCTCCTCCAGCACCCCCTTCCCCAAGACGCTGGATAAGCCGGTATGACCCTCCCGGGGAGGAGAAGCAAGCTTCCTCCTCCTCCTCCTTCTCCTCCTCCTCTTCTCCGTCCTCCTCCTCCTCCAGCCTTGCCAAGCTCCCCACTCCCCACCATCACCTCCCAGGAAGGTGAACTGGGGGCCCCTCCAGCCCCCGGGACCACGGAGGCAGCACGGAGCTGGTGGGACAGGGTGGGTTTGCAATGCAGGGGTGAGGGACCAGGAGAGCTGCTGGTGGCCTCCCTGGCCCTGCCCCACTGGGAAGGGAGACACGAAGGGTCCTCAGGACTTCTCAGGGGGCTTGAGGAGCTGCTGCTGCCCCGCGGTGCGGTCCTGCTGGATGGAGGAGAAGAGGCAGCTCAACACACCCCCCATGCAAGAGTCCTCCAAGAGCCAGACCTCCTCCTCTTCAGCTCCCTCCAGCACCTTTGGTGGTGGTCTCTCTCCTCTCATGTGGCTCTGCTTTCCCCCAAGAGCCAGGGGGTCCCACCGGTGGCAGTGCCTTCCCTCCAGGCTCGGAAGCCACTGGAGAGAAGCAAGCGAGCTTCCCGGGGAGGCAGCATCGTATTTTGCTGTCTCAAAGAGGAAGGAAAGGTGTGGGAAGCTTTAGAAACCTTCTGGCAGGGGAAGGAGCTATTGGAGGCAGCCCAGCCCACTCGCTTCTGCCCGACTGCAGCGAGGGGAAGGGCCCCCCATGGGATCTGGCTGAGAAGGAGAAGCTGGTTTGAAATTGCCATTCATGTCTCCATGCCTTGAAGAGCTGCCAGAGCCTGGCGGGCTGGGACCTGCTGCCCGGATCCATCCCACCACCCAGCAGATGCCACCACCTCCCTGCTCCCTTCCACCAGCACTGGCTTCACTTGAACAAAAAAGCCCCTGGGGGCTCCTGCAGCCCCTGCTTGGGGCTGGGGGAGAGCAGAGAGCAGAAGGGGGGTTGAAAAGGGGGAAGCTGGACCTTCCCTCCCTGCAGATGCTGTCCCTGGGGCCTCACTGGGCTTTCCTTCACCCCCCACCAGTGTCACCCCCCACCAGTGTCACGCCCCACCAGTGTCACCCCTCTGAGGGTATTCTGCCTGGAGATGGGTCTGAGCCAAGCCCCGGGGCTGGACCATCTGTGGAACAGGAGACCTGAGTGAGGGTCAGACCTGAGTGAGGGTCAGACCTGGGTGAGGGTCAGGCCTTCATGGTTTACCTGCTGTGACCATAATAAACCCAAGCCCTTGCAGGGACCTCCTCCAGGTCCTGGGCTCAGCCCCATCTCCTCTTGACAAGGTGTGGAGCTGTGACCCCATCATCCCATCACTCGGGGGGGTCAGAATCTGGGGTGATGTCCCAGTGCTGAGTCTCCTCTGAGGTGTGTGTGTGAGTGCAGAGGGAAGCAGATGGTTCCCCAGGAGATACATATGCAACGTGTCCCTTGGCTTCCTCCACCACCCCGGGGCTCATCCGTCACCTTCCCTCAGCTCCTCCCACCCCCCCCTCCTCAACTCAGAGTTCTGTGGATCTATTTTTGTATATATAAATACCCCGTTAGGCTGCCTTGGTCTAGTGCTAATAATACTCCTGAGACTGCTGTGAAGGGTGCCAGATGCGAGGTTTGGCTTCCTGGTCCTCTTGCACATGCTGGGAGATGAGCTCCTGCTCTGCTCAGGGCTAATCCCAACCTCCCCTTCCCCGGGAGCTGGGAGAGGGGACCGGGGAGGTCTCTTTGCCAGGAGAAGATTTGGGTTCCTGCTGGCTGTGGGGCCGTGGGATTCCTCTTTCCCTACATCTGCTCTCTAAAACCCGTGGCTGCTCCAGGCTCCCTCTGCCCAGGCAGGGATTCATCCCTCCTGCCAAGGTCCTGCATCCAGCCCTGCCTCCTGCCTGCCCCTCCAGCTGATGGGGATGGAGCCCACCCCTGGTGTGCCTGGGAAGGACCCCAAACCCCCACCCCGCTCCCACCCGGAGCCCGAGCGAGGGGGATGCTGGAAGGAGCTTCCTCTGGCCAAAGAGGGGACCCCACTTCCACGCATGGAGGGAATTCTGGACGATGCCCTGGTCTGGGTGGAGATCTCCTGGCCCTGGAGAGAGCTTCCCATCCCCAGAGCCTGGCCCTGGACTCTGAAGCCATTTGGGTTTTGAGGCACCGACCTTCTCCGAGGATGCCCCGTGGCTGTGTGCACCCCTGTGGGATCAGCCCCTGGGATCAGCCCCTGGCTCTGGGGCAGCACTTAGAAAATAGATTGCAATCATATTTATCCATAGGCCAATAATTGCTTGGCTCCCTACTTCCAAGCCATGTCTGGGGGAGAGGCTTCCACCAAGAGACACCCTCCCTCTGGAACGCTCAGCTCACTTTCCTGTTGGTGCTGATTCCACTCCTTCCTAAAAAAATGCAACATTTTGGGGGGAAAACAAAAAAGGTCTCTTTTTTTTTTTTTTTTTTTTTTTTTCCTCACTGAGGATGCAAGGAACTTGAATGAGAATGTGAAACAGTTCATTGAAACTTTCTTTAAAGAAAACTAATGAGCAGAGTTTTCCAACTTGCTCCACTTTGATTTTTTTTTTTTCCCCCTTCTCCTTCTTAAATGGCTCCTACTTGTAAATTTAGTTACCACCTCTGTATCTCTGCGATTCATTGCTTCCTCTCCTGATGGTGGAATGACTCAACATGTGAAGCTTCATCATTTTCACGGCCTCCAAAGTCATGCAAGGAGGGGGTGACCTCCCCCGGGTGCTGGAGCTGGGGGGGAGCAGATGGCCCTGTCCCCAGCCCCTGTCCCCAGCCCCTGTCCCCAGCCCTGTCCCCAGCCCTGTCCCCAGCCCCTTGCCCCCCGGGGCACCTCCAGGACCCTCCTGCACAATGGGATTTTTCTGGGTCAGCACAGAATTCCTGGTTCTGCCAGGGAATGGTGCCAGAGTCCAGCTGGGCCTCCTCAATGGCTCATCCCTGGGAAATGAGAAACCTGGGAGAGGTGTTTGATGAAATATGGGATGTGTTGAAGGGAATCAGAGAGGAGGAGAGCTCCCAGTCCTCACTCCTCTTCCTCACTCCTCTTCCTCACTCCCATTCCTTACTCTTGTTCCTTACTCCTGTTCTTTGCTCCCATTTCTTGCTCCAGTTCCTCTCCCCCACTCCTTGCTCTCAGCAGACAGGACCCTTGGGATTCCCCAGGGCACCTCCAGTTCCCTGAAAGCTGTGGGAAGCCTCTGGACATGTTTTTCTCCCAGTCTTTTCCCAACATCTTCAGCCTGGATCCATGCTGCTCCCTGCCCAGCCCCAGCTGCCAGGCAGATTGGTTTCCCTGCAGATGACTCCAGTTTGGGTCTGGGCTGGGAGCCCCTTTCCTGCCCCACCCCATGACTCAGCTCCCATCTGCTCCAGATGTTTGCCAGCAGCTGCTTGCCCTGGCACTGGGGGTTTCTCTTGTGCTTTGCTTTGGGAACATCCCACGCTGGGCTTTCTGTTCCTCCTGGGCTTTGAGGACAGATCTCCCTCTCAAGGGACCTTTTGTGTCTCTGCAGATCGTGGGCTCCTTTGCCAGGAAACCTGGGGGGCTGTCGGGCAGATTTAGGTGGGGAAAGAGGCTCAGGTTCCACAGATCAGGAGACAGGGAGCTGCTCAGCAGGACTTGAGCTCCCCCAGCTCTGCTCCCCATCCAGGAGCTCCTCTTCCCACCCAAAGCTCCATCCACACAAGAGCTCCTGCTGGTGCTTGCTCCCCTCCTCCCTTGCTGCCACACGTGGCGTGGGGAGGGCTCACTGGGGTCTCCATCCCATCCCAGTTCCCATAAACCTCCTGCTGGGAGGGCAGGAGTGGTTCTTGGGCTGCTCTCCACCTCATCCCTGAGAAACCCCTCTGCCAGGGCTCTGCTCTCAGACTCCCAAAAAATCCCCTTGAGCTGGCTCTTCCCCGTCCCCACCTGGGAGCCCACCTGGGGAATTCTGATCCAGAAGCTTCCCAGGCCCAGGAGAACATCAAGAGCTGCTGAGGTGCAATGAAGGGGATGGGCTGAGGTCTGCACAGCCCAAACCTCCCCCTCCCAGCACCCCCTGCTTGGTTTCCTCTCTGCCCCTCGGCTCTTTTGAGGTCCTCAGGTGCTGGAAGGTCCCGTTTTGGGATCAGATTGTGAGGAGAGCCAGGAAGGGATGTTCCCTCATCCCAAAGCCCATCCTGGGGGGTTGATAGGATCCAGCTCGGGTTTGTCTCCTTCCATGGAGCCCAGGCCAGTGGGATGCCAGGATGGGACAGTCACCTGGATGGAGGGATGGATGGGATGGATGGGATGGATGGATGGATGGGATGGATGGGATGGATGGAGGGATGGATGGGATGGAGGGATGGATGGATGGATGGATGGGATGGATGGAGGGAGGGAGGGATGGATGGATGGATGGATGGATGGATGGAGGGATGGATGGAGGGATGTAGGGATGGATGGATGGATGGAGTGAGGAATGGATGGATGGATGGAGGGAGGGAGGGAGGGAGGGATGGATGGATGGATGGAGGGATGGATGGATGGAGGGATGGAGGGATGGATGGGATGGATGGATGGATGAATGGATGGAGGGATGGATTGATGGAGGGATGGATGGATGGGATGGATGGAGGGATGGATGGAGGGATGGATGGATGGATGGATGGATGGATGGATGGATGGATGGATGGAGGGATGGATGGATGGGATGGATGGAGGGATGGATGGAGGGATGGATGGATGGATGGAGGGATGGATGGATGGATGGATGGATGGAGGGATGGAGGGATGGATGGATGGATGGATGGATGGATGGATGGATGGATGGAGGGATGGATGGAGCCTGTGCTGCCAGGCTGAGCCCCGTCCCCTTCCACTCCCCTCCCCTCCCTTTCCCAACCTTTCCCAACCTTTCCCAACCTTTCCTCCTGGCCCCAGCTCTGCAGCCTCCTGCTTCCCCAGGTGTCCTCAGCACAAAGTTCTTTGAAGAGCCATCACCTTTGGCTTCCCAGGGGAGTCTTCTCCCAGGAACCAAAGCCTGGAATTCTGCTGGTTGGGTCCCACAACTCTCTGCCCAGTGCATACAGAGGCCCTTCCCAGCTGCCTTGCTCTAGGTCCCTTTCTCTGGGGTATAACAGATGTTTGGAATGGGGGGGCTGGGATCTGACCACACTCTTGTACCTTCTAAGGGAAAGGGAAAAATAAATTTAAAATAATAATAATAATAGTAAAAAAAGCAACCAACAAAGTATTTATTTGAAAAGTTTATTTTAAAGATAAGGAAAAAGAAAAATAACCTATTTATTTTAATGCACCCTCTTCTGTTTGGTTTTCTCCTCTTGCAAAGCTGATAACTGTTACTGAACCACTGCTGAGATGGAAGAAGTAATTCCATGGGTGGCTTCCCGAGCCCACTTACAGCAACTTATTCAATAAAAATCTCTCTTAATTTTGAACCCTGTCTCCTTCTTGTCTTCCTGATGGCCAGGGCACAGCTCAGGTGACTCCTGCTTAGGCTGGGCCATGGGGTGCTGGGTGCCCAGGCTTGTGCTGACACCAGTGGGGATCAGCACGAACTCCAGGAGCATTCCCAGAGCTTCTGGATCTGGTGCCTCCCATCTCCCCGGGGGAGGCTCTGCTGCCCTTCTGCATCTGCTGACCCCAGCATCTTCTCCTGGGCCTGGGGCTGTCTCCAGCTCCCCTCCAGCTCCCCTCCAGCCCTTCTCCCCAAGCCTGTGGATCTTTCTCCATCGGGATGCTGCTCAGAGCTGGCCCAGGCTCAGCTCCACGAAGCAGAGAAGGGTTCCTAGAGGTGAACTTCCCCCTTTTTTGGTGTTGAAATCTTCCCTTGGCTTCAGAGGGAGCAGAGCGAGGCTGAGCTCCCATCCCTCTGAGGGTGCCCAGCTGGGACCCCAGGCTGGATCCCAGCAGACATTCCCAGGGCTGGGAATGCTGCCTGGCTCCTCCGGGAGAGCAAGAGCAGGTGCCTGCAGCCCAGAGGTTGGCTGTCTAGACAGTGGAAAGAAACAGGACCTCTGAAGGGCTCATCCATCTCCTCCCAAGCTGGGGAAATGGGTCAGATGACTCAGGCCCTCCCACTGCCCATTTCTCTTCCCTGACTCTGAAGGGGAAGGAGCAGGAGCTCTGGGCAAACCTCCATGCCCAGGACATCTGCAGGGAAGGGAGCTGAACCCAGCTGGTCCTGGGGGTCAGCAGGGGAGTGCAGCCTGCCCGGAGGATCCAGAGGGATGATTCAGCTGTAACCTCATCAGTGAGGGGGATGAGGAGAGGGAGGAAGAACAAAATTCCAGCTGGCTTGGAACTCCTGCTGCAGGTGATGTGGGAGCTGGGAGGGCAGAGTTGGGTAGGGCCATGCAGGAGGTTAAAACTACTTCCCTGCTGTCCCTTAGGTTGTAGACACCATGGAGCATGAGCTGAGGCTGCTCCACAACCCCAACCCCAACCCCAACCCCAACCCCAACCCCAACCACCCCCCTGGTGGCCAGAGGCATCCTGCCCGTGGGGCTGGGGGCAGCTCAGTGCTCTGCAGGGTCACTGGGCTGGAGGAGCCAGCGTTGGTCTGGGCAGGCAGGGGAACACAGTCTGAAATGTTCCCCGGGTCTGCTCTGCCCCACTCTGCTCAGAGCTGCTCAGGGACATTGGGGAAAAGAAGCCCTGAAGGGCTCATGGGGTTGGGAATCACCTGGAGCTGAGGTGTGAGGGCAGTGGGGACCTTCTGACACGGCCCCAAAGAGACCTGAGCCCTGCAAAGGAAAGGACCCAGGAAAGGGTCACCCCGGGAAAGGTTCATCCTGGGAAAGGTTCATCCTGGGAAAGGGTCACCCCAGGAAAGGGTCATCCTAGGAAAGGTTCATCCTGGGAAAGGGTCACCCCTGGTGAGGTCCATGCTGTGGCTGTAGCCTTGGGACTGCTCCTCAGAGCCCAGAGGGTCCCTGTACCCCAGAGGTGAGAATCTGTCAGGGTCCTTTTGCCAGACATCATGTTTCCAAGCCCCAGGAAAGCTCAGTGGGGGTCCTGGCTCTGTCCTGATCCCCCAGCCCCATGGCCCTGCAGAGCATCAGGAGATGGGCTGAGACATCAAGATGCAGCTCAGAGCAGGTTGGTGTTTTTTCTGGTGGCTGCTGGAGGCTGCCTGAGTCATCCTCACCTCCTCTTCTGCCAGACACCAGGCCTGGCAGCTCCTCCAGCCACTCCATGAGCACCGAGGTTCTCCTGCCAGCCCAGGAGATGGGGGTCCAAGGGATGCTCCTGAGATGGCAGCCTGGGCAGCGGGACCTGGGGACTCAGGCAAGGTCAGAGAGAGCAGAAAGGGGGGGAAGGGGCTTAAACTGGGGGAGATGCAGAAAAGGCAGGAGGGGCAGGGGGTCCCTCTCCCAGTCCCAGCCCACATCCCTTCCTCTGGACACCTCAGCTCCTTGCCCAGACCTGCTGAGAGCTGCTGCTCCTCCTGGGTGCTGAGCCCTGCCAAGCACCCCCAGAGGATCCTTTGGGTTGGAAAAGCCCTCTAAGCCCAACCAGTCCAACCCTCAACCCATCCCTGCCCAGGCCACCCCCACCCCATGTCCCTCATCCCCACATCTCCAGGGTCTGAAACCCCTCCAGGGATGATGGGGACTCCAGCCCTGCCCTGGGCAGCCTGGATCAGGCCCTGACAACCCTTTCCAGGGAGATTTTTTTTCTAATTTTTGAGGCCAGCACCATCCCATCCCCATCTCTCCCTGGGGGTTTGGTAAGCACTGCTTGTCCTGCCTGGATTGCTCCTCACCCACCCAGCCTCCCTCTCCATGCTTCTGGCCCTAAGGGAAGCAGCTGAGGTCAAGGACACCTCTTCCAGGCAGCCTGAGAGCAAAACTCTTTCTGCTGGACTGAAAACTCCAACTCCAGCTTCTCCTGGGCAGCTTCTGGAGGTTTTATTTCCTGCACTCCCTTCCCCTGCTCCTCACTGCTGAGGACATTTGCATGAACCAGCAGGATCTCAGTCGTTTGATGTGCAATTATCATCTGCAGAAATGACTAATCAATTAAGGACAGTCACTACCAGCCTTGCTATTTATTTCTTTCTCATTGAAATGGGAGCAAATGTGCCCTTTTTTTTTTTTTTCTTTTTTTTTTTTTTCACAGGAAAATGCTGCTGGCTCTTTTTAGTTTTTTTTTCCAGCCACCCCTGCTGCAAACTTCCTGATGGAGCAGGAGATGACAGCATGCCCTGCTTGGCCCTTGCTGCTGTCACCTCAGGTGTCCATGGCTGCTGATGGTGACCAGGCAGAGCAGCAAGCCCATGTCACCAGGGATGGGGACGTGCCAGGAAGGGCTCAGGTGGCACCTGGAGAGCAGCTCAGGCAGGTGAGGAGCTGCCCAGGAAGTGTGAGGAAGGGTGAAGATGTGTGGTGAGATGGAGAAGCAGGATAAAAGCAGAGTCCCCAGAGGGAAGGAGCCCACCCTGGAGGCTGCCACCTCCCTCTCCCTGCTCAGCACCGTGCCTGGAGCCTCTGCTCTGCTGGCTGAGAATTAGGGATCCACCTCCAGAGGTGTCCCCAGTGGAAGGGTCACCGTCTGCTGAGGCTCTGCACCAGAGCCCCAGGCACCTCTGTGTGTGTGTGTGTGGCACCAGGGCAGGGACAGGAGGGGACAGGAGGTCCTGGGCTGCCCGAGCCAGCAAAGAGAGGGGAACAACCCCCAGGTCACTGCCTGTGCTGGTGGAGACCCAAACTGTCCCAGTCTGCAGTGCCTGAGGGGACAGTGAGCTCCAGAGCCATGAGGGGAGCTCCAGGGCAAGGCCAGGGCAGTTGTCACCTGGCAAGAAGTGACATCCAGGTGCACTTTGCAGGTGTCCAGCTGGGACGTGTCCATGGGGATGATGAGGAGATGCTCCCACCCCTGGGATATGTCCATGAGCACACCAAGGAGATGTTCCTATCCCTGGGATGTGTCCATGAGCACACCAAGGAGATGCTCCCACCCCTGGGATGTGTCCATGAGCACACCAAGGAGATGTTCCTATCCCTGGGATGTGTCCATGAGCACACCAAGGAGATGCTCCCACCCTGGAGGCTGCAGCTCTTGCAGGCACAGAGCTTTCCACCATGGCAGCTCCCAGAAACTCCTGCCAAAGGGGGACAGAAAGTTGGGTGGGTTGGGAGGGGGGTTGTTTGGGAAGAGGTGAACAAGGGGGAGCTGAAAGAGACTGAAAGAGAAGCAGAGCTGTTTTATAAGAGCCTGGCCCTGGGGGAGCCATCACACCAGCCTGGAGAAGGAGCCCAGGGAGGTGCTGCAGGCACGGAGGTGACCAAATGAATTGACACCAGGAGATCCTCACCGGGGCTGGGGAGACAAAGTAATTGAAAATAAATGAAGGGAGATGAGAGCTGGCTGGCAGATCAGTTATCTATAGCCTCCTCATCCCGAAATAACTGCCTCCTGGACACCAGAGGAGGAGGCCAGACCAAGGAGATGCACACCTTAAATTAGGCCACTCCAGCAGGGACCTGGAGGCCCCTTTATTTTTAATGGCAGCTGCCAGAAGGGTTAATTAGACCCTTAATTAGATGCTGGGGGAGCGGCTGAGCACCAAGGGTAGGGTGCTCCCTCCTTCTTGTCCTTGGGCAAGCACTTGGGATGTGGATCAGTGTGAGCTGGAGCTTCCCTGGCTCTCCAGCCTTGGGGAGGAATCCTGGGCAGAGCAAGGATTTGGGGCTCTCACCCCAGGGGGGAGTCACCCACACCTCTGAGCTCCAAAATGCCCCCAAAGGTCCTCAGGGAGGGTTGGGTGTCAGCCACCCACCCCAAAGTCTGGGAGGATGGTTCTGGAGTGCTTCCATTCCTGGTGGGACCCAGGTCCCTCCCTCTGCAGGGAGCTGGAAGTGGAGGTGAGAGACCCCCTGGGGCAGTGGTTGGGGCACCAGGAGTTCAGCATTTCACCAGGCACCCAAACCCACACCAACCAACACCCCCTGTCCTCTCCCTCTGGTTTCAGTCCTTATCGAGGGTGTGGGGTGGTCTCAGACACCTGGGCTCTGGGGGGTCCTTCAAAGGAGACCCAGACTTTGCACCCCCAAAGCACCCTGGCTGAATGCCCAGGGCAGACATGAACCCTTCCCTTCTTCCCCCCAGATCCCCAGCTTTCTCCCTCCCCTCCTCTCCCCTCATTCCTGGTGCTTGGCTCCTGCTCAGGTCCATGCAGGGAGGCAGGAGCAGGAGCTCTGCTGTCCCAGAGGGATGGAGCTGCCCGAAAATCCCTCCCCCTCCAGCACAACCTCGTCCTGAGAAGATGGCCAAGGCTCTGCTCTGCCCTGGGGGGTGCAGGTTGTAAGGTCACCCAGCCCCGGTGCCCCCAGCATTGATCTGGGCTCTTCGGGGCTGGCAAATGGCACCGGGTTTCAAAGGCTGAGCAGCTCAAAAAGAATTAAGTGGGGGCAAAGAGTGGAACGTACCAGATTGAACTCCTGACAGGCAGGGGTCAAAGATCAGCCCAGATAAAGCGGGTGCTGGAATGGCCTCTGCGGTGTCAAAAATAAATAAGGGAGCATTAAAAATCACCCACCCCCCAGCCCATCACCAGCCCTGGGGCTCGGAGCCCACCGGGTGTCAGAGGGGGAGAAATGGGGTGGCTGAGTCTGAGGTGCTGGAGGATGCCCACGGGGGGCAAAAACCTCCTTGTCTGCAGCCAGGGAGGGGTGCAAGAGGGGCCCAGCACCCAGGGGCTTCCCCAGCTGGGTTTTTGTGGGGCTTTGAATGTTCCTCAGCTCCTCAAGAAAGGGAGAGAAAGAAAGGGAAGGAGCTGGGAAGTCAGCAGAGGGTCCAGCATCACCTCTCACCGTGGTTAGTGCTGGGGATGCTGGTTGGATGTGATGATCCTGAAGGTCTTCTCCTCCCCACCAAAATGATTCAGTGATTTCCTGGGTGGTCAGGAAACCCTTCAGAAGCTGAGTGGGTTAAGAGGTAGCTCAGCAAGCAAAGCAAGGAGCTGAAGGAACACAGGGACACATCCAGAGGGTTGTGCTGCATCCATCCCCTCTGCCAGCCTCACCTGGGCTCAGCTGCAGGGACAGGGCTGCCAGGCTGGGATTTCCTTCTCCCTTTGAGCAGGTGGAGCACTCCCCAGGGATTTTCCTGGTCATGGTTTGCCATGGAGAGGCTGCTTGCAGCAAGGCACGAGGTGGTGATTTGGGCTTGGGGGATTTTATGTTCCCTGGGAAGAAGAGGCTGCCTGGGTGGGTCTGGAAAAGCCGTGGCAGAAACTGCTGATGGGGCTCGAGGGATCTGACCAAGAAAAACATTTCTGAGCCCTTCGGTTTTGGCTCCATTTGTTCCTCTCTGGGGGATGGAGGGGAGAGGAGCCCTGGAGAAGCCAAGCAGGACACACCATGCCCCCAAAACCTTCCTGCTGCTGGCCCTCACCTTCCTCCCCATCAGCCCACCCTCCTCCTCTTCCTCCTCCTCCCATCGTCCTGGAAACCAGAGGCCAGGGTGACAGCCCCACAACAAAGGGGCTTTCACGGGGTCTCCAGGCACAATGCGGGGTGGCCAGCGCTGGGGGTGGCCCCGAGCCCCCGGGGATGGGCAAGCTGGGCAGGTCCTGCCTTCCCCCAGCTGCCTTTTGACGTCTGGCAGGTCAGGGGACAGGGCTGGAGGTGGCTGCAGGAGGGGTGGGGGCTCATTCTTGTCACTGCTGCGGGGTGGAGATGGGGTCAGCCTCCTCGACAGCCCCCACACACCCTGCAGGGTCCCCAAGTGTCACTCAGCCTGAAGGAAGTTGTCCATCAAAGCTGGGGGGGTCCAGGCCAGGGGACATCTCAGGACCATCTCAAGGAGCTGGGACAAGGGACAGCAAAGCAAACCCCTGCTTCTCCCCTTCTCCCTCTTCCCCTACAAGCAAGCCCCACTTTCCCAGGCCCATCAGACCCCAGGAGCTGTTTCCCTGCAGCAGGACTTGGGGAAAAGCATGGGAAAAATCTGCTCAGTGGATGAAGACGGGTCTGGAGCAAGGCTCAGCCCAGCTCAGAGTCCCAGGAATGACAGGAACACACCACATCACTGAGGCAAACCAGCTTTCCCCAAAAATACGAGGCAAGAAAGAAGAAAGCTCCATGTGAGCCCCCAGAGGACCTCTCCGGGCACCCTGGGGACATCGGGTGCTTCTGGGGCAGCTCCAGGGGAGGACAGAACCTCAAAGTCCCTCCATCACTGCTGGAGGAGCATCTTCTCCCACCAACTGTGGTGGGGCAAAAGTCATTGTGGAGGTCACCTCCCTGGGCTGGGGACATCCCCTGGGGCTGGGATGCTCCTGGGATCCCCTCTCCTCCCACCACCTCCACCCTCTCCTGTCCTGTCCCAGGCCCCACATGGGGCCCCATCCTGGTCTTTCTGTGCCCATTCCCGGGCAGGGGATGGGATGGGATGGGATGGGATGGGATGGGATGGGATGGGATGGGAGGGAGGAAGGAGCCGTGGTGGCTGCAGTGGGAGTGCTCCTCATACCCTCCCAGCAGCTCCTTCCTGCCAAGCCAAGCTCTGCTTTCCTGCCATCGGGTCCAAGCTCTCCTTGGCCTAAAAATAACTCCCCTGAGCAGGTCTGGGGAAGAGCTTCTGGCCTGAAATTCAGTCCTGGGAGGAAAATCATAGAGCACCAAGTTGGAAGGGATCTCAGGGATCATCTGGTCCAATACTGTCTGGGTTGGATGGGCCTTGGAGCACCCTGGTGAGGTTGAAGGTGTCCCTGCCATGGCAGGGGAGGTGGGACTGGGTGTTCTTTAGGGTCCCTCCCAAGCTGGGACAGTGCCAGAGCTGCCCTGGCCAAGGTGCCCATCTTCATGCAGGGTGAAGGTGCTGCTGCAGGCCCCATGGCCCTGGCAGGTCCCATGTCCTGCTCCCATCTTTCTCCAGCTGATGTTTCCCCTGGGGAGGCTCCTTGCTCCCTCCTTCCCCTCTTGGATGGGGACAGGAGAGAGTCAGTGTCCTGGGAACAGCAAAACTTGAAAGCAAAGCCGGGCTCTGCCTTGCCAGGAGGAATTTTTTTTTTTTAATTATTTTGTGTTTATTTTTGATGCATTTCCTCTGGGTCGCTTCCTCCCCGCCCGAGCCGGGGTTAAAAATAGGGTTAAAAATCCCTTTCCGCTGAGCTGGAGCTGGAGCTGCTCTGGGAGAACCCCCCCAGGGCTTTGCATTCCTCCAGGAACCATGAGAAACACGCCTGGAACGAGGGGCAGCTGGGGGTGATGGGACTCCTGGATCTGGTGTGGGGTTTGTTGGTGCTGCTGGGGGGGCAGCTGGGGAAGCTCAGCTCCTCAGTGCTGCCCAGCTCCTCCTGCCACCCTTCTCTGGTCCCTGCTGGGGACACCCAATCCTGCTCTGGGTCTGCTCATTCCCCTGCAGGTGCCGTGGGACGAGAAGATCCTGGGAAGGAACCCTGGGAAGGAACCCACACATTTTGTCCCAGCCCCATCAAACCATCAGCACTGGTCCTGCTGGGCTGGGACTGGGGGGTGTGACCCACAAACCTGGGTGGGCTCAAGCAAAGGGGTCACACTCACTGTCCCACCAGGATCCAGCTCCTTCCCATCCCTCCATCCTCCTCCTGCACTAAGGAGCCCACACCCGGCACCCTCTGCACCCACAGCCCCGGGGGGGTCACACTTCAATCCCTGCTCCTGGAGCTGCTGGCAGGAGGTGAAGGGCTTGGGGGTGGTTGGAGGGATGAGCACAGGGGGCTGCTTGAAAAACCAAGACCTTGGCTGCACCCCAGCTGCTCCCCACTCCGTGGGAGAGAATCTGGAGCGCACTGGGTGGAGGCTCCAGCAGTTCCCCCTGGGTTGCTGCAGATGGGCCGGGAGGTCATGGCCAGCACCCCCTGATGTTTACACAGCTGCAGCTCTCTGCCCTTTGCTTTCTGCTGGGTGGCCCTGAGCTTCCAGGAAAGCTTCGGAGTGGGGGGCAGAGGGTCCTGAGTGGGGCAGAGGGTCCTGTGTGGGGCAGAGGGTCCTGAGTGGGGCAGAGCCCTGGCCTGGCCAGGGAGCAGCTGGGCTTGGTCTCTGATGGCCGAAGCTGCTGAGAAAGGATTTCTCCTCCAGTTCTTGCAGCTTTCCCATCCTGATGAGAGCTCTGGGTAAGTGCGTGGCCAAGGGACTATTTTGGGGCTGCTCACTCCAAAGAGGCCGTGGCATGGAGAGAGCCAGCTGCAGAGAGGCTTCCAGGAGCTGTCCTGGGAGAAAGGTGTCTGTGGGAAAAGGGGACACTGCAAACCCGTCTGGGATGAGGGGAGCTCAGGAGAGGTGGCAGCTCCAGCCCAAGTCACCACTGCCTGACGTTCCCTTGGGAGGCTCCTGGCTGGCACAGATCGGTGTCCCCAGGGCCATGCTGGGTGTCTTCCTCATGGTCCCAGGCATCCCGGGAGCATTCCTGCAGCCAGGAGCTGCAGCACAGCCCAACCCAGGGACCCTGCGCTTCCCGGCGGGAGTTCTGCATTCCCGCTGGGATCTCAGCTGCCGGATGAAGCTTGAGGGCACTCGGGTGTGAAGCCCCTCGCAGCTGCCCCAGGCCCGTTCACCCCCTCCTCATGGGGAACACCCGAAATCCGGGGTGGGGACAGCTCCGGGCCCTGCCCCGCAACACCCCCGGGTGCGGGGACACAGACCCTGGGGACCTGGGCAAAGAAGGACCCGGGGATCCAGGCTGCGGGACACCTAGGGAGGGGGGCGAGGAGGGTCCGGGGGGCATTCCCGGCCAGGCTGAGAAATGGGACAATTGCTCCATCTTGTGACACAAGCTGCGAGTGCAAGGAAAGCGCGGGGGTGAGGAGCGGGATGAGCGGGCTGCCCTGCTCCAGGTCCCCAGCCTTCCCTTTCCTTCCTTCCTTCCTTCCTTCCTTCCTTCCTTCCTTCCTTCCTTCCTTCCTTCCTTCCTTCCTTCCTTCCTTCCTTCCTTCCTTCCTTCCTTCCTTCCTTCCTTCCTTCCTTCCTTCCTTCCTTCCTTCCTTCCTTCCTTCCTTCCTTCCTTCCTTCCTTCCTTCCTTCCTTCCTTCCTTCCTTCCTTCCTTCCTTCCTTCCTTCCTTCCTTCCTTTCCTTCCTTCCCTTTCCTTCCTTCCTTCCTTCCTTCCTTCCTTCCTTCCTTCCTTCCTTCCTTCCTTCCTTCCTTCCTTCCTTCCTTCCTTCCTTCCTTCCTTCCTTCCTTCCTTCCTTCCTTCCTTCCTTCCTTCCTTCCTTCCTTCCTTCCCTTTCCTTCCTTCCTTCCTTCCTTCCTTCCTTCCTTCCTTCCTTCCTTCCTTCCTTCCTTCCTTCCTTCCTTCCTTCCTTCCTTCCTTCCTTCCTTCCTTCCTTCCTTCCTTCCTTCCTTCCTTCCTTCCTTCCTTCCTTCCTTCCTTCCTTCCTTCCTTCCTTCCTTCCTTCCTTCCTTCCTTCCTTCCTTCCTTCCTTCCTTCCTCTCTCCCTCTCTCCCTCTCTCCCTCTCTCCCTCTCTCCCTCTCTTCCCTCTCTTCCCTCTCTTCCCTCTCTTCCCTCTCTTCTGAACTGTACAAATCCTGCCTTTTCTCCTCAGAATCACTGCTGCCCGCAGTGTCCCCCCGCAGCAGTGACAGGGACCTCCTGGGACACCGGTGAGAGGCAGCAGAGCAGAACCCTGCGGTGTGTGCTGGGGCAGGATGGTGGCCACGGCTCATGCATCACCGTCCGGGATGTCACCGCTCTCATGGAGATAAATGGGGAGGTGGCCCCGGGAGGCCCTGGGAGTCACTTCCAGTTAGCAGGAGCTGGCCCGAGACAGGTCCGCAGGAGACAAATCGCTCCGTGGTGGTCACAGCTCAGCTCCTCCTGGAAGGGTGGGCTCGTCCCAACCCTGTAACCCGGCTGTGCTGGCAGGGAAGGGACTCAGGGTGTCCCCGCAGGGAGAAACACGGACCCAGGGGGCTCGGGAGCTGTGCTGGAGGGGCAGAACCCGTGCCGTGGGTGCTGAGGATGAGGACAGAGGTGTGGCAGGAGCAGTGTGTCACACCCGTGTGAGCAGCGGTGACACGGGGTGACACAGCGGGGCATCCCTGGGGGGCTTTGCTGAGGACGTGGCAGGCAGGGGGTGGAGGGACCACGAAGAAGAAGGATGGGGCTTTTAATTCAAAATGAAATGCTTGGGAAAAGCTCCTGACAGGGAGAGGTGTCAGAGCATGGAAGGTTTCCCAGGGAAGCGCTGGAGATCCCGTGGGGGACACCTCAAAGCAGAAGGGACAAAAAGCCGTGGTCCTGGTGAGGCTTCCAGCAGGGACCAGGGCTGAGGGAGGGACTTTGGCCCCTGCTGGTTGCCTCCAGCTGGGGATGGTGTTTTCATTTGAGCCTTTTTATCCACTTTTGAGGCCGTGAAGGACCAACCTCCTCCATCTCCCCACGGGAAGAGGCTCCTGAGGACCACGGCTGCTCTGCTGGAGCTGAGCCTCCCCCTTGCTCCCTGCAGCTGCTGCTGCTGCTTGGGCAGAAGTGTTTTGGGGCAGATTTTGGAGAGATCCAGCCCCCTGGAGTCTGCTGGCCAACCACCATTCCCACCTTCCACCCCCGGGGTTAGGTGGGGGGTGGCTGAGACCAGGAAGGATCAGAAAAAGCAGAAGAAAACCAGGAGCAGGGTGACAGCGTGGTGACCTGTGGGGTGGGGCAGTGGGACCCCAGACCCTTTCCTCACACCCTGGGCAGCCACAGAAACCAAAGTGTGGGGCAGTCCCCAGGCCCAGGCTGCTCTGCACCCCTCCTCCTGCTCTCAGTGCTCTTTAACTCCACGGCACCCCAGCAGGTGCTGCCTCTGCTCTCTGCCCTCTCCTGGCTTTCTGTACTTTTACACAAAACCCTCCTGGGCCCTGTGAAGATAACAGCAAAACCTTTGGCAAATACAGTGCCTGCAGGACTTGGATCGGGAAGGTTTGCATCCTGCAGGACTTGGATTGGGAAGGTTTGCATCCCACCAGCCCCCAGCTTTTAATTAGGCTAAAAATTGGCAGTGAGGAATCTGCCTCCCCCAGGGGGGTTGGGTCAATCCTTAATCTTGGGCCTTTCCAGGTCCCCTGTTTGAGCATCTCCTACAAGCAGCATCCTGGGTAAGAGCTTCAGAGAGCTGCAGCCTCCTCCAGCTCAGGCAGGAGGAACAGACCTGGGCATCCCTGGTTTCATCTCCCTTCCCCGTGAGAGATGTTGGGGCAGTTTTGGTGATGGTTTCAAGCCCTTCTCCTGCTGCTTTCCTTGCTACACTACGACTGCCCCAGGTGATGAAGCTACAGTCAGTGACTCCGTCACCTTGGTGCCAAAGTCCAGGCTGAAGGACAGAACATCCTGCCTGTGGGAATTGGTCCCCTCAAGCCATAGAGCAGCCCCAGGTTCTGCTGATCCTGCTGCAGTGTTTGAAATGAATTCTCACGTTACTTGAGGAAAGGAAATGATCTGAGTGGGGAAAGCAGAACCCTTGGATGGGAGGGACTGCATCAAGGGGGCCTCCAGCCACCCGGGTTTCCTAGGAGGTTATTGATTGTAGAACAACACTTGTGTGCTGTGTTAACATCACTCAGAAGGAGGACAATCCTTGTTTACTTGTTTTGTTAACACTGGAAGACTCCAGGGCCTTCCCACGCATGTTCATTTGCATGTTCCTTCCAATGAAAAGTAATAAAATATTCATGGCCTTAAGGGAAGAGGGGGACGAGAGAGGCCTTGGTCTGCTCCCTGGGGGAGGCAGGGAGGGGGGGAGAGCTGCCTGGTCTCCAGCAGAAGAGAGAAGGGAGGATGGAGGGCAGGGGGTGTGAGTGACCCTGGGAGGATGGAGGGCAGGGGGTACAAACCTGGAGGGTGACAGCACCACAGAGCTGTGCAGTGCCCCACAGGTCTCACCCAGCAGGTTGGGTACCAGCAAAGGTTCCTTCCCCTGAGACCTCCCTCCAGACTGGGGCTGTCAGAGGTGGAAGGAAGCCCCTGAAGAGGGTCTTTGGGACCTTTTTTGGTCCCTGCTGCTCTCTCCTCCCCTTTCTCATCCAGCAGGATGGGGTTGGTTGCCTCTGGGCACCCTGTGGCACAGCCCCAGCCCCTGGTGCCCGTCATGGTCACCTCCTGCCTTCCCTTCCTGGGTGAGGAGCAGCAGCACCCTGCAGGAGAGGACTCCTGGGCTGCTCAGAATGTGAAGCCAGGCTCTGGGGCCATGTATATTTGATGAGCCCTGTTAAAGGATTTTTAGAAGTGCTGTCCCCACGGGCGTGACGATGACTTCTTTGTTTATAATTCCTCCCCCCCCTTCCTGTTGCCACTAATCACCAACTCTCTGCTCCTTAATGGCACCTTTGGGGAGCTCTGGGGACGGCTGATTTGTTTATTATTTATTTATTTGCCTGCTCCAGACTGGAGCAAAGCCCCTTCCCTCCCTGCCAAGCCCTCACCCATCTCAGGAGCCATCTGCAGAGGAGCCTCCTCCAGGTTGGGATGAGCTGATGGAAGCTCCATCCCCTCCCTGGCTGCTGGGGAGCTGCCTGGGTGATGGCTCCAAAGCACAGGGAGATGTTTAAAGTTTGTGTTTGGTGCCAGCAGTCCAGATGCAAAGCCCTTCTGAAGAAGAATCATTGGTCCCTCAGCCTCCTCCTCTCTCCTGCCTGTGCCTGACCCCATCCATCCATCCATCCATCCATCCATCCATCCATCCATCCCTCCATCCCTCCATCCATCCCTCCCTCCATCCATCCATCCCTCCATCCATCCATCCCTCCATCCATCCCTCCATCCACCCATCCATCCCTCCATCCCTCCCTCCATCCATCTATCCATCCATCCCTCCATCCCTCCATCCATCCCTCCATCCATCCCTCCATCCATCCATCCCTCCATCCATCCCTCCATCCATCCCTCCATCCATCCCTCCATCCACCCATCCATCCCTCCATCCATCCACCCATCCATCCCTCCATCCACTGCCTGGCTCAGGGCAGGTCAACCCCATTTTCCATCTGGGATCACAGGCACCATCTCCAGCTCACACCCCCCTCTTGACACATCTTGAGGATGGGGATCTCTGCACCTCTTCCCAGGACCTTCCTCCTCCTCAGGGCTTTGCCAGTGCTTAGGAAGAGCAGGTGGGTCCAGGGGGACAGCGAGGGAGGAGCAAACAACTCCTGATGTTAATGTAAACACCGGGGGTCCCAACCCACCCTGTTGGTGTCACCCTCACTGGGGACACTCACACCCCCTTAGTGATGGTGCATGTGAGCCCGGGGGCTCAGCCCCTCTTTGGCCTCCTCCTCCTCTCCTGTGAGGTTCCCTGAGAGCTCAGGCTCTGCCCATCACCCTGCTCCCAGCCACCCTTTGATGCTCTGAGCCTCGGTGAGGCACAAGCCCACGGGTCCATCCTGGGCAACCTTCATCCTCAGCTCCCAAACCAGCAGCGGCCCGGTGAGTCCTGATGAAGACCAGGAGCATCCAAACCTGGCTGGGATTTCTCTGGGTGTTTTTAACCCCCCCAGGCTGCATTCCCCACCCAGGAAGGATGGAGAAACCTCAGGTCCTCAGCCTGACCCCCCCGTGCCCCGGTGCACGCGTGCCGTGCAGTGCTGCTAATGGCAGGGAGAAAAAGCCATTAAAGGAGGAAGAGTTGAGGTTACAATATTGTGCTGAAAAGTTTATTGCTGCCTGCAGAGACAGCAGGTCTGTACTTCCAGGATTACTCAGTGCTTAATGCCGAGCGCCTGCACATTAGTTTTGCCGGGAAGCCCATTTGGGGTCCTTCCAAAACGGAAAAAATTAAAGGGCTTCCCTAATAAATGTGCTCTCCAAAAAAAAAAAAAAAAACAAAAAACAAACTTCAAATGCTGCCCGGGATCCCAAATCAAAGCAGCCAGAGTGGGAGAAAGGCAGAACTCTGGAGCCTGGGATCCATCCCTCTCTCTGAGCTGGGGATGGAGCAGACTTTGCCCATGGAGCAACACCTGGACCTGCTCCTTCCTCTGCATGGGTGTCCCAAGACTCAGCTCTGTGGGCATAAAATGCAAATTTAGGAGAGGTTGGGTGCCTGGGAGGTGCTTGGGAGCTTTTTCTGCCTCTTTACCAACAGGAGGAACCTCACCTCTGAAGAGCCTCGCTCCTGGCCTTGCTCCTCACCTCTTCCTTGCACTCACAACCAAGAAGCCAAGGCCCTTCATGTCCCCCTCTCCCAGGCTGCTGGGCCACTCTTTTCCCAGCATTTAGTGCGTGTGTGGGAAGAGCAGGAGTGCCCGAAATAGCTGCAGAGGAGGTGGTGGGGCAGGAGCTGGGCTGGGCTGGCTTCTTGCTCCTCTTCTGGCACCTCTCACTGATCTGAAATCAATGAGAGCGAGGTGCCAGGATGCAAGTTAGACTCCGTGTCTCTCTGCAACTTGTGGAAACCATAAACTTCTCCTAGGCACTGCCTGGAAACAGAGGTGAGGTTGGAGCAGCAGCTCCGTGCTGTTCCCAGGGGTCCCGCAGCCTCCCGTGTCCGTGGAAAGCCTGGAGCTCAGGGGGTCTTCTCCAAGCGTGGTGGGATGGGGGGGTGCAGGGATGGAAATGTGTTCCCGGGGGAGGGATTGTGGCTGGGGTGGCCGTGCTGGTGTGGGGCAGGTCTGGCTTTGCAGGCAGGTCAGGAAATATCCAGAGGGTTTTCCCCTTGGGTTTCCATTCCATGGAAAATCATGGTTCCCTCTTCCAGAGGGTGGGTGCTCTGCCCACCAAGGGATCTCAGGGCCCATCTGTGTCTCCCTCTCAATCCTCAGGTTGTGTTTTTTGCCAGTAGCATCTTTTTCAATATCTTTTAGCTTTATCCCTGGACTTTTCCCAGTTTATATTCCTCACTTCTATGTCCTATGTCCTTCCATGTTCTAATCCTGCTTCTACATCCTCGGGTAGTGGCTCCTCAAGCCTGGTGACAGCAAGAAGGGAGGGGAGGAGGTTATCTGATTTTTGGGGGTCTGTAGGAGGGGCTGCCATGGTTGATGTCCCCATGGCTGCCACGAGGAGCTGGCGGGTCAGGAGGAGTGAAATCCAGCTTTAAGGGACCTGATAGGGAAGCTCCAGCAGAAGTCCCAGTGCTGGACAGGCAGGGGCGTGGAGAAGGTGGAAACCCAAGCAGAACCTTTTGAGATCTGGTGCCAGGGACTTTCTCCAGGCCTGCATAGTTGTAACTCCAACACCTCCCTGGCTCTGGGGGAGGAGGACCTGGTGCTTTTCTCCTGGGTCTCCCTAAATCCAGAGAGGGGGTCTGCAAGGTGCCAGGGCTGAGTGACTCCCATCTGCTGGCCCAGGGCTCTTCAGAACTGCTGGGAGGGACGAGTTTCCTGGTGGCCTCGTAGGGGTTGGCTGCTGGGAAGTGTCCCCTTCCACCTGCACACGGAGTCCCTGCTGGAAGGGGACTCACCCCGGGGTTGGGGGGGGTCAGGGGGACACCCTGAGCTCTGCTTTGCTCACCAGGGCTGCACTGTGAAACCAGAGCCTCCCTCTCCCCATCCAACACCTGCTCCTGCTGCAGAGCCACCACCAGCACCGGCAGAGCTTGGGTCTTTTAGTTAGGGCTGATCCATTTTTCTTTTAATTCAGATCAATGCGGGTTAATTGAGAGCAGCTTATTTTTACTTCTGCTGGGATCTGCCTGCCAGGATCAATACCAGTCATTTCCACTTAAACCGTTGTACCTTTACTGGAACTACCAGAGCCCCCAGCAGCCCGGCACCCCCCAGCCCCCTTCCTTCGTGTGCTTCCTCCTGCTGAGAGCTGCAGCCCCGGCCCCTCGGCTGCAGCGGCATCCTCGGGATGCGGGGAGGAAACGGAGCGGATCTAAATCACCTCCAGGGCTCGCAGCCTGCAGCATTTGCAGGCTAAAAATACCCACCCGGGGGCAACCACCCATTGATCTCCCCGGCCTTCGACGGGAGATCCCTTTGCCACTAGATGGGGCGATGCAGCAGCCGGAGCCCTGGCCCGAGAGGTGACTTCCCCTGTCCCCGGGACACCCGTGGGGAGAAGAAGGAGCGATGTGTCCCTGAACCGACCCCCGTGGTGTCCCTGGGGAGCTCCAGGCACTCTTGCTGCAGGGGCTGGAGGTGGCCAGGGTGCTCTGCTGGGAGGGATGGGTGCAGAGATAGGTGCAGAGATGGGTGCATCCCCCCTTGCAAGGAGGGATGGGTGGGTTTGGGACTCGTCTCTTGCATCCTGGAGTCTGTGCTTGCCCACTGGAGGAGGCTCCGTGGTGGATGGGGAAGGCTGCATCTTTTACCCAACAAGAGAACCACAGGATGGGTTGGGTTGGAAAAGCCCTTTCAGATCAGCCAGTCCAGCAGTGACCCCAGCAGTGCCCAGGGAACACAGCCCCATGTCCCTCATCCCCACATCTCCAGGGTCTGAAACCCCTCCAGGGATGATGGGGACTCCAGCCCTGCCCTGGGTATCCTGGGCCAGGCCCTGACAACCCGTTTGGGGAAACCCAAGTGATGGGAAGACCGTTCCCTCCTTCTCCCTCCCTCTCCTTCTGGCTGCTGCTCCCTCCAGACCAGGTGTGCTGGGCCCTCCCAGCCCAGCTGCAGAGCCTGATGTTTGGGGAAAAGAATTACCAGTTTCCTGAGGGGGAAACCAGGGGGTTTGCAGAAGCAGCAGGGATGGAGCAACCAGCTCATAGCTGTCAGAAGATAATGGCTTTGGGAACTACCCCTGGAGCAGAACTGATTTAAAGGGTCATTAGAAACTGTTGGTGTCCATAAGGGTGGGACAGGGGGGTTCCAGCCCAGGGTGTTTGTTCCCTCTGGCTGTAGCAGCCAAGGGGATGGAGGTGGAGAAGCCATCTGGCAGCTGAGCCTGGCTCTAATGGGGGAGTGGAGCTGCGTGGGGTGTAAAGGTTTTACCAGGCAGGGAGCAGCTGAGCAGGAGGGGAGGATGGAGGGTGGTGGGAGGGGAAGGGATGGGGGAAAGTCTGCTCAGGAGCCATGGGGGGTCTCAGAAAGAGACTTTTACCTGGCGTGGGGACAAGGAGCCCTGTCCCCTCCTCTCTCCCGTTGATGGACAAGCAGTGGTGGACACGTGCTTTGCAAGGGCATCACCAACCCACCACCAGTTTGCACCTTCAGGACAGGTTTGATGTCCCCAGACTATTCAGTTTTTCTGAAGAGGTGGCTGTGAGGCAAGGGGGAGGACTACAGCCCTGGTGTCACCCCATGTCAGAGCCTCAGCAGCACCTGAGACCCCCAGGAAGAACCCCAGAAATGGAACCCAGAGATCCTGAAGGCCTCAGAGTCACTTTTCAAGATTTGACTCCAGAGCAGCAAAGATGAGGGATGAAGAAATGCTCAAAGGCAATGATTTAGGGGTGAATTTTGGTTTTGTTTTATTTTTCCTTTTTGTTTCAAAACAGTGCTTGGGCTCTGGAACAGCCCCTGGAACAGGGCAATGAGAAGCTGAACACAGGTTGAAGCTGCAGCCCAAATGAAATCCAATGGTTTGTTTGGAGAGGGGAGAAGGCCCCTTCTTCAGAATAACCTCTCTTCTTTTCACCAAGTAGAGGGGGGAAAAAATGAATCATCCATCCTCCCAAACAGATTTTTTTCCCTACATGCCTCCCAGGGTTTCTCTGGACCTGTTGGCACAGGCTGGGCCAGGAGCTGTTTCACCACAGAATTCCCTCCCCTGCCTTGCTCTCAGCCCCAAGCACCCCCAGCCCCATCCCACCTCCACCACCTGCCTGTCCCCTCTGGCCACCAGCAGCCAGGATGGGTCCTGGTGTCCCTGCCTTGCAGCTGACACTGCTGGGGTCACCCCACGGGCCCCCCACCTCCCCTCCCGCCCCACGTCTGCTCCCTGGAGCTGGGATGGGTGTTGGGTGTGTGCTGGGAATGCTGCCCACTGCTGCCTGCAGCTAAACCTGTCCCCAACTCCCCCCATCCAAAAAAAAAAAAAAAATGCTCTTCCAGGCTGTGCTGAGGTGTGTGAATTGCTGGGGAGTTGGGGATGGGGGGGACAGGCCAGGGCCCAGCCCCAGAGCTGCTGGCAGATGGAAGTCCCTGGAGCAGCTCCCGGCTCGTGTGTCCCCTGGGCTTGCAGGGGGGGTGGGGGTGGGTTGGGGTCTGGGGAGAGAAACCTCAGTCAGGAGGGGTCATTGAGCTCCCTTCCTGCTGCTCCCCCCATCCCCTGGAGGACCACGGAGTGAATCCCAGACTGGTTTGGGTGGGAAGGGACCTTAAAGCCCATCCAGTGCCACCCCTGCCATGGTCAGGGACCCCTCCCACAGCCCAGGGTGCTCCAGCCCCATCCAGCCTGGGCTGAGACACTGCCAGGGAGTGACAAGGGGACAAGGGGAGATGGCTTGAGACTGGCAGAGGGGAGGCTGAGGTTAGACATGAGGAAGGGATTCTCTCCGTGAGCTGCTGAGATGCTGGCCCAGGATGTTCAGGGGAGGGAAAGGGATGCTCAGCCCCATCACCTGAGGAGCTGGTGGGGCAGCAGGCCCCGGCAGGGCTGGGACATGTCACCTCTTCCTCTGGATTCTCACCTGGGCTCTTCCACTCTCCAGCATCCAGGAGGCTCAGCTCAAGGGGGGTCTGATGCTCCCTGGCTTTTCCCAGCTCTTCCCAACCTTTGGCTGTGCCTCACCTGCGCTCCTTGGAGGAGAGCAGAGGGGCAAAGGCCAAGGTGACTCTTCAGCTGGAGCAAGGGGTGGTGACTCTGGAGGAGGGCACAGCCCCGCCTGGGGAGCTCTGGGTGCCCGGGTCCCCACGGGGATGCTGAGGAGAGGGGCACACGGAGGAAGCCCAGCTGGAGAGCGTGGGGAGAGCAGCAGCAGGGGGGGGGTGTCAGCCGGTCCCTAAGAAGCCGGGCTCCCCTTCCCCCCCCTGCACATCTCCTGGCCGGGCACCAGATCCCGCTCCGGGGATGGGTATCGGGTGGCGGCCGCTCGCATTTATCGGGCGGCTTCCCCGCTCCGTTCCTGCCCGTGTGGCCCTGGGCTGCAGCTCAGGTTACGGGCCCTTCACAAAGCACCAGACATCCATTATTCAGCCCTGCCTGCCGGGGGACGGCGCTGGAAATCACCGGGGTGGCTGGGGTGATGGGGACGGGAGGAGGAGGATGGGGGGAACCCCCCCGGGGTGCATTGTCCAGCCCAGCGGTGCTGCTGAGGGGTGGGGGGCTCCCTGGGGTCTGGGAGCTGGGGCTGAGCTCCCGGACTGGGGGCAAAAAACCCCTCGGGGGGATAAAGCTGAGCCCCGAGGGGCTGCGGGTCCGGAGGGGGGGGCAGAGGGTCCTGGCTGGGGCCCCGTGCTCCGGGCACCCCTCACATCCCCTGCCTGCCAGCACCAAAGCCTTGGGGATGTTCAGTGAGAGAGGGACCCCCAGGACAGTGTCAGGAGATGTTTCTGCACTGCTCCTAAGGGGACAGGAATGGGGCTGGGGGGACAAAGCTGTGGGGATGAAATTTCAGTTTGGAAACCAACAAAGAGACCCCAGCAGAGTCGGTGGCAATGAAGCTCTGATGTTTCCAGCTAGAGCAGAGCAGTTTTACTTTGTTTCCACATCAGCTGGGTTCCAATTCATTAAACTTTGCTTTTCTTTTTTTCTGTTTGGGGTTTTTTTTGGTTTTGTTTTGTTCTTTTCAAACCCAGGATAACCCTGAGCTGTCAGACTGGAGCATCCCATCCAGCCCCAGCACCAATCCAGCCTCCCCCTCCCTTGCTCCACATCCCATCTTGGACAGGAACTCCCATTCCTGGCCTTTCCCACTCCAGTTTCACGTGGCTCTCTGTGTCTCCCCAGCCTACCTGTGGAATTAACTCTCCCAAGCAGCACAGACCTAAAACCCCATCAGCTCCTGGCAGCCCGCCCAGGGGAGCAGCTCCTGGCTCCCCAGTGAGGCCACAAAAGCTCCAGGCCTGATCCTCCTGCAAGCTTTGGGTCTTTCCCTTCCATCTCTCCTTCCATGGGATGCTGGGCTGTGGGGCAGGAGGAGAGGATGGAAGCACCAGATGGAAACAGCAGCTTTGCAAGATGCCAGGTGCTGCTGGAGATCCAAAGTCCTGGGGAGGTCAGGAGCTCCTGGCTCTATGGAAACCCCCCCTTTTCACCACGGGTGGATCTCACCAAACCAAACCTCCTCCTCCTCCTCTCTCCCTGCCTTCCTGGGGAGGCTGCTGGGGCTGGAGGCTCCATCACCACCCAGCTGTCCTCTCCCAGCCTCCAGCTCCTGCTCCAGGGCTTGTTTCCAGGTGGCCCTGTGCCTGCAGAAGTTGTGAGCTGTCCACTCCAGGCTTCCCTGCTCAGCTCCCCTGCCCTGCCTTTTATTTCTCAATGGACGAAGCTTTAACAGAGATGTCTTGGGTTTTTAAAAATAGTTAATATTTAAATATTAATTGAGCCATTAATTACATCTGAGCCCCAGAACAAAACAGCGGTGAATAATTAATGAGAGGGCCTATGGTAAATGCCTCTAATAATTCACAAAGCAGCAGAACCAGGTATTTTCAGAGCATTCAGTGAGAGGAGGAGAGGGGAGGCCAGGAAGTGCAGGAATGGGGAGGGAAAGGGCTGAAAGGAGAGCTGAAGTATTATGGGATGCTTGGGGATGTTCCTCCAGTGTAATTCCTCTCCCTAACATCCAGCTCTCATTGCGAGTGGGGAAACTGAGTCACGGGGAGGCTGAGCCTCCCCTGAAAGAAGGTGCAGGAGGACAAGCAGGACTCTGGGCCACCCTCCCACAGCTGCATCCTGGGTGCTTTGGGCTGGGGCTCTCTGGAAGCCACCTCTGGGCTAGGGCTGGCCAAGGAGGCTTCGGGCTGAGCCCCCTGAGCAGCACAAGAAGGATGTGGTGTCTGTGAGCAGGGGAGGGTTTATTCCTGCCCCCTCCTCAGAGGTGCTTCCAACACTCACTCTGGAGGCTGCAGGGAGGGAGCTGATGCTCTGAGAGTAGAATCAGAGTATCAGGGAATGGTTTGCTTGGAAAAGAGCTTTAAGGTCACCAATATCCTCACGCCCAGACTCCGCAGGGGTCGGTAAGGGAGCAGCACAGGAACTTTGTGCTTAATCACTCTAGTTCTTAATTACAGGTGGGCTGAGGGCTTGGGCTTGGGGCTGTGACTGGTGACCCCATCCAGGCTGGAGCTGGGCAGGCCTTAGGCACAGAGGCAAGGCACCAGCACTGGTTGTGGTATCAGCTGGACAAGAATATTAGAAGGGCTGGTCCAGATGGTCCTGGAGGTCCCTTCCAGCCTGGTGTTCTGTCATTCTCTGATTTCCCCATGCAACAGGCAGCCCAGGGCAGCCACAGAGAGCAGACCCTCAATATCTGTTTTCTGAGCCCATTTCCCACCTCCCTGCTCTCTGCTGTTGAGCAATAACCCCATCCTGGCTCCAAGCTTGCCTGACAACCAGGAAATGAGGGCTGGTTGCCCTCCTGTTTGGTAGTCCCCCATGACCCAGAGCCCCATGGAGGGGCTGAGCAGGACACAGCTCACCCTCTGCTCCCCTCCTGGGATCCCCTGGCCCAGGAATCAGCCAGGACCTGGCTCAGGAGGTGGCTCCAAAGGTGGCTTTGTTCCTCCCAACAGATGGAAAATCCAGTCCTGTCCCTCAGCTTGCTGAGCTCCAACAGGGGAGAGGAGGGAACGGGTCCTGTTCTGCCTGGTAGCCCCAAACTGGGGTTACAGAGAGCACCAGAGAAGGGCTTGGGGTGGGCACCATCTCCCCTGGCGTGGGCTCAGCGTTTATAAATTAACCCAAAACACTCACAAATCCTCCTCGCCCGTTACCCGTGCTCCTGATGCTTTCAATTTATCCTAATAGACATTTAATGAATACTTTATAAAGATGGGGAATTTTAAAATCAATGGTGCTATTTTATTGCTGCTCATATTGTCTTCATTTGGATGGTGGCTCAGAGCTCTGGTGCCCATTGATCTCGGGCCTTGATCAATGCAACAAAGTTTTGGGCTTAAAGGTGGGCAGGAGAAGCAGGAGGTTGGAGGGCTTCTCCTCCCCTGGGGCTGAAGGGTTCTCTCCTAGGTGGCTGAAGTCACCTCAGATACTGTCCTGGTGGCTCCAGGGCTACCAAACTCTTCATAGCTCTGCTCGGGGGGGCACAAGGCCATTGCCCCTTCTCTGGATGGAGCTGTTTCAGCCCCAGGGCTGGGGGTTTCATCCACGTTCAAGCCATGGATATTCCCCTGAGGACCCAGGGAAGCTTTGTGAGGGGCTGGCTCAGCACCTCTCACCTTCTGTGGTGCCTCTGCCCAGAGCTGATGGATGGAGATGAACCTTGACAGCGGCTGCTTCTCCTTTATTCTGCATTCACCACGAGAAAACTCACAGGAATAAGGGCTGGAGATGCCTTCAGCACTGCCCAGCCATGGTCACACCCATCCCCACCTGGGTATGGAGTCCTTCCCAGCCAAGTGGAAGAGGTTTTGCAGGAGTGGAGGGCTCAGAGCCCTGAGGTCAGGATTTAGCTCTAAGTCCGTGACCTGAGTGGAAATCCCTTCAGGAAGTGATGGGAATCATGCTCAGGGAGCCTGAACCTTTCCATCATGAGCAGACAACGTCTCCCCATCACTGCCCTTGTGAGCAGCCTGGTCCTTACCCACTCTCCCTTCATTTTTGGGAGGCTCCTCTGCTTTGCTGGGCCATCTGACTCAGGAGGTTTTTTGGGTCCAGGCAAGAAAATCCCAGCTCGTTGCTGACATCTCCTCTCTGCAGTTCCTGGCTGCCTGAGGAGCCCTCCTGGGTGCTGGGGCCATGGCTCAGCTGCACCCATCTGCTAATGCATGGCCCAGGGCACTAATGGGGGTTCCCTGGGGCTGGTGCACAGCAGGTCCAGCACCTCCCTGCTGCTTGGCCTGAGCTCAGCAGCTTGCCCACCAACCCCCAGACTGACCCTCAGCTCCTTGCTGGTCACCTGCAGCCCTGGGTCCCTCCATGGGGACTTCTGCATCTCCTCCTGGGAACCTTTCTGCTCTGGGTGCCCCCCGGGTGCTCCCGGGAGCTCCAAGGGATGAGCTCCTCACCCTGGAGCAGAAAGCTGAACTCCCTGCTTGGTGTTCCCCACTCTCTCCCTGCACTCTCTTCCTCCCACCAGCCCTCTGGACCTCTTCTCCCTCCAGTCCCCCTCCTCCAGGGACATCCCAGCTTCCCAAGGATCCTGGAATTCAGAGCTCAGCCTCTCTCTCCACTGCCCCTCACCCCTGAGGTGCCTTCAGGGCAGCTCCCGGGCTCTGCTGAGTGCTGCTCTCCCGTGGTGGCAGGGGACAAGGACAGGGACAATATGGGCAGGTCTGCAGGTCAGGCCATGGCCTGCAGGGTTTTAAAGCCTCTCCTGAGTCCTCTGGGTTCTGCCTGTCAGAAGGACAGAGCCCATCTCGGATGTTTTTTCTTCCAAACTGGGCACGGATTTTCAGCCAAGCAAAGCTCTCCTCCTCCTGTGCTGGACTTCTTCCCACCAAGCCCAGGGGAGATGTCCCTGTGCCAGCTCCCAGGGTCACCCTATAGGTGGGCAGCCACCTCCAGGCTCTTCTCCTGACCCCCACAGCTGGGGGGAAAAACACCCAGCACCAGGTAACCAAAAAGCACTGGGAGACTCTGGGCCACCTGGGACCAGAAACCTGGGGTGAAAAAAGGGGACAGAAAGCAGCTGAGAGGTGGAGCTGCTTTGGTCCTTTCCCCAGGAGATCAGAGACCCGAGACAAGAAGATCAAACCTTTCCCTGGAGATAAAACCTTCCCGAGGAGATAAAACCTTCCTGGCGGGGGACCCTTGCCCTCTGTCCCCAGAGGAGGGGGGACACAAGGGTTGTCCTGTCCCAGCCAGCCCTGCCAGGACCCCTCGGGCAGCTGCCGGAGGCTCTGGGGGTGGGGGGTTTGCAGCTGATGGGCACTTGTCGCCTGAGCTGCTGCCCGAGTGCAATTTGCTCAGCTCTCCTTTGTCCCCAGAACAAAACCCTCGGGCCCCGCGCTGCTGCTGTCACCCGCGGGGGGGACCCGGCCCCCGGTGCTCCCTCCTTTCCCACCAGGAAAAGGGATGCTGGTGCTGGTCTGCTGGGACCCCCGGAGAGCATCACTCCGGGCTTTTCCTGCTCCTCTGGTGCCAGGAGAGGGGGAGAGGGACCCGGGGGGCTGCGGGTGACAGCAGAGCAGGGAGCTGTGCCTCAGAGGCTCATTTATTCAGACGGGTTTGCTTGGGTTTTTTTTTTTCCTGCCTGCGGGTCCCCCAGAAGCAAAGCCATTTCCTCAAGTGGCTTTGACACTTGGAATTCGTCCTGGGTTTGTTTCCTGCTCCTTTCCCTTCCCCGCTCCGGGAGGGTGGAGAATCCCCGTGCCCCCCACCTGGCTCGGGGGTGGTGGCCCAGGTGGCCCCGGGGTGGTGGCCCAGGTGGCCCTGAGGTGGTGGCCCAGGTGGCCACCGACCTGTGCTGCAGCTCCTCTGGGCTGCCCGGGGCTGCTGCCCCTGGCTCTGAGGGCTTTGGAGGCACCGTTTGGTCCCACGCTGTCCTCCAGGTCAACAAAAAACTGGCCCGGCCCAGGCAGGGAAGAGATTCCCAGTTCAGGTGGCCCTGGGGATGTTGGGGCAGGGTTGGCCTCAGCCTGAACACATAAAAAATGTAAAAAAATGGGAAAAAAACACCAAACCCAAGGTGGCAACTTTCAGACTTAGCTCCGTGTCAAGCCCTGATCATTTCTGTTAATATGTTCTCTGGGCACTGTTGGGTTTTCTTTTTTATTTTGTTTAGGAACTGAAAAACAAAACAAACAAAACACAAAAAGAAACCAAACCCATCCCCTAGCAGTTTCCCTGAGGAAAAGAGGATCTGATTCCAGCTCAGAGGAGGGGAGCAGTGCAGTGGGGTCTGTGTGTGAACCTGAGCTGGGGTCAGCAGGAGGCTGACGGGGATGCTCCTGGATCCCAGAGGCCCTCATGGACATGGGGGATGTTCCTCTATCCCAGGAATACTCTTCCAGGGATGCTCTTGTATCCCAGAGATTCTCTCATATCCCAGGAATGCTCATGTATTCTGGGGATGTTTTGCTATCCCAGGGGTGCTCCTGAACACAGGGGATGCTCTTGTATCCCAGGAATGCTCTGCCATGCCAGAGATTCTCTCCCATCCCAGGGATCCTCTCCTATTCCAAGGATTCTCTCACATCCCAGGGATGCTCCTCTGCACGGGGGATTGCTCCTGCACCCCAGGGATCCCCTGTCCCAGGGATCCTCTCCTATCCCAATTTTTGGCATCCCACCCATCCCAGGGGACATCCCCCTACCAAATCCTCCTTCCTTCCCTCTTCCCCTCTCCCTTCCCCCCCCTCCCCCCCTCCCTCCCCCTCCCGGAGCTGCCGCAGCCCCGCTCCTGGGTGGGTAATTGTAGGAGCACGTCGAGCATCTGGCGGAGCAGGAATCCCTGCTGCTGCACCAGCTGGGGACTGGGTGCCGGGAGAGAGCAGGCGGCGAGAGCCCCCCGGCCCCCCACCCCCTTCCCCCCCCTCCCAGGCCGTTATCCACATGCCACCTCCTCGGGGGGTCCCGGGCTCGGGCAGGGCTCAAGGTTTTGTCCCCACGTTGCTGCTCTGCCCTCAGGGACACCGGGACGGGGTTTGCCTTTCTCACCCTTCCCCCCAGCCCGGGTCTTCTCTGCCCCCTCCTGCCACGTCCCAGCCCTGCGGTGGGGTGGGGGTGATGGGCACCGACCACTGAGGGGGTCCCCCTGCCCCAGGCTTTTTCCCATCGGAAGACCCTGACCTGACCCTGAGCTGGCTCTGGGGGTCACGGACCCCCCCTCCTCTGCCTTGGGCTCCCCAAAGTTGTGTCCTTGCCCCTCCCGGGAAGCCCGGGGGCTTTCAGGGCAAGAGCTGGGGCAGCATCACTCTGGGGTGGGGGCCTCTTTCTGTCCTGCTCTGAGTTCATCCCTGCCCTGGGTGGAGGGACTTCAGCATTCCTGCTGCTCCCAGGGCTGTCCCAGCCTTCACCCAGCCACTGCTGGTGGCTTCATCCTCCCCGCCAGCTCCGGGTGCCCCCAGGAGCTGTCCTCCCAGCAGGAGATGTCCTCCTCCCAGCTCCTGTACCCCATCTCTCCCTGCACCCAGGACCAAGGGGGTTGGTTCTTCTCCCTTCTTGCTCAAGTCCCTCAAGCTGGGATGGCTGGGATGGTTTCCCCACCTCCCCTTTGCAGTGCCTGGGCAGCAATGAGCCCCTGCAGAGCACTCCGTGGCCATGGACTGGGGAGCTGAGCGGTTCCAGACATCCAGGAATCAGCCCTGGGCCACCTGGCTAACAGCAGAACTGGGTTTCCTTTGGGACGGGGCATCTCTGCTCCTCAGGATCACATCTCCATCTCCTGTCCAAAGCTGAGCAGGTGGAAAAGGCTCCGGTTCCTCCAGAACCTGCCGGGCCCATCCCCTGTGATGGTGTCAGAGCTTCTCCCCCATGGGATAAAGGACCATGTCCCAGCCACCCAGTGCTGGGCTCCCAGCTGGTTCCCCAGGGAGGGGAGGGGGCAGGGGGAGCTGGGAGGGAAGGGCTTTCATTTGGACCAATTATTCTCAAACTGCACGGAGGAAGCCGTCACTTCAGCCTTTCCCTTCCTCCCCCCGTTTGTTGTGTGTGTGTTTCTAAGGCTCTGGCAATGGCTGAATATCACACAAGTGCCCTGTCAAGAGATATATTCAATAAACACTTGACACCCAAGCTCAGGAATACATGGCCTGTGGCAAACATGAATTATTCAAATGGAAATCAAGATAATTTTGCTTCTAACTCAGAAAACCAAGACTCCCTCTTTCCTTCCTTATTTTTCCTCTCTTCCTCTCCTCATTTTCTCCCTGTTCTTTCTTCTTTTTTTTTCTTCTCTTTTCTTTCTTGCTGTTTTTCTTCCCCCTCCTATCTCTTGTTGGAGAACTGAACTCATTCCCAGCAACCTCCCTTTGCTGAGCAGACCAAGGTGAAGACCAGAAGGAATCTCCCTTGGGTGAGGGACACCTTCCCCTTGACCAGGTTGTCCCCAAAGACCAGAGAAGAAGGGGGCCACAAAGTGGAGACGGATGTGGCGGCCAAGGCCAGAGGAGAGAATGGGATCTCTGTTCCTCCCTCTACTCATGATCCTCCTTCCCTTTCCTCTCTCTCTCCCATTCCCTAGAATTGTGCTCTCAGCACTGGCTGGAGCAGAGGCTTTGGCTCATGGTGGGGAGGGGACACTGAGGGGACACTGAGGTCGCAGAGAAGCCAGAGATGCTCCAGGCACACGAGGGACTCGTTCTGGGCTAGGAGAGGTGTGGGGGTACCAACACTGCTCCCCTCGGTGTCTGCAGCACTGGAGGAGCCAGGGAGGGCTCAGAGGCAGAGCAGTCCCAGCAGCAGCCAGGGGTGGTGGTGGTGAGGACACTTCCATCCCTCCCAACCTGTTGCCTGGCTCCCATCTCCCCTTCCTCCCTTCCCTGCTGCCATCCCCCCTGCCTGGGAGGAGGCTCCATCCATCCATCCATCCATCCATCCATCCGTCCGTCCTTCCTTCCTTCCTTCCTTCCTCTCCTCGGCTCCTGGCAACGCGGGAGTTTCCCAGCTCCCGGTGAATGCCTGGCCCGTGGTTTCTGGTGAGGTTCGGGCTGGTGAGGTTCGGGCTGGCTGTCAGCCAGTGCCAGCCCAGCAGCGGGGATGTAAAAGCCCCGGCGCCAGCAGCCGTTCGGGAGGAAGGGGAATGTGGGTCATCAGTGACGTCATCTCTGGGAAAGGTGAGGTAGGAGGGGGGGGGGGGGGGGGGGTCCGGAGGGGAGAGGGGGAAACGAGCGTTTAAATTTGGAGAGGAGCTAACTGGAAATTTGGGCCGCCAGGAGAATAATGGGCAGGGAGGAAGAGCTGGGGATATTAATAGGGCTGTTTCTGGAAGAGCCCGGGCGAGCAGCGAGGGATGGAGCAGTGCGGAGAGGTGCTGGAGCCAGCTGGAAGTCCCCGGGGAGCCGGGAGAATCAGCCGGGATCCCTGCCTGACCGCACCATGGAAAATCTCCCTCTGCATCCCGGAGCTCAGCACATCTCCCCTCCCTCTCCTCACTTGGTGGGCTTCCATCCCTCCTTCTGACCCACCCCATCCTGACCTCCTGCCTCCCAGCCACCCCAAGAAACCCTGAGAAACCCCAGCAGGTTCCTGGGAGCTGTGAGGATCTTGTGTCCTGCTCGCTCTGCTGGTGCTGACGCCTCAGCCCAGTTCCCCCCCCCCCCCCCCCTGTGGTGCTGGTGTGCTCCACCAGGACAGTTCTGGTTCCGTTTGTAGGTTAAGTTCCTCAGCCCGGGGACACCATGGAATCTCCATCCTTGGAGAAGTTCAAACCTTACCCCCCCAGCCCTGTCCAACCTGCTGGAACTGGTCCCACTTCACCCCAGGTGTTGGACTGGAGACCTCCACGAGTCTCCTCCAGAGCTGGGACTTTGTAGCTCTTCCAAGGGCAGAGCCCCAGCATCCAGCACCCCTCCTGGGATGAGACTTGCACATCCTTTTCCAGAAGGCAACTCCTTGCCCCTCCTCCCTCACTTGAGGGCTCTCAGCAGAGCACTCGGTGTCTGGAGGGGTCCAGAAATGGAAGAGTTCTGAGGAACATCTCTCCTGGGACCCAAAACTCTTTTGGCAGCACCTTACTCTCCCTGATGTGACCTGACCTCTGGACCAAGCCCTTCCCAGGAGCTCTCCCACCAAACTCTCCCTGTCCCTGACCTGTGGCCACCTCAACTCATTCCCCACCACCACGGGAGTCCCGGTGTCACGGAGGGCTGTGCTGGGGAAAGGGATGCAGGGGCTGAATATGCATGAGGAGAGGAGGGGAGAAGGAAGGGGGAGTTCCCCTTGTTAAATATTTACCAGCCTAGGTGGGTGCTGGGATGTTCCCTACCCTCTAGGAATTCCTGGGGATGGGCAAGATGACCAGAGAGGAGCAAGAGGCTTTCCCCAACCTTCTCTCCTCTGCTTCTGGAGGTGGCTGGAGGTGCTGGGGCTGGGGCTGGACATTCTTAGCAGAGCTCCCAGAGCAGGGACCTGAGGTTTTTTCCCAGCTGGGAGAGGAAGGAGAGAAGCACTGATTCCTTGTGGGAGAAGGTCTAAGGCTGAACAGAAATGGTTGTTTGTCTCGTAGCTACTGGAGGAGTCCTCCTGATCACCACCTGAGGCTTGTCCCATCTCTGGGACAGCTGCTTCTCTTTTTTTCCATCTCCTAAGTTCATGAGGCTTCGTGGAGGTGACTTTTTGGGCTCTTTGCAGTAACTGCTTCAGGGACTTGAAGGTCCTGGTGGCCCTCCAGGCTGTTGTCCTGCTGTGGTGTTGGGAGGACACTTCCCTAGCAATCCCAGGCTGGTGCTCCAGCCCTTTGCACTGTGGGTGTCACCTTCCCAGGCAGGAGGGGGGAAACCAGACCTTGGTCACCCCTTGGATGCTCCTGGTGGTGGAGGAGGACCCAAGGCAGTGTGGATGTTCTGCAGCTCCTCCTGGGAGGCTCTGCCCAAGCAATTGTGCTGCAAATACCCATGGAAAGAGGAAAAGAGTGGGAAAATGCCCAGAACCAAAGTGGTCCTCAAAGGGGATGGCGTGAGGTGGCTTTGCTCCTTCAGCACTTCATCAGGATCCTTCTCCTGTGGCAGCAGGGTTTCTTCAAGGAGAAGTCCCCTTTCAACCGGGGAAGGCTGGAGCATCTTTCCCCTTCATTTTCCGACCCAAGTGAGTTCTGAACTTGCCCAGGAGGCAGCGGCAGCCCCAGGTCAGGCTTTGGAAGGTTCTGAGCCCCTCTCAGGGGCAGATCACTCCCCTGCTTTGCTGCTCTCTTTGTTTGGGCTGAGGAACACTTGTCTTCTGGGGACCAGAGCTTTTCCAAGCTGTGGGCACAGACTTGGCAGCAGCAAAAAAACAGCTTTTATTTTGCTGGAAGGCTGAGGAAAACACTTCCCTTGAGGCACGGAGAGAGAAACTTGGAGCTTCTTGTCTACAACAAAGGCAGGGGCAGAGGAGAGGAGCGGAGAGCCAGGGTCCCCCAGGAGCCAGCCCTAAAAATGGGCTCAGACCTGCCCTTTGGTGCCTGCCCTGGCTTCAGAGGAGCTTCCAGCCCAGAGAGGGCTCAGGTAGGGGCTGGCAGCAGCTCCACTCAATAGGCTGGGCAGGCAGCAGGAGCAGATCAGCCCCAGTTCCTTACTTTGCTCCGGCAGCCCATCAAATATTTAAGGGGCTGCCACAGGCAATTACATTAGAGGAGAGAGTTAAACACCCCCTACCCCAGGGCACCCCCCCTGCAATGTAAATCAAACAAATTGGACTCTTTTCACAATTGACACACACGATTTTACTTACTGTAAATAATTTAGCATTAAAAAAGTCGAGCTACACTTTGCCCCATCTGGATTTTCTCCTTTCTCGCAGCCGAGCGGGCGAACCCCGGGCTCCTGACGTGAGGGCTGGAGTGGAGGAATTTTGCTGCCTGGGCGAGCTGCTCGGAAAAGATTCCCGGTTCCTAATGGAAGAAACCACACTCAGGAAACCTGTGAAGCTGCCCGGTGATGTTCTCTGCCAGCTCACGAGGGAGGGGGGGAAAAAAACCCCAATCCCTCCCCGTGGAAGGGCTGCAGCCGAGTGCTGGTTGGCATCTCCTGGGGTCACAGCAATCTCTGAAAGTCAGATGAACGGCTGCACTTTTTAATTAAAAGCTATCTTTCCCCATTAGGCTCAGCGGGGTTTTAATAAGGATTTTTACAAGCTGGCTGCAGCGTTGGCCTGCCCAGGGAGCCTTGCTCTTACACCTCAAGTGCTAGACCTGGGCATTAAAACACTCGGGGCTGAGCGAGAGATCTCCTGGCCACCAGGAGCTGTTTCTGTCTCCTTCTCCCAGCCCCTGGGGAATCAGGGGTTTTGAAAGTGTGATCTTTTGGGCACTGACTCGATGGCTTTTTGTCATTCCAGCAGAGAACCAGGGCTCCCTTGAGCCTCCTGGGACACAGCTGAGCCCCATGGGCCAGGGCTTCAGCCTCGGGGGGTTTTGGTCTCATTTCAAGTTTAAATCAGCACGAGGACCCTGGGCAGGAGAAAGGTTCTTCTCAGAGACCTCCCTCAGAACAGAGACAACTTAGAATGTAGTTAAAAAGCACTCAGGGGCTTGAGTTTCTGTTCCTGCACTGGAGCAGGTGGTTACCCATCACCCCAGCCCAGGGACCTCCAGCAGGTAGAGCCCCTTCACACAGCTCCTGACAAAACCAATTTCCCTCAGAAAATGTCAGTTCTGAGGAGATCGAAGCCTTTAATCCCCAAACATCTTCATTCTGATGGATGGAGCCTCCCCAGGGCCCCCCCCGAGGGCCGTGGGTTGTGTTGGAGTGGCTGAGCAGGAGATGTGAGTGGGGAGTGGTGGCCCTGGGGCAGGGGGATGCCAGCAGGGACCAGGCTGGGACCACTGCCCGCAGCCACAAGGATCAGCTGTCGGGGGCCAAAGTGAGGTGTGAGCCTCAGGTTCACTGGGTTTGGTTACTTCCACCTCCTCCCACCCTTTGGAAGGAGCATGAGGAAAGGGGAGTGAGAAGAAGGGTCCTTCCAGGCCACGCTGACCAGGTGGGGGACACCCTCCACACCCGGGTTTTTGATCTCCACGTCACCCCCTGCGTGGTGTTTGCAGGAGCAGAGCTGGCAGACAGTCTGTATGGGCTGAGCTGTCCCCTGATGCCTCTGCCCACCCTTTGGGGGTGACAGACCCCACCATGGTCACCTTCACCAGCAGATGTGTCCTAGGGGCACCCAGAGGGAACCCGGGGCTCTGCTGAGGAGCTGCAGTGGCAGCAGTGACCTGGGGACAGAGCCCCTTCCAGCCAGCACAGCTTCCAGCTCAGCGTGCACCTTCTGCAGCCAGTCCCTGTCCTTTTTTCCACCAACTCCTCTCCTGGAGAGCCGAGTGCCCCTCTGCTCCGTGTCAGCCTGGTGCTGGGAGCTGCTGAGAGCTGCCAGAGGGTTTAATTGGTAGGTAGAGCACACAGACCCCATTAGAGCCCACGAGGGTGCCAAGGGCTCTGGTTCAGGCACAAACGAAGGAGCAATCAAACCCACTTAGGTAATAAAAACAGCTGGAGTCTGGAGGCAACTGCCTGAGGCACCAAACCACATGGCAGGCAGGACAACCCTCTCAAAAGTCTGCCCGGAGTTCTCCTTTGATTGCAAACCCGGGGATTAGGCGGAGCCCGGCAGGGTTTTATGGGTTGGAGGCAGGGAGCCAGACCAAGAAATTCTGGGTCATCTTCAAAAAGCAACGGGGAGATGGAGCTCCTCAAGCACAGACGTGGCTGGAGAGTGTCTGCACCGTTATTCTGCCAGTGGGAATGACAAACCCGGGCACCTAATGCACTGGATGTGGGGATGCCCACGGTACCCCCAGCCCCTCGCCCTGCTCGCTGGTGGCAGGACAGGTCACCGAGCAAGAATCACCTGAAGAGCTCCCTGGCTCTCCCGCTCTGCAGAGGGATTGATCTCAGAAAGGGTCCCCAAAGCCACCAGCCAGGCTGGAGGGAGGGGGTGAAAGCTGGGATCCCCCCGGGGGGAATTAATTTTTGAAAGATTCAGATGGTGAGACCCTATAAAAAAAGTCAGTGGTTGCATCTGGGCTTAACAGGAGAGATCCCAGTGCTCCTCCAGCCTGGTTCTGGTGTGATGCTGCTGCTCAGGGTGGGCAAGCCAGGGGGTGCTGGGTACATTTGTGGAGCAATTAGTTGGGAGGGAAGCTGGGAAAGCCCACCCAGCTCCCAAAGTTCACTGCCCAAGACAAAGCAAAGCCAGGGTGGGGAGGAGAGGCTCCAAGGTGGAAATCTGGCTGCTTGGAGGAGAGGGCTGCTGAGCCTGGGTGGGTGGGGAGGATGCTGCTGACTTATCCGTGTTTTATTTCACTGAGAGAGGAGACAAACCCAGGGGTTGTCACCTGGGAAGGGGGGGGACAGAAAGCACCCGTAAAGCCCCGGGAGGGACAAATCCTTTTTGCAATAATTCTGCCCCCAGACTCTGAGCACAGAAAGGCAGCAGCAGAGGGGACAGGGAGGTTCAAGGAGCTGATGGAGAGCAGGAGGGGACAGACTTCCCAGCTCCTGCCAGGGACAGGCAGAGGCCACCAGGCTGCGGGAAGCTCTGCCTGGCCCAGACCCCCTCCCGCCTCCCGGAGCGCCCGGGCCGGGGCTGTCTGGCAGCACCGGGCTGCATTTGGGGTTCTTCCCCCCCATCAGAGTCAGAATTCAGCCCCCACCACCCCTCTGCACAGGCTGTGTCCTACACGGGGCTGGTGTGGGGACATCCTTGCTGCAGAGCTGTCACCGCACAGGTGGTGACGGTCGCCATCAGAGTCCCCTGTCACTGGAGATGTTATTTTCCCAAGCGTGTCCAGAACCAAACCCACATCTTTTTGGGGGTCGTTTCATTCTCTGGGCTGAGGCTGTGAACAGGACAGGTTTTCCCTCTCCCTTTGGCACTTGTTTGACCCCCGTGAGCAGGGACACTCCGTGCGTGGGCTCTGCAGAGAAGAGGGGAGTGGGAAAGCAGCCGGGGAACCGATGCCCACCCTGACTCCTAAACCATCCGCATCCTCCTGCTGCGCAGCTCCCGGCCGGGTGTTCCGGGCTGGATAAGCACAGACACGCGGGTCCCTGGAGGAGGTGATTGCTCTGAGCATGACCAAGCACCCTCCTGTCCTTCACCCATCCCGCTCAGCCGGGATGGGAGCAGCTGGGGGGGCTGCAGGGCTGCGATCCCCCCCTAACCCAGTGCGGACACCACACCGGACTTCTTCGGAAATCCCAGGGTCCGGGCTTGGTGGCAGGTGGGGAGGAAAGGGAGGAAAAGGCGGTGGGAATTCATAGGGATCCCATAGGGATGGGAAAGAGGGGTGCCAGGAGGGTTGGCTTGGGGGGAGATGGGCAGTGCTGGGGTGGTCAGACAGACAGCCGGGCAGACGGACAGCCGGACAGACAGCCGTGAGACACCGCACGGGCAGGATCTGGGTGGTCGAGCCCGGGAACGTCATGGAGCCAGGGCAAAAAGCAAAAGAAAAGTTGGTGAAACTTTTCCTTATTTAATTGTTCTCGTGGTTTTAAACCCAAAAGGGTTTTCCCCTGTGGGGGAAAGCTCCGCTCCCCAAATCCTCCCGGAGAAGAGGCGGGAGGGGCAGGGGGCGGGCAGGGGGATGCAGCCGGGACCACCAGCGGCCCAGGAGCGGGGCAGGTGCTGGAGCCCGGACCGACACCCCTACGGCCCAGAGTTTCCCCTATGGGGCGGAGCTGGGGGGGGGGCAAGCGGCGGACGCCGGGGCTGCGTAGTGCCGGGGTGGGGGGAGAGGTGTTGGGCCCCGATTTTGAGGGGGGTTCCAACTGGGAGAGGGTGTAAGGCTCGGTTTTGGGGGGTACACCCGAGGGGGGAGGGGTCTGAGCCTCGGTTTTGGGGAGATACAGCCGAGGGGGAAGGGGTGAGACTCTGTTTTTTGGGGGGGGATATAACCAGGGGAAGGATGAGCCCCTGTTTGGGGGTACAAAGGGGTGAAGGGGTGACCCCCGTGTTTTGAGGGAGTGGCATAAAAGGAGGGGGGATGGGCTTCTGGGAGGCACGACATTCGGGGGGGTGCACCCCTGTTTGGAGGGGTGCAATCGGAGGGGGGGTGAGAAGGGGGGGTTGAGCTCACTGCCCGGGGGCGGGGCGGTGGGAGGTGCCTCCCCAAACCCATCCAATGCTGGGGCGGGGGGGCGGGGGGGCCGGGCTATAATGCCATTGATGCCGGGGCGGTGAAGCCAGACAATACCGCGCCCCCGCAGCCGGGCAGCCCGGAGCGCCCCTGCCCCGCTCCCACAATGATGTCCATGAACAGCAAGCAGGCGTTCGGCATGCACCCCATCCTGCACGAGCCCAAGTACCCCCATCTCCACAACAGCTCCGAGGCCATCCGCAGAGCCTGCCTGCCCGCCCCCCAGGTGAGACGCAGAGGCATTTCGGGGAGGGGGGGTGATCCCCGCATTTGCGCTTCTCTCGCCCTTCTCCCCAACTTCTTGCCGCAACCGAGGGTTGTCCGGCTGGCTTTAGGGGGGGTTTCATGGGGAGGGGTGCTTGGTGTGGGGTCTAGGGGTTGTCCCTGCCGCCGGGTTGGGGAGCTCGGAGCTGGGGGAGGCGGAAGGGGGGTTCGTCCCGGTTGGGGGGTGGCTGCCGTCCTGCCCAGCCGTCGGGCAGGGCAGAGGCTCGGCGGGGCTCCCGTTGCTCTCTTTCTTTTGGGTGGGAGGTCACCCCCCAGCCCACGGTCTGGCACCCTGCTCCTGGTCCTTTTTTTTTGCGGGGAGGGGGGGGTGGCAGTTTGTGTTCGGTTCACCTGTCCCAGACGCTGCTGGAGGGGCAGAGGGGGGTGCCCGTCACGCTGCTTTCCTTGTAACCCTCTCCTGCTTTTTTGTTTGTTTGTTTGTTTCGGCTCCCGCTTCTATTCCCCCCGCCCTCTCCAGATCCAGGGCAACATCTTTGCGGGCTTCGACGAGACCTTGCTGCGGGGTGCCGAGGCTCTGGCCGCCGTGGACATCGTCTCACAAAAAACCCACCCCTTCAAGCCAGATGCCACCTACCACACCATGAGCAGCGTCTCCTGCACTCCTACCTCGTCCTCCGTCCACCTCCACCACCCCTCCGTGCTGACCACCCACCATCCCCACCACCACCACCACCAACCCTCCCAGGGCCTGGACGGGGAGCTGCTGGACCACCTCAACTCCGCTCTCCCCCTCGGAGGGGTGCCGGGCCCGGACGTGGGCTCTACACCGTCCCACCCTCACTCCCACATGTCGGCCATCAACCACATGGCCCACCACTCCCAACCTATGAACATAGCCCACCCCCACGGCCTGGCTTCCCACGCTGTCATCTCCGGCCCCGAGACGGAGACGGACCCCCGGGAGCTGGAATCCTTCGCCGAGCGCTTCAAGCAGCGAAGGATCAAGCTCGGGGTGACCCAAGCGGACGTCGGCTCCGCCTTGGCCAACCTGAAGATCCCGGGGGTTGGGTGCCTCAGCCAAAGCACGATCTGCAGGTTTGAATCCCTCACTTTGTCCCACAACAACATGGTGGCCCTCAAACCCATCTTAGAAGCCTGGCTGGAGGAAGCCGAGAGGGCGCAGAGGGAGAAAATGACCAAACCCGAGATCTACACGGGGGGGGATAAGAAACGCAAGCGCACGTCCATCGCCGCCCCCGAGAAGCGCTCGCTGGAGGCTTATTTTGCCGTCCAGCCCCGACCCTCCTCCGAGAAAATCGCCGCCATCGCCGAGAAGTTAGACTTGAAGAAGAACGTGGTGCGGGTCTGGTTTTGCAATCAGAGACAGAAGCAGAAAAGGATGAAATTTTCTGCCACTTACTGAAGAAAAAAGCGGTGCTAGGGGGGGGGGGGAGTGGCTCCGACCAGCCCACCTGGCCCCCAGCCCCTCCGAAATAGGCAGGGAGGGGTGGCTTTTTTCTTTAAAAAAAAGGAAAAAAAGGAATTGGAGAGGGAAAAAAAAAAAGGTAAAATAAACCTTAAAAAAAAAAAAAAAAGGGGAAAACCCGCCCAAAGTGAAGCGAACAGTTTGGTGCCTGCTCCTCACCCCCCCCCCCCACCCCAGGCGACATGGCCCTGCTGTTGTGACTGGTACAGACTGCTTTTGTAGATAAAACTGGAAAAAAAAAGAAAAATAATAATAAAAAAGATGGAGAAAAAAGACACAAAAAAGAAAAAAAAAAAAAAAAAGAAAGAAAAAGAAAAAAAAAGGGAAAAAAAAAAAGGGGGGGAGCCCGGAGGCAGGGAAGCAGCCAGAGCCCGGCGGGGCTTTGCCCGGCACCACTCCCTCCCCTGTGCCCGCTCCTCTCCTTCACGAAAATTGGGACAAAAATTAAAAAAAATTAAAATAATAAAAGGAATAAGAAAGAAAAGGAGCTGGGACCCGCTGCGGGTGGCTGTAAATACGGAGGTGCCGGCCCGCGCCCCCCCGCACACACACGCACTTGCATGGTTTTGTTCGCTCTCCCCGCCCCCAACAAACCCATCGCATTTTTGCAATAACGTTTCTGTTTTCTACCTCATCGGCTAATTAAAAAAAGGAAAAAAAAAAAGTATATAAAAATAAAAGAATTTAAAAAAAAAAGAGAGAGAGAGAGAAATAAAATTTGGCACGTCCCTGGAGTCCCGGTTTGTTCGGGGAAAATGGAGATGGATTTTGCTTTGGTTTCACTCCGTCTGTTCCGATATGATTTCACTGTAAAAGAGAGAAAAATAATAATAAAAATAAAGAAATTCCTGCGCTTCGACAATCAAACCACCCGGGCTCAGCGGAGCGGCGGGACCGGCCCGAGGCGGCGGGGATGGGCGGGCAGCCCCGGCCCCCCGGCTGCCTCCGCAAATAGGGAACTCTGCACTTTCTAAGGCAAGAACACTCTTTTTTTTAATTTTTTTTTAAAATTTTTTTTTCCTTTGCATATTTAACAGAGGAATTTGTAAATTGCCTCCGTTTTCTTTTTCTTTTCTTTTTTGTTTTTTTGGTTTTTTTTTTTTTTTTTTTTTTTGTTAAATTAAAGGAGATTTCGTTCCGCTGTGTGTGTGCTGAATGAAATTTGGTGTCTGTGTACGCTGCAGCATTTCCAATAAATCATGCACGTTTTACCTCATCCTCCAGCCTCCTGGAATTACTGCCTGCGGCCCGGGACCCCCATTTCCTACCCCGGGACCCCCATTCCCAGCCCAGGACCCTCATTCCCGTCCCGGCGACTCCATCCCCGCCGCCGTCGTGGGGGAACCGGGGAGGTTCCTCCATCCTTCCATCTCCATGAGGGAAAAGAAATAAAATGCAACGAAATAAAACGAAAAGCACCGAACGGTGGGGTCGGGGCGCCCACAACCCCCCTGGAGGGAGCGGGGGGGCTCCCCTGGAGGGCTCCGGCCCCACCGGCGGCTCAGGAGAGGTCTGGAGGTGAGGAGGAGGGGTTGGGTTTGTTGGAGTTTTTTTTTTTTCCCCTTCCCCAGGCGGGACCAGCCCAACCTGGGTGTGTTTCGAAGCCCCAGGCAGGGGACCTCGGGTAGGTTGGGGTTGGGAGCCCCAGGGACCCCCCCGGGGGTTCCGTTCGTTGGCGGGGCCGGGGGTCGCCCCGCAAAGGGCTGCGGGGATGCTGCTTTGCTCCCCCCTCCTCCGTCTGCCCCGGGAATGTCCCCGCTGCCACCTCCCTGTCCCAGACCGAGCTGCGACTTGAGATGGCTGAGTAAAGGATATTTGCACTGCGGTTCCGCTCAGCCTCGAATTTCACCTCAAAACCTGCCCCGAAACGAACTGGAACCGCTGGGGCGGGGGGGGGGGGGGGGCGGAACAGAAGACAGGTCCCTCTTTCCCCGGGGGGATGGCGAGGACAAAAAAAGTGGTTTTTTTGTATGTTGTTGGTTGGTTTGCTTGGGTTTCTTTTTGGTTTGGGTTTTGGGTTGTTTGGTTTTGTTTTTGTTTTGGTTTTTTTTTTTTTTTTTTTAACTTTTATTTATTTTTTTTTTTAATGTAACTTACTCCAAGGAAAAAAAATATTAATTGTCCCAAGGCAGGGAGCGAGGGGCGGGGGGGTGATGCTGTCCCCCCTCCCCTACAGCCCGGCCCCTGCGCAAAAAAGTGGAAAGAGGGAAAATTGTGCAGCGGCCGAAAGCGCGGCCCGAGGAGCCTGAGGCAGGGGCCGGGCAGAGCCCTGGGGGCAGGGGAGCAGCCCCCACCCCGGGCTGCCCCACGCTGTCCCGAGGCTCTTCCCAAGACCACCCCCACCCCCAGCCCCCTCCGCCTTTGTTCTTTCGCTCCGTCCCTGTTTTTTCCACGCAGCGAAAAGCGCATTTTCATAAATAGACCTTGGCCAAGTGCTGCCGATGAAATTTTAATGAAGGCTGGATGCTGAGTGCTGCCCGGGGGGGCCTTGGAGAATCGGCTCCACGCAGCATTAGCAGGGCCCTGTTCCCTCTCTTCCCCCCCTCCCCTCTTTTTTTTTTTTTTTTTTTTTTTTTTCCCTCTTTTCCCTGGCTCTCCCTCCCAGCCACCCCCCACTCCCACTGCTGCCCCCTCCTCAAAACCTGGAGGGTGGAGGGTTTTTTTGGGAGGGAGAAATGTCCTGGGATGGTCAGCCCGGGCTGGGGTGGGTGCTGAGCTGTAGGTCTGGCTGTGCTGACCCCCCCAGCACACACACACACACACACACACACACACACACACACACACACACACTCTGATAAAAGTTTTGCAAAGGGCTGGCAATGCAATATTTATCACCCGTGCTCATAAAAGGGCGAGTGGGTATTTCCCAGGCAGAAATGCAAAAGGGCTTTGGCAAATACACAGCAGGACCAGGAGCTGGAGCAGGGCTGGGCTGCCCGGGGCTCCCCTGTGGTGGGGGGCAAAGCCCCAACCCCTGCCATGGCCACCAGGTAAGGGGAGGGGAAGGTCCAGGGCGGGAATAGGGGCAAAAGATGGGAGGAGGAGGAGAGGGAGCCATGGGAAGGTGGCTGGAAAGGGTGGGCAGCAGCTCTGGGAGCTGGGATGAGGCCTGAGGAACTCATCGCATGTGGGGGAGTGGGCAGGAGTCACCCGGGGGTTGCTCCTGCTCCTGCTCCCACTTCAGCAGCACCCAGGTTGGGTGCAAAGCTCCAGGATGCACGGGGAGGGGGTCCCAGAGGAGGAAAAGGGTCCCTGTTGCATCCCCCCCTACACACACCTGGCTCCTGAGCAGCCTGGGCACAGGGCTGGGAGGCAGCAGAGCTATGGGGAGGTTCCAGCCATGGGCTCAGATCTTGGATTTGGTGTCCAGCACGGGGTGAAGGTGAGAGGGGTGGGCAGGGCTTTGGAGGAGGAGAAGAAACACACCCAGAGGTGTCGTGAGCACGTGCATGCTCCACAGTCCCAGGGGGAAAAGGACACCCCTGGCCCATGACCCCAGAGCCAAAGCAGCAGCAAGTGGAGGGGATGTTGATGGGATTGCACACTCTGCTCTCACCAGGATTATTTTTTGTTTGTTTGTTTGAGGTTGAGCTTTGAGCTTTATCAAAGCTGCTGCTCTGCCCAGCTGGCAGGGACCTGCTCACCCAGCAGTGATGCTGGCCCAGGGCTCAGTGAGAAGGTGACAGCCACCTGGGAGGACTTGGCTCCTCATCTGCCTCCAAGAATGGGGTGGGTCTGGCCTTCTCCCTTCCCCAACACTCCAGCCAGGAGATGAGGTCCCCTGGGAGCTCAAAAGCATCACACACAGCTCAGCCACCAGGGATCTGAGCCTTGACAGAGGTGTGCTTGAGGGCTTCAAAGCAGGGGTGCACCAAAGGTGGGTGCAGACCTCAAGGCTCCAGTTAGAGTCAGTGAAGAAGAACCAAGAAGTTCAGTGCAGTTCAGCTCCTTCTAACTCCCCCTTCAGAAAGGAGGCAGAGGAATGGGACTCTAGAGCCATTTTACCTAAAATAAGGTGCTGAATGGCCAGATGGAGACATCTCTACAGGGGCACATGACAGCTTAGCAAAGATAACACCTCCTCTGGGGGCTGCAAAGGCTTCCTGAGGAAAGGTGCCCACCAGCTGGGGCTGCTGGAGCTCTCACAGAGCTTCTTGGAGCTCTGCCCTGGGAGCTGCTGCCTCCCCCTGTAGCAAGGACTGCTCCTGCAGCACTGCTCACTGCCCAGCCCCTCAGCTCCTGGCCATGCTCCTTTAGCTGTCTGTCTGTCTGTCTGTCTATCCACCCACCCATCTATTTATCTCCCTACCCACCCACCGATCTGTTTCCTGCTAGAAAAGCCAAGACTCCAAGAATCTGGGCATCCAAGCCCCTTGTGCACCCAGATAAATGATCCAGACCAGTGTGTCCATGCCACCACCCCCCACCCCAGAGGGGATGCTGTCCCCAGGGGGAAGGGCAACAAGGCAAGGAAGGTGGCCTGGGGACCACTGCTGGGTTCCACCTCTCCATCCACCAACCCTGCAGCTCTAGCCCTCACTCAGAGCTTGAAGGGATGTGAGGACTCAGCAGCCTGGTCACCACCATCCATCCATCCATCCATCCATCCATCCATCCATCCATCCATCCATCCCTGCTCCTGCAGGAACAACTCCAGACTGATGCTCCTGTCCCTGTAACCAGGGGAAGGATCTGCCAAGCCCCACGCTCAAGTATTACCAGCACGTCACAGCTTTGCACTCAGCTTTAGGTCTGGAGGAGAGAAAACACTCTGTCTGCTTGAAAAGATTCCTTCCTTTGAAGGGTGGGCAGGTGGAGCTGCCCCTGCTGAAGGGCTCTCTTCTATTATTCCATCTGTCTCAGCCCAGCACTCAGCAGATGCATTTTTAAAGAGGCCGATGCTTGAAGCAGACTCGGTTCCACTGGAGGGGAAGCAGGAGCAGAGCAGTAATTACAGCTGGAGAGGAGCCCGGCTGGGGAGGAGGACAGCCAGGCTGCCAGGAGAACCTGGGAAGAGGGCTTGGCCAGGAGCTGGAAAGGGTTTGGGGAAGGGGCAGTGGCCTGAAGCTGCACCAGGGGAGGGGTCGCTTGGATCTCAGCAGAAACATCTCCCCTGCAGGGCAATGAAACCCTGACCCTGCCCCATCCCTGGAGGAGTTCCAAAGCTCATCCCAGGGACAATAAAGGATCCTAATAGAGACACAGGTATTTTAAAATTAATTTGTGTTAAAGACATACTTACAGAAATTTTACCTCCATAATTTTGGAGGCCCCTTTCCTGGCTCTGGGTCCCACCATGAGTGGATCTGTCCCCTCCTGTACCTGCCTTTTGACTTTCTCCCCTCCTTCCCCCTTCCTCCCCTCCCTCCACCTCCTCCATCAGCTCTTCTGCTCTTCCCCCCCCTTCCCCAGGACTCTCCACCCTTGCTGTCTGCCCCCTCACACCAGCTCCAGAGCATCAACCCCCCCCAAACCACAGCTCACGAGCATCCCACCCCGTGTGCTGGTCTGGGAACAGGGAACAGCTGAGAACAGCTCCTCTCATGCCAGGTACTGAGCCAAGAGGGGGGAGATGTTCCCCTCCCAGCCCCACACAACCTCCCTGCTCTGAGGGACAATCCCCCCTGGGGGGTCCCTTCTGCTGGGGGGAGGACCCCTGGCTCTCCAGCAGGATCTGGACGAGGTGACACTGGCCCTGCCTCTGCCCTGCTCTCCCCTCCTGCCACAGCAGGAGCTCAGCAGAGCTGCTCCCACAGACCCCCTGGCACCCAACCAGCACCAGCAAGAGGCACCCAGGGAGTCCCAGGCTCCAGCTTCTCCCAGGAGACCCCCAAAGCTCCTGCAGGGACCTGGCCCAGCCACGGGCCAAGGGCTGATGATGGTTTCCCTTCCCGGAGATGCTGCCACCAGGTTCCTCCTTTGCAGGGTTTCCTCTCCATGCCCCATTCCAGCTTTGGGGAGCACTCACCCACCTCCAGCTTCTCCCAGGGATTTTTTTTCTCCTTCCCCTGGCTGTGCTGCTGGGCTCAGATCTCCTGAGCTGTGCCTGGATGTCTTTATTCCAAGGCACAGCTCAGGGTGGAGGTTGGGGGGGGGGAGTGGAGGAGTGGTGGGTCAGCTCTGAGATGCTCTCCACAGCCAAAACCATGGGAATCTTCTGCTCCACAACTGCTGCCAGCCCCTGACAGCTGCCAGGACGTGGGGTCAGCTCTCCAGACGTGACTAATTGGTCACCAAGTGCCACCCCCTCTGCTGGGCACCTTTGTGCTGCTGTCTCTGCTGGTGTGCAGGCAGGTGGGGAGACAGGGACACGTCCCATGGGGGATGGGACCCAGGGGGAAGCAGGCTGAGAGAGTTGGGGTTGTTCAGCCTGGAGAAGAGAAGGCTCCAGGGAGACCTTCCAATCCCTACAGAAGGGCTCCAGGCAAGCTATTAACTGTGCTCCCTGGTACAGCCAGAGTCAGACCTGGGCATGCCAGCTCCCTGCTTGGAAAAGGGACAAAGCCACAGAGGCCTCTCCAGGTGGCTGGGTAAGAACCACCATCCGTCATCCATCCCTCCATCATCCATCCATGCATCCATTCATCATCCATCCACCCACCATTCATCCCTCCATCTCTCCATCCCTCCTTCCATCCCTCCCTCCTTCCATCCCTCCCTCCTTCCAACCAACCATCCATCCATCCATCCATCCATCCATCCACCCATCCCTCCATCCATCCTTCCATCCCTCCCTCCTTCCATCCATCCTTCCCTCCATCCCTCCATCCTTCCCTCCATCCATCCATCCATCCATCCATCCATCCATCCATCCATCCATCCATTCACCATCCTCCCTCCCCTTATCCATCACCCACCCCTCTTCCAATTGGGCTCTGGAGGGAGGGAAATGCCCCAGGCAGTGAATGCCCCAGGCTTTGCTTCTGCAGCCACCCGTGGGCTTCCACAGCAGCCTCTTCTCTCCAGCAGGGAGCCCTGGGGCCAGGCTGGGTCTCCAGCTACCCTCAGGCCTCCCGTGGGCAACCACCCACACTGCACAAACCCATCCCAGCTCCCACAGCCCCTGCTGTGTCGTGTTGAGCACCTCGATGGGATTTTCCTTTCCCCCTGGTCCTGCTCCATCTTCACACCCGGGCTGGAGGCTCAGAGCTCCCTGACCTCCCCATCTTCTCCATCCTTTCCCACCTTCCCCTCCTGCCCTCACTGCAGCTGCAGGAGGTGGTGACACCACTGGAGATGTCTTCAGCATCACTTGTGTCCACAGTGTCCACCACCAAGCCTGAGCTGTGGCATCAGGCAGAGCAGGGTGGTGACAGGGGCTGCCCCAGGAGGTTTCTGGATGTGTCCCAGCCTGATGAATAAGCTCTGCTCCTCCGAGTCCAGCACCTGAACTCCTGGTTTGTCTCTCTCCAACAAGGCCCTCAGGAGGTGGGAGGACCCAGAGGACACCACAGGTGTGGGAGGGTCACTTTCTCCTGCCCACCTCGGGCCCCTCCGGGCTCCTTCCTGGTGGGAACGTTTGGGTTCCCCTGGAACAGGAGTTCAGAAGATGGGCAGAGGCAGCAGAGGAGCTCTGGTTCAGCAGCCCCTGATCAATTCCCCGTGTGCCTCACCCCAAATGGAAGGAAAAAAGTTCCCACCAATGGTGTCAGACTCCTTGGATTTTGGAGGGCTCCTTCCTTTCTTTTTCTTTTGCCTCTTTTTTTCTTTTTTCTTTTTTCCTTTTTCTATTTTTTCTTTCTTTCTTTCTTTTCATCAACCTTTTTTATCTTCCCTCCCCCCTTTTTTCTTTTCTTTTTCTTTCTCTTTTTTTTTTCTTTTTTCTTTCCCTCTTACCCCCCTTTGCAGCCTCTGTTCTTCATCCATTATTTAGGCTTTCCTGACTGTAACAGCAACACTCGCCTTGTATACCTTGTGTGGGGTTTAAAATATAGATAAAAGCAGAAGGTCGGACTTGAAACACAGATTCTGACGGTTGCTGCTGACTTTGTCTGGAAGCTACAAAATCCGGAGCTGTGTGTGCCCAGCGCTGGTATTGGTACAGTTGAGTTTGTTGGGTTTGTTTTAGGTTGGGGTTTTTGATTGGTTTTTTTTTTCCCCCCTCCTCTGGTTGAGATTCCTGCAAACTGTCTCGGTATTTGATGTTTTCATTCAGCCTCTCAGTTTCTAAAAGTTCTGGAGCCGGGATGGCTTCAGGTCAAGGGGAGCCGCTGTGGTCCCCGCTGGCCCCGAGGTGGCGATGCCCGCAGGTTCCTTCTGCCCCGACCATGCCAGGGAGGGCTGGGCAGCCTCTGATCACCCCCCCGGGGCCTCCCTGTCAATTAGAAATGGCCCTGGTTCTTTCACAGCCTCCTCCAGCCGTCCGGCCAAACAAATCCCGAACCCGACGTGTGAGCAGTCCCAGAAAAACTTGTGCCGAGTTTCCCTTGGGAGGAGCACGGGGGCAGGCAGGGTGTCCTGCCAACCAGGAGCCAGCTCTGTGCCATGTGAGGCAGCCGGCCAATTGGAAACAAGGCCTAATTTGAATATTCATGAGGGAGCTGAGGATCTGCTGAGGACGGGGCAGGAAATCGCTCTCCGGGCAGGGAGGTTCTGCAGGACCCCGAGATGCATCCAGCGGTGTCTGCGGGTCAGAAAGACACAAACCGTGGCCTTAGGAACCGGGAGGTCCGTACTCCCTCGGCCTCGTATCTTTAAATCCCATCCCCAGGATTCCTTATTCACTTTACAGATGCAAAAGCCTGAGGGAAGGCACCAGTGTAGGGCAGGATCTCAGTGGAGAGGCTCCATCTTTTGATAGGCAGGAGATGCAGCTGCGGGAGAGCCATCCCCTCGGGGCTGGGGACAGTGACAGCACTACAGAGATTGAAACTGGGCTGGGATGGGCTTAGGGGGCCTTCAGAAAGAAAATTGAGGAGCATCCCTAAAATCCTTGAGGTGGTATCTTTGGTCCATCAACAGGCTGGCCAAGGCAGAGTCCACAGTTTGCTCCTTCCAGGACGTTAAACAGAAAAAGGAAATAAAGGAAAAAGAGTCCTGCTCAGTCCAGCAGTCACTGCCAATCAGGGCTGAGTCAACCGAGCTCAGGAAGTTTGGCTGCAGGAGTCCAGGACTCTTTATCCATAGAAACGTCTCCTGTCAAGTCTCGCTAAATTCCTGGCCCCAGCAGCAGGCTGGCACAGAATAATTATCCATTTTTAAAGCGCCTTCTTGCCACAAACCTTCGGGACACCTGGGAATCCGCTTCCATTTCCATGCTTCCAGCGTTCCCTTTCTGACACCTCGAGCCAGGTGAGTGTCCCCAGGCTGAAGCACTGAAATACCCAAATCCCTGCCTTGCCTACTGCTCCTGACGAGCCTGCTGAGAACTCCAAGTGTCTGGTGCTGGGGGAAGGCAAACTAGAACTTGTACCACACGTCTGTCCTCTGGGTTTTGGTGACCAACCAGCGACATCCCGAGTTCAGCCTCGGGCTTTCCTCCTGCCGGGGCTCCGGGCTGCTGGATGTCCCCCCGGTGGGCTGCAGACACCCCCGGTTTCTCAAGATCAGGTCCCCTGCGTGCAGTCATCTCTCAGCAGCCCCAGAGCCACTTTTGTTTTCTTCCCCCGGTCCTGTCCATTTCGCCTTTGGCAAACATTGATTTTTTTCCACAATTCCCCGAAGCCCCGAGAAAGCATCTGCCAACACGGCTCCCTGGCGGGCCGCTTCTATTATTTGTTGAACAAAGAATCATCAGCACCGTCTTCAGCGATGTTTGGCGAGGAGCGGAGCCCGGGAGCAGGATGCCGAGCTCCCTCTCCTGGCTGCCGGATCGAAAGGGAGCGCTGGAAAATCCCGGGGAGGGAGCGCAGGAAAAGCGCAGGGCTCGGGCTGGAGAAGGAAGAGCCCTCCCAGTTCCACCGCAGGTTCTCCTCTGGGGGGAAAGCGAGCTCAGGTGGAAGGTTTGGAGAGAAGTGTGAATTATTTGTCACCGATAGTGAACGGGGAGAGCAGCACCGAGGGGCTCGGCAGCGCAGCCAGGAGGGGCTCTCCCTGTCAGTCACGACAGAAATGGCACCAAGGAAAAGGACACCCAGCTGGGCTGGGCTGCTCGGTCAGCAGGGAGGAAATCCCCGGGTTTCTTGATGAAATAAAGAGAGTTTGACTTTCCTCTCAGCTCCTGCCTGAAGTCACAGCGGAGCCCAGCACGGGAGGAGCCAGCAGGGCCCAGGCTGGAGCAGCCCCTTAGGAGATGTGCCCAGTGATGCTCAGGCCAGTGGAGCTCTGATGCCTTGAAGCAAATTCACTACTTTCAAATTTCAAGCCCGTTCTCAAATAGGAGCCACAAGAATGAGGAGAGAGACAGACAGAGGTAATGAAGATGCCAGAGGCACCTGAGGGGCTCCTGTTTGGGGCAGTTACGTTGCCATCCTTCTCCCAGCAGGTCTGGTAACCCTGTGACATGATGGCCACAAAGCTCCCTGCCTGCCCTTCTTCTGCAACTGTCCCGTACCTTCCACTCCTCTTCCCACCACACCTCCCCCTGCCCACCTCCTGTCCCCTCTGCAGCCCACCTCGGGTGGCTTTTGGGGCAGAAAGGCCCCACTGAGAAGGGGGTGAGCTGGGTGTGTGGGAGTGGGACACATCCTGGGCTTGGGCAGGGCAGCCCATGCCTCCCTTTCTCCATCTTCAGGACAAGACCCAGGGCAGGCAGAGCAGGGGGTGGATGAACGGGGGCTGAGGAGCTTTAGCACCCTCTCACTGGTGGCTTTCATGGCCAGATCCTGTCTGAGGGAGACCTGTTCTGAAAAGAGGGAAAAGGAGCTTCCCAGCAGGGTGAGGAGAGGCTCAGAGGAGGAAGAAGCTTCCTCTGTAAAAGGGAAAGGAGAGCTCAGCAACAAGGTCACCTCCACTGCCTCAGGCAATCTGAGGGATGACAAAAGTTGAGAGATGTAGTACATGGGCAGAAGACAAAAGCCATCCCTGGAGGGCAGAGAGACAGGGGGAGTGCAGAGCATACAAGAAACTGCTGTAGGGGAAGGCAGGAGGATTGCTGCCGTTTAAAGGACACCCTCCTGGGGATGGACTGACCAGAGCCTGGAGCAGGGTTCTTCATGCCCCAGCCCTGGCACTGAGTCCTCGCGGCTCCTGGAGGTGGCCGAGTGGCACCCAGGAAGGCAAATAGTTGTTATTTGGGTCCTGTCCCCAAGGCCACAACTTCTTGCTGTGGCCACACCACCCGAGTCCTCAGGGGCAGCTGAGGATTTGTAGTGCCCCAGGAGCAAAGCTCAGTGAGCCCAGCTGCACACAGCTGGCACTCAGCTTATTTCTCTTTGCTGGGGACTTGTGGTTGCCCCTTTCCCACAGACACAACAGAGAGAGAAGAGCTGGGGTGGGCTCAGCTTTTCCTGGCACATGGGGGACAACCTAGAGGAGGGCAGTGAGAGCTGTGCTGCAGGTCTTAGCAGAGCAGAAAATTGGGGGTTATCCAGCCCCAAGTGCTGGGCACAGAGGGAGTCACTGGGAACAGGTTTTGGGGTAGTGGTGCAGAGGGTGCTGAGGTTGGAGTTGGGGTCCTGGTGCTCATCGTGTTGTCTGGGAGATGGACTCAGAAACCAAGGGAAGGGACCTTGGAGGTGTGGAGGGAGAGGAGGAAACAAGCCTGAACCCCACCAGCTGCTGAGCCCCCTGCATGGAGGTGCTGGGGTCTTTCTGCAGCCTCTTGGGGCTCAGCAGGGCCCAGCCAGCATCTCCCAGCCCTGCTGGCTCTCAGCACAAACGTGGCTGCAAAGAAGCAGAGCTTTGGGTTCCTGCTGGTGGCTCTGGCACAGAGAACCTCCCCTGGCAACCCTCAGGGGAAAGATTTGGGGAGGGGAGATGATTCTGCAGAGCTGAAGCACTTCAGGGGGCTCATTCAGGCACCCGGGTGGCTGAGGAGCACTCAAACCTCCCCACCAACCCAATCCCTCCCCTGGGTGCTTCAGCCACTTGGGATCTTTGAAGATCCCACAGGGCACCCGAGGTGTCTTCCAGCTCCAAATAAAAGCTCAGTGCAGGGGTGTGGGGGCAGCTGGGAGCACAGAGAGCCCTTTCAGCTCTATTTCCCCTTTCCTAGCACACACATTTAAAAGCTTTTAAGAGAGCAATCCATCCCTGCTGCTGGCAAACCCAGCACTGGGCTCTTCTTGGGGTTCTTAAATCATTGGGAAGTACGGAGAGATGTTGTTTTAAAAGCCTTTTGCTCTCTCCCAGCTGCAGAAAACCTCAGAGCAGCTTCAGCAAAGCTCCCAGGGCTTGGAGCCCCCAGCTCGGGGCTTGCTGGGGAGCCACAACCAGCCAGGAAAGGGCTGGGCACTGCCTGACAGTGACAAAGCACAGGGACGGGCCAGGATTTTCTGGCTACGTCATTTCTGGACACTTTGGGACTGCCTGGGCAGCCTGGACATTCCTATTTTCTGGTCATTTGGTGCATTTCACCTCTGTGCTCAAGGCAGTATTTTATATCTGAGCAGCTGCTTAGGGAGAAGGACGAAGGGCTCAGCCTCACAGCTCACCTCCAGGGGGGAAGGTGCCCAAATTCCTGGGTGTTCAGGCAGGGTGCTGCCTGCAGGGGCCTGGATCCTGCTGTTCTCCTGCAGGTTTTGGTGTCCAGCCCAGGTAATCCCACTCTCCCACTTCATCCAGGGCGCTGTACATCCCATGTGCTGTCAGAGAGAGGAACAAGAGAGCGAACTGGGGACGTGCTGAGCCCCTGGCCCATGGAAGCTGTGGCTGCCCCATCCCTGGCAGTGTTGCAGATCAGGTTGGATGGGGCTTGGAGCAGCCTGGGCTGTGGGAGGTGTCCCTGCCCGTGGCAGGGGTGGCACTGGATGAGCTTTGAGGTCCCTTCCAACCCAAACCACCCTATGATTCTATGATGATTTTCTTTCAGTGTTGCTCTGCCCCTGGTGGGTTTGCAGCTGGGTTGCTGGGACAAGGCTGAATGGCTGCTGCCTGCTGGGGGGTCAGGATGCTTGTGCAGAGCAGCAACAAGTGTCCCTGTCCCCAGAGCAGGACAGCCACACTGACCTGGCCCTGCAGCCGTGCTCTGCCTCAGGGCTCGGGGCCCAGATGGGATTGCACAGCCTGGAGAGGCAGAAGAGCCTCTGCTTCCCCTCTGCTTCCCCTCTGCTTCCCCTCTGCTTCCCCTCTCCTTCCCCTCTCCTTCCCCTCTCCTTCCCCTCTCCTTCCTTTCTCCTTCCCCTCTCCTTCTCCTCTCCTTCCCCCACTGCATCCTCAGGGAGGGCCCCGGAGCCTTGAGGGGCAGCACCATGGTGACACAGGGATGGGCTTTAAGGTCCCTCCCAACCCAGCCCGTGCCGTGGTTCCTGCCAGAGCCGCTTCCCCCCCACCCCTGGCAGGCAGGGAGGATGCAGCTGCCAGGCAGTGGGATGGGGGGAGGCAGAGGAGCCAGATGGGACCAGGACCCCCTTTCCTTCCTGCCCCCACCCCTCCAAACCAGCTCCCTCTCTACCCCAGCCCATTTCCGAGTTGCTGAACTTTCTTCTGGGCTCATCCTTGCCAGGGATCCTCCCTCTCGTCAGCACTTCATTTATCTGCAGGATCGGTTGTAGCCCTATCGATTTTTTTTTTTTTTCCCTTTCCCTTTTTTCCCTCGCTCCCTTCTCCTCTCTGTGTTTGCTTTCTGAATTATGCAGCGGTGCAGTTTTTCCTCCTTGTGAGGAGCGGGTGAGTTGCGGAGGATCAATGGAGCTGTGCCAGAGTTTAGTCAGGAATCCCCAGTAGGGGCCAGGAGAGAGAAAGGAGAAGGGGAGATAATGAAGACGAGGGTCGATCAATCCAATCGCTGTGCAAAGGAGAGAAAAGGGAAGAAGGAGAGAAAAAAGGGGTTGGAATAATCAGTTCAGTTTTCCTCATGTGGTTCTCAGATCCCTCTCCTCAATCAATAATCGGCTTTGACACTCATTGCTTCAGAAACAAACACTAAAAAAAAATTTAAAAAATAATAATAAAAAAAAAAATAAAAAAAAAATCCCCTCTCAACTCAAATAATGTTGTGCAGGAGAATAGCCAGTGATGCCCCAGCGAAGATGAGGATAGGGATAAGATTTCTCCCTCTTTTAAAAGTCCCTGGTATGAAGGCTGCCTGGATCTTGGCTGAGCCGAGATGAAAGGAGAGCAAACAGGGCTTTTAGTAGGTTTGTTGTTGCAATTATTTTGCCAATAGTAATGATTGCAAGAGAGAGGATGGGGGATCTTTGATGCTGGGCTGGTGACGTGGAGGGGTGGCCAGGGAAATCCAGGAGCCCAAAGCCCACGGGTGTCACCAGCCAGGAGCTCTGCTGAGCTCAGGGACTGCAACCCAAAGGCAGGAAAGGTCCCAACATCACCCTCCCCTGGGACCTGGGGGCCAAACCTCTGAGTCCCCCAGGCTTTGGGAATCAAACGTCCCCAAAGTCCTGCTGTGGGACAGCTCACCTGCCCGGTGTCCAGAAGGAAAAGGATTTATCCAGAAGGGAAAGGATTTATCCAGAAGGACAGGCTGGTTCTGCTTCTTCACCTCAAACAGTGCAGGTCAGGTCAAGGTCAGTTCCTACAGATTATTTAGACCTGGAAACTCCAGACCTGGAGCCACCAGATCCATCAGCTGGTGTAAAACTGTGGGGGGGGGGACCCTCGAGGACCTGCAGGTGGTGGCACAGACATCCCTGTAGCTCCACTCCTCATCCTGCAGTCCCTTCATCGAGAATCCCTGTGCAGGACAGAGCAGTTACCTGCAGGGGCACAAAAAAACAGGTGAGCATGGGTGGGAAACCTGAATTACTGAGCATGGATGCTTGGTGTCTGTAGCAGAGACTGATGGCAGGAGACAAGGGAGTTTCCTCCCACTCCCATGCTTGAAATCATTGAAACCTTTCTTTCATTTTTGAATGCATGGAAAGCTTTCCCCAGAAATAGTTTTAGCCAGACAGAATCTTATTCTGGGGACAAAAACACTGGGAGAAGACCCGGGGCAAGTTGTAGAAACTGATAGAGAGAATGACTCCTCCCCTGGTTACCCACATGGGAGTGGGCAGCCAGGTGTGACAGGACCATCCCAGTAAGTGACAGTACCATCCCAGCCAGTGACAGGACCATCCCAGCCAGGTGTGACAGGACCATCCCAGCCAGGTGTGACAGGACCATCCCAACCAGTGACAGTACCATCCCAGTCAGGAGTGACTGTACCATCCCAGTCAGGAGTGACAGTACCATCCCAGTCAGTGACAGTACCATCCCAGTCACCCTTCCCCACCTTGCAGGAGCTCATTTAATCCCTTGCTCCTCTACTCATACTCTGTAGGACCATTATAACCCCTGAGACCCAGATTAATTCTTTTTTAAAAAAGCCATTTCTAAGAGCTGTTCTCCCCCAGTGTCTACAAGGTCTTGGCATCCCCTCTGCCTTGGCTCGACCCCCCTCCCCCAGTGCCTGGCCCAGGGGACCAGCTGGGTGTCCCAGAGGTTGAGGGGATGTGCATCCTCCATGGAGAATGAAAGTCTGGAAAGCATCCCCAGGAGCTGCAGAGAGCTGGGGCTGCACCCATGGAGCTCCCCCAGTGGCAGAGCCATGGTGCAGGCAGGGCAGAACCTTTCCCCGTGGGCAGACTGGGTCCTTTCCTTTCGCTGGACATTTCCTTGGACATCTTTTTCTGTCATTTGGTTGGTGCTTTCCCTGCTGGCCCTCCCCTCTGGCTTCGAGGGTGGTTCAGCCTCAGGTGTTCCATGGCTTCCGCAGGCTCTGCCAGGTCAGTTCCCTCTCAGCTTCTGGCCCAGGCTCCTAGGATGGGTTGGAGGTCACTTGGTGGAGCCTCCATCACTGGAGCACGGATGCCTGGGGAAGGTGGGAGGCTGGGCAGGCCCTCCAGCAATGTTAGGGAGGTAGCTCCTTCCTCACCTCCTCCCAGAACTTGTTCCACATTTTCTGCTAATAAGGGCATGGGGAGAGAGAGAGAAGAGGAGAAAAACTGCTCTAAATTATTCATTGACAATATCATTATGTGTCATAACAGTGTGTCTGTGATGGGAAGGAGTGAGTGTGGCAGGGGCTGGGGTAGCAGAGTCCAGGCTGCACAATAGCGAGAGCTGATTAAATATTGATGTGCACTAATTGGCTACAGGGCTTCAGGACAGCTTGGGCTTTGTTGGGATCATTTGTATTCTTGCTTTGGAAATGGACCCCCCCACGCACACACAGAAACCCAACATTTTCCTCTGTGAGTCTTCTCCCTCCTCCTCCTCCTCCTCCTCTTTTCATCCCCTCTCTCTCCCACCCCTGCCTCCAGTCCTCCCGATCCCCCTGTGTGTGTACAAATTAACATCATCTTAACCTCTCCTGGTTTTCTCCAGCCCTGACACACTGCCAGCACCTCCCTGCAGTCAGGCTGAGCCTGCAGAACTGCTGCTGCTGGGGCAGGGACAGGCACTGCCCTCCTGCTGGCCTCTTCCCTCAGCCCCTTTCCTGCTTTTTCCCCCAGAGCAGGTGGAAAGTCCTTCCCAGCCATGTTTTCCTCCTGGGAAGCTCCAGAGGGTGATGTGGAGCCTCCCACGACTTCACCCATGGGTGTCAGTGCAAGGCTGGGGGGTAGGAGGGGTGGCTCCAGGTTTGCCAAACTAGGACAGCTCCTGGTTTAACTTCAGCATCCCCAGAGCTCCCGTGCCAGGACTGCTCTGCCCACAGCTCCAGCTGCTCCCTCTGTCTCCAACAGGACCCCCAGCAAAGGTACATCAGCCAGGTCCCTGCTGGGACATCAGCCAGGTCCCTCTGCCTCCCCCCAGTAAGCCCCAGGGTGGCCCCAGCCTCACTCCTTTCCCACAGGGTGCTCACCACCCTTCAGCTGGGGCTGATGAACAACCTGAGCTCCTTCCACCCTTGATAATACCAAGACTGAGCTGTTTGGAGCCCGGAGCTGCTCCCAGCAGGACTGGCTCAGAGCAAGGGATGTTTCCTGCCTCTGCTGAATCCTTCAGCCACTCCTCTGCCATTTCCCCAGCCCAGTGACCACCCCCAGGATCAGCCCCCGTGGCTCTGGTAAAAATTTTAAGCAAAGTTGACAGGCATGATCACCTCAGCTGAATGGCTGAGAGGGCAAGGTATTTGCTGAAGGTATTTCCCAACCTGCTTTCAACTCAGTCAGAAGGCACAGGGGGAGGGGAGGATTAGGCCAAGCCCCCCGTGGGCTCTGGGGGGGCTGCACATGTCCAGCAACACCCTGGTGGGTTTTTCCTCCAGTGAATGATGACAGAGCCTTCCCAGGGGAGTCTGGTCCAGCCAGGCAGCAGAGCAAGGACAAGACACGTGTGGGCAGGAGGATGGGTGAGGAACACACATCAGTTTGGAGGACCAGCCCTTGGAGCTCGTGTGGGCTTCCTGCCCTCGGGATGGGCCACCTGAATGTTCTGCATCTGACTTTGGTGCAGAGCAGGGAAATGGGGGCTGAGTTCTCACCTCTGTCACTGCTCTGCTGCCTGGCCTGGAGATACTCCCGTGTGCCTCAGTTTCCTTGAACCAGTTTCCCCCAAACCAGGCTCTCATCTCCTCACCTCTTCCAGCTCCTGCCTGGCCAGCAGGTTCAAATCCTCTTGTCTGGAATGTGTAAGAGACCAGAGGTGTCTCTAGCCCAGGAGAACCCCAGAGAAAAGGAGCTGCTGGTACCTTAACACCCCCCTGGGGGCTTTGTAACTGTGAAATGAAGGACAAGGACCCAGAGAGCTCCCAAGTGACAAGGTTGAGAGGCATCTAACCAGGCAAGGGAAGGGGAGGTTCTCCATCTCATGCTGTGCACAGATGTGTCAGAACCTGGTCCATGGCCAGGCCTCAGGGTGCAGCAGAGAATCCAGGACCTGGAGATGGCAGGAGCAGAGCTCCCTCCCACAGCCCTTTCCCTGCCTTGGAAGGGAATGTTTTCCATTCTCCCTGGTGGCCTCCATTGGCTCCTGGGCTGCTGACCCCCTGGGACCCGTGCAAACCTTCCCCCTGAGCTCTGCAGCCTCACTGCCACGGGACCCACCACCTCCTCTTAGTTCTTTTTCTTTTTTCCACCTGCAGACACAGGGTCCTGGATCTCCCTTGGCAGCTGCTCCCGTGTCCAGCCCAGGGCTCTGCTGGTGACCACGGCCAAGGAGAAGCCCCGGGCTGTGGCACTGAGGGACCTGGCCACCCACTCACTGCCCAGGGTGCTCCCTGAAGCTCTGCAGATGAAGCCCAGGCTGTTTGTTCTCTTTGCTTTAACGATCCTGCTTCCCTCTCTGCTTTGAAACCGTTTGCATTATTCCTTGTAGGAACAGCACAGCAACAACACCACCAAAAAAAAGAGTTTAGTTAGTTTGTGTGTTTATTTATTTAGGACCAACCCTTCCCTTCGCCCCCGCTTCAAAAGGGGCCACGAGCAGGAGGCTCCGGTGGACCCCAGGGTGGGGGAGATGGGGAGAAGATCTGATTGATTTCCAGCAAGGAGAGGAGCCAGATGAAGACTCGAGTGACGGGAGTCATTTTGAAGGGGAACAGGGCTATCTCGGAGACTAAAACGCCATTAATTTTTTATTAAACAGAATCTTTTCAATAGACAAAATGAGCTCTCCTCTCCAGCTCACTCCCCCACCTGCCTTTGCTCTCCTTTTGCCCCGTTTCTCCCTGCCAGAGGTGCTGAGGATGCTGCTTCTCCTCTTCCTGCCCTGCTCCTGGGATGGGGAAGAGCTGGGGGGTCAAGTGGAGCCCCAGACCGTGTGTCTGAACGTGGCATTGAGGCTGCTGCTGGCCCAACAAGCACTGAAACGCCCCCAAAACTCTGCTGGTGGCTTCTCATCAGAAGCCCTCTGCTCTTTACCTCTGGAAATGCTTTTCCTGATGAACCCAATGAGCCACCAGCAAGGACAGGGCTGGGGAGCACAGGGGTTGTTCTCCACAACCGTCAGGCTTCCTGCTCCTGTCTCCTGCTCCTAGTGACTCCAGCCTCTCAGCTCCTGGGCTCTTTCCGTAGTTTAACACCCCCGAGGGAAGAGGCAGGAGGCAGAGGTGGCAGGGGCTGGTGGCAGGCAGAATAAACCAACCCATTTCCAAAGCACCCAAGCTCCAGCTCAGCTTGGGCTCAGCTGCCGTCACAACATCACGGGAGAAGCTTTAAAAGTCACTTTCCGTGTACCATAAAATATAAATATAGTGCAGGTCCCCCCTCACCTGCCCATACAACAGCTCCTGCCCCTCCTCCCTTCCTCACCAGGGGGATTTTGCTATTTGCAGTTTTGGAAGCAGGTCCTGGGCAGCCCAAAACACCACTCAGCACCTGTGCTGAGAGGGTAGGAGAGTGGTGACAACCTCCAGAACTGGGCCAGGGCGAGGTTCTTGTGTCCATGGCATGGCAGAAGGGCTCCAGCCACCTGCATCCCAGCTGGCATCTCCATGATCCAGGTGCATCAGCTCCACCTGGGCAAGCACCAGCACTGCCTGCAGGCTGCACAGGGCAAGGCTTTGGTCACTGCTAAATGCTCCTGAGCAAGGGATTTAATCAGAGTGTCACCCACTGGGGTCCAAAGTGCAAGGGAAAGGTGCCTGCAGGTGGTTCTGGGTTGGAGTATCTGGGGAAAGGCTCCTGGAACCAGGTCTGTGGTCCCACACCCGGGTGTCCTGGTGCACAGAGGGGTGGTGGGGGGTCTGCATGTGAATCAGGGAATGGGGAGGGCTGGAAGGGACCCTCAGGGTCATCAAGATCTTGTCATCGTTGTGTCACATCATCCCCTGGCCATGCTGCTCCTCAGTCCACGAGGACACAGGGATACAGCCACCTTCACCCTATTTCTGTGCGTGAGTTGTGAGGATCTGTGTGAGTTGTGAGGATCTGTGTGAGTTGTGAGAGTTTGTGTGAGCTGTATTTGTGTCCATGCAAGAGCTGCTCCATAGCAGGGTCCTGGTGGTGGTGGTCCCAGGGGCTGCCTCTCCTTGGCCACAGCTTCATCCCCGAGCTCCCGAGGTGGAAACCTCGCTCCGACTCCAGAATGTCCCAGGGGAAAAAAAGAAAAACCCGACACAGCCAACAATGTGTGCTTCAGATCCATTTACTAGGGGGATTTCCCTTCATACGCCCCCCCTCCTCCCCCCCCAACTTCTTAATCCCCCTTGAGCCGAGCGAACGTCAGCGAAAGCATAACAAAAACACACCCAAAATAAATAAAGAGAATAGAGAAAAGGGGCGAGAAAGAGGATTTCCTTCAAATCTGCTCCTTCTGCCCGTGTCGGAGCCTCATTCCCATAATCGTTTTGACAGGTATGAGACGGCTGAAAAGTTGGGGGGTCCAAGGGCGAGGCGGGGAGGGTCCCGGGGCGGTGGGCTCGGGCCCGGATTAGCGGTGATGGGCGCAGCTGCGGCCCCGGCCCCGGCCCCGGCCCCGCAATTAGAGCCGCAGCGAGGGCGCGGGCAGCGAGCGCTGCGGTGCAGCCCCTGGCAGCCCCGCATTAGCATATCCCGTGTCATTAGCGAGCTCTGACATGACCCGTGCTCCCTTCCCGCTCGGGGACGGGACGCAAAGTGACTTTTAAAGAGGACTCTTTTCTTTTTTTCCTTCCCCCCCACCCCCGCCTTTTTTTTTTCTCTCTCCTTACCTTTAAATCTGATTTCCAAGCCCTTCTCGCCGCTCCCTCCCTCCCTCCCAGCTCTTGGAAATGTTCCATCTTCGCCGGGGTCGGCAGGGGGAAGGGAGCCAGAATTCATTAAAGACAGAAAAGGACTTTGCTAAAAACTGGCAGGAATAAACCCATTCTGGATTCCAGTGCGTGTCCTCGCTCTGCTCTCCGCCACCCCCTTCTCCCTCCTCTGCTGCAGCCTCTTCCTCCCCTCCATCACTTCCTTGGCCCTCTTCCCTCGCCCACACCCCTCCTAGATGACCTTTCAGGTCCCTTCCAACTCAAAACATTCTATGAACCTGCTCCTGACCCTTCTCTCCCGGGCTGTCCCTTGTCTGGCTGGTGGCAGCACCCAGGAGCAGTGGGGAGCAGATGGTGGCTGCCTGGTGCACACCATGGAGACCCCGCTGGGATCCAGCTCCTCCTGCAGCATCACTGAGCCCAATGCCACAGGCACCACCCCAAGCACCCATCCATCCATCCCTCCATCCCTCCACCAATACATCCATCCATCCATCCATCCCTCCATCCCTCCACCAATACATCCATCCATCCATCCCTCCATCCCTCCATCCATCCCTCCATCCCTCCATCCATCCATCCATCCATCCATCCATCCATCCATCCATCCATCCATCCCTCCATCCATCCATCCATCCATCCATCCCTCCATCCATCCCTCCCTCCATCCCTCCATCCATCCCTCCATCCATCCATCCATCCATCCATCCATCCATCCATCCATCCATCCCTCCCTCCCTCCATCCCTCCATCCATCCCTCCATCCATCCCTCCATCCCTCCATCCATCCATCCATCCATCCATCCATCCATCCATCCATCCATCCCTCCATCCATCCATCCATCCATCCATCCATCCCTCCATCCCTCCATCCATCCCTCCATCCATCCATCCATCCATCCATCCATCCCTCCATCCCTCCATCCCTCCATCCATCCCTCCATCCATCCCTCCATCCATCCCTCCATCCATCCATCCATCCCTCCATCCATCCATCCATCCATCCATCCATCCCTCCATCCCTCCATCCATCCCTCCATCCATCCATCCCTCCATCCCTCCATCCATCCCTCCATCCATCCATCCATCCATCCCTCCATCCATCCATCCATCCCTCCATCCATCCCTCCATCCATCCATCCATCCATCCATCCATCCCACCCATCCATCCTCCAAGCTCAGCCCAGCCTTCCAGCTCCTCTCCAAGGCAGAAGTCCCCAGGGCCAGACCCCCTTTCCTTAGGACATGGGAGACAGGCAGGACTTTTCCTCAATATCCCACAGGTTCTGAAGGAGGTCTGTGAACTGCTTGTGCCCCTAAGCTCTTCCCACATGAGCTGGGAGGTCCCAAGGAATTCCCAGTCTCAGCTCCATCTCCCCCCTTGCAGCTGGAAACCCTTCCCCCTCATCCCATCCCTCCCAAGTCCCTCCCGAGCTTTCCTGGAGCCCCTTCAGGCGCCTGAAGGTGCTCTGAGGTCTCCCCAGAGCCTTCTTTTCTCCAGGCTGAACACCCCCAACTCTCTCAGCCTGGCTCCAGAGGAGCTCCAGCCCTTGGATCACCTTCATGGCTCTCCTGGATGGTCTCTGCCTCACAGGATGCTTGGGGAAAAGTTTTCTAGGAAGGACAGAGCAGGGTGTGCTCCAGGGACAGGAGGAGAGGCAGAAGTCTCCACTAGCACCATGGGATGAAAACTTCTGCAAGAAAGTTCCCTCGGGAGCTCTGGAAGAGCATCAGGGATCGTCTGGGACAGCCCAGCCCATGGAGCTGCTGCCTGCAGAGCAGGAGGCTGGAGCAGCAGATGGGATGAACCTCTGGAGACCCCTGGGTGGCAGATGGGAAGGGGACAGAAAGCAGAATGGAGCACGGGGTGGGCAAAAAGAAGAGGGAGGAATCAGAGAATCACAGGAAGTTATGGGCTGGAAGGGACCTCGAAAGAGCATCCCCAAAAATGGGAAGTGGCGAAGGAAAAAGGAAGAGGGATGAAGACTTCAGGAGGAGAGGAGCAGAACCTGAGGGTGGGTTCTAAGCCCATTTGGTCACTCCAGGCCACCCCCTGGGGCTGGGTATCCAGGCTGTGGAGCTCCAGGGTGATGGTGAAATCCATGTGTTTATGGCTGGTGACACCAGAGTGACACACAGCAGAGAAGCCTCATGAAAAAATAAAGAGGTGATCATCCCACTGCCATGTGCACACTCCACTCCTCATCAGGGCAGGGAAAAACACCCACCAGGGCTCAAGGCTTCAGAATAACCATTCCCTCCCTGGCTTGGGAGGACCTGGGGGTTCTTATTCTTGGAGGGGGGCCCTGGAAAGAGAAGGCAAGAGGAGCTTCCACTGATGTTTCTGCACAGCCCAGGGGCCGCTGTGGGCATCACTGACCTCCACATCTCCCCCAAAGCCCCTGTGGCACCCATGGGTCCCCAGGCAGACACAGCCAGGCCCTGGGGACCTGCTCCCAGCCAGCTGAGGGCAAGCAGAGACCCTTGGAGCTGCCTTGTCTGCTCAGATCCTCCTCTCTGCCTCCCTGCCCCAGCTGCCCACAGAGCTCCTCTGGCCAAGTGACATGGAAGGGGAGCACCTTTTTCCAATGTGTTATTTGGGATGCTCCTGGCAGAGCTGCTCATCTGAAGGGTGAGCAACAAGTTGGTTGCTCATTTGGAGGACGGGACAATTCTGATCTCCCTGGAGGGGTTGATCTCCTGGCTTACAGCTCCCTCTGCTCACAGCTGCCTGGACACCAGCCCCACCACCAGAACCTGGAGGAGCCCAGAAGTGACCCGTGAGCCTCTGGAAAGTGACAGGAATCCAACCAGACCCTGCCCTGGAGCCTTCTGGAGGGGAGGATTTGGTTAATTCCAGCAACAGCTCCCTCTGCCCCTGGGAGGCTGAGCCTGGGATGTTGGACAAGCAAATCCATCAGCCTCAATCCAGCCCTGAGGAGCAGAGAAACAGCCCTGTGATTGCCAAGACAGGGAAACTGAGGCACACAGGGCTTTCGGGAGGATTAAAAGAAAGGAAGGAAGAGCTGATCAGCCACAGGGAGAGGGGCTGGCTGGAAGCTGCTGGGTGCTTGGGGGATCTTCATCTGCTGAGGGGGCTCCTGGCTTCTGCAGAGCTGCAGAACGATGCCCCAGTCTGCATCTCCCTGTGAGATGTGCTCCTGGGCAAGGACACACGGAGGGCCAAGGATGGACAGCCAGGAGAGGGAAACTTCCAGGGGGAGAAGCCAAGGTTCTGATGGGCCCTCAGGACCAGGAGCTCATCCATATTTCAACCACCAGTTAAGACAAACAAAACAAGAACCAGAGAGGGAAGCAAGGAGCCCGTTTGTCATATCAAAAGGGGGTTTCAGTGGTACCTTCCCTGCCCTCCTGTCCCCTTGAAGTTTGCAGCTGGAGGGGGGGCAGCAGAGCCCCCTCTCCACCCCAGCAGCTCCATCCACGGCGGGGTTTGGCCGGGCAGTCATTAACCTCGGAGCCAATCCCCCGGTGGTGGCTGCCAGGCAGATCAAAGCTCTCCCCAGCTTTGTCTGGAACCGGGAGCTGGGGGGAGCGGGGAGGAGAGAGGAGCAGGGGTGGGCGAGAGAGCCCGGGAGTGTGTGTGTGCTCCTGATTGATAAGGAGGCAGAGAGGCTTCCTCCGAGAGCTCCAGCCCCATCAGCATGCAGCAGGAGGAGAAGAGGGAAGAAAGGGGAAAAAAAAAATCATAAAAAAATAAGATTTCCTTTCCCTGACAGGAGCAGGGCAAAGTCCAGCTGTGGGGTCCATGGCTGGGTGTGGGGATGCCACTGCCTGGGGGCTTGTGGAGCAGGGTCCTGGCTTCCAGCTCTGCCCAGGGGGGAGAGGAAGGGGCTACTTGAGGTTTGGATCATAGAATCCCAGATTGGGATTTCCAACCCATCCAGGTTGGAAAGGAGCTCTGGGATCATCCAGTCCAACCCTTGATCCACTCCCCCCGTGGTTCCCAGCCCATGGCACTGAGTGCCACATCCAGGCTCTTTTGAAATATCTCCAGGGATGGAGAATCCACCCCTTCCCTGGGCAGCCCATTCCAGTGTCTGATCACCCTCTCAGTAAAGAAATTCTTTCTAATGTCCAACCTAAACCTCCCCTGGCACAACTTGAGACCTCTTGTGCCCTCTTGTCTTGCTGAGAGTTGCCTGGGAAAAGAGCCCAACCCCCCCCTGGCTCCAACCTCCTTTCAGGGAGTTGTAGAGAGTGATGAGGTCTCCCCTGAGCCTCCTCTTCTCCAGCCAGAACAGGAGCCCCCCAAGGGATGAGCTCAGGACCCGTGCAGTAAAAAGGAGGTGGGGACCAGCAGGGTGTAGATGTCACCTCCTGTGTTCTGCCTTTGTTTGCCACCCAGCTGTGGGTCTGGGGGACTGGCCCCAAGACTGGGCCACCAAAGGGCTCCTGGCTGGAGCTCAAAGCACTGCTCGTGGCAGGAGGAATCTCCAGATGCCAGGAGATGGCAGAAGAAAAACCATTTTCTGAAGGGCATCTGGGGTCTACAGGTGGCTAAAGGAGAGGGACAGGAGAAGTGGTCAGACCTCAGAGATAACTGGAGGGACCTTCTAGGGTCTGTCTCAGGACAATGATCCCAAGATCTCATTCTGAGCAAGCACAGATGTCCTGCTCTGCAGGAGGGACAGGTTGCTGGCAGGACAGCTGATGGGACAGACTGAGCATCCTGGTGTCATCTTCCCAACTGATTCTAACACGGAGACTGCAGGCTACAAGTGCTCCCTAGACCCTCACAGCAAAACACACCTCACACAGCTTCACCCTCCCAAAAAATGAGGCAGCTGAGCCTGAGAGGGACGGTCACTGCCCTTGACCCTGAAGTGTGAGGTGGATGGAAGCAACCACCTGCCAAAGGGACTCTTCTCCTTCCCATCAGTCACAACCAAACCTTTGACTTCGGTCTCACAGTGGAGACCTCTTGGTTTTGCTTTTAATTCAGGGAGACACAAATCAAAAGAGAAACCACAAAGGGGGGGAGCCAGGAGCTGTTTGTAGATCCTGTGCTCTGGAAACCTGCAGAGGAACCAGCAAAGGGATGGTGTGTGACCTGATCAAAGAGCACATTAAAACTCAGCAGGGTGCCAGGTGTCTTTTAGGGGTCCCTTCCCACCCAAACCATTTGGTGGGGCTGTGACAAAACTTCCTTACCATGACCACACTCAAAACTCACTCCTCTCCCTCCAGCCCCACCGAGGGAGATGAGGATGACAACACCCAGAGCCCCATCCCAGCCCCAGCATCTGCCATGGGCTCCGAGGAGATAAGGACAGTGAAGCAAAGGCCTGTGAGGGTGTCTGCACAGAGCAGGGATGCAGAGTGAGGCTGGTGCTGCCCCACACCCCTCCTGCTGAGGACACTGCAGAGCTGGTGTGGGTCTGAGCAGCCCCAAGGTGCTCAGGGATGTTCCTTGCTGCAGCTCCGTGAAAAACCAACACTGAACTGCAAAGCTGACCCAATACAAGTGAAGAAACACGAGTGCAGGCAGTGGGGTGTAGCCCTTCCACGGGGGAGGATGGAATCAGTATCAAAATCAATAGCTCTTCTTCTCAGGGCAGAGGGTTACCTCAGCAGCTCCCTTGCAGCTGGTTGCCTTTGGTGACCCATGATTAATGCCTGAGTTCCAGGGCTGCCACTCTCAGGGGTCACGGTGGTGTAAGAGCACCAAACACTTCCCCCTGCAGCACCTTCCCCGTGGCCAGGGGGGGTCAGATCCCTGCAGCCCCCACCTGGGATTTCTCCCAGTCAAGGTCTGTCAGGATGAAACCCTTTGCAGGCCCAAACACCAGGAGCTGGGCCCTGGCTCGCCCTGCTCAGAGAGGAGGGTCTGGGGAGCAGAGTTTTGTCCTGACCAGGCTGAGGTGCTGGGTGCTGAGCCAGGGAAGCGATGGCATCACGGGTGGGAAACCTGAGTGGGAAAGGTGCTGAGGCTGGGATGAGCCAGGCAGTCCTGGAAATGTTTAGATCCAGCCCTGACATCCAGGATTCAGGGGGTCTGAAGCAGATGGGTGAAAATACTTTACACTATTTACTCCCATGAGATTTCCATCACTTGGAATGTCTGTCCCCCTCCCAGAACATCCCACCACATTTTCTGGGAACAGCAGCTGCACCACAGCCTGGAATAGCTCTGGACCAAGATCCCAAACCCAGCTCCACCTTTAGCCACCAGCCTGCAGCTCAGACCTGTCCCTGGCCAACCCCAGAGCTCCACAAAAGGTTACCTGACATTTAATCAAGAGATGATAGGACCTCAAAGGAGCCCTTGGCTAATAAATAAATCAATAAATCAGTCAATAGTCTAAGGAACTCTTCAGAGTGGCAAGCAAGGTTTGCAGCACTGCAGAACACCCAGGGCAGACTGAAACCCTCTCCTGGCTTAACCTGCACCTCCCCACTGTGCCAGGAGCCACCCTGGAGCCATCCTCAGCCAGGGCAGACAAAGTCTGATGTGCAGCCTTGGGATGGCACCCAGCAGGACACGAAGCTGAGGGCAACTGAGCCAGCACTGACGTGGCCTGGGCAGGGCAGGAGATGCTGAAAGCCACCTGAGACAAGTCTGCAGCTTGAGGTGCTTTGAACTTCATCCAGCTTCACAGCTCAGGACAAACTTTCCAAGGTCTCCATCCAAGTATCATTTGCCACGGTTTGACTGAGCTGCTGAGTCCTTCTACAGAAGCCCTGGAGAAATTTCATCTCCACCCCTGTTTGGTGCTTCAGGCTGAACCCTTCTCCCTGCCAGGAGCCTTTGCTCTGGGGAGCACCAAGAGGACTCTGCCTTCGGAATCCAGGTGGGATGCAGAGATCACCTGCAACCCCCTTATCCATGGGGAAAGAGAGCAAAGCTGAGGGGAAATCCCAGCAAACTGCAGGCAGGAGGGGACCTTTCCATCCTACCCCAGGAGGTGGTCACAACACCCGTGCTCCAAATCCCCCCCTCAGCAGCATTTCAGTGCTCAGCTCAGTGTCCCTGCTGCCCCGTGCCTGCCACCAGCTCACACCTTGCACATCTTAATGACCCCCAGGGTGACAGGGGGGCTCCTGGAGCCTGGCCCGTGCTCCTCTTCATTCAGCCCCTGTGCATGCCCCAGGTTTTCACCCTTGTCACTTATTTTATTCTGAATCCAAACGCTGCCACACAATGCACTTGACCTTCGCCCTGGAGGGAACACACTGGGGAGGGAGGGAGGAAGAATTCGCTCTTTATTCCTTCCCACCTCCAGTTGTTGCCACTCCAACCCCCACAGCTCCACACAATAGAAATCCCCTCCTCTGCCTGGGCTGCTCCGGGGGGGGTTTCAGCAGCTCTTTCCCCTCCAGCTTTTGCCCCTCTCCCCTTTCCCCATCCTACCTCTGTCCCCTTGTCACAAAGATGGCAGAAGGGATGAGCAGGGGGAGGTCCCTGCCCCTCACCCCTGCTTGGACACGACCTCCACACTTCACACCACTCATGGCTTTATTTTGGGTTTTTGGGGGCGTTCTGGGACTGCCCATCTACCTTGGATGTGTCACCAGTGCAGGGTGAGCTCTGGGCTGCAGATGTGGCCTGGGGGACATCCAGACTCCACCCATGCTGGGTGGGGACCTCACAAAGGAGGAAGAGCAGGTCCAGCCCTGCCAGCACATGGACACCTCTTCCTCCTCTTCCTCTTCCTCTTCCTCTTCCTCTTCCTCTTCCTCTTCCTCTGCCCTCAGCAGGAACAACTCCTCCTGCTTGCAGAGCTCTGCACTCCAGCCAGGAGCCACGTTACCTGAGGTTTCCTTTCTGGATGGGAGGTGGTTCTGTCTCTCACAGGCTCTCCAGCAGGATCTCTGGAGCATCTTTCCTCCTCTTCTCTGGGGCTCACACTGAGATGCAGATTGGCAAAGTTCAGTCTGAAGGCAGCAGAGCTTCTCCAGGATGCTGCTGCTTCATCACTTGGCTTCAAACCCTGAAAACTGGCCCAGGAGCTGAGGCCAAGCAGGATGTTTCAAGCTGCTTTCTCCATGGAGCCGAGTTCCCTCCAGCCTGCTGGGACTTACCTGTGCCCAGCCCAGCTGCAGAGGTTGGGGGGGGATGTCCCAACCATTCCAGCTGCTGCAGAGGAGCCTGCTGCCCTCCCTCACTCCTCACCTGTCCATCATCTACATGGAGCAACCCAAGGGAGCTCCAGCTGGAGCCAAACCATTTAACCCCCCTGACAGACCAGTCCTCCTTCTCCCACAGAACAGCCTTCTTCAGCTCCAAGCATTTATTCATCTTTTTTTCTGCCTTTCCCCCCCCCCCCTTCCTGTTGTGTTAACAGAGCATCTAATGTGACTAAATAGGACAACCTGCTCTCCCATCCCCATGAAAAATGAATGATGTGCTTGCTCTCCACTACCTTCCCCCACCTCCTGCTGCTTTTCCCACCAGGAAAAACTCTTGGACCTGAAGCTCCCTTGGCCAGAGCCCACGGAGGGGACCTCCCCAGTCCCCCCGGGGAGCTGGGAGCCTTTGGCTTGGGCCGGCCAAGGGTGGTGGAGTCTGGGGGAGGCAGAGGAGGGTGGGAAGAGGGACAAGGGGGTGTGTGTGCATGTGGGGTGGAATCTCTGTGCAGAAAGCAGCCAAGTGGCAGCTTACCCTGTTAAATATTAATCATCTCTGCTTCTGCAATTTCGGCAATGCGTCTGGGCCCACCACTGCTGAATATTTCATTAACACCACTCACTTCCAACTGCACTTCTCCCACTTTTCTTCCGCCCATAGACCCCTCGCCCATCCCTGCCCCCCAAAAACCCCCTCTCCCCACCACTGACAGTGCCAGCCACGGGCTCCCTGCTCTGAGCCTGCATCCCCAGCTCCCAGTGCTGAGCCCTGCTCCATGCCCAGCCCTGCTCCATCCCCAGCCCTGCTCCATCCCCAGCTCTGCTCCATCCCCAGCTCTGCTCCATCCCCAGCTCTGCTCCATGCCCAGCCCTGCTCCATCCCCAGCCCTGCTCCATCCCCAGCTCTGCTCCATCCCCAGCCCTGCTCCATGCCCAGCCCTGCTCCATCCCCAGCTCTGCTCCATCCCCAGCTCTGCTCCATCCCCAGCCCTGCTCCATGCCCAGCCCTGCTCCATCCCCAGCTCTGCTCCATCCCCAGCTCTGCTCCATCCCCAGCCCTGCTCCATCCCCAGCTCTGCTCCATCCCCAGCTCTGCTCCATCCCCAGCCCTGCTCCATCCCAGCTCTGCTCCATCCCCAGCCCTGCTCCATCCCCAGCTCTGCTCCATCCCCAGCTCTGCTCCATCCCCAGCCCTGCTCCATCCCCAGCCCTGCTCCATCCCCAGCTCTGCTCCATCCCCAGCCCTGCTCCATCCCCAGCCCAGCCACGGCAGCACTGGGGGCAGGAAGATCATCAGCTCCTCTGGGAGGAAAATGTAAGTGTGCATCAACAAGTGCCCTGCTAAATAATCCATGGTTCCTCAGGTCGGGGCAGAAATGCTGACTCTGGGCTGGGAGCTCTTTGGGCTGTGTCTGTTCTATTCTGCTCAGCCTGAGGAGCTGGGCAGTGAGACCCAAGGGGAGCTCTGGGGAATTTTCACCTCAAGCTCCCAATTGCAGCTTCCCATGGAGAATTTCATGGTTGGCCATGGGGGGCACGAGCTGGGAGCAGAGAAGGCTCTGCAGAGGGACCTGGACAGACTGGAGAGTTGGGCTGATCCCAACGGGATGAGGTTCAACACAAGAACCCCATGGGGAGCTCCAGGCTGGGCACAGAGTGGCAGAAAGGGAGCTGGGAGTCTGGATTGCCAGGAAGCTGAAGAGGAGCCAGCAGTGTGCCCAGGTGGCCAAGAAGGCCAATGGCATCCTGGGCTGGCTCAGGAACAGCGTGGCCAGCAGGTCCAGGGAAGGGATTCTGCCCCTGTGCTCAGCCCTGGGGAGGCCACAGCTTGAGTCCTGTGTCCAGTTCTGGGCCCCTCAGCTCAGGAAGGAGATTGAGGTGCTGGAGCAGGTCCAGAGAAGAGCAAGGAGGCTGGGAAGGGATCCAGCACAAGTCCTGTGAGGAAGGGCTGAGGGAGCTGGGGGTGTTGAGGCTGGAGAAGAGGAGGCTCAGGGGAGACCTCATCACTCTCTGCAACTCCCTGAAAGGAGGTTGGAGCCAGGGGGGGTTGGGCTGATATCAGTGGGACAAGAGGGCATGGACTAAAGAATTTTTTCCTAATATCCAACCTAAACCTCCCCTGGCAGAGCTTCAGCTCTGCCAGGGGAGGTTTAGGTTGGATATTAGGAAAGGATTTCTTTCTGGAGAGGGTGCTCAGCCATTGGAATGGGCTGCCCAGGGAAGGGGTGGATTCTCCATCCCTGGAGATATTTCAAAAGAGCCTGGATGTGGCACTCAGTGCCATGGGCTGGGAACCACGGGGGGAGTGGAGCAAGGGTTGGACTTGATGAGCTCTGAGGTCCCTTCCAACCCAGCCCATTCTAGGATTCTGTGATTCTAAGGAGCACGCAGGAGAGCTGAGGGTCCAGCAGGGACACCAAAGCAAGAGGATGTGCTGGTGGTTCTGCTCCAGACCTGGTGGCTCAGCACACAGGAACCAGCTGCAGATCTCTCTCTCCAAGCCCTCCTTTTCCATCCATCCCAACCTCCCATCCCACTCTTTCTCTTTTCCCCATCTCTCCTGTTGCTGGAGGGGATGCAAAGCACCCCCAGCTCTGGGTGAGCAGAGGCAAAAAGGAGCCAACAGTTCTGACAGCTGAGGTGAGTCCCAGGTTGGGTGATGACGTCATCAGTGACATCATCAGCACGACACAATTAACAACTCACTCGGAGAAGGAGACGTGGGCATCGCTCCTCTTCCAGCCACGGCCAGGGCAAATCCCAGGCAGGTTTCAGCCTCCCCCTCTGTCAAGTAAAACGCCAGAAAAAAGGCAAAGCCAAGGCTGGAGGGAAGGCCTGGAGCCACGGGGATGGGCTGGTGCAGGAGCAGCTTCTCCACCTGGTGGTCAGAACGCTCCTTTTGGGCACTGCCTGAGCTGGAGCATCCTCAGAGAAGTTGTTTGGAAGCCGCAAGCTCAGCTCAGAGGCTGAGGAGCTGTTGGGAGGGGTCCCAGCCCAGCCCTCACCCATCCCGGGTCACACTGAGCCTTCCCAGGGGCTCCAACACACCTGGGAAGGGCTGTGCTGGATCCACCCCTGGGAAATTCCCAGGAAGGACAAGGAAAGCGGAGAGGAACCAGTGGAGAGGCTCTGGCACACACCCCAGGTCCCTGCCCAGGACTGAGGATTTCCCTCTGCTCTCCCAGCTCAGCCCTGGGGCTCCTCAGAGCCAGAAAAGGCTTCCAGACCTGCTCAGCTGGCACCTCAGCAGCTCGGAGGGTTTTTTCCTTCTCAATCAGCACAAATCCAAACCCCAAACGTTTTTTTGCAAACTCCTTTGCTTTGGATTCCCAACAGGGTTTAAAAGATTTTGCTCCCTGAAAAAAAAAAAAAAAAAAAAAAAAAAAAAAAAAAGTACTTCAGAAATCCCTGAAAATCTCCTTGGAAATTAAATATTAACTTTGGCCTGACACTGGTGACAGCATTATTTGCTCAACATCCTTTCCCTGTGTTTCCTCGTTAGCACTAATTACACATCACCACCTATTAGGACAGAACAACTGCATTATTTCTCCCCATTTTCAGACACGGCTTTAAAGCTTCTGGTTTGATTTGCTGCTCTTTTCATTTCGCAAATTGGAACATTTGTAGGGTTTGAGGTCCTTGTTTTAGCCAGGCACCACTTCCAGACACTGGTTCTGTCCCTGGGATCAGCTGCTGCCCCACGAGCACCCAAATTGTCCCCTCTTGGGGCAGAATTCACCCCCCAAGGGTCCCCTGGGCCCAGTTCCTGATGGGGTGAGCACCAGGGCAGCCTCAGGGTGACACAGGACACCTGGCCAGCAACTGGGCTTACAGGACGTGTAATTGAAAGGAAATTAATAGGAACATTAATTGTCTCGAGACTCATGTGCCAGGGATTGAATTTCCTTTCCTTTCCTTTCCTTTCCTTTCCTTTCCTTTCCTTTCCTTTCCTTTCCTTTCCTTTCCTTTCCTTTCCTTTCCTTTCCTTTCCTTTCCTTTCCTTTCCTTTCCTTTCCTTTCCTTTCCTTTCCTTTCCTTTCCTTTCCTTTCCTTTCCTTTCCTTTCCTTTCCTTTCCTTTCCTTTCCTTTCCTTTCCTTTCCTTTCCTTTCCTTTCCTTTCCTTTCCTTTCCTTTCCTTTCCTCCCAAACCCAAGTTCTGGAACGCCAGAGCCTCCCTGCAGAGGGACAGAAAACACCAGCCTGGCCTCAAAAACTCCCCATCCCTCCAAGAGGGAGAGGGGCAGAGCCCAGCCCAGACCCCCCTGGGCTCCTCTGTCCCCACGCGGGGTGACAGTGAGGATTTGCTGTCCCAAAATCCCCCCCGTGAATACAAAGCAGGGCAGCACAGGGAATATTCTCCTTTAGGCTGAACTCAAATGGGTTTTTTTTTTAATATTCAGAATCAAAGCCTCTTTACCACCAGTAGAAATTTTTTTTATACTTTTCTCTTTTTTAAATGATCCCTGCATCTCATTCCACTCCTCCTCCTCCTCCTCTCTCTCTATATACATATTTGTATTTTTTTTTTTTTTAATTTTAATGTTATTTTAAGCCAGGCCAAGCCACCAGGGAAGGGCTGTGCCCCTAAGCAGATGCCAGTGGGAGAGGGGCTGGGAGCCCTCACATCATTAGATGGGGCTGAACTCTGAACTCCTGGTTTGGAGGAGGAGGAGGAGGAGGCAGCAGGGATGGGGCCGGGGTGGAGGGCTGGGGGGGGAGCTTGATGGGGCCTCTCTGGTGAATTCCTGGCCTGCCCAGCACAGGAACGCTCAGGACTTCAAATCGGCTCCAGTCACTTTGAAGCTCCTCTCCCTTAATCTCTCTTTCTCTCCCTCTCTCTTCCCCCCCCTCCCCACACATCCATGAATCATTCATGCTTTTTTTTTTTTTTTTTTTTTTTTTTTTTTTTTTTTTTTCCCCTCTGAGCTTCCTTTAGGAAAAAAAAAAAATTAAAAAAAGGGGAAAAAAAAAGGAGGGGGAGAGGCAAAAAAAGGAAACTACAGACAAAGCCCTGGCTGTGCCTGTGTTCCTGAGGAGCTGATGCTCACGGTGTCAAACAAATCCCTGACACAGCACCCGGGGATGGGGATGGGGCCCGGGAGGTTCTTGGGGATGGGGATGCAGAGGGGGGGGGCCCAGCCCCCTGCAAACAGACACCCAGGGGGAATCCCATGGGAAAGAACCCAGGGTCCAGGGCTGGAGCCACCAGGTGGGAACTGGACCTGTTGGGCCGAGCCAAGGGGGTGAGACCCGTGGGGACGTGGGGTTTGGGGTCTGCAGGGAGATGGGGACCCATGGGAAGGGCTGGGCAGGCTGTGGGGAAGTCACGGAACGGTTTGGGTGGGAAGGGTCCTTAAAAACCTCCTAATTCCCTGGTTCCAGATGGTGCAAGCCCTATTCCTGGACTCTGGATGCCTTGCATGGGAAATGTCCCCATCCTGCTCGCAGTGGTGCCCAGGGCCACTCCTGGACTTTGCTGCAGGGAATTATTGAACCTGTCCCAGAGGAGCAGCCCCTGGCCTGGGCACCCCAAATGCTGCTCAGAGCTCCCCTGGGACCCCCCAGCCCAGGCAGTGCCCTCACCCAGACTCTGGGTCCTGCTCAGCACCATCCTGCAAGGCTCCTCCAGCCCTGCCAGAGGCACAGCACTCACCCAGCACCTTCTCTGCTCCCCTGCAGGGCTAATCCTGGGCTTGTTGGGCTCCTGGAGCACATCTCAAGCCCCCCAAGGGAAAGGACACCCCCAGCTCTCATCTGCAAAGAGGGGAAACTGAGGCAGGGAGGGTAGGTGGGGGTTGCTCGACACCAGCCAGCTGGAGAGTGGGGATGGGACATAAATAAAAATTAATACATTTTCCAAGTGCAGGAAGCAGGTGAGAGGCCACCCCCCCCCCAGGCTGTGCCCCATTTTCTGCCCCATTTCCACCCTGGATTTGGAGCAGTGGGGATGCACGAGGGGAGGGGCTGAGAGCCCCCTGCCCACCTCAGGGACCAGAGCATCCCTGGGAGCTCCCCAGGGCCTGGGAGGGAAATCACTCTGAAGGGGAACAGGTCCCTCCCCCCTGGGCATTCATTTCTCCCCTTCGTGCCTCAGTTTCCCCAACCACCAAACAGGCTCCCGTGGGGACTCCTTCTGCTCTGAGACATTAGAAAGATTTCTTGAGGTCCTTCTGGCCAACTTCCACCAGCAGACCCTGCCCTCTGCTTGGCTCTGGGCCACCAGCTCCATCCTGCACGGGCTCGGGGACATCAGAGCCACCTCCACCCCTTCTCCTCCCTTTGTCCCACTGACAGCCACGCCAGGGGACTCTGTCCCAAGATTTCCCAAGAATTTGGGGCGAGGCTGGAGGATTGGTTTGCTGGCTCCATGTGTGCCCGGAGCAGAGAGCTGGGGGGGGCAGAGGAAGGAGGAAAAGGGGGGTTCAGGGCAGTGATGTCCCAGCAAGACATGAGAACCCCCTGGGCCACAGCTTCTGCCTGGGCTGGTTTGGTGACGCTGAGCATCAGCCAGCCCTGGAGGAGCCCCTTGGGGTGCCCACCCGTGGGGCACACTCTGGACACCAGGAACGTTTCCTTGGAGCCTGGAAAGCCTCCTGGATGCTGGGAAGCCCCTGTCCTCTCCCTCTGCCTGGGTTTCTGCTGCTTCCCTGCCCCAGCAGCCTGCAGTGATTCCCCCCTCCCCCAGCACCCAACATCTCCAACAGGAATCACCTCCCACCCATCACGTGCAGGACCCCCCAGCCCTCTGCAGAGCCAGCAGCCAGGAGTAATGAGCTCTGCTGAGACTTCCCTGCCTCTCACAGCCAGCAGATGGAAAAGCTGGGGCTGGAAAAGGGGGAGGGAGGGGGGGGTAAGGAAGGCAGAACCAGCTGGGGAGAGGAGAGATTTCACCACTCACCTTTTCCTTCATCCCAGCAGCCAGAGGAGATCCAGGTCCTCCCACACTGCTGCCACCTGGGATTCTCCTGAGCTGGGACCCCACAGGGAAACCGCAGCTTGGAACTGAAGCCCTCCAGGGGCTCCAGCATCCTCCCAGGGCTGGGGGTTCTGCTCCAACATCCTCCCAGGGCTGGGGGTTCTGCTCCTCACCTCCCAGCAGCTCTCCTCCTCTTCCTGCTCCTGCAAACTGCCTGAGATCCCAGGATCTGGGCTCGGATCCTGCTCCTCTTCCTCTTTCCAGGTGATGCCCAGGATGACAGAACCTGTGTGGGGACCTCAGTGCTGAGACCTTGAGGACAGGGAGGGAAATGGCCACAGGCCGGGCTGGCCCCAGGCAAAGCTCAAAGCAGAGGTGGAAAATCCCTGAGCTCACCCAAATTGTCACCTCCACCCCCTGCAGAGCCTGCCAGGGACACCCCTGATGGCTGAGGGGCTCTGGGGTGTTCCCATCCCCAGTCCCAGGTTGTGCTTGGCTCTCTTCCCTCCACCACCTCCCGTGTGCCCTGCAGGGGGGGGGACACCCCATGCAGCACCCCTGCTGCCACCCACAGCACCCACAAACCCGGGGGGACAGGGGACCACATGGCTTGGGGTCACCAAAGCCAACAGCAGCCTCACAGCTGGGTCTTGGGTGCTCCAGGCTGAGGTCCTGCGTGGAGGATGATGATGATTGTGATGAAGGTGATGCTTGGAGAGGGCTCCACCTGCATGCACCAGGGGACCATCCCCACCCCATCCCACCCCATCCCATCCCGTCCCATCCCATCCATCCCATCTCATCCCATCCCATCCCATCCCACCCCATCCCACCCCACCCCATCCCACCCCACCCCACCCCATCCCACCCCATCCCACCCCATCCCATCCCATCCCATCCCACCCCATCCCACCCCATCCCACCCCATCCCACCCCATCCCATCCCACCCCACCCGGGGACAGGGGGGAGCAGCAGGGCAGAGCAAACTCTTGCACTGCAGACTTCAAAGTCACCGTCAGCAGGAGCCTTCCCAACAGTTTAAGTACAAAATGAATTGTTTTAATATTTAATCAGCCTATAACAGGCCCGGGGATCCCAGTGGAGAAAGTTGGCAGCTAAAGGATGTCCAGACTGAGTCTCCCCCCACCAGAAGGGACAATGGTCCTGCAGCAGCCCCTGTCCTCAGGACACACATGGGGACAATCTCCTCTCCACCACCTCCTCTTGACAGGGACAGCCCTGGGACCACCTCCCACCCCCTCAGCCCCCCAGGACAGGGCTTTAATTCTCGGGATAAACTCCAGCCCCCTCCAGCCCATAGCATCCCCCAGCAGGCTCAGACCCCTTTGCCCACAGCTCTCCCTCCCCCATGCAGGTTTGGGGGTGCACCCAACCACCCAAAGGTCCTAAACTCTGGAACGACTCGAGCTGGGAATCACCAGATCACTCTGCTTGGGAAAGCCCTTCCAGAGCATCCAATCCAACTGATCCCCAGCACTGCCCCATCTCCCTCAGCACCACATCTCCAGGGCTCTGAAACCCCTCCAGGCACCCTGCAGCCCTGCCCTGCACCCAGCAGGATGCAGCAGCCACCTTCTCAGCCCCCTGGTGCCCCCATCACACCCCCAGAGGAGGAGCAGACAGACACCAACCTCCCCTCCTGCTCAGCTCCTACACCGGCTCCATCCCGGCAGACTCCAAGTCTCACTCCTAACTCTCTGGAAATCCCATTCCCATTGTCCCAGCTTGGAACAGGAGACCCAGCAGGGACAGCAGCTCCTGGGCAGCAGCTCCTGGGCAGCTTTTGGAGATGTTCCCTGGGAGGCTGAGGATGTGGAGCAGGGAGAGCTCTGCTTGCTTGGATCCTGCCAGGACCCGGGCAGCAAAGATCCTGTCCCAGCTGCAGCAGGGTGCAGGGCTTTGGCACCTGGCAGGAAAGGGCAGGAAAGGGGATGCTCTCAGCCCCAGCACATCCCCATCTCAGCTGGGTGAGAGGTTTGGTCCCTGCTGTGCTCAGCAGAGGTTGGCACCATCCCTGGCTCCTGGCAAAGCTCCCAGAGGTGTGAGGATGGGAGGAGGAAAGGAGGAAAGATGAGCACTGCTCATCTTAGCACTGGGTGTCCTGCTCCAGGAGCTGGGATCCTGGAGAAAGCAGTGGGGAGCAGGAGAAAGGATGGGAGAGCCAAGGATGGGAGAGCAGGAGTAAGGATGGGAGAGGAGGACCACCAGGAGGGACCCGAGATGCTGGGGATGCTCCAGAGGTGTCCCCAGCAGGACAGAGCAGCACAGGACACACAAAGCTGCAGCAGAACCCAACCATTCCTGCATGTGCCCAGCATTCCCCAGAGGGACAGGAGGGACAGGGACCTTCCCCAGGGTGGGGTCCTCCCCAGATAATTTGCCCTTTTTAATTTTTTCTTTTTTTTTTTTTTCTGGGGGGGGGAATCCCCAGCCTTACCCCCCCGTGGCCCAGCCTGGCCTGGCCCAGCCATGTAGGAGGAGGTGATGAGGAGGATCCTGGGGAAAAATAAATCAGCCTAAAACCACCATCCATCAGGGTGATGCTTCCATTAGCTGCCCAGAGAACCCTCTGCCCAGAAGCAGCCTTGGCCTCCCAGCTCTCAGGTTACTGCAGTTTAGCTCTCAGTAACCTGCTGGATGCAATAAATAACTGGGGGGTGGAGCTGGGACCATTAAACCTGCTGCTGAGTTATTTTTGCAGCCTTTCTTAAAGGAAAAAAAAAAAAAAAAAAAAAAAAATCTAAAGCCTTCTCTGCCGCCAGGAGAGGGGTGGGGGAAGCTCTCCCATCACTTTCCTTCCAGCACCATCTTCTGGCCAACACCAGCCCCCTGCCCTGAGGTCCCTGAAGGTTCAGAGCTGAAGGAGCAGTGGGTTTGGTTGCTTGCAGGGCTTGGACCAGGCTGGGGGCCTGGGGAGGGGTCCCCACGCTCAGCAGGACCTCCCCACCAGCCTTGCTCCAAGCAACCCTTGGGGTTTTGTCACCCCTTGGTGCTACCCCAATGGTTCTGGGGGTGGGAGGGCTGGTGAAGCCACCAGAGGAGGTGCCCATCTCTCCTCAGCTCTCCTCATCTCCCCAGGCTCAGCCAGGGAAGGGCTCCTCACCCAAGCCCAGGGTTTGTAGCAGAGCTGAGCAGCTTTGGGGTCACCCAGAGGTTGTGCTCAACATTTGCAATCCAGCCCTGAGGGGACAGAGCCCGAGGCCACCATCCCAGCATCCTGCCCAGCAGGAATTCCTTGGTCCTGCAGCCCTTGGAGCCGAGGGGACAGGCACAGCCCAGCTGGATACTGGGACTCCCAGTCCCTGCCAGTGACCTCCCCACACCCCAGGCAGGATGTGAGCAAACCAGCAGCTCGGAAAGAAGTTAAACTCTGAAATGTTCTGGGCAATGACCTCCCCCAAGTCCTTTCTTCTCTGCAGGTCATTGACACATCAAAAGAAGGGAGCCCCATGTCCTGCCAGAGCACCCAGATAAGCCTTGCAGAGCTTGTCCTTCCCAGGGGTGACATTAACTCAGGGGGCTTTGGCTGCTGCTTTTCCCTCCCATCACCAGCCCAGGGAGATGTTTCTGCTCACTCCCTCCCCACCATCCATCTTTTGCCCCAAAGCTTCCGGGGCTGTGGAAGGAGAGCTGGTGTCACCCACGGGGGACAAGAGTCCTGCTGGGGACAGCTCAGGGTGGCACAGGCTGGGATACCCAGGGACCAAGGAAACACCTCATAATTCCTGGAAAATCCACAAAACCCCATCGTGACTCCCCTCTGGCTTTCTCCTCCTGCTCCAGGGGATGCTCCCAGGGTCCCAGCCCCTTCTCTGCATCCCACACACCAGGGAGGGCCCCGAAAGCTGCAGGGTTGGGGAGGGAGTGGTGGGAGGAAGGAGCTCCCAGCACCTTCTGCTCCTCACCTCCTGCCACCTCCACAGGAGATGTTTAATTTTGTATTATTAATTATTAATTATTTCTTAGATTTCCAGAGATTCAGAGCCCCCATCAGTGAGGAAGCAGGGCCAGGGGCTGAGCAGAGAGGTGGCATAGGGAGAGCTCTGGGGGGTGACAGGAGCAGGGACATCCCCAGGGGAGAATGGGAGAAGCTGTGACTGTCCCCCTGCCTGGGGAGGAGCCCTCAGTCCCCACGGACACCCGGGGGGGACACGTTGGGCACCCCAAGCTGCAGGACCCGGATCCTCCAACGGGGATTTCTGCCACCCAGGGAGCATCTCCCTCCGAGACCTTCCCAGTCCTGGTCCTGTCTGGGTGGCTGAGCAGGATCTTAGGGTGGGGAGGGGGATCTGCTCCAGGAGTTTGGGAGGCTGCCCCCCACCACAGGAGGAATTCCCAATGGAAATGCTCCCGGAGCCCTTGGATGCAGCTCCTGGACACCACCGGGGGCTCCCAGCCCAGAGAGCTGGAAGGGGAGCGGCTTCCCAGGGCAGGATGCCCACAGCCCCCCAGGGGATGGAGTGGCCATGGGGGGCCTGTCCTGGGGTAACTCCTGTCACATGCAGGGCTTGTGACCCTGCTGCTCCCCGGGATCTGCTGCTTCCACAGAGAGCCCCTGTCTGCTGCACACACAGCACCATTCACAGCCTCACATGGAAGCAGTCAGGCCCAGCACGTGGCCATGGTGCTGGCTCCAGGGGCAGCCTGCACTTAAAAAAAAAAAATTAAAAAAAAAAAAGTTTTTTTTTTTTTTTTTTTTTTTTTCTAATTTTTCTTCCTTCCCTTATGGAAGGAAATCCTTCTCCCAGCCCCTGGGTACCCCGGGTACCCCCATGCCACTCGACTCACCCCAACCTCCAGGCTGCATCCCAGCTCAGCACAAAGCTCACGAGGAGGAGGGGGACACTCAGGATGGAAGAGACCCCCCCCACCCCATAGGGGAGACCCTCAGGACATCCCCCAGGGCCACCAAGAGGACCTGGGTGGCACCGAGCTCAGGGATGGGGCCAAGGAGTGGTGGCAGCGTGCAGAGGACCTCGGGGCACTTTCCTGGGATGTTCATTTCCAGGGATGAAGGAAACTGCCCCAGCCATGGGTTCCTGGGATGTGTTCCCCATCGTGACTCCTCTTGCTTTCCCCTCCTCCTCCTCCAGGGGATGTTTCCTTGGAGCCCAAGTGTCACCTCCCTGTCTCTGCCTTCCCCCCTTCTTCAGCAGCAGGGCCATGGATAACAGGGAGCAGGAGGTTCCTGACAGATCCTCATCCTCATCCTCATCCTCATCCTCATCCTCATCCTCCTCTTCCTCGCAGTGCTGGGGACCCCCAGAGCCTGTCCTGGAGAAGACCCCTGTCACCCCCTCCCCTATCTACTCACCCTCTGGGGTCCTCAGGGAATAAAACTCGAGTGAGAGCAGAGGGAGCCCCTGCCCTGCCCTGCCAGAGGTCCCGAGGTGTCCCAGGCTGCTTTGGAAGCATCCCTGGATCCCTGGGCTCCGGGGCTGAGGTTGATGCCAGCACCTGCAGGACCTGCCCAGCCCTCCTGCACCAAATCCTGGTTATCTGGGGCTCTTCCTGCACAATCAGCAGTTACCAGCCAAGCCCAAAGGGAAAAAGGCTTCAAGTTCCTCATGGGACTTTGGGGTTTTCCTCCCCTTTTCCCAGGAATACCCAAAGCTCAGGCTATAGAGCTCTGTCCCTGTCAGAGCAGGGGACACACACAGCTGATGTTTTCCTCTCCCAATCCCTTTCTCCACCACCTTTGAGGTGGAACTTCCCCAGTGTCTCCACATCCACTTGCAGGTGGAATTTTGCCCTTCACCCACCCTGGTTTTCCCCTCTCTGGCTGCAGCCAGGGCCTGGCTGGGGGGTTGCACACCAACCCCCTCCCCATGGTTTTCAAAAGTCTAAAATCCCCTCTTGTTTACCCAAACCCCCTCCCCCTGGGGTTCCTCATTCCCATTTCCTGGAAAGGTCACCAGTGCTCCCAGAAGATGAAGCCTGCACTGGGGGCTCTGCAAGAAGAGCTCATTAATCCTGATCTAATCAGCTGCAGTTATTTCAGGGGCAATAACCCATTTGTCCAAACATTTTTCAGAAGCTCGTTAAGGAGAAGCAGGGAATGGAAGGTGGGAGAGGCTGGGAAATAATCCAGAAAATTTCCACAGAGCTTCTGGGTCCTGGAGCTGTTGTTGCTCCTCTGTGGCATCATCCTGCCAGCTCCTCACCCCTCCCATGGCACTGGGAGGGACCAAACTGCCCCTCTCCAACCCCTCCTCTGGAAAACAAACCTTGGGGAGAGGTGCTGGGACACCTGGCAGAAGTTTCACCTCTCCTCCTCCCAGAGCCAAACCCAGCAGGGGAACAAACTGCTGCCTGGGGCTCTGAACACACCTGAGCAGCCTCCCCCCAGCACCCCACTCCCAGCACCACCTTTGGAATAAATCCCACAGCTCCTGGGAATTCCTTAACAGCTCCCCCCACATCCCCAGGGGCTCAGCTCTGCAGCCAGGGCCTCCTCCTGAGCCAGCTGGAGAGCAGAAGATGCTCCTGGTCCTGGCAAACCCCCCAGTACCCAACACCCCCCCCCCCAGCCTGACACTGGGACCCCTAAGGGAGAACTTCAAAGGGAAGATGCTGGGAAGCATCCCCTGCTCCTGGTCACCACCCCAGAGCTGCAGCCACCCTGTCACCCCAGGCAGCTCTGCTTCCCCTGGCCCCAGCTGATAAGGACGTGATGAGCAAAAAATCATCGAGCCCGAGGTCAGGGGGGGCTCGTGGGAACCAGAGGGTTCTGGTTTTGCAGCACTGAGATGTCTTCTGAGACACCTCCTCCTCCTCCTCCCCCCAAGGGATGAGGAAGCACTCCCTGGGATTTAACCAAGCCTCTCCTTCCCCCAGCAGGAAGGGACCTGGCTGCAGACCCTTCCCCAGCCCCTGCCAAGGGGAGCAGCAGCAGAGCTTGGGGAGGAGGGGGGGGCCCAGGGGGGTCCAGCCTGGGGCTGCTGAGGGAGCTTGGGGGGGCTCCATGGCAGGGTTGGGGTGGGGACCATTTCCAAAAGTGAGGCTTTCATCCCACTGCTCCAAAGCTCCCCCAAAGCCATGGAGCATCCCTTCAGGGCACCCTCAGCAGGGAGAGGAGCAGAGGGCAGGATGGGTGCTGGCAGGATGGGTGCTGGCAGGATGGGTGCTGGCGGGATGGGTGCTGGCAGGGTGAGCCCATCTCCTTACTGCCCATTGCTGCCCCAGCTCCTCCTGGGTTACAGCTGGGGCTGAGCCAGGGGGCACCAGAAGGTGAGGAGCTGAGGAATCCCCTTGGATAGAGCATCTCCCCCTGGAGACATCTCCCCCTCCCCATCATCCTCTGCCCATCCCTGCTCCTGGAGGGGCAGCTCAGTCCCTGGGGAGCAGGAACCCAAAGGGAACCCCAGTCCTGAGCCCCAGCACCTCAGCAGGAGGAGCAGAGCAGGCCCAGGAGGCTCAGCCAAGAGTTAAAATCCTCAGGGAAGGTGCTGGTGACAAGGGGAGGTCAAACCCAGGCGTGGGGCAGCTCAGCAGAGCCCAAAGCTGAGCCCAGCTGGGACTGAGCAGGAGAGGAGAACTCGTCCAGCTGGACTGAAACAGGGCTCCAGCACCCATGGGTGGGGATGCTCAGGGCCAACAACACCTCCTGGAGCCACCCCAGGGGGACACCTGCAGACATTTGGCAGGAGGGTGACCCCTGTCTGTGTCCCTGTCCTGGGGGTGTCAGAGGAACCTCTCAGCTGATCCCTCCCCCCCTGTCCCTGCTGTCTGAGCACTCCTGTAGGATCTGACTGCTCTCCACAGAAAGCTGAACCCCATGGATTCCCATGGGACACTCCCAAGCTGTCCCGGGTTAAATCCAGTGCCTCAGGCTGGGAGCAGAAGGGTGGGATGGGTGCAGGGACGGGTGCTCTGCTCCCTGCCTCTCTCTCCAGCACACAAGGACAAGGTGACTTCGTGCTGTGACACACCATGGTGGCACTTGGCTTTATTTGGTGATGCAGCTTCTAAAAAAAGTTCCAAGCCAGCTCCTGGGCTCATCCACTGGGATGATTTGGTCCAAGGAACAAGCCCAGACCTCTGGAGAACTCCTTCTCCTGTCAGCATCCCAAGCTGGGAATGCTGGACCCAAAGTCAGTGCTCACACAGTGCCAGGGGCACAAACAGCCCCAGACTTGGTTGCCTTGGGCTGAGCTCTTCATCCCAGCAGCAGCTCCTGGTTCCTTTCCCTCCTCACCGTGAGCCAAGAAGTTGGTGGTGCTGGAGGGGAAATCCCTGGAGCTGGAGCAGAAAGCCACAGGGATTCTCCTTGATGTCACCTCCAGGACGGATCCCAGGGAGCAGTTTCCTCCTCCTGGTGATTTCTGTCACCCCTGGCATCAGCCTGGAAGCTGAACCCTGGTGTCCCAGGGGGGCTCTCCCGGGGGGCTCTCCTGGGGGGCTCTGGAGGGGCTGCAGATGCCCTTTGTCTCCAGCAGCACAGTGGGGCCCATTCATCCCCTGTCACATGCAGGAATGTGACTGTCCCAGGACCCCTCCCCAGCAGGGATGGGAGGAGAAGGAGCCAAGGAGAAGCTGCAGGGCCAGGAGCAGGCAGGGACTGTCCCTGTGCCACCACATCCCCACTCCCAGAGCAGGGGCCCGGGTGGGAGGGTGGCAGATCCCTGGGGAAGGATCCCTGGGATGCTGGATGGGATGAAGGGAGCAGAGGCTCCATGGAGGGTTTGTTCTCTGCTCCTCCCACGAGCAGGGGTCTGCAGGACACAGGGGCCACTTCTCTGGGGATTATCCACAGCTCTGATCCATCCCCTCTTCCAGGGACCAGGGAGATGATGGAGTGGAGCAACACAGCTCATCTGCTTTCACACCAAGGGGGAAGAAAGTTTCTACAGGTTTGATCAGACCTCTCCTGTCTCCTCACTTCACTGGGTTTAGACACCAAGATCCCCACCAAGATCAGGACAAAGCTCCTCAGAGTCACAGCGTCCTTCTTTGGGGGATCCCTGCCCCAAAGTGCAGTTCCCTGGGCTGAGGGTTGTCCCAGCACACCAAGAGGTCCCTGTGCCCCCCCAGAGCAAGGGGCTTTGGCATGGTGTAAAATCAGGATCTCAGAGCCCAAAGGAATCCGCTGGTCCTCAGAAGATCCAGGGTGGGGAAGGAAACTTTCCTGCCCAGCAGAGGGGCCAAGGAGGTTGGGAGAGGCTTTGGGCACAGGCTGGGCAGCAGCATCTGCAGATTCCTCTGGTTTGGGTGGAGGGAGGCAGGAGGAGCCTCCTGGGAACACAGCTCAAAGGTGGAGAGCCCGGGGGACTCTGCCAGCCAGGACCATGCCCAGGATCCCAGCTGGACCCGTGGGAAGCTGATGGGGGAAGCTGGGGGGCCCCCCCCCACCCCAGAGTTCTGCCCTGCACCCTGGGCACTTGGGTTCAGCTCAGGCTGCAGAGGAAGAGCAGGGAAACCAAACCCCAGAGCTGTGGAGAGGTCCCCTTGGAGCTGCTCCTAGGTGGGACCATGGTCTGAAACTGCTCCCACTCTGTTCCACCAGGACCAGGGCTTGGGGAGACCACACTGCCCAGTGCTGAGCTGGCAGAATGCTCCACCAGCCCTGCCCCAGCCCCCTCCATCCCTTCTTCCATCCCTCCCTCCATCCCTTCTTCCATCCCTCCTTCCATCCCTCCCTCCATCTCTCCATCCCTCCCTCCATCCCTGCCTCCATCCCTCCCTCTTTTCCTCCCTCCATCCCTTCTTCCATCCCTCCATCCATCCTTTTTTCCATCCCTGCCTCCAGCTTTATTTGTTTATTATTTCCATCTCCTCCTCCCTCCCCATCCCACACTTCCCCCATTGGTCACCAGATCTGTGTTTTGGGGGGGGAGCCCCAGGGTTTGCTATAAAACCCCGCAGCCACCCAATCCCTCCACCCAGAGAGACCTCAGTGAGGCACCCGAGGGGAGGGACACCCCCCCAGCACTCCCCAGCACCCCCCAGCAGCAAACCCCAGACCTCCACGGGACATCCCTGCTGCCCCCCCAGCCCCCCGGGGAGGAGATGTGAGGAGGAGAGGAGACCCCTGCCAGGGACAGCCCAGGAAGGTGACTGAGCTCCGAGGCAAAGCTTTGCCCTTCCAGGCACTGGTTTATTTATTTATTATTTATTTAAATTATTCGTTGCTGGAGGGGGGGAGGTTTTGCACCTTTGCTGAGGTCCCCTCACCCCCAAGCAAGGGCTGAGGTGGGCAGGGAGAGGGTGGGCGAGGGGAGGTTGGGATTGGGGATTAAAAGGATCAGTTTGGAAGAGAATCCTTCACTCGAAGGGTCCCTAAAGCCCGGGCCAGGCTGCCCAGGGAGGCGCTGGGGTCCCTGTCCCTGAGGGGGCTGCAGGAGCTGAGGGACAGAGCTCGGGAGGGGTGGGTTAGGGTTGGATCTCGGGGGTCCTTTCCAAGCAGAGCAATCCTGGGAATGCCCCTGGCTGAGGGCACAGAGGGCTCCAGGCATGGGAGCTGCTGGCAGGAGGGATGGGCACGGACCTGTCAGACCCCAAAGTGCTTCCCCACGGGGTCAGCCCCATGGACAAAGCTCAGGGGATTTGGGGGTCAAGCAGTGCTTTGGATTTGGCTTCGGCTTCAGCGCTGCTGGGCACTGAGCAAGCTTCTCCATGTTCCCGTGCCTCAGTTTCCCCCCAGGGGTGAGGAAGGGCCCGGCTTGGCAGCACCCGGAGATGTGAGAGGCAGCGTGGGGGGCGAGGAGCAAAGGGGCTGCTGGAGAGGAGGGGAAAATGTGCTCTGAACCGAACTGAACCGAACCGCTGCATTCCCAGGCAAGGCTCAGAGTGTTTTGTTTTTTTTTTTTTCCCTTGAGTGTTTTGCAGCCTCCCCGGGCAGGGTCCTGTGATCCTCACTCACATGAGCTCCGCCAGACACCCGGGGGCTGGGCGGCCACCCCGGCCTTGGTGGGATGGGTTGGGATGGGTTGGGATGGGTTGGGATGGGTTGGGATGGGTCAGAGCTCCTCCTGCCTGGAGGTTCGGGAAGCAGAAGCTGCTGCGGGGGGATCCCTGAGGAGCAGCCCCGGGTGCAGCCCCCGCTTTCCGGGGGTTGGGGTCCCCCAGATGAGGGGGGTATTGGGAGGGGGGGAGGCAGTAGATCTGTCAGGGGAGGGGGTGAGGCAGCTGGGGAAGCAGGGGATGATCTGTGGGAACAGCACCTGGGGGGACACCTCAGCACCCCAAACCTGCAACCAGAGAGGGATGGAATGAGGAGCTCGGGGTGAGCAGAACCTCGGGAGGGAGAAGAGGTGATGGAGCTGGGAGGAGGCAGGACCCCCCTGTGCTGTGGAGGAGGCACCAGGGGCTGCTGGGTGGGTGGATGTTTCTCAGCAGAGCCCACCCATGGGTGCAGCTGCCTGGAGCTGATGGGGTCTGGGGCTGTTGGCAGTGGCTGTGGTGATGGATTTCCTCCAGCAACTGCTGCCATTCAGCCTCATCTCCTTCCCCCCCTCTGCTAACCAGGTTCTCCCCTTTCCACCTCTCCATCTGCAGACCCCACCCAGACCCAAGCCGGGACATCCATCCCAGGAGGATTTCTGCCCCCAGCTCTGCCATCTGCTCCCTCATGGCACGGCTCCCAACTCCCACCACTCTGGCCATCCTCCTGACTTGCCTCTTCCCTGGGGCACACAGCCAGACCCCGAGGGCTTTCCAGGAGAGCACCATCCCCTCCGAGGTGCTTGGCCAGGAGCAGGCTCACAGCCTGGTCCAGCAGAGCCTCCTCCACGATGCCAAAATGCCCAACCTCTCCGAGAGCCTCCCCAGGAGCAGGGGCTCAGAGCCACCCCTCCTGCCCGTCTGCCTGAAGCCCGCAGACATCAGACACATCTTCAAGTACATCAACACCATCGTGTCCTGCACCATCTTCATCGTGGGCATCATTGGGAACTCCACGCTCCTGAGGATCATTTACAAGAACAAATGCATGAGGAACGGGCCCAACGTCCTCATCGCCAGCCTGGCCCTCGGGGACCTCCTCTACATCCTCATTGCTCTGCCCATCAACGTCTACAAGGTGGGCCTGGGGGTCCCGGGGATGGGGGCTGCTCCTTCCCACCCCATCCCTGCCCTGGGGAATCTCTCCCCTCCTCCTCTCGGGCTCCCGGAGGCAGAGGGGGAGGGTGGCTCTGCTCCCAAAAGGATGAGGGAAACATCAGCAAAGGGCTGGGAGGCCATTCCTGGGGAAGCAGGAGCTGCAGCTGTGTTGTGTGTGAGCACCCACACCACCCCCCAGACCTTTTGAAGTCGAAGCTCTGCCTGGAAAGGGGAAACTGAGGGCCAGAGGGGGCCTGGATGGAGCAGAGAGGGTGGCAGTGGGAGGAGGAGGAGATGGTGGCAGTGGGACCACACTCTCCTGAGGTTAACCCCAGGTTCTTCCCCAGCTCCTGGCCAAGGACTGGCCCTTTGGGGTGCAGGTCTGCAAGCTGGTGCCCTTCATCCAGAAAGCCTCCGTGGGCATCACAGTCCTCAGCCTCTGTGCCCTCAGCATCGACAGGTGAGCAACAGCCTGGAGCTGCTCAGCACCACTCCCAGGGACACAGCCAGAGATGGGCACCAGGACCTGCCAGGCAGAGCTGAAATCCAACAGGACCTGGCTCTGGTGACTTTAAATCCTGCTGGGAAAGGCTGAGGGAAGGATTGTTAGGGAGAAATTCCTTGGTGTGAGGGTGCTGTGGCTGCCCCATCCCTGGCAGTGATGAAGGCTCCAGGTGGGATGGGGCTTGGAGCAGCCTGGGCTGGTGGGAGGTGGAATGGCAGGGGGTGGAATGAGATGATCCTTGATCCCAACCCAGCCTGGGCACCTCCCCAGTGCCAGGGAGACATTGGCCGCACAGAGCTGCAGCACAGCCAGCCCTGGAGCTCCCGTTCCTGACCTTTCCCATCCTCCCGAAGGGGAAGGGGCAGGGGCGGGGGAAGGAGCCAGAAGGGAAGGGGACGAGAGAAGGGACTGGGGACAACTCCAGTGCCCACCTTCTCCTTCCTGAGGGGCGTTTTTCTCACCCCCTCTCCTCTTGCTGGGCTGGGCAGGTACCGAGCTGTGGCCTCCTGGAGCCGGATCCAGGGGATCGGCATTCCCGTGTGGAAGGCAGTGGAGGTGGTGGTGATCTGGGCAGTGGCCATCGTGCTGGCTGTCCCCGAAGCCATCGCCTTCGACGTGGTGGAGCTCAGCTACTGGGACCAGCACCTCTGGGTCTGCATGCTGGCCTCGGAGCAGAAATCCAGCTTCATGATGGTAGGAACAGCACCCACAGCTCCCCCAGCACCCACTGCACCCCCAGCACCCCCAGCACCCACTGCACCCCCAGCACCCCCAGCACCCACAGCACCCCCAGCACCCACAGCACCCTCAGCACCCTCAGCACCCACAGCACCCACAGCACCCACAGCACCCACTGCACCCACAGCACCCACTGCACCCACAGCACCCCCAGCACCCGCAGCACCCACAGCACCCACAGCACCCCAAGCACTCACTGCACCCGCAGCACCCGCAGCACCCGCAGCACCCGCAGCACCCCCAGCACCCACTGCACCCGCAGCACCCACAGCACCCACAGCACCCTCAGCACCCTCAGCACCCACAGCACCCACTGCACCCCCAGCACCCACAGCACCCACAGCACCCACAGCACCCACTGCACCCACAGCACCCACAGCACCCCCAGCACCCACAGCACCCACAGCACCCTCAGCACCCACAGCACCCACAGCACCCACTGCACCCCCAGCACCCACAGCACCCACAGCACCCCCAGCACCCACAGCACCCACAGCACCCTCAGCACCCACAGCACCCACAGCACCCACTGCACCCCCAGCACCCACAGCACCCACAGCACCCTCAGCACCCGCAGCACCCACAGCACCCACAGCACCCTCAGCACCCGCAGCACCCACTGCACCCGCAGCACCCCCTCCCTGCCACAGGATGGGATACTCTTGGGCATGGCTGCTCCGAACCCAAGGAGAGGGCAAGATCCAGGCAGGGAGGAGCCAGGGCTGTAGTGACCCAGGGCTGTAGTGACACGGGGCTGTAGTGACACAGGCAGTAGTGACAGGGGGCAGTAGTGACACAGGGCAGTAGTGACACGGGGCTGTAGTGACACAGGGCAGTAGTGACACAGGCAGTAGTGACACAGGGCAGTAGTGACACAGAGCAATAGTGACACGGTGCAGCCCCGCTTTGCTCCTGGTGCCAGGGCTCAGGCAGCGTTCGGGCTGCTTGGTGCCCTCTCCTGGCAGAGCAGCAGCTCCTGACACAGCCCAGGGAGGCTCAGACTCTGCTCTGTCCCAGCACGGGGCCCCACGGTGGCCCCACAGCTGCTCCGTGCGGGTGCTGCTCAGCACGGGGCCGGGGGAGGGGGGGATGCAGCCCCCCAAAAGCCCCAGAACTCATCCCCCTCCCCTACCAAACAAGCTCCTGGCCCCTCTGCAGGGCTCCTGGCTGGGTCCAGCCTTTTCTCCTCTGGGTTCCACGCGTCCTGCACCAGCCTGGGGGGGATGGGGGGGGGATGGTGCCCTGGGCAGAGGAGCTGGAAGCCTTTCCCAGCCCACTGTGTCCCAGCCGGGCCAGCACCGCTCTGTTGGGCCGGGCCGGGCCCCGGTTCCCCCCTGCCCAACTTTCCCCACTTCCCGGCTGCTTTTCCTCCCGGCTGCAGTTCTACCGTGACGTGAAGGACTGGTGGCTTTTTGGCTTCTACTTCTGCCTCCCCCTGGTGTGCACGGGCATCTTCTACACCCTCATGTCCTGCGAGATGCTCAGCAAGAGGAACGGGATGAGAATCGCCCTCAACGACCACATGAAAAGGGTGAGGGAGCCGCCGTGTCCCCACCCGGGCGGTGCTGGGGAAGGGGACAGCACCCCGTCCCTCCCCACGGAGGACACGAGTGGGCTGGGGGGACGGGCAGAGCGATGCAGGTCCCTGTGCTTGGGGACAGCCCAGAGGGACAGTCCCAGGGCCATGGCCCCATCTGCAGCTTCCCACGGGCTCTGCAGCCCCCTCGGCTCTGCCCAGCCGGGACCTCAGAGCCCCCCCACACCCACACCCAAACCCAAACCCACACCCACACCCAGGGATGGGACCTGGGGGCTGCTGCCCGGAGCCTCCCGGGTGCCCAGGGCACAGGGATCACTTGTGGCTCTTCAGCCAGCACTGACACGGGGCAGTAGTGACACAGGGCTGTAGTGACACGGGGCTGTAGTGACACAGGGCTGTAGTGACACGGGGCAGTAGTGACACAGGGCTGTAGTGACACAGGGCTGTAGTGACACAGGGCTGTAGTGACACGGGGCTGTAGTGACACAGGGCTGTAGTGACACAGGGCAGTAGTGACACAGGGCTGTAGTGACACAGGGCTGTAGTGACACAGGGCAGTAGTGACACAGGGCTGTAGTGACACAGGGCTGTAGTGACACGGGGCTGTAGTGACACAGGGCAGTAGTGACACAGGGCTGTAGTGACAGGGCTGTAGTGACACGGGGCTGTAGTGACACAGGGCAGCAGTGACACAGGGCTGTAGTGACATGGGGCAGCAGTGACACAGGGCTGTAGTGACATAGGCAGTAGTGACACAGGGCAGTAGTGACATGGGGCTGTAGTGACACAGGGCAGTAGTGACACAGGGCAGTAGTGACATGGGGCTGTAGTAACATGGGGCAGTAGTGACACAGGGCTGTAGTGACACAGGGCTGTAGTGACACGGGGCTGTAGTGACACGGGGCACTAGTGACACAGGGAAGTAGTGACACAGGGCTGTAGTGACACGGGGCTGTAGTGACACGGGGCAGTAGTGACACAGGCAGTAGTGACACACGGCAGTAGTGACGGGGCTGTAGTGACATGGGGCAGTAGTGACACGGGGCTTTAGTGACACAGAGCAATAGTGACACAGGGCAGTAGTGACACAGGGCAATAGTGACACGGGGCTGTAGTGACACAGGGAAGCAGTGACACAGGGCTGTAGTGAAACAGGGATGTAGTGACACAGGGCAGTAGTGACATGGGGAGATGGTGCTCACCCCAGTGCTGACCCACCCCTCCCTTGTCCCTGTCCCTGTCCCTGTCCCTCTCCCTCTCCCTGTCCCTTGTCCCTGTCCCTGTCCCTCTCCCTGTCCCTCTCCCTGTCCCTGGCAGCGCCGGGAGGTGGCCAAGACCGTGTTCTGCCTGGTGCTGATCTTTGCCCTCTGCTGGCTGCCCCTGCACCTCAGCCGCATCCTCAAGCAAACCATCTACGACCAGACAGACCCCAACCGCTGCGAGCTGCTCAGGTAGGGCCCGGCGGGGCACAAAGTGCCGGCCCCCCCGGGGGGTTGGGGGAGGCTCCTGAGGGCTCCTTCTTGGCCGCTGGACTCGCCCTCCCCAACGCCAGGGCTCAGCCCCACCTTGCCTGCCGGGCACCCGGCTCCTGAGGGGCTGGGGGGGACCAGGAGGAGAGAAAAAAAAAGAGATTTTGTAGCGTACCTGTAAAGCTTTGGGTTAGAGGGGTCTCCCGAGCAGGGGAGTGTCCCCTGGGGACGGTCCCAAGGGGGCTTCAGCACACCCCAGGGCTCTGCATGCTCCCTGCCACGTGCCAGGCACCCATCTCCCATCTCCTCACCACCCATCCCGCCAAAATCCGGGTCAGGCCCGGGCCCTGCTGCTGTGCTGGGGTCTGAGAACATCAAGGTCACCGGGGCAGCCACAGCTCCTGCTTTGGGTTTCCCCAGGAAACGCCCCAAAAGCCTTGGTCCAAAGGGGGGGATGGGACTGTGCTGTGCTGTCCCCTGTGCCACCGCCATGGGACGGGGTCCCTGTCCCTGGTCCCAACCCCTCCCTCGGTGACCTCCCACCACCCCCCTGTGCTCTCCCCTCCCAGTTTCCTCCTGGTGATGGATTACTTTGGGATCAACATGGCCTCCCTCAACTCCTGCATCAACCCCGTGGCTCTCTACTTCGTCAGTCGGAAATTCAAGAACTGCTTCCAGGTAGGGCCAGGGGCTGTCCCCCCCGGGCCAGGGTCACCGATCCCAGCTGTCCCTCCCCCTCCTGATCAGGAGAATCCTTGTGAGATGTCAGACCAGAGCCTGGGGATGCTTTAAACTCAGAGCTCGGGTTCTCTGGAGATGAATTGTTAGGAGTTGTGGAGCCCTTGGGGAAGGAAGGAGATGGATGGGATGGGATGGGATGGGATGGGGATGGGGATGGGGATGGGGATGGGGATGGGGATGGGGATGGGGATGGGGATGGGATGAGGTGGGGATGGGATGAGGTGGGGATGGGGATGGGATGAGGTGGGGATGGGGATGGGATGAGGTGGGGATGGGATGAGGTGGGGGTGGGGATGGGGATGGGGATGGGATGGGGATGGGGAAAGGTGAGGATGGGGTGGGAATAGGGTGGGGATGGGGTGGGGTGGGGATGGGATTGGGATGGGGTGGGATGGGATGCTCCCAGGTGCAGGCTGCTGTTCCCAGATCCTCCCCAGTTCCCTGGCAGTGCCTTGCCACCCTCAGGACGGGTCCATTTCCCCCTCTGTCACCCTGCAGCCTGAACCCCTCTCTCCCTGTCTCCCCCCAGTCCTGCCTGTGCTGCTGGTGCCAGCGCCCAGCCCTCAGCATGACCCCGACGGATGAGAAGGGATCCCTGGGCAGGTGGAAAGCCACGGGGCAGGACCTGGGGCTGGACCGCAGCAGCTCCCACCTGAGTAACAAATACAGCTCCTCCTGAGCCTCGTCCCGAGGCTCCTCCCGAGGCTGGGAGGGGCAGAGGCACAGCAGGACCCCCCCTGTCCCCTCACCCAGCCCGCACCGGGTTGGTCCCCGTGTTGTCACTCGGCTGGCAGGAGCTGCAGCAGCTCAGGGACCCCCGGGGCTGGCTCTGCCCTCAGCTCCTCCAGCACTCCCAGCCTGCTCCCAGCCACCCGGGGGGCTCAGGTCCTTGTAGGATCTTTTGGTTTCCCCGCAGGAAAAAGGAAGGGAGCCGGGGGTGTTCGCCTGGGGTGGGGGTGATGTGTGTGGAGAGGGAAGGAAGGTGGAGAGCTGGTCACTTGGAAAGGGGGATGTGGGATGAGGAGGAGAGGGAGAAGAGCAGGAGTGATCACATCCAGGTGGGAAAGCTTTGGTAACATCCCTGGGAAAGCTTTGGTAACATCCCCATCACCTCCCTCTGCTGCTGGGACACTTTGTGCCCTGGGCAGAGCCAGGAGAAGACCCCCAGGGAGCAGCAGCAGCAGCCTGGGGTCTCCTCTCTCTCCCAGCACAGGGAGCTGGGCACCAACCTGAGCTGGGCACCAACCTGAGCTGGGCAGCCCTCAAAGCCTCCCTCCTCTTCCTCTTTTCCTGGGAAATCTGCCCCAGGCTCCCCACCCGGGATGATGGTCACACACACACACACACCCCATGTCCCAGGACAGTGCCTGTGTGTGACCACAGCTCCCAGACAGAGCAGGGGTGACAGAGCAGGGGTGACAGAGCAGGGGTGACAGAGCAGGGGTGCCAACTTCCCCCTCCCAGAGACCACGGAGCCCCAGGGTGGTTCCAGTGACAATGGGAACATCTGGGAAGTGCCCATTCCCTCCTCAGCCCAGGACCTGCTGCTGTTCACAGGACAGAGCCTGGGGCAGGGGAACCCTTTCACCTTCCTTCCCCTCCTGCCTCACGTCCCTGCTGCTACTCCAGGAGCAGACTGAGTGACACCTGGGGTGGCAGCACCGCTCACACCAACAGTCCAGACTTCGAGAAGCTGAAACCCAGCCCCAGGTGCCCAGCCCTGCAGCCACCAGGAGCCCAGCCCTGGCCACAACCACCCCTCCCTGTGCTCCTGGGGAAGTGACTTCAGCCTCCTCGGGCAGAGCCTTCCCTGCTGCTCCCCTCTTTAAACCAACACCATGAAATTTCACCCAGCGTGAGGGAAGAGGGGGAAGAGGAGAGATTCCAAGCCCTCTGGAAGCTCTGACCCAGAAGCCACGTTCCCAGCTGCTGGGAGAGCTGGGAACGTGGCTCTCTGGGTCAGCGCTTACAACGAGGGCCTCTGCAGAATCTCTCCCCTCTTCCCCCCTCTCTCCCTCTGCCCTGGAAAATTCCTTCCCTAATTTTAATTTTTTTTTTTATGTCTCCTTCTTCCTTGGGCTGGGGAATCCTCATCCCCAGGCTGGTGCCTGCTCCCCCACAGTGCACCCCTGGCATCCCCCAGGCAAAGGGGAGAGACCAACTCTGGCAGCTTGGATGTTGAAGAGTGATTTTCTTTTTTTATATATATATATATATAGTGAAAAGCTGACATTTTACATCCTCCCTCTGGCCCCTCTTTGTGTTAATAAAACGTGTGGGTGTCTGAAAGGAAAATCTCAGGGTGTTTCTTATTAAGGAGCAGGAGAGGTTGGGGCAGTGACCAAAACATCCAAACCATCCCTGCACTAACCCAGGGCAGGGGGGGAAGCTGCAAAGTCCCCTGAACACTCCCTGAGTGCCAGCAGATCCCTCTGGCAGCTTCAGAACCACTGAGGAGACAAACAGGGCAAACCCCAAGGGGTCCCAGTCCTACCCCTGTGAGCAGAGGAGTGTTTTGAAGTGATCTGTTTAAAGAAAAGAAGAAAAAAAAAACCCTCTGGATCTGCTGAAGTGCAAGTGGTGGCAGGAAGGGAAGGAGTAAAGCCAGGAGAGGGGCTGCACTTCACCCAGCACTGAGCCCTGAAAAAAAACCAGGGCAGGAACCACTTGGGAAGGGAAAGGCCCAAGCTGAGAGAGCACAGGAGCTTCCTGACCTTCCTTCTCCTCCTCCTCCTCACCCAAACTGAGCTCAGCTTCACCTCCACAGCACCCAGCTCCATCAGGTTTATTAGCAGAGAACACACAGCTTTACAGCAAGGCATAAAAAAACCTCCCCAAACAAACAAAGAACCCAAAGAAATGGCAGCTCCTGGTGCAGGGAAATCCAGAGATGGAGGAGAGGGAGAGGGGGAGAGGGGGAGAGGGAGAGAGGGGGAGAGGGGGAGAGGGGGAGAGGGGGAGAGGGGGGGAGAGGGGGAGAGGGGGAGAGGGGGAGAGGGGGAGAGGGGGAGAGGGGGAGAGGGGGAGAGGGGGAGAGGGGGAGAGGGGGAGAGGGGGAGAGGGGGAGAGGGGGAGAGGGGGAGAGGGGGAGAGGGGGAGAGGGGGAGAGGGGGAGAGGGGGAGAGCACACCCCTGGGGACTGCTACTGCATCTGCTCCTCCTGCCGGGCTCTGAACTCCTTCATGCTCTGCTGCAGAAAGAGCAAAGGACAAATGTCACCTGCACGTGGCTGGGGGACTCAGAGCCCCCAGTGCCACCTCCCCTGCCCGATCTGGGGCTTCCCTGAGGCTCTGGGAAGCTCTGGCAGCTCCTCCGGGCACTTCCAGAAGTGGCCGCCAGGGGAAACCATCACTTCTTCTCAGGCCAAAACAGGACCTGCACCACAGGCACCTCCCCCCTCAGCACAAGGGACAAAAAAACCCCAAACCTGAGCTCTCCAGGAACAGCCTCACCTCAAAGGTGCTGAGCACGTGCTGGCAAACACCCATCAGGTCACTCAGCCCCTTCCTGAAGGGCTCCACAGCAGGAAGGGTCCCTTGGGAGAGCAGAGCTGGGAGTCACTGGGATTTGGCTTCCAGAAGGCTTGGCAGCCCCTCCCTCACTGCTCCCTGCCAGCCTGGCACACCTGGACACACCAGGGCACACCTGGCACACCTGGCACACCAGGACACACCTGGCACACCAGGGCACACCAGGACACACCTGGCACACCTGGCACACCAGGACACACCAGGGCACACCAGGGCACACCTGGGCACACCAGGACACACCTGGCACACCTGGCACACCAGGGCACACCTGGCACACCTGGCACACCAGGACACACCTGGCACACCTGGACACACCAGGGCACACCAGGACACACCTGGCACACCTGGCACACCAGGGCACACCAGGACACACCAGGGCACACCTGGCACACCAGGACACACCAGGACACACCAGGACACACATGGACACACCTGGACACACCTGGCACACCAGGACACACCAGGACACACCTGGCACACCAGGGCACACCTGGCACACCAGGACACACCTGGCACACCAGGGCACACCTGGCACACCAGGACACACCTGGCACACCTGGCACACCAGGGCACACCAGGACACACCTGGCACACCAGGACACACCTGGCACACCAGGACACACCAGGGCACACCTGGCACACCAGGGCACACCTGGCACACCAGGACACACCTGGCACACCTGGCACACCAGGGCACACCAGGGCACACCAGGGCACACCAGGGCACACCTGGCACACCTGGCAGAGGGCAGGGGGGGCACAAGCCCTACCTCTGCTCTGGATTCTGAAGTTGATCTTGCTCTCAGAGGGGTGTGTGATGCAGTAGCCACAGAACTCCACGTCAGGGCTGCAGGAGGGAAAGAGCTGTGAATCCCAGAATCCTAGAATGGGCTGGGCTGGAAGGGACCTCAGAGCTCCTCAAGTCCAACCCTTGCTCCACTCCCCCCGTGGTTCCCAGCCCATGGCACTGAGTGCCACATCCAGGCTCTTTTGAAATATCTCCAGGGATGGAGAATCCACCCCTTCCCTGGGCAGCCCATTCCAATGGCTGAGCACCCTCTCCAGAAAGAAATCCTTTCCTAATATCCAACCTAAACCTCCCCTGGCAGAGCTGAAGCTCTGCCAGGGGAGGTTTAGGTTGGATATTAGGAAAAAATTCTTTAGTCCGTGCCCTCTTGTCCCACTGATATCAGCCCAACCCCCCCTGGCTCCAACCTCCTTTCAGGGAGTTGGAGAGAGTGATGAGGTCTCCCCTGAGCCTCCTCTTCTCCAGCCTCAACACCCCCAGCTCCCTCAGCCCTTCCTCACAGGACTTGTGCTGGATCCCTTCCCAGCCTCCTTGCTCTTCTCTGGACCTGCTCCAGCACCTCAAGCTCCTTCCTGAGCTGAGGGGAAAACCCAGCCTGTCCCTCAGCAACCCCCAGGGAAGTGCCAGGCTCAGGTCCTGCCCCCCTCCCCTGCTGGGGCTCAGGGGGGGTGTGAAATGCCTGAGGGTCTGAGAGGGGGGA